>NC_136061.1:1354141555-1354822343 GCF_964261635.1 Lissotriton helveticus | reverse complement strand
AAGTTTTACTTGTAAGTGGGATTGGAAACCCTTTTCAGGCTCAGTACTGGGCTCAAAAGATGCATCCCTGATGTCTCTCATGATAGCAGGTGGTTAAGTAGAAATTCGTCTCTCGGCTGACCCAGCAGGAGCAAACGTATGCCAAAAATGTATGCAGAATGAGCTTTTCAGTGAAGAGCAACCAGGCACATTTTAGCAAGTTTTACTTGTAAGTGGGGTTGGAAACGCTTTTCAGGCTCAGTACTGGGCTCAAAACATGCAGCCCTGATGTCTCTCATGATAGCAGGTGGTTAAGTAGAAATTTGCTGCTCGGCTGACCCGGCAGGAGCAAACGTATGCCAAAAATGTACGCAGAATGAGCTTTTCAGTGAAGAGCAGCCAGGCACATTTTAGCAAGTTTTACTTGTAAGTGGGATTGGAAACCCTTTTCAAGCTCAGTACTGGGCTCAAAACATGCAGCCCTGATGTCTCTCATGATAGCAGGTGGTTAAGTAGAAATTTGCTGCTCGGCTGACCCAGCAGGAGCAAACGTATGCCAAAAATGTACGCAGAATGAGCTCTTCAGTGAAGAGCAACCAGGCACATTTTAGCAAGTTTTACTTGTAAGTGGGGTTGAAACGCTTTTCAGGCTCAGTACTGGGCTCAAAACATGCAGCCCTGATGTCTCTCATGATAGCAGGTGGTTAAGTAGAAATTCGCTGCTCAGCTGAGCCTGCAGGAGCAAACGTATGCTAAAAATGTTCGTAGAATGAGCTTTTCAGTGAAGAGCAGCCAGGCACATTTTAGCAAGTTTTACTTGTAAGTGGGATTGGAAACCCTTTTCAGGCTCAGTACTAGGCTCAAAACATGCAGCCCTGATGTCTCTCATGATAGCAGGTGGTTAAGTAGAAATTTGCTGCTCGGCTGACCCGGCAGGATAAACGTATGCCAAAAATGTACGCAGAATGAGCTTTTCAGTGAAGAGCAGCCAGGCACATTTTAGCAAGTTTTACTTGTAAGTGGGGTTGGAAACGCTTTTCAAGCTCAGTACTGGACTCAAAACATGCAGCCCTGATGTCTCTCATGATAGCAGGTGGTTAAGTAGAAATTCGCTGCTCAGCTGAGCCTGCAGGAGCAAACGTATGCTAAAAATGTTCGTAGAATGAGCTTTTCAGTGAAGAGCAGCCAGGCACATTTTAGCAAGTTTTACTTGGAAGTGGCATTGGAAATGCTTTTCAGGCTCAGTACTGGGCTCAAAACATGCAGCCCTGATGTCTCTCATGAATGCAGGTGGTTAAGTAGAAATTCGCAGCTCGGCTGACCCAGCCGGAGCAAACGTATGCCAAAAATGTACGCATAATGAGCTCTTCAGTGAAGAGCAACCAGGCACATTTTAGCAAGTTTTACTTGTAAGTGGGGTTGAAACGCTTTTCAGGCTCAGTACTGGGCTCAAAACATGCAGCCCTGAGGTCTCTCATTATAGGAGGTGGTTAAGTAGAAATTCGCTGCTCGGCTGACCCTGCAGGAGCAAACGTATGCCAAAAATGTACGTAGAATGAGCTTTTCAGTGAATAGCAGCCAGGCACATTTTAGCAAGTTTTACTTGTAAGAGGGGTTGGAAACGCTTTTCAGGCTCAGTACTGGGCTCAAAAGATGCATCCCTGATGTCTCTCATGATAGCAGGTGGTTAAGTAGAAATTCGCCTCTCGGCTGACCCAGCAGGAGCAAACGTATGCCAAAAATGTATGCAGAATGAGCTTTTCAGTGAAGAGCAACCAGGCACATTTTAGCAAGTTTTACTTGTAAGTGGGGTTGGAAACGCTTTTCAGGCTCAGTACTGGGCTCAAAACATGCAGCCCTGATGTCTCTCATGATAGCAGGTGGTTAAGTAGAAATTTGCTGCTCGGCTGACCCGGCAGGAGCAAACGTATGCCAAAAATGTACGCAGAATGAGCTTTTCAGTGAAGAGCAGCCAGGCACATTTTAGCAAGTTTTACTTGTAAGTGGGATTGGAAACCCTTTTCAAGCTCAGTACTGGGCTCAAAACATGCAGCCCTGATGTCTCTCATGATAGCAGGTGGTTAAGTAGAAATTTGCTGCGCGGCTGACCCAGCAGGAGCAAACGTATGCCAAAAATGTACGCAGAATGAGCTCTTCAGTGAAGAGCAACCAGGCACATTTTAGCAAGTTTTACTTGTAAGTGGGGTTGAAACGCTTTTCAGGCTCAGTACTGGGCTCAAAACATGCAGCCCTGATGTCTCTCATGATAGCAGGTGGTTAAGTAGAAATTCGCTGCTCAGCTGAGCCTGCAGGAGCAAACGTATGCTAAAAATGTTCGTAGAATGAGCTTTTCAGTGAAGAGCAGCCAGGCACATTTTAGCAAGTTTTACTTGGAAGTGGCATTGGAAATGCATTTCAGGCTCAGTACTGGGCTCAAAACATGCAGCCCTGATGTCTCTCATGAATGCAGGTGGTTAAGTAGAAATTCACAGCTCGGCTGACCCAGCAGGAGCAAATGTATGCCAAAAATGTACGCAGAACCAACTTTTCAGTGAAGAGCAGCCAGGCACATTTTAGCAAGTTTTACTTGTAAGTGGGGTTGGAAACGCTTTTCAGGCTCAGTACTGGGCTCAAAACATGCAGCCCTGATGTCTCTCATGATAGCAGGTGGTTAAGTAGAAATTCGCTGCTCGGCTGACCCTGCAGGAGCAAACGTACGCCAAAAATGTACGTAGAATGAGCTTTTCAGTGAATAGCAGCCAGGCACATTTTAGCAAGTTTTACTTGTAAGAGGGGTTGGAAACGCTTTTCAGGCTCAGTACTGGGCTCAAAAGATGCATCCCTGATGTCTCTCATGATAGCAGGTGGTTAAGTAGAAATTCGCCTCTCGGCTGACCCAGCAGGAGCAAACGTATGCCAAAAATGTATGCAGAATGAGCTTTTCAGTGAAGAGCAACCAGGCACAATTTAGCAAGTTTTACTTGTAAGTGGGGTTGGAAACGCTTTTCAGGCTCAGTACTGGGCTCAAAACATGCAGCCCTGATGTCTCTCATGATAGCAGGTGGTTAAGTAGAAATTTGCTGCTCGGCTGACCCGGCAGGAGCAAACGTATGCCAAAAATGTACGCAGAATGAGCTTTTCAGTGAAGAGCAGCCAGGCACATTTTAGCAAGTTTTACTTTTAAGTGGGGTTGGAAACGTTTTTCAGGCTCAGTACTGGGCTCAAAACATGCAGCCCTGATGTCTCTCATGATAGCAGGTGGTTAAGTAGAAATTCGCTGCTCGGCTGACCCTGCAGGAGCAAACGTATGCTAAAAATGTTCGTAGAATGAGCTTTTCAGTGAAGAGCAGCCAGGCACCTTTTAGCAAGTTTTACTTGTAAGTGGGGTTGGAAATGCTTTTCAGGCTCAGTACTGGGCTCAAAACATGCAGCCCTGATGTCTCTCATGATAGCAGGTGGTTAAGTAGAAATTCGCCGCTCGGCTGACTTAGCAGGAGCAAACGTATGCCAAAAATGTACGCAGAATGAGCTTTTCAGTGAAGAGCAACCAGTCACATTTTAGCAAGTTTTACTTGAAAGTGGGATTGGATACCCTTTTCAGGCTCAGTACTAGGCTCAAAACATGCAGCCCTGATGTCTCTCATGATAGCAGGTGGTTAAGTAGAAATTTGCTGCTCGGCTGACCCGGCAGGAGCAAACGTATGCCAAAAATGTACGCAGAATGAGCTTTTCAGTGAAGAGCAGCCAGGCACATTTTAGCAAGTTTTACTTGTAAGTGGGATTGGAAACCCTTTTCAAGCTCAGTACTGGGCTCAAAACATGCAGCCCTGATGTCTCTCATGATAGCAGGTGGTTAAGTAGAAATTTGCTGCTCGGCTGACCCAGCAGGAGCAAACGTATGCCAAAAATGTACGCAGAATGAGCTCTTCAGTGAAGAGCAACCAGGCACATTTTAGCAAGTTTTACTTGTAAGTGGGGTTGAAACGCTTTTCAGGCTCAGTACTGGGCTCAAAACATGCAGCCCTGATGTCTCTCATGATAGCAGGTGGTTAAGTAGAAATTCGCTGCTCAGCTGAGCCTGCAGGAGCAAACGTATGCTAAAAATGTTCGTAGAATGAGCTTTTCAGTGAAGAGCAGCCAGGCACATTTTAGCAAGTTTTACTTGTAAGTGGGATTGGAAACCCTTTTCAGGCTCAGTACTAGGCTCAAAACATGCAGCCCTGATGTCTCTCATGATAGCAGGTGGTTAAGTAGAAATTCGCTGCTCGGCTGACCCTGCAGGAGCAAATGTATGCCAAAAATGTACACAGAATGAGCTTTTCAGTGAAGAGCAACCAGGCACATTTTAGCAAGTTTTACTTGTAAGTGGGGTTGGAAACGCTTTTCAGGCTCAGTACAGGGCTCAAAACATGCAGCCCTGATGTCTCTCATGATAGCAGGTGGTTAAGTAAAAATTCGCTGCTCGGCTGACACGGCAGGAGCAAACGTATGCTAAAAATGTTCGTAGAATGAGCTTTTCAGTGAAGAGCAGCCAGGCACATTTTAGCAAGTTTTACTTGTAAGTGGGATTGGAAACCCTTTTCAGGCTCAGTACTAGGCTCAAAACATGCAGCCCTGATGTCTCTCATGATAGCAGGTGGTTAAGTAGAAATTCGCTGCTCGGCTGACCCTGCAGGAGCAAATGTATGCCAAAAATGTACACAGAATGAGCTTTTCAGTGAAGAGCAACCAGGCACATTTTAGCAAGTTTTACTTGTAAGTGGGGTTGGAAACGCTTTTCAGGCTCAGTACTGGGCTCAAAACATGCAGCCCTGATGTCTCTCATGATAGCAGGTGGTTAAGTAAAAATTCGCTGCTCGGCTGACACGGCAGGAGCAAACGTATGCCAAAAATGTACGCAGAATGAGCTCTTCAGTGAAAAGCAGCCAGGCACATTTTAGCAAGTTTTACTTGTCAGTGGGGTTGGAAACGCTTTTCAGGCTCAGTACTGGGCTCCAAACATGCAGCCCTGAAGTCTCTCATGATAGCAGGTGGTTAAGTAGAAATTCGCTGCTCGGCTGACCCGGCAGGAGCAAACGTATGCCAAAAATGTACGCAGAATGAGCTTTTCAGTGAAGAGCAGCCAGGCCCATTTTAGCAAGTTTTACTTTTTAAGTGGGGTTGTAAAAGCTTTTCAGGCTCAGTACTGGGCTCAAAACATGCAGCCCTGATGTCTCTCATGATAGCAGGTGGTTAAGTAGAAATTCGCTGCTCGGCTGACCCTGCAGGAGCAAACATATGCTAAAAATGTTCGTAGAATGAGCTTTTCAGTGAAGAGCAGCCAGGCACATTTTAGCAAGTTTTACTTGTAAGTGGGGTTGGAAATGCTTTTCAGGCTCAGTACTGGGCTCAAAACATGCAGCCCTGATGTCTCTCATGATAGCAGGTGGTTAAGTAGAAATTCGCCGCTCGGCTAACCCAGCAGGAGCAAACGTATGCCAAAAATGTACGCAGAATGAGCTTTTCAGTGAAGAGCAACCAGTCACATTTTAGCAAGTTTTACTTGTAAGTGGGATTGGAAACCCTTTTCAGGCTCAGTACTAGGCTCAAAACATGCAGCCCTGATGTCTCTCATGATAGCAGGTGGTTAAGTAGAAATTTGCTGCTCGGCTGACCCGGCAGGATAAACGTATGCCAAAAATGTACGCAGAATGAGCTTTTCAGTGAAGAGCAGCCAGGCACATTTTAGCAAGTTTTACTTGTAAGTGGGGTTGGAAACGCTTTTCAAGCTCAGTACTGGACTCAAAACATGCAACCCTGATGTCTCTCATGATAGCAGGTGGTTAAGTAGAAATTCGCTGCTCAGCTGAGCCTGCAGGAGCAAACGTATGCTAAAAATGTTCGTAGAATGAGCTTTTCAGTGAAGAGCAGCCAGGCACATTTTAGCAAGTTTTACTTGGAAGTGGCATTGGAAATGCTTTTCAGGCTCAGTACTGGGCTCAAAACATGCAGCCCTGATGTCTCTCATGAATGCAGGTGGTTAAGTAGAAATTCGCAGCTCGGCTGACCCAGCCGGAGCAAACGTATGCCAAAAATGTACGCATAATGAGCTCTTCAGTGAAGAGCAACCAGGCACATTTTAGCAAGTTTTACTTGTAAGTGGGGTTGAAACGCTTTTCAGGCTCAGTACTGGGCTCAAAACATGCAGCCCTGAGGTCTCTCATTATAGGAGGTGGTTAAGTAGAAATTCGCTGCTCGGCTGACCCTGCAGGAGCAAACGTATGCCAAAAATGTACGTAGAATGAGCTTTTCAGTGAATAGCAGCCAGGCACATTTTAGCAAGTTTTACTTGTAAGAGGGGTTGGAAACGCTTTTCAGGCTCAGTACTGGGCTCAAAAGATGCATCCCTGATGTCTCTCATGATAGCAGGTGGTTAAGTAGAAATTCGTCTCTCGGCTGACCCAGCAGGAGCAAACGTATGCCAAAAATGTATGCAGAATGAGCTTTTCAGTGAAGAGCAACCAGGCACATTTTAGCAAGTTTTACTTGTAAGTGGGGTTGGAAACGCTTTTCAGGCTCAGTACTGGGCTCAAAACATGCAGCCCTGATGTCTCTCATGATAGCAGGTGGTTAAGTAGAAATTTGCTGCTCGGCTGACCCGGCAGGAGCAAACGTATGCCAAAAATGTACGCAGAATGAGCTTTTCAGTGAAGAGCAGCCAGGCACATTTTAGCAAGTTTTACTTGTAAGTGGGATTGGAAACCCTTTTCAAGCTCAGTACTGGGCTCAAAACATGCAGCCCTGATGTCTCTCATGATAGCAGGTGGTTAAGTAGAAATTTGCTGCTCGGCTGACCCAGCAGGAGCAAACGTATGCCAAAAATGTACGCAGAATGAGCTCTTCAGTGAAGAGCAACCAGGCACATTTTAGCAAGTTTTACTTGTAAGTGGGGTTGAAACGCTTTTCAGGCTCAGTACTGGGCTCAAAACATGCAGCCCTGATGTCTCTCATGATAGCAGGTGGTTAAGTAGAAATTCGCTGCTCAGCTGAGCCTGCAGGAGCAAACGTATGCTAAAAATGTTCGTAGAATGAGCTTTTCAGTGAAGAGCAGCCAGGCACATTTTAGCAAGTTTTACTTGTAAGTGGGATTGGAAACCCTTTTCAGGCTCAGTACTGGGCTCAAAAGATGCATCCCTGATGTCTCTCATGATAGCAGGTGGTTAAGTAGAAATTCGTCTCTCGGCTGACCCAGCAGGAGTAAACGTATGCCAAAAATGTATGCAGAATGAGCTTTTCAGTGAAGAGCAACCAGGCACATTTTAGCAAGTTTTACTTGTAAGTGGGGTTGGAAACGCTTTTCAGGCTCAGTACTGGGCTCAAAACATGCAGCCCTGATGTCTCTCATGATAGCAGGTGGTTAAGTAGAAATTTGCTGCTCGGCTGACCCGGCAGGAGCAAACGTATGCCAAAAATGTACGCAGAATGAGCTTTTCAGTGAAGAGCAGCCAGGCACATTTTAGCAAGTTTTACTTGTAAGTGGGATTGGAAACCCTTTTCAAGCTCAGTACTGGGCTCAAAACATGCAGCCCTGATGTCTCTCATGATAGCAGGTGGTTAAGTAGAAATTTGCTGCTCGGCTGACCCAGCAGGAGCAAACGTATGCCAAAAATGTACGCAGAATGAGCTCTTCAGTGAAGAGCAACCAGGCACATTTTAGCAAGTTTTACTTGTAAGTGGGGTTGAAACGCTTTTCAGGCTCAGTACTGGGCTCAAAACATGCAGCCCTGATGTCTCTCATGATAGCAGGTGGTTAAGTAGAAATTCGCTGCTCAGCTGAGCCTGCAGGAGCAAACGTATGCTAAAAATGTTCGTAGAATGAGCTTTTCAGTGAAGAGCAGCCAGGCACATTTTAGCAAGTTTTACTTGTAAGTGGGATTGGAAACCCTTTTCAGGCTCAGTACTAGGCTCAAAACATGCAGCCCTGATGTCTCTCATGATAGCAGGTGGTTAAGTAGAAATTTGCTGCTCGGCTGACCCGGCAGGATAAACGTATGCCAAAAATGTACGCAGAATGAGCTTTTCAGTGAAGAGCAGCCAGGCACATTTTAGCAAGTTTTACTTGTAAGTGGGGTTGGAAACGCTTTTCAAGCTCAGTACTGGACTCAAAACATGCAGCCCTGATGTCTCTCATGATAGCAGGTGGTTAAGTAGAAATTCGCTGCTCAGCTGAGCCTGCAGGAGCAAACGTATGCTAAAAATGTTCGTAGAATGAGCTTTTCAGTGAAGAGCAGCCAGGCACATTTTAGCAAGTTTTACTTGGAAGTGGCATTGGAAATGCTTTTCAGGCTCAGTACTGGGCTCAAAACATGCAGCCCTGATGTCTCTCATGAATGCAGGTGGTTAAGTAGAAATTCGCAGCTCGGCTGACCCAGCCGGAGCAAACGTATGCCAAAAATGTACGCATAATGAGCTCTTCAGTGAAGAGCAACCAGGCACATTTTAGCAAGTTTTACTTGTAAGTGGGGTTGAAACGCTTTTCAGGCTCAGTACTGGGCTCAAAACATGCAGCCCTGAGGTCTCTCATTATAGGAGGTGGTTAAGTAGAAATTCGCTGCTCGGCTGACCCTGCAGGAGCAAACGTATGCCAAAAATGTACGTAGAATGAGCTTTTCAGTGAATAGCAGCCAGGCACATTTTAGCAAGTTTTACTTGTAAGAGGGGTTGGAAACGCTTTTCAGGCTCAGTACTGGGCTCAAAAGATGCATCCCTGATGTCTCTCATGATAGCAGGTGGTTAAGTAGAAATTCGCCTCTCGGCTGACCCAGCAGGAGCAAACGTATGCCAAAAATGTATGCAGAATGAGCTTTTCAGTGAAGAGCAACCAGGCACATTTTAGCAAGTTTTACTTGTAAGTGGGGTTGGAAACGCTTTTCAGGCTCAGTACTGGGCTCAAAACATGCAGCCCTGATGTCTCTCATGATAGCAGGTGGTTAAGTAGAAATTTGCTGCTCGGCTGACCCGGCAGGAGCAAACGTATGCCAAAAATGTACGCAGAATGAGCTTTTCAGTGAAGAGCAGCCAGGCACATTTTAGCAAGTTTTACTTGTAAGTGGGATTGGAAACCCTTTTCAAGCTCAGTACTGGGCTCAAAACATGCAGCCCTGATGTCTCTCATGATAGCAGGTGGTTAAGTAGAAATTTGCTGCGCGGCTGACCCAGCAGGAGCAAACGTATGCCAAAAATGTACGCAGAATGAGCTCTTCAGTGAAGAGCAACCAGGCACATTTTAGCAAGTTTTACTTGTAAGTGGGGTTGAAACGCTTTTCAGGCTCAGTACTGGGCTCAAAACATGCAGCCCTGATGTCTCTCATGATAGCAGGTGGTTAAGTAGAAATTCGCTGCTCAGCTGAGCCTGCAGGAGCAAACGTATGCTAAAAATGTTCGTAGAATGAGCTTTTCAGTGAAGAGCAGCCAGGCACATTTTAGCAAGTTTTACTTGGAAGTGGCATTGGAAATGCATTTCAGGCTCAGTACTGGGCTCAAAACATGCAGCCCTGATGTCTCTCATGAATGCAGGTGGTTAAGTAGAAATTCACAGCTCGGCTGACCCAGCAGGAGCAAATGTATGCCAAAAATGTACGCAGAACCAACTTTTCAGTGAAGAGCAGCCAGGCACATTTTAGCAAGTTTTACTTGTAAGTGGGGTTGGAAACGCTTTTCAGGCTCAGTACTGGGCTCAAAACATGCAGCCCTGATGTCTCTCATGATAGCAGGTGGTTAAGTAGAAATTCGCTGCTCGGCTGACCCTGCAGGAGCAAACGTACGCCAAAAATGTACGTAGAATGAGCTTTTCAGTGAATAGCAGCCAGGCACATTTTAGCAAGTTTTACTTGTAAGAGGGGTTGGAAACGCTTTTCAGGCTCAGTACTGGGCTCAAAAGATGCATCCCTGATGTCTCTCATGATAGCAGGTGGTTAAGTAGAAATTCGCCTCTCGGCTGACCCAGCAGGAGCAAACGTATGCCAAAAATGTATGCAGAATGAGCTTTTCAGTGAAGAGCAACCAGGCACAATTTAGCAAGTTTTACTTGTAAGTGGGGTTGGAAACGCTTTTCAGGCTCAGTACTGGGCTCAAAACATGCAGCCCTGATGTCTCTCATGATAGCAGGTGGTTAAGTAGAAATTTGCTGCTCGGCTGACCCGGCAGGAGCAAACGTATGCCAAAAATGTACGCAGAATGAGCTTTTCAGTGAAGAGCAGCCAGGCACATTTTAGCAAGTTTTACTTTTAAGTGGGGTTGGAAACGTTTTTCAGGCTCAGTACTGGGCTCAAAACATGCAGCCCTGATGTCTCTCATGATAGCAGGTGGTTAAGTAGAAATTCGCTGCTCGGCTGACCCTGCAGGAGCAAACGTATGCTAAAAATGTTCGTAGAATGAGCTTTTCAGTGAAGAGCAGCCAGGCACCTTTTAGCAAGTTTTACTTGTAAGTGGGGTTGGAAATGCTTTTCAGGCTCAGTACTGGGCTCAAAACATGCAGCCCTGATGTCTCTCATGATAGCAGGTGGTTAAGTAGAAATTCGCCGCTCGGCTGACTTAGCAGGAGCAAACGTATGCCAAAAATGTACGCAGAATGAGCTTTTCAGTGAAGAGCAACCAGTCACATTTTAGCAAGTTTTACTTGAAAGTGGGATTGGATACCCTTTTCAGGCTCAGTACTAGGCTCAAAACATGCAGCCCTGATGTCTCTCATGATAGCAGGTGGTTAAGTAGAAATTTGCTGCTCGGCTGACCCGGCAGGATAAACGTATGCCAAAAATGTACGCAGAATGAGCTTTTCAGTGAAGAGCAGCCAGGCACATTTTAGCAAGTTTTACTTGTAAGTGGGGTTGGAAACGCTTTTCAAGCTCAGTACTGGGCTCAAAACATGCAGCCCTGATGTCTCTCATTATAGGAGGTGGTTAAATAGAAATTTGCTGCTCGGCTGACCCAGCAGGAGCAAATGTATGCCAAAAATGTACGCAGAACCAACTTTTCAGTGAAGAGCAGCCAGGCACATTTTAGCAAGTTTTACTTGTAAGTGGGGTTGGAAACGCTTTTCAGGCTCAAAACATGCAGCCCTGATGTCTCTCATGATAGCAGGTGGTTAAGTAGAAATTCGCTGCTCGGCTGACCCTGCAGGAGCAAACGTATGCCAAAAATGTACGTAGAATGAGCTTTTCAGTGAATAGCAGCCAGGCACATTTTAGCAAGTTTTACTTGTAAGAGGGGTTGGAAACGCTTTTCAGGCTCAGTACTGGGCTCAAAAGATGCATCCCTGATGTCTCTCATGATAGCAGGTGGTTAAGTAGAAATTCTCCTCTCGGCTGACCCAGCAGGAGCAAACGTATGCCAAAAATGTATGCAGAATGAGCTTTTCAGTGAAGAGCAACCAGGCACATTTTAGCAAGTTTTACTTGTAAGTGGGGTTGGAAACGCTTTTCAGGCTCAGTACTGGGCTCAAAACATGCAGCCCTGATGTCTATCATGATAGCAGGTGGTTAAGTAGAAATTTGCTGCTCGGCTGACCCGGCAGGAGCAAACGTATGCCAAAAATGTACGCAGAATGAGCTTTTCAGTGAAGAGCAGCCAGGCACATTTTAGCAAGTTTTACTTTTAAGTGGGGTTGGAAACGTTTTTCAGGCTCAGTACTGGGCTCAAAACATGCAGCCCTGATGTCTCTCATGATAGCAGGTGGTTAAGTAGAAATTCGCTGCTCGGCTGACCCTGCAGGAGCAAACGTATGCTAAAAATGTTCGTAGAATGAGCTTTTCAGTGAAGAGCAGCCAGGCACATTTTAGCAAGTTTTACTTGTAAGTGGGGTTGGAAATGCTTTTCAGGCTCAGTACTGGGCTCAAAACATGCAGCCCTGATGTCTCTCATGATAGCAGGTGGTTAAGTAGAAATTCGCCGCTCGGCTGACCCAGCAGGAGCAAACGTATGCCAAAAATGTACGCAGAATGAGCTTTTCAGTGAAGAGCAACCAGTCACATTTTAGCAAGTTTTACTTGTAAGTGGGATTGGAAACCCTTTTCAGGCTCAGTACTAGGCTCAAAACATGCAGCCCTGATGTCTCTCATGATAGCAGGTGGTTAAGTAGAAATTTGCTGCTCGGCTGACCCGGCAGGATAAACGTATGCCACAAATGTACGCAGAATGAGCTTTTCAGTGAAGAGCAGCCAGGCACATTTTAGCAAGTTTTACTTGTAAGTGGGGTTGGAAACGCTTTTCAAGCTCAGTACTGGGCTCAAAACATGCAGCCCTGATGTCTCTCATGATAGCAGGTGGTTAAGTAGAAATTCGCTGCTCAGCTGAGCCTGCAGGAGCAAACGTATGCTAAAAATGTTCGTAGAATGAGCTTTTCAGTGAAGAGCAGCCAGGCACATTTTAGCAAGTTTTACTTGGAAGTGGCATTGGAAATGCATTTCAGGCTCAGTACTGGGCTCAAAACATGCAGCCCTGATGTCTCTCATGAATGCAGGTGGTTAAGTAGAAATTCACAGCTCGGCTGACCCAGCAGGAGCAAATGTATGCCAAAAATGTACGCAGAACCAACTTTTCAGTGAAGAGCAGCCAGGCACATTTTAGCAAGTTTTACTTGTAAGTGGGGTTGGAAACGCTTTTCAGGCTCAGTACTGGGCTCAAAACATGCAGCCCTGATGTCTCTCATGATAGCAGGTGGTTAAGTAGAAATTCGCCTCTCGGCTGACCCAGCAGGAGCAAACGTATGCCAAAAATGTATGCAGAATGAGCTTTTCAGTGAAGAGCAACCAGGCACATTTTAGCAAGTTTTACTTGTAAGTGGGGTTGGAAACGCTTTTCAGGCTCAGTACTGGGCTCAAAACATGCAGCCCTGATGTCTCTCATGATAGCAGGTGGTTAAGTAGAAATTTGCTGCTCGGCTGACCCGGCAGGAGCAAACGTATGCCAAAAATGTACGCAGAATGAGCTTTTCAGTGAAGAGCAGCCAGGCACATTTTAGCAAGTTTTACTTTTAAGTGGGGTTGGAAATGTTTTTCAGGCTCAGTACTGGGCTCAAAACATGCAGCCCTGATGTCTCTCATGATAGCAGGTGGTTAAGTAGAAATTCGCTGCTCGGCTGACCCTGCAGGAGCAAACATATGCTAAAAATGTTCGTAGAATGAGCTTTTCAGTGAAGAGCAGCCAGGCACATTTTAGCAAGTTTTACTTGTAAGTGGGGTTGGAAATGCTTTTCAGGCTCAGTACTGGGCTCAAAACATGCAGCCCTGATGTCTCTCATGATAGCAGGTGGTTAAGTAGAAATTCGCCGCTCGGCTAACCCAGCAGGAGCAAACGTATGCCAAAAATGTACTCAGAATGAGCTTTTCAGTGAAGAGCAACCAGTCACATTTTAGCAAGTTTTACTTGTAAGTGGGATTGGAAACCCTTTTCAGGCTCAGTACTAGGCTCAAAACATGCAGCCCTGATGTCTCTCATGATAGCAGGTGGTTAAGTAGAAATTTGCTGCTCGGCTGACCCGGCAGGATAAACGTATGCCAAAAATGTACGCAGAATGAGCTTTTCAGTGAAGAGCAGCCAGGCACATTTTAGCAAGTTTTACTTGTAAGTGGGGTTGGAAACGCTTTTCAAGCTCAGTACTGGACTCAAAACATGCAGCCCTGATGTCTCTCATGATAGCAGGTGGTTAAGTAGAAATTCGCTGCTCAGCTGAGCCTGCAGGAGCAAACGTATGCTAAAAATGTTCGTAGAATGAGCTTTTCAGTGAAGAGCAGCCAGGCACATTTTAGCAAGTTTTACTTGGAAGTGGCATTGGAAATGCTTTTCAGGCTCAGTACTGGGCTCAAAACATGCAGCCCTGATGTCTCTCATGAATGCAGGTGGTTAAGTAGAAATTCGCAGCTCGGCTGACCCAGCCGGAGCAAACGTATGCCAAAAATGTACGCATAATGAGCTCTTCAGTGAAGAGCAACCAGGCACATTTTAGCAAGTTTTACTTGTAAGTGGGGTTGAAACGCTTTTCAGGCTCAGTACTGGGCTCAAAACATGCAGCCCTGAGGTCTCTCATTATAGGAGGTGGTTAAGTAGAAATTCGCTGCTCGGCTGACCCTGCAGGAGCAAACGTATGCCAAAAATGTACGTAGAATGAGCTTTTCAGTGAATAGCAGCCAGGCACATTTTAGCAAGTTTTACTTGTAAGAGGGGTTGGAAACGCTTTTCAGGCTCAGTACTGGGCTCAAAAGATGCATCCCTGATGTCTCTCATGATAGCAGGTGGTTAAGTAGAAATTCGCCTCTCGGCTGACCCAGCAGGAGCAAACGTATGCCAAAAATGTATGCAGAATGAGCTTTTCAGTGAAGAGCAACCAGGCACATTTTAGCAAGTTTTACTTGTAAGTGGGGTTGGAAACGCTTTTCAGGCTCAGTACTGGGCTCAAAACATGCAGCCCTGATGTCTCTCATGATAGCAGGTGGTTAAGTAGAAATTTGCTGCTCGGCTGACCCGGCAGGAGCAAACGTATGCCAAAAATGTACGCAGAATGAGCTTTTCAGTGAAGAGCAGCCAGGCACATTTTAGCAAGTTTTACTTGTAAGTGGGATTGGAAACCCTTTTCAAGCTCAGTACTGGGCTCAAAACATGCAGCCCTGATGTCTCTCATGATAGCAGGTGGTTAAGTAGAAATTTGCTGCTCGGCTGACCCAGCAGGAGCAAACGTATGCCAAAAATGTACGCAGAATGAGCTCTTCAGTGAAGAGCAACCAGGCACATTTTAGCAAGTTTTACTTGTAAGTGGGGTTGAAACGCTTTTCAGGCTCAGTACTGGGCTCAAAACATGCAGCCCTGAGGTTTCTCATTATAGGAGGTGGTTAAATAGAAATTTGCTGCTCGGCTGACCCAGCAGGAGCAAATGTATGCCAAAAATGTACGCAGAACCAACTTTTCAGTGAAGAGCAGCCAGGCACATTTTAGCAAGTTTTACTTGTAAGTGGGGTTGGAAACGCTTTTCAGGCTCAGTACTGGGCTCAAAACATGCAGCCCTGATGTCTCTCATGATAGCAGGTGGTTAAGTAGAAATTCGCTGCTCGGCTGACCCTGCAGGAGCAAACGTATGCCAAAAATGTACGTAGAATGAGCTTTTCAGTGAATAGCAGCCAGGCACATTTTAGCAAGTTTTACTTGTAAGAGGGGTTGGAAACGCTTTTCAGGCTCAGTACTGGGCTCAAAAGATGCATCCCTGATGTCTCTCATGATAGCAGGTGGTTAAGTAGAAATTCTCCTCTCGGCTGACCCAGCAGGAGCAAACGTATGCCAAAAATGTATGCAGAATGAGCTTTTCAGTGAAGAGCAACCAGGCACATTTTAGCAAGTTTTACTTGTAAGTGGGGTTGGAAACGCTTTTCAGGCTCAGTACTGGGCTCAAAACATGCAGCCCTGATGTCTCTCATGATAGCAGGTGGTTAAGTAGAAATTTGCTGCTCGGCTGACCCGGCAGGAGCAAACGTATGCCAAAAATGTACGCAGAATGAGCTTTTCAGTGAAGAGCAGCCAGGCACATTTTAGCAAGTTTTACTTTTAAGTGGGATTGGAAACCCTTTTCAAGCTCAGTACTGGGCTCAAAACATGCAGCCCTGATGTCTCTCATGATAGCAGGTGGTTAAGTAGAAATTTGCTGCTCGGCTGACCCAGCAGGAGCAAACGTATGCCAAAAATGTACGCAGAATGAGCTCTTCAGTGAAGAGCAACCAGGCACATTTTAGCAAGTTTTACTTGTAAGTGGGGTTGAAACGCTTTTCAGGCTCAGTACTGGGCTCAAAACATGCAGCCCTGAGGTTTCTCATTATAGGAGGTGGTTAAATAGAAATTTGCTGCTCGGCTGACCCAGCAGGAGCAAATGTATGCCAAAAATGTACGCAGAACCAACTTTTCAGTGAAGAGCAGCCAGGCACATTTTAGCAAGTTTTACTTGTAAGTGGGGTTGGAAACGCTTTTCAGGCTCAGTACTGGGCTCAAAACATGCAGCCCTGATGTCTCTCATGATAGCAGGTGGTTAAGTAGAAATTCGCCTCTCGGCTGACCCAGCAGGAGCAAACGTATGCCAAAAATGTATGCAGAATGAGCTTTTCAGTGAAGAGCAACCAGGCACATTTTAGCAAGTTTTACTTGTAAGTGGGGTTGGAAACGCTTTTCAGGCTCAGTACTGGGCTCAAAACATGCAGCCCTGATGTCTCTCATGATAGCAGGTGGTTAAGTAGAAATTTGCTGCTCGGCTGACCCGGCAGGAGCAAACGTATGCCAAAAATGTACGCAGAATGAGCTTTTCAGTGAAGAGCAGCCAGGCACATTTTAGCAAGTTTTACTTTTAAGTGGGGTTGGAAATGTTTTTCAGGCTCAGTACTGGGCTCAAAACATGCAGCCCTGATGTCTCTCATGATAGCAGGTGGTTAAGTAGAAATTCGCTGCTCGGCTGACCCTGCAGGAGCAAACATATGCTAAAAATGTTCGTAGAATGAGCTTTTCAGTGAAGAGCAGCCAGGCACATTTTAGCAAGTTTTACTTGTAAGTGGGGTTGGAAATGCTTTTCAGGCTCAGTACTGGGCTCAAAACATGCAGCCCTGATGTCTCTCATGATAGCAGGTGGTTAAGTAGAAATTCGCCGCTCGGCTAACCCAGCAGGAGCAAACGTATGCCAAAAATGTACGCAGAATGAGCTTTTCAGTGAAGAGCAACCAGTCACATTTTAGCAAGTTTTACTTGTAAGTGGGATTGGAAACCCTTTTCAGGCTCAGTACTAGGCTCAAAACATGCAGCCCTGATGTCTCTCATGATAGCAGGTGGTTAAGTAGAAATTTGCTGCTCGGCTGACCCGGCAGGATAAACGTATGCCAAAAATGTACGCAGAATGAGCTTTTCAGTGAAGAGCAGCCAGGCACATTTTAGCAAGTTTTACTTGTAAGTGGGGTTGGAAACGCTTTTCAAGCTCAGTACTGGACTCAAAACATGCAGCCCTGATGTCTCTCATGATAGCAGGTGGTTAAGTAGAAATTCGCTGCTCAGCTGAGCCTGCAGGAGCAAACGTATGCTAAAAATGTTCGTAGAATGAGCTTTTCAGTGAAGAGCAGCCAGGCACATTTTAGCAAGTTTTACTTGGAAGTGGCATTGGAAATGCTTTTCAGGCTCAGTACTGGGCTCAAAACATGCAGCCCTGATGTCTCTCATGAATGCAGGTGGTTAAGTAGAAATTCGCAGCTCGGCTGACCCAGCCGGAGCAAACGTATGCCAAAAATGTACGCATAATGAGCTCTTCAGTGAAGAGCAACCAGGCACATTTTAGCAAGTTTTACTTGTAAGTGGGGTTGAAACGCTTTTCAGGCTCAGTACTGGGCTCAAAACATGCAGCCCTGAGGTCTCTCATTATAGGAGGTGGTTAAGTAGAAATTCGCTGCTCGGCTGACCCTGCAGGAGCAAACGTATGCCAAAAATGTACGTAGAATGAGCTTTTCAGTGAATAGCAGCCAGGCACATTTTAGCAAGTTTTACTTGTAAGAGGGGTTGGAAACGCTTTTCAGGCTCAGTACTGGGCTCAAAAGATGCATCCCTGATGTCTCTCATGATAGCAGGTGGTTAAGTAGAAATTCGCCTCTCGGCTGACCCAGCAGGAGCAAACGTATGCCAAAAATGTATGCAGAATGAGCTTTTCAGTGAAGAGCAACCAGGCACATTTTAGCAAGTTTTACTTGTAAGTGGGGTTGGAAACGCTTTTCAGGCTCAGTACTGGGCTCAATACATGCAGCCCTGATGTCTCTCATGATAGCAGGTGGTTAAGTAGAAATTTGCTGCTCGGCTGACCCGGCATTAGCAAACGTATGCCAAAAATGTACGCAGAATGAGCTTTTCAGTGAAGAGCAGCCAGGCACATTTTAGCAAGTTTTACTTGTAAGTGGGATTGGAAACCCTTTTCAAGCTCAGTACTGGGCTCAAAACATGCAGCCCTGATGTCTCTCATGATAGCAGGTGGTTAAGTAGAAATTTGCTGCTCGGCTGACCCAGCAGGAGCAAACGTATGCCAAAAATGTACGCAGAATGAGCTCTTCAGTGAAGAGCAACCAGGCACATTTTAGCAAGTTTTACTTGTAAGTGGGGTTGAAACGCTTTTCAGGCTCAGTACTGGGCTCAAAACATGCAGCCCTGAGATTTCTCATTATAGGAGGTGGTTAAATAGAAATTTGCTGCTCGGCTGACCCAGCAGGAGCAAATGTATGCCAAAAATGTACGCAGAACCAACTTTTCAGTGAAGAGCAGCCAGGCACATTTTAGCAAGTTTTACTTGTAAGTGGGGTTGGAAACGCTTTTCAGGCTCAGTACTGGGCTCAAAACATGCAGCCCTGATGTCTCTCATGATAGCAGGTGGTTAAGTAGAAATTCGCTGCTCGGCTGACCCTGCAGGAGCAAACGTATGCCAAAAATGTACGTAGAATGAGCTTTTCAGTGAATAGCAGCCAGGCACATTTTAGCAAGTTTTACTTGTAAGAGGGGTTGGAAACGCTTTTCAGGCTCAGTACTGGGCTCAAAAGATGCATCCCTGACGTCTCTCATGATAGCAGGTGGTTAAGTAGAAATTCTCCTCTCGGCTGACCCAGCAGGAGCAAACGTATGCCAAAAATGTATGCAGAATGAGCTTTTCAGTGAAGAGCAACAAGGCACATTTTAGCAAGTTTTACTTGTAAGTGGGGTTGGAAACGCTTTTCAGGCTCAGTACTGGGCTCAAAACATGCAGCCCTGATGTCTCTCATGATAGCAGGTGGTTAAGTAGAAATTTGCTGCTCGGCTGACCCGGCAGGAGCAAACGTATGCCAAAAATGTACGCAGAATGAGCTTTTCAGTGAAGAGCAGCCAGGCACATTTTAGCAAGTTTTACTTTTAAGTGGGGTTGGAAATGTTTTTCAGGCTCAGTACTGGGCTCAAAACATGCAGCCCTGATGTCTCTCATGATAGCAGGTGGTTAAGTAGAAATTTGCTGCTCGGCTGACCCAGCAGGAGCAAACGTATGCCAAAAATGTACGCAGAATGAGCTCTTCAGTGAAGAGCAACCAGGCACATTTTAGCAAGTTTTACTTGTAAGTGGGGTTGAAACGCTTTTCAGGCTCAGTACTGGGCTCAAAACATGCAGCCCTGAGGTTTCTCATTATAGGAGGTGGTTAAATAGAAATTTGCTGCTCGGCTGACCCAGCAGGAGCAAATGTATGCCAAAAATGTACGCAGAACCAACTTTTCAGTGAAGAGCAGCCAGGCACATTTTAGCAAGTTTTACTTGTAAGTGGGGTTGGAAACGCTTTTCAGGCTCAGTACTGGGCTCAAAACATGCAGCCCTGATGTCTCTCATGATAGCAGGTGGTTAAGTAGAAATTCGCCTCTCGGCTGACCCAGCAGGAGCAAACGTATGCCAAAAATGTATGCAGAATGAGCTTTTCAGTGAAGAGCAACCAGGCACATTTTAGCAAGTTTTACTTGTAAGTGGGGTTGGAAACGCTTTTCAGGCTCAGTACTGGGCTCAAAACATGCAGCCCTGATGTCTCTCATGATAGCAGGTGGTTAAGTAGAAATTTGCTGCTCGGCTGACCCGGCAGGAGCAAACGTATGCCAAAAATGTACGCAGAATGAGCTTTTCAGTGAAGAGCAGCCAGGCACATTTTAGCAAGTTTTACTTTTAAGTGGGGTTGGAAATGTTTTTCAGGCTCAGTACTGGGCTCAAAACATGCAGCCCTGATGTCTCTCATGATAGCAGGTGGTTAAGTAGAAATTCGCTGCTCGGCTGACCCTGCAGGAGCAAACATATGCTAAAAATGTTCGTAGAATGAGCTTTTCAGTGAAGAGCAGCCAGGCACATTTTAGCAAGTTTTACTTGTAAGTGGGGTTGGAAATGCTTTTCAGGCTCAGTACTGGGCTCAAAACATGCAGCCCTGATGTCTCTCATGATAGCAGGTGGTTAAGTAGAAATTCGCCGCTCGGCTAACCCAGCAGGAGCAAACGTATGCCAAAAATGTACGCAGAATGAGCTTTTCAGTGAAGAGCAACCAGTCACATTTTAGCAAGTTTTACTTGTAAGTGGGATTGGAAACCCTTTTCAGGCTCAGTACTAGGCTCAAAACATGCAGCCCTGATGTCTCTCATGATAGCAGGTGGTTAAGTAGAAATTTGCTGCTCGGCTGACCCGGCAGGATAAACGTATGCCAAAAATGTACGCAGAATGAGCTTTTCAGTGAAGAGCAGCCAGGCACATTTTAGCAAGTTTTACTTGTAAGTGGGGTTGGAAACGCTTTTCAAGCTCAGTACTGGACTCAAAACATGCAGCCCTGATGTCTCTCATGATAGCAGGTGGTTAAGTAGAAATTCGCTGCTCAGCTGAGCCTGCAGGAGCAAACGTATGCTAAAAATGTTCGTAGAATGAGCTTTTCAGTGAAGAGCAGCCAGGCACATTTTAGCAAGTTTTACTTGGAAGTGGCATTGGAAATGCTTTTCAGGCTCAGTACTGGGCTCAAAACATGCAGCCCTGATGTCTCTCATGAATGCAGGTGGTTAAGTAGAAATTCGCAGCTCGGCTGACCCAGCCGGAGCAAACGTATGCCAAAAATGTACGCATAATGAGCTCTTCAGTGAAGAGCAACCAGGCACATTTTAGCAAGTTTTACTTGTAAGTGGGGTTGAAACGCTTTTCAGGCTCAGTACTGGGCTCAAAACATGCAGCCCTGAGGTCTCTCATTATAGGAGGTGGTTAAGTAGAAATTCGCTGCTCGGCTGACCCTGCAGGAGCAAACGTATGCCAAAAATGTACGTAGAATGAGCTTTTCAGTGAATAGCAGCCAGGCACATTTTAGCAAGTTTTACTTGTAAGAGGGGTTGGAAACGCTTTTCAGGCTCAGTACTGGGCTCAAAAGATGCATCCCTGATGTCTCTCATGATAGCAGGTGGTTAAGTAGAAATTCGCCTCTCGGCTGACCCAGCAGGAGCAAACGTATGCCAAAAATGTATGCAGAATGAGCTTTTCAGTGAAGAGCAACCAGGCACATTTTAGCAAGTTTTACTTGTAAGTGGGGTTGGAAATGCTTTTCAGGCTCAGTACTGGGCTCAATACATGCAGCCCTGATGTCTCTCATGATAGCAGGTGGTTAAGTAGAAATTTGCTGCTCGGCTGACCCGGCATTAGCAAACGTATGCCAAAAATGTACGCAGAATGAGCTTTTCAGTGAAGAGCAGCCAGGCACATTTTAGCAAGTTTTACTTGTAAGTGGGATTGGAAACCCTTTTCAAGCTCAGTACTGGGCTCAAAACATGCAGCCCTGATGTCTCTCATGATAGCAGGTGGTTAAGTAGAAATTTGCTGCTCGGCTGACCCAGCAGGAGCAAACGTATGCCAAAAATGTACGCAGAATGAGCTCTTCAGTGAAGAGCAACCAGGCACATTTTAGCAAGTTTTACTTGTAAGTGGGGTTGAAACGCTTTTCAGGCTCAGTACTGGGCTCAAAACATGCAGCCCTGAGATTTCTCATTATAGGAGGTGGTTAAATAGAAATTTGCTGCTCGGCTGACCCAGCAGGAGCAAATGTATGCCAAAAATGTACGCAGAACCAACTTTTCAGTGAAGAGCAGCCAGGCACATTTTAGCAAGTTTTACTTGTAAGTGGGGTTGGAAACGCTTTTCAGGCTCAGTACTGGGCTCAAAACATGCAGCCCTGATGTCTCTCATGATAGCAGGTGGTTAAGTAGAAATTCGCTGCTCGGCTGACCCTGCAGGAGCAAACGTATGCCAAAAATGTACGTAGAATGAGCTTTTCAGTGAATAGCAGCCAGGCACATTTTAGCAAGTTTTACTTGTAAGAGGGGTTGGAAACGCTTTTCAGGCTCAGTACTGGGCTCAAAAGATGCATCCCTGACGTCTCTCATGATAGCAGGTGGTTAAGTAGAAATTCTCCTCTCGGCTGACCCAGCAGGAGCAAACGTATGCCAAAAATGTATGCAGAATGAGCTTTTCAGTGAAGAGCAACAAGGCACATTTTAGCAAGTTTTACTTGTAAGTGGGGTTGGAAACGCTTTTCAGGCTCAGTACTGGGCTCAAAACATGCAGCCCTGATGTCTCTCATGATAGCAGGTGGTTAAGTAGAAATTTGCTGCTCGGCTGACCCGGCAGGAGCAAACGTATGCCAAAAATGTACGCAGAATGAGCTTTTCAGTGAAGAGCAGCCAGGCACATTTTAGCAAGTTTTACTTTTAAGTGGGGTTGGAAATGTTTTTCAGGCTCAGTACTGGGCTCAAAACATGCAGCCCTGATGTCTCTCATGATAGCAGGTGGTTAAGTAGAAATTCGCTGCTCGGCTGACCCTGCAGGAGCAAACGTATGCTAAAAATGTTCGTAGAATGAGCTTTTCAGTGAAGAGCAGCCAGGCACATTTTAGCAAGTTTTACTTGTAAGTGGGGTTGGAAATGCTTTTCAGGCTCAGTACTGGGCTCAAAACATGCAGCCCTGATGTCTCTCATGATAGCAGGTGGTTAAGTAGAAATTCGCCGCTCGGCTGACCCAGCAGGAGCAAACGTATGCCAAAAATGTACGCAGAATGAGCTTTTCAGTGAAGAGCAACCAGTCACATTTTAGCAAGTTTTACTTGTAAGTGGGATTGGAAACCCTTTTCAGGCTCAGTACTAGGCTCAAAACATGCAGCCCTGATGTCTCTCATGATAGCAGGTGGTTAAGTAGAAATTTGCTGCTCGGCTGACCCGGCAGGATAAACGTATGCCAAAAATGTACGCAGAATGAGCTTTTCAGTGAAGAGCAGCCAGGCACATTTTAGCAAGTTTTACTTGTAAGTGGGGTTGGAAACGCTTTTCAAGCTCAGTACTGGGCTCAAAACATGCAGCCCTGAGGTCTCTCATTATAGGAGGTGGTTAAGTAGAAATTCGCTGCTCGGCTGACCCTGCAGGAGCAAACGTATGCCAAAAATGTACGTAGAATGACCTTTTCAGTGAATAGCAGCCAGGCACATTTTAGCAAGTTTTACTTGTAAGAGGGGTTGGAAACGCTTTTCAGGCTCAGTACTGGGCTCAAAAGATGCATCCCTGATGTCTCTCATGATAGCAGGTGGTTAAGTAGAAATTCGCCTCTCGGCTGACCCAGCAGGAGCAAACGTATGCCAAAAATGTATGCAGAATGAGCTTTTCAGTGAAGAGCAACCAGGCACATTTTAGCAAGTTTTACTTGTAAGTGGGGTTGGAAACGCTTTTCAGGCTCAGTACTGGGCTCAAAACATGCAGCCCTGATGTCTCTCATGATAGCAGGTGGTTAAGTAGAAATTTGCTGCTCGGCTGACCCGGCAGGAGCAAACGTATGCCAAAAATGTACGCAGAATGAGCTTTTCAGTGAAGAGCAGCCAGGCACATTTTAGCAAGTTTTACTTGTAAGTGGGATTGGAAACCCTTTTCAAGCTCAGTACTGGGCTCAAAACATGCAGCCCTGATGTCTCTCATGATAGCAGGTGGTTAAGTAGAAATTTGCTGCTCGGCTGACCCAGCAGGAGCAAACGTATGCCAAAAATGTACGCAGAATGAGCTCTTCAGTGAAGAGCAACCAGGCACATTTTAGCAAGTTTTACTTGTAAGTGGGGTTGAAACGCTTTTCAGGCTCAGTACTGGGCTCAAAACATGCAGCCCTGAGGTTTCTCATTATAGGAGGTGGTTAAATAGAAATTTGCTGCTCGGCTGACCCAGCAGGAGCAAATGTATGCCAAAAATGTACGCAGAACCAACTTTTCAGTGAAGAGCAGCCAGGCACATTTTAGCAAGTTTTACTTGTAAGTGGGGTTGGAAACGCTTTTCAGGCTCAGTACTGGGCTCAAAACATGCAGCCCTGATGTCTCTCATGATAGCAGGTGGTTAAGTAGAAATTCGCTGCTCGGCTGACCCTGCAGGAGCAAACGTATGCCAAAAATGTACGTAGAATGAGCTTTTCAGTGAATAGCAGCCAGGCACATTTTAGCAAGTTTTACTTGTAAGAGGGGTTGGAAACGCTTTTCAGGCTCAGTACTGGGCTCAAAAGATGCATCCCTGATGTCTCTCATGATAGCAGGTGGTTAAGTAGAAATTCTCCTCTCGGCTGACCCAGCAGGAGCAAACGTATGCCAAAAATGTATGCAGAATGAGCTTTTCAGTGAAGAGCAACCAGGCACATTTTAGCAAGTTTTACTTGTAAGTGGGGTTGGAAACGCTTTTCAGGCTCAGTACTGGGCTCAAAACATGCAGCCCTGATGTCTCTCATGATAGCAGGTGGTTAAGTAGAAATTTGCTGCTCGGCTGACCCGGCAGGAGCAAACGTATGCCAAAAATGTACGCAGAATGAGCTTTTCAGTGAAGAGCAGCCAGGCACATTTTAGCAAGTTTTACTTTTAAGTGGGATTGGAAACCCTTTTCAAGCTCAGTACTGGGCTCAAAACATGCAGCCCTGATGTCTCTCATGATAGCAGGTGGTTAAGTAGAAATTTGCTGCTCGGCTGACCCAGCAGGAGCAAACGTATGCCAAAAATGTACGCAGAATGAGCTCTTCAGTGAAGAGCAACCAGGCACATTTTAGCAAGTTTTACTTGTAAGTGGGGTTGAAACGCTTTTCAGGCTCAGTACTGGGCTCAAAACATGCAGCCCTGAGGTTTCTCATTATAGGAGGTGGTTAAATAGAAATTTGCTGCTCGGCTGACCCAGCAGGAGCAAATGTATGCCAAAAATGTACGCAGAACCAACTTTTCAGTGAAGAGCAGCCAGGCACATTTTAGCAAGTTTTACTTGTAAGTGGGGTTGGAAACGCTTTTCAGGCTCAGTACTGGGCTCAAAACATGCAGCCCTGATGTCTCTCATGATAGCAGGTGGTTAAGTAGAAATTCGCCTCTCGGCTGACCCAGCAGGAGCAAACGTATGCCAAAAATGTATGCAGAATGAGCTTTTCAGTGAAAAGCAACCAGGCACATTTTAGCAAGTTTTACTTGTAAGTGGGGTTGGAAACGCTTTTCAGGCTCAGTACTGGGCTCAAAACATGCAGCCCTGATGTCTCTCATGATAGCAGGTGGTTAAGTAGAAATTTGCTGCTCGGCTGACCCGGCAGGAGCAAACGTATGCCAAAAATGTACGCAGAATGAGCTTTTCAGTGAAGAGCAGCCAGGCACATTTTAGCAAGTTTTACTTTTAAGTGGGGTTGGAAATGTTTTTCAGGCTCAGTACTGGGCTCAAAACATGCAGCCCTGATGTCTCTCATGATAGCAGGTGGTTAAGTAGAAATTCGCTGCTCGGCTGACCCTGCAGGAGCAAACATATGCTAAAAATGTTCGTAGAATGAGCTTTTCAGTGAAGAGCAGCCAGGCACATTTTAGCAAGTTTTACTTGTAAGTGGGGTTGGAAATGCTTTTCAGGCTCAGTACTGGGCTCAAAACATGCAGCCCTGATGTCTCTCATGATAGCAGGTGGTTAAGTAGAAATTCGCCGCTCGGCTAACCCAGCAGGAGCAAACGTATGCCAAAAATGTACGCAGAATGAGCTTTTCAGTGAAGAGCAACCAGTCACATTTTAGCAAGTTTTACTTGTAAGTGGGATTGGAAACCCTTTTCAGGCTCAGTACTAGGCTCAAAACATGCAGCCCTGATGTCTCTCATGATAGCAGGTGGTTAAGTAGAAATTTGCTGCTCGGCTGACCCGGCAGGATAAACGTATGCCAAAAATGTACGCAGAATGAGCTTTTCAGTGAAGAGCAGCCAGGCACATTTTAGCAAGTTTTACTTGTAAGTGGGGTTGGAAACGCTTTTCAAGCTCAGTACTGGACTCAAAACATGCAGCCCTGATGTCTCTCATGATAGCAGGTGGTTAAGTAGAAATTCGCTGCTCAGCTGAGCCTGCAGGAGCAAACGTATGCTAAAAATGTTCGTAGAATGAGCTTTTCAGTGAAGAGCAGCCAGGCACATTTTAGCAAGTTTTACTTGGAAGTGGCATTGAAAATGCTTTTCAGGCTCAGTACTGGGCTCAAAACATGCAGCCCTGATGTCTCTCATGAATGCAGGTGGTTAAGTAGAAATTCGCAGCTCGGCTGACCCAGCCGGAGCAAACGTATGCCAAAAATTTACGCATAATGAGCTCTTCAGTGAAGAGCAACCAGGCACATTTTAGCAAGTTTTACTTGTAAGTGGGGTTGAAACGCTTTTCAGGCTCAGTACTGGGCTCAAAACATGCAGCCCTGAGGTCTCTCATTATAGGAGGTGGTTAAGTAGAAATTCGCTGCTCGGCTGACCCTGCAGGAGCAAACGTATGCCAAAAATGTACGTAGAATGAGCTTTTCAGTGAATAGCAGCCAGGCACATTTTAGCAAGTTTTACTTGTAAGAGGGGTTGGAAACGCTTTTCAGGCTCAGTACTGGGCTCAAAAGATGCATCCCTGATGTCTCTCATGATAGCAGGTGGTTAAGTAGAAATTCGCCTCTCGGCTGACCCAGCAGGAGCAAACGTATGCCAAAAATGTATGCAGAATGAGCTTTTCAGTGAAGAGCAACCAGGCACATTTTAGCAAGTTTTACTTGTAAGTGGGGTTGGAAACGCTTTTCAGGCTCAGTACTGGGCTCAATACATGCAGCCCTGATGTCTCTCATGATAGCAGGTGGTTAAGTAGAAATTTGCTGCTCGGCTGACCCGGCAGGAGCAAACGTATGCCAAAAATGTACGCAGAATGAGCTTTTCAGTGAAGAGCAGCCAGGCACATTTTAGCAAGTTTTACTTGTAAGTGGGATTGGAAACCCTTTTCAAGCTCAGTACTGGGCTCAAAACATGCAGCCCTGATGTCTCTCATGATAGCAGGTGGTTAAGTAGAAATTTGCTGCTCGGCTGACCCAGCAGGAGCAAACGTATGCCAAAAATGTACGCAGAATGAGCTCTTCAGTGAAGAGCAACCAGGCACATTTTAGCAAGTTTTACTTGTAAGTGGGGTTGAAACGCTTTTCAGGCTCAGTACTGGGCTCAAAACATGCAGCCCTGAGATTTCTCATTATAGGAGGTGGTTAAATAGAAATTTGCTGCTCGGCTGACCCAGCAGGAGCAAATGTATGCCAAAAATGTACGCAGAACCAACTTTTCAGTGAAGAGCAGCCAGGCACATTTTAGCAAGTTTTACTTGTAAGTGGGGTTGGAAACGCTTTTCAGGCTCAGTACTGGGCTCAAAACATGCAGCCCTGATGTCTCTCATGATAGCAGGTGGTTAAGTAGAAATTCGCTGCTCGGCTGACCCTGCAGGAGCAAACGTATGCCAAAAATGTACGTAGAATGAGCTTTTCAGTGAATAGCAGCCAGGCACATTTTAGCAAGTTTTACTTGTAAGAGGGGTTGGAAACGCTTTTCAGGCTCAGTACTGGGCTCAAAAGATGCATCCCTGACGTCTCTCATGATAGCAGGTGGTTAAGTAGAAATTCTCCTCTCGGCTGACCCAGCAGGAGCAAACGTATGCCAAAAATGTATGCAGAATGAGCTTTTCAGTGAAGAGCAACAAGGCACATTTTAGCAAGTTTTACTTGTAAGTGGGGTTGGAAACGCTTTTCAGGCTCAGTACTGGGCTCAAAACATGCAGCCCTGATGTCTCTCATGATAGCAGGTGGTTAAGTAGAAATTTGCTGCTCGGCTGACCCGGCAGGAGCAAACGTATGCCAAAAATGTACGCAGAATGAGCTTTTCAGTGAAGAGCAGCCAGGCACATTTTAGCAAGTTTTACTTTTAAGTGGGGTTGGAAATGTTTTTCAGGCTCAGTACTGGGCTCAAAACATGCAGCCCTGATGTCTCTCATGATAGCAGGTGGTTAAGTAGAAATTCGCTGCTCGGCTGACCCTGCAGGAGCAAACGTATGCTAAAAATGTTCGTAGAATGAGCTTTTCAGTGAAGAGCAGCCAGGCACATTTTAGCAAGTTTTACTTGTAAGTGGGGTTGGAAATGCTTTTCAGGCTCAGTACTGGGCTCAAAACATGCAGCCCTGATGTCTCTCATGATAGCAGGTGGTTAAGTAGAAATTCGCCGCTCGGCTGACCCAGCAGGAGCAAACGTATGCCAAAAATGTACGCAGAATGAGCTTTTCAGTGAAGAGCAACCAGTCACATTTTAGCAAGTTTTACTTGTAAGTGGGATTGGAAACCCTTTTCAGGCTCAGTACTAGGCTCAAAACATGCAGCCCTGATGTCTCTCATGATAGCAGGTGGTTAAGTAGAAATTTGCTGCTCGGCTGACCCGGCAGGATAAACGTATGCCAAAAATGTACGCAGAATGAGCTTTTCAGTGAAGAGCAGCCAGGCACATTTTAGCAAGTTTTACTTGTAAGTGGGGTTGGAAACGCTTTTCAAGCTCAGTACTGGGCTCAAAACATGCAGCCCTGAGGTCTCTCATTATAGGAGGTGGTTAAGTAGAAATTCGCTGCTCGGCTGACCCTGCAGGAGCAAACGTATGCCAAAAATGTACGTAGAATGAGCTTTTCAGTGAATAGCAGCCAGGCACATTTTAGCAAGTTTTACTTGTAAGAGGGGTTGGAAACGCTTTTCAGGCTCAGTACTGGGCTCAAAAGATTCATCCCTGATGTCTCTCATGATAGCAGGTGGTTAAGTAGAAATTCGCCTCTCGGCTGACCCAGCAGGAGCAAACGTATGCCAAAAATGTATGCAGAATGAGCTTTTCAGTGAAGAGCAACCAGGCACATTTTAGCAAGTTTTACTTGTAAGTGGGGTTGGAAACGCTTTTCAGGCTCAGTACTGGGCTCAAAACATGCAGCCCTGATGTCTCTCATGATAGCAGGTGGTTAAGTAGAAATTTGCTGCTCGGCTGACCCGGCAGGAGCAAACGTATGCCAAAAATGTACGCAGAATGAGCTTTTCAGTGAAGAGCAGCCAGGCACATTTTAGCAAGTTTTACTTGTAAGTGGGATTGGAAACCCTTTTCAAGCTCAGTACTGGGCTCAAAACATGCAGCCCTGATGTCTCTCATGATAGCAGGTGGTTAAGTAGAAATTTGCTGCTCGGCTGACCCAGCAGGAGCAAACGTATGCCAAAAATGTACGCAGAATGAGCTCTTCAGTGAAGAGCAACCAGGCACATTTTAGCAAGTTTTACTTGTAAGTGGGGTTGAAACGCTTTTCAGGCTCAGTACTGGGCTCAAAACATGCAGCCCTGAGGTTTCTCATTATAGGAGGTGGTTAAATAGAAATTTGCTGCTCGGCTGACCCAGCAGGAGCAAATGTATGCCAAAAATGTACGCAGAACCAACTTTTCAGTGAAGAGCAGCCAGGCACATTTTAGCAAGTTTTACTTGTAAGTGGGGTTGGAAACGCTTTTCAGGCTCAGTACTGGGCTCAAAACATGCAGCCCTGATGTCTCTCATGATAGCAGGTGGTTAAGTAGAAATTCGCTGCTCGGCTGACCCTGCAGGAGCAAACGTATGCCAAAAATGTACGTAGAATGAGCTTTTCAGTGAATAGCAGCCAGGCACATTTTAGCAAGTTTTACTTGTAAGAGGGGTTGGAAACGCTTTTCAGGCTCAGTACTGGGCTCAAAAGATGCATCCCTGATGTCTCTCATGATAGCAGGTGGTTAAGTAGAAATTCTCCTCTCGGCTGACCCAGCAGGAGCAAACGTATGCCAAAAATGTATGCAGAATGAGCTTTTCAGTGAAGAGCAACCAGGCACATTTTAGCAAGTTTTACTTGTAAGTGGGGTTGGAAACGCTTTTCAGGCTCAGTACTGGGCTCAAAACATGCAGCCCTGATGTCTCTCATGATAGCAGGTGGTTAAGTAGAAATTTGCTGCTCGGCTGACCCGGCAGGAGCAAACGTATGCCAAAAATGTACGCAGAATGAGCTTTTCAGTGAAGAGCAGCCAGGCACATTTTAGCAAGTTTTACTTTTAAGTGGGATTGGAAACCCTTTTCAAGCTCAGTACTGGGCTCAAAACATGCAGCCCTGATGTCTCTCATGATAGCAGGTGGTTAAGTAGAAATTTGCTGCTCGGCTGACCCAGCAGGAGCAAACGTATGCCAAAAATGTACGCAGAATGAGCTCTTCAGTGAAGAGCAACCAGGCACATTTTAGCAAGTTTTACTTGTAAGTGGGGTTGAAACGCTTTTCAGGCTCAGTACTGGGCTCAAAACATGCAGCCCTGAGGTTTCTCATTATAGGAGGTGGTTAAATAGAAATTTGCTGCTCGGCTGACCCAGCAGGAGCAAATGTATGCCAAAAATGTACGCAGAACCAACTTTTCAGTGAAGAGCAGCCAGGCACATTTTAGCAAGTTTTACTTGTAAGTGGGGTTGGAAACGCTTTTCAGGCTCAGTACTGGGCTCAAAACATGCAGCCCTGATGTCTCTCATGATAGCAGGTGGTTAAGTAGAAATTCGCCTCTCGGCTGACCCAGCAGGAGCAAACGTATGCCAAAAATGTATGCAGAATGAGCTTTTCAGTGAAGAGCAACCAGGCACATTTTAGCAAGTTTTACTTGTAAGTGGGGTTGGAAACGCTTTTCAGGCTCAGTACTGGGCTCAAAACATGCAGCCCTGATGTCTCTCATGATAGCAGGTGGTTAAGTAGAAATTTGCTGCTCGGCTGACCCGGCAGGAGCAAACGTATGCCAAAAATGTACGCAGAATGAGCTTTTCAGTGAAGAGCAGCCAGGCACATTTTAGCAAGTTTTACTTTTAAGTGGGGTTGGAAATGTTTTTCAGGCTCAGTACTGGGCTCAAAACATGCAGCCCTGATGTCTCTCATGATAGCAGGTGGTTAAGTAGAAATTCGCTGCTCGGCTGACCCTGCAGGAGCAAACATATGCTAAAAATGTTCGTAGAATGAGCTTTTCAGTGAAGAGCAGCCAGGCACATTTTAGCAAGTTTTACTTGTAAGTGGGGTTGGAAATGCTTTTCAGGCTCAGTACTGGGCTCAAAACATGCAGCCCTGATGTCTCTCATGATAGCAGGTGGTTAAGTAGAAATTCGCCGCTCGGCTAACCCAGCAGGAGCAAACGTATGCCAAAAATGTACGCAGAATGAGCTTTTCAGTGAAGAGCAACCAGTCACATTTTAGCAAGTTTTACTTGTAAGTGGGATTGGAAACCCTTTTCAGGCTCAGTACTAGGCTCAAAACATGCAGCCCTGATGTCTCTCATGATAGCAGGTGGTTAAGTAGAAATTTGCTGCTCGGCTGACCCGGCAGGATAAACGTATGCCAAAAATGTACGCAGAATGAGCTTTTCAGTGAAGAGCAGCCAGGCACATTTTAGCAAGTTTTACTTGTAAGTGGGGTTGGAAACGCTTTTCAAGCTCAGTACTGGACTCAAAACATGCAGCCCTGATGTCTCTCATGATAGCAGGTGGTTAAGTAGAAATTCGCTGCTCAGCTGAGCCTGCAGGAGCAAACGTATGCTAAAAATGTTCGTAGAATGAGCTTTTCAGTGAAGAGCAGCCAGGCACATTTTAGCAAGTTTTACTTGGAAGTGGCATTGGAAATGCTTTTCAGGCTCAGTACTGGGCTCAAAACATGCAGCCCTGATGTCTCTCATGAATGCAGGTGGTTAAGTAGAAATTCGCAGCTCGGCTGACCCAGCCGGAGCAAACGTATGCCAAAAATGTAGGCATAATGAGCTCTTCAGTGAAGAGCAACCAGGCACATTTTAGCAAGTTTTACTTGTAAGTGGGGTTGAAACGCTTTTCAGGCTCAGTACTGGGCTCAAAACATGCAGCCCTGAGGTCTCTCATTATAGGAGGTGGTTAAGTAGAAATTCGCTGCTCGGCTGACCCTGCAGGAGCAAACGTATGCCAAAAATGTACGTAGAATGAGCTTTTCAGTGAATAGCAGCCAGGCACATTTTAGCAAGTTTTACTTGTAAGAGGGGTTGGAAACGCTTTTCAGGCTCAGTACTGGGCTCAAAAGATGCATCCCTGATGTCTCTCATGATAGCAGGTGGTTAAGTAGAAATTCGCCTCTCGGCTGACCCAGCAGGAGCAAACGTATGCCAAAAATGTATGCAGAATGAGCTTTTCAGTGAAGAGCAACCAGGCACATTTTAGCAAGTTTTACTTGTAAGTGGGGTTGGAAACGCTTTTCAGGCTCAGTACTGGGCTCAAAACATGCAGCCCTGATGTCTCTCATGATAGCAGGTGGTTAAGTAGAAATTTGCTGCTCGGCTGACCCGGCAGGAGCAAACGTATGCCAAAAATGTACGCAGAATGAGCTTTTCAGTGAAGAGCAGCCAGGCACATTTTAGCAAGTTTTACTTGTAAGTGGGATTGGAAACCCTTTTCAAGCTCAGTACTGGGCTCAAAACATGCAGCCCTGATGTCTCTCATGATAGCAGGTGGTTAAGTAGAAATTTGCTGCTCGGCTGACCCAGCAGGAGCAAACGTATGCCAAAAATGTACGCAGAATGAGCTCTTCAGTGAAGAGCAACCAGGCACATTTTAGCAAGTTTTACTTGTAAGTGGGGTTGAAACGCTTTTCAGGCTCAGTACTGGGCTCAAAACATGCAGCCCTGAGGTTTCTCATTATAGGAGGTGGTTAAATAGAAATTTGCTGCTCGGCTGACCCAGCAGGAGCAAATGTATGCCAAAAATGTACGCAGAACCAACTTTTCAGTGAAGAGCAGCCAGGCACATTTTAGCAAGTTTTACTTGTAAGTGGGGTTGGAAACGCTTTTCAGGCTCAGTACTGGGCTCAAAACATGCAGCCCTGATGTCTCTCATGATAGCAGGTGGTTAAGTAGAAATTCGCTGCTCGGCTGACCCTGCAGGAGCAAACGTATGCCAAAAATGTACGTAGAATGAGCTTTTCAGTGAATAGCAGCCAGGCACATTTTAGCAAGTTTTACTTGTAAGAGGGGTTGGAAACGCTTTTCAGGCTCAGTACTGGGCTCAAAAGATGCATCCCTGACGTCTCTCATGATAGCAGGTGGTTAAGTAGAAATTCTCCTCTCGGCTGACCCAGCAGGAGCAAACGTATGCCAAAAATGTATGCAGAATGAGCTTTTCAGTGAAGAGCAACCAGGCACATTTTAGCAAGTTTTACTTGTAAGTGGGGTTGGAAACGCTTTTCAGGCTCAGTACTGGGCTCAAAACATGCAGCCCTGATGTCTCTCATGATAGCAGGTGGTTAAGTAGAAATTTGCTGCTCGGCTGACCCGGCAGGAGCAAACGTATGCCAAAAATGTACGCAGAATGAGCTTTTCAGTGAAGAGCAGCCAGGCACATTTTAGCAAGTTTTACTTTTAAGTGGGGTTGGAAATGTTTTTCAGGCTCAGTACTGGGCTCAAAACATGCAGCCCTGATGTCTCTCATGATAGCAGGTGGTTAAGTAGAAATTCGCTGCTCGGCTGACCCTGCAGGAGCAAACGTATGCTAAAAATTTTCGTAGAATGAGCTTTTCAGTGAAGAGCAGCCAGGCACATTTTAGCAAGTTTTACTTGTAAGTGGGGTTGGAAATGCTTTTCAGGCTCAGTACTGGGCTCAAAACATGCAGCCCTGATGTCTCTCATGATAGCAGGTGGTTAAGTAGAAATTTGCTGCTCGGCTGACCCGGCAGGATAAACGTATGCCAAAAATGTACGCAGAATGAGCTTTTCAGTGAAGAGCAGCCAGGCACATTTTAGCAAGTTTTACTTGTAAGTGGGGTTGGAAACGCTTTTCAAGCTCAGTACTGGGCTCAAAACATGCAGCCCTGATGTCTCTCATGATAGCAGGTGGTTAAGTAGAAATTCGCTGCTCAGCTGAGCCTGCAGGAGCAAACGTATGCTAAAAATGTTCGTAGAATGAGCTTTTCAGTGAAGAGCAGCCAGGCACATTTTAGCAAGTTTTACTTGGAAGTGGCATTGGAAATGCATTTCAGGCTCAGTACTGGGCTCAAAACATGCAGCCCTGATGTCTCTCATGAATGCAGGTGGTTAAGTAGAAATTCACAGCTCGGCTGACCCAGCAGGAGCAAATGTATGCCAAAAATGTACGCAGAACCAACTTTTCAGTGAAGAGCAGCCAGGCACATTTTAGCAAGTTTTACTTGTAAGTGGGGTTGGAAACGCTTTTCAGGCTCAGTACTGGGCTCAAAACATGCACCCCTGATGTCTCTCATGATAGCAGGTGGTTAAGTAGAAATTCGCTGCTCGGCTGACCCTGCAGGAGCAAACGTACGCCAAAAATGTACGTAGAATGAGCTTTTCAGTGAATAGCAGCCAGGCACATTTTAGCAAGTTTTACTTGTAAGAGGGGTTGGAAACGGTTTTCAGGCTCAGTACTGGGCTCAAAAGATGCATCCCTGATGTCTCTCATGATAGCAGGTGGTTAAGTAGAAATTCGCCTCTCGGCTGACCCAGCAGGAGCAAACGTATGCCAAAAATGTATGCAGAATGAGCTTTTCAGTGAAGAGCAACCAGGCACAATTTAGCAAGTTTTACTTGTAAGTGGGGTTGGAAACGCTTTTCAGGCTCAGTACTGGGCTCAAAACATGCAGCCCTGATGTCTCTCATGATAGCAGGTGGTTAAGTAGAAATTTGCTGCTCGGCTGACCCGGCAGGAGCAAACGTATGCCAAAAATGTACGCAGAATGAGCTTTTCAGTGAAGAGCAGCCAGGCACATTTTAGCAAGTTTTACTTTTAAGTGGGGTTGGAAACGTTTTTCAGGCTCAGTACTGGGCTCAAAACATGCAGCCCTGATGTCTCTCATGATAGCAGGTGGTTAAGTAGAAATTCGCTGCTCGGCTGACCCTGCAGGAGCAAACGTATGCTAAAAATGTTCGTAGAATGAGCTTTTCAGTGAAGAGCAGCCAGGCACCTTTTAGCAAGTTTTACTTGTAAGTGGGGTTGGAAATGCTTTTCAGGCTCAGTACTGGGCTCAAAACATGCAGCCCTGATGTCTCTCATGATAGCAGGTGGTTAAGTAGAAATTCGCCGCTCGGCTGACTTAGCAGGAGCAAACGTATGCCAAAAATGTACGCAGAATGAGCTTTTCAGTGAAGAGCAACCAGTCACATTTTAGCAAGTTTTACTTGAAAGTGGGATTGGATACCCTTTTCAGGCTCAGTACTAGGCTCAAAACATGCAGCCCTGATGTCTCTCATGATAGCAGGTGGTTAAGTAGAAATTTGCTGCTCGGCTGACCCGGCAGGATAAACGTATGCCAAAAATGTACGCAGAATGAGCTTTTCAGTGAAGAGCAGCCAAGCACATTTTAGCAAGTTTTACTTGTAAGTGGGGTTGGAAACGCTTTTCAAGCTCAGTACTGGGCTCAAAACATGCAGCCCTGATGTCTCTCATTATAGGAGGTGGTTAAATAGAAATTTGCTGCTCGGCTGACCCAGCAGGAGCAAATGTATGCCAAAAATGTACGCAGAACCAACTTTTCAGTGAAGAGCAGCCAGGCACATTTTAGCAAGTTTTACTTGTAAGTGGGGTTGGAAACGCTTTTCAGGCTCAGTACTGGGCTCAAAACATGCAGCCCTGATGTCTCTCATGATAGCAGGTGGTTAAGTAGAAATTCGCTGCTCGGCTGACCCTGCAGGAGCAAACGTATGCCAAAAATGTACGTAGAATGAGCTTTTCAGTGAATAGCAGCCAGGCACATTTTAGCAAGTTTTACTTGTAAGAGGGGTTGGAAACGCTTTTCAGGCTCTGTACTGGGCTCAAAAGATGCATCCCTGATGTCTCTCATGATAGCAGGTGGTTAAGTAGAAATTCTCCTCTCGGCTGACCCAGCAGGAGCAAACGTATGCCAAAAATGTATGCAGAATGAGCTTTTCAGTGAAGAGCAGCCAGGCACATTTTAGCAAGTTTTACTTGTAAGTGGGGTTGGAAACGCTTTTCAAGCTCAGTACTGGACTCAAAACATGCAGCCCTGATGTCTCTCATGAATGCAGGTGGTTAAGTAGAAATTCGCAGCTCGGCTGACCCAGCCGGAGCAAACGTATGCCAAAAATGTACGCATAATGAGCTCTTCAGTGAAGAGCAACCAGGCACATTTTAGCAAGTTTTACTTGTAAGTGGGGTTGAAACGCTTTTCAGGCTCAGTACTGGGCTCAAAACATGCAGCCCTGAGGTCTCTCATTATAGGAGGTGGTTAAGTAGAAATTCGCTGCTCGGCTGACCCTGCAGGAGCAAACGTATGCCAAAAATGTACGTAGAATGAGCTTTTCAGTGAATAGCAGCCAGGCACATTTTAGCAAGTTTTACTTGTAAGAGGGGTTGGAAACGCTTTTCAGGCTCAGTACTGGGCTCAAAAGATGCATCCCTGATGTCTCTCATGATAGCAGGTGGTTAAGTAGAAATTCGCCTCTCGGCTGACCCAGCAGGAGCAAACGTATGCCAAAAATGTATGCAGAATGAGCTTTTCAGTGAAGAGCAACCAGGCACATTTTAGCAAGTTTTACTTGTAAGTGGGGTTGGAAACGCTTTTCAAGCTCAGTACTGGGCTCAAAACATGCAGCCCTGATGTCTCTCATGATAGCAGGTGGTTAAGTAGAAATTTGCTGCTCGGCTGACCCAGCAGGAGCAAACGTATGCCAAAAATGTACGCAGAATGAGCTCTTCAGTGAAGAGCAACCAGGCACATTTTAGCAAGTTTTACTTGTAAGTGGGGTTGAAACGCTTTTCAGGCTCAGTACTGGGCTCAAAACATGCAGCCCTGAGGTTTCTCATTATAGGAGGTGGTTAAATAGAAATTTGCTGCTCGGCTGACCCAGCAGGAGCAAATGTATGCCAAAAATGTACGCAGAACCAACTTTTCAGTGAAGAGCAGCCAGGCACATTTTAGCAAGTTTTACTTGTAAGTGGGGTTGGAAACGCTTTTCAGGCTCAGTACTGGGCTCAAAACATGCAGCCCTGATGTCTCTCATGATAGCAGGTGGTTAAGTAGAAATTCGCTGCTCGGCTGACCCTGCAGGAGCAAACGTATGCCAAAAATGTACGTAGAATGAGCTTTTCAGTGAATAGCAGCCAGGCACATTTTAGCAAGTTTTACTTGTAAGAGGGGTTGGAAACGCTTTTCAGGCTCAGTACTGGGCTCAAAAGATGCATCCCTGATGTCTCTCATGATAGCAGGTGGTTAAGTAGAAATTCTCCTCTCGGCTGACCCAGCAGGAGCAAACGTATGCCAAAAATGTATGCAGAATGAGCTTTTCAGTGAAGAGCAACCAGGCACATTTTAGCAAGTTTTACTTGTAAGTTGGGTTGGAAACGCTTTTCAGGCTCAGTACTGGGCTCAAAACATGCAGCCCTGATGTCTCTCATGATAGCAGGTGGTTAAGTAGAAATTTGCTGCTCGGCTGACCCGGCAGGAGCAAACGTATGCCAAAAATGTACGCAGAATGAGCTTTTCAGTGAAGAGCAGCCAGGCACATTTTAGCAAGTTTTACTTTTAAGTGGGGTTGGAAACGTTTTTCAGGCTCAGTACTGGGCTCAAAACATGCAGCCCTGATGTCTCTCATGATAGCAGGTGGTTAAGTAGAAATTCGCTGCTCGGCTGACCCTGCAGGAGCAAACGTATGCTAAAAATGTTCGTAGAATGAGCTTTTCAGTGAAGAGCAGCCAGGCACATTTTAGCAAGTTTTACTTGTAAGTGGGGTTGGAAATGCTTTTCAGGCTCAGTACTGGGCTCAAAACATGCAGCCCTGATGTCTCTCATGATAGCAGGTGGTTAAGTAGAAATTCGCCGCTCGGCTGACCCAGCAGGAGCAAACGTATGCCAAAAATGTACGCAGAATGAGCTTTTCAGTGAAGAGCAATCAGTCACATTTTAGCAAGTTTTACTTGTAAGTGGGATTGGAAACCCTTTTCAGGCTCAGTACTAGGCTCAAAACATGCAGCCCTGATGTCTCTCATGATAGCAGGTGGTTAAGTAGAAATTTGCTGCTCGGCTGACCCGGCAGGATAAACGTATGCCAAAAATGTACGCAGAATGAGCTTTTCAGTGAAGAGCAGCCAGGCACATTTTAGCAAGTTTTACTTGTAAGTGGGGTTGGAAACGCTTTTCAAGCTCAGTACTGGGCTCAAAACATGCAGCCCTGATGTCTCTCATGATAGCAGGTGGTTAAGTAGAAATTCGCTGCTCAGCTGAGCCTGCAGGAGCAAACGTATGCTAAAAATGTTCGTAGAATGAGCTTTTCAGTGAAGAGCAGCCAGGCACATTTTAGCAAGTTTTACTTGGAAGTGGCATTGGAAATGCATTTCAGGCTCAGTACTGGGCTCAAAACATGCAGCCCTGATGTCTCTCATGAATGCAGGTGGTTAAGTAGAAATTCACAGCTCGGCTGACCCAGCAGGAGCAAATGTATGCCAAAAATGTACGCAGAACCAACTTTTCAGTGAAGAGCAGCCAGGCACATTTTAGCAAGTTTTACTTGTAAGTGGGGTTGGAAACGCTTTTCAGGCTCAGTACTGGGCTCAAAACATGCAGCCCTGATGTCTCTCATGATAGCAGGTGGTTAAGTAGAAATTCCCTGCTCGGCTGACCCTGCAGGAGCAAACGTACGCCAAAAATGTACGTAGAATGAGCTTTTCAGTGAATAGCAGCCAGGCACATTTTAGCAAGTTTTACTTGTAAGAGGGGTTGGAAACGCTTTTCAGGCTCAGTACTGGGCTCAAAAGATGCATCCCTGATGTCTCTCATGATAGCAGGTGGTTAAGTAGAAATTCGCCTCTCGGCTGACCCAGCAGGAGCAAACGTATGCCAAAAATGTATGCAGAATGAGCTTTTCAGTGAAGAGCAACCAGGCACAATTTAGCAAGTTTTACTTGTAAGTGGGGTTGGAAACGCTTTTCAGGCTCAGTACTGGGCTCAAAACATGCAGCCCTGATGTCTCTCATGATAGCAGGTGGTTAAGTAGAAATTTGCTGCTCGGCTGACCCGGCAGGAGCAAACGTATGCCAAAAATGTACGCAGAATGAGCTTTTCAGTGAAGAGCAGCCAGGCACATTTTAGCAAGTTTTACTTTTAAGTGGGGTTGGAAACGTTTTTCAGGCTCAGTACTGGGCTCAAAACATGCAGCCCTGATGTCTCTCATGATAGCAGGTGGTTAAGTAGAAATTCGCTGCTCGGCTGACCCTGCAGGAGCAAACGTATGCTAAAAATGTTCGTAGAATGAGCTTTTCAGTGAAGAGCAGCCAGGCACCTTTTAGCAAGTTTTACTTGTAAGTGGGGTTGGAAATGCTTTTCAGGCTCAGTACTGGGCTCAAAACATGCAGCCCTGATGTCTCTCATGATAGCAGGTGGTTAAGTAGAAATTCGCCGCTCGGCTGACTTAGCAGGAGCAAACGTATGCCAAAAATGTACGCAGAATGAGCTTTTCAGTGAAGAGCAACCAGTCACATTTTAGCAAGTTTTACTTGAAAGTGGGATTGGATACCCTTTTCAGGCTCAGTACTAGGCTCAAAACATGCAGCCCTGATGTCTCTCATGATAGCAGGTGGTTAAGTAGAAATTTGCTGCTCGGCTGACCCGGCAGGATAAACGTATGCCAAAAATGTACGCAGAATGAGCTTTTCAGTGAAGAGCAGCCAGGCACATTTTAGCAAGTTTTACTTGTAAGTGGGGTGGAAACGCTTTTCAAGCTCAGTACTGGGCTCAAAACATGCAGCCCTGATGTCTCTCATTATAGGAGGTGGTTAAATAGAAATTTGCTGCTCGGCTGACCCAGCAGGAGCAAATGTATGCCAAAAATGTACGCAGAACCAACTTTTCAGTGAAGAGCAGCCAGGCACATTTTAGCAAGTTTTACTTGTAAGTGGGGTTGGAAACGCTTTTCAGGCTCAGTACTGGGCTCAAAACATGCAGCCCTGATGTCTCTCATGATAGCAGGTGGTTAAGTAGAAATTCGCTGCTCGGCTGACCCTGCAGGAGCAAACGTATGCCAAAAATGTACGTAGAATGAGCTTTTCAGTGAATAGCAGCCAGGCACATTTTAGCAAGTTTTACTTGTAAGAGGGGTTGGAAATGCTTTTCAGGCTCAGTACTGGGCTCAAAAGATGCATCCCTGATGTCTCTCATGATAGCAGGTGGTGAAGTAGAAATTCTCCTCTCGGCTGACCCAGCAGGAGCAAACGTATGCCAAAAATGTATGCAGAATGAGCTTTTCAGTGAAGAGCAACCAGGCACATTTTAGCAAGTTTTACTTGTAAGTGGGGTTGGAAACGCTTTTCAGGCTCAGTACTGGGCTCAAAACATGCAGCCCTGATGTCTCTCATGATAGCAGGTGGTTAAGTAGAAATTCGCTGCTCGGCTGACCCTGCAGGAGCAAACGTATGCCAAAAATGTACGTAGAATGAGCTTTTCAGTGAATAGCAGCCAGGCACATTTTAGCAAGTTTTACTTGTAAGAGGGGTTGGAAACGCTTTTCAGGCTCAGTACTGGGCTCAAAAGATGCATCCCTGATGTCTCTCATGATAGCAGGTGGTTAAGTAGAAATTCTCCTCTCGGCTGACCCAGCAGGAGCAAACGTATGCCAAAAATGTATGCAGAATGAGCTTTTCAGTGAAGAGCAACCAGGCACATTTTAGCAAGTTTTACTTGTAAGTGGGGTTGGAAACGCTTTTCAGGCTCAGTACTGGGCTCAAAACATGCAGCCCTGATGTCTCTCATGATAGCAGGTGGTTAAGTAGAAATTCGCCGCTCGGCTAACCCAGCAGGAGCAAACGTATGCCAAAAATGTACGCAGAATGAGCTTTTCAGTGAAGAGCAACCAGTCACATTTTAGCAAGTTTTACTTGTAAGTGGGATTGGAAACCCTTTTCAGGCTCAGTACTAGGCTCAAAACATGCAGCCCTGATGTCTCTCATGATAGCAGGTGGTTAAGTAGAAATTTGCTGCTCGGCTGACCCGGCAGGATAAACGTATGCCAAAAATGTACGCAGAATGAGCTTTTCAGTGAAGAGCAGCCAGGCACATTTTAGCAAGTTTTACTTGTAAGTGGGGTTGGAAATGTTTTTCAAGCTCAGTACTGGACTCAAAACATGCAGCCCTGATGTCTCTCATGAATGCAGGTGGTTAAGTAGAAATTCGCAGCTCGGCTGACCCAGCAGGAGCAAACGTATGCCAAAAATGTACGCATAATGAGCTCTTCAGTGAAGAGCAACCAGGCACATTTTAGCAAGTTTTACTTGTAAGTGGGGTTGAAACGCTTTTCAGGCTCAGTACTGGGCTCAAAACATGCAGCCCTGAGGTCTCTCATTATAGGAGGTGGTTAAGTAGAAATTCGCTGCTCGGCTGACCCTGCAGGAGCAAACATATGCCAAAAATGTACGTAGAATGAGCTTTTCAGTGAATAGCAGCCAGGCACATTTTAGCAAGTTTTACTTGTAAGAGGGGTTGGAAACGCTTTTCGGCTCAGTACTGGGCTCAAAAGATGCATCCCTGATGTCTCTCATGATAGCAGGTGGTTAAGTAGAAATTCGCCTCTCGGCTGACCCAGCAGGAGCAAACGTATGCCAAAAATGTATGCAGAATGAGCTTTTCAGTGAAGAGCAACCAGGCACATTTTAGCAAGTTTTACTTGTAAGTGGGGTTGGAAATGCTTTTCAGGCTCAGTACTGGGCTCAAAACATGCAGCCCTGATGTCTCTCATGATAGCAGGTGGTTAAATAGAAATTTGCTGCTCGGCTGACCCGGCAGGAGCAAACGTATGCCAAAAATGTACGCAGAATGAGCTTTTCAGTGAAGAGCAGCCAGGCACATTTTTGCAAGTTTTACTTTTAAGTGGGGTTGGAAACGTTTTTCAGGCTCAGTACTGGGCTCAAAACATGCAGCCCTGATGTGTCTCATGATAGCAGGTGGTTAAGTAGAAATTCGCTGCTCGGCTGACCCTGCAGGAGCAAACGTATGCTAAAAATGTTCGTAGAATGAGCTTTTCAGTGAAGAGCAGCCAGGCACATTTTAGCAAGTTTTACTTGTAAGTGGGGTTGGAAATGCTTTTCAGGCTCAGTACTGGGCTCAAAACATGCAGCCCTGATGTCTCTCATGATAGCAGGTGGTTAAGTAGAAATTCGCCGCTTGGCTGACCCAGCAGGAGCAAACGTATGCCAAAAATGTACGCAGAATGAGCTTTTCAGTGAAGAGCAACCAGTCACATTTTAGCAAGTTTTACTTGTAAGTGGGATTGGAAACCCTTTTCAGGCTCAGTACTAGGCTCAAAACATGCAGCCCTGATGTCTCTCATGATAGCAGGTGGTTAAGTAGAAATTTGATGCTCGGCTGACCCGGCAGGATAAACGTATGCCAAAAATGTACGCAGAATGAGCTTTTCAGTGAAGAGCAGCCAGGCACATTTTAGCAAGTTTTACTTGTAAGTGGGGTTGGAAACGCTTTTCAGGCTCAGTACTGGGCTCAAAACATGCAGCCCTGATGTCTCTCATGATAGCAGGTGGTTAAGTAGAAATTCGCTGCTCAGCTGAGCCTGCAGGAGCAAACGTATGCTAAAAATGTTCGTAGAATGAGCTTTTCAGTGAAGAGCAGCCAGGCACATTTTAGCAAGTTTTACTTGGAAGTGGCATTGGAAATGCTTTTCAGGCTCAGTACTGGGCTCAAAACATGCAGCCCTGATGTCTCTCATGAATGAAGGTGGTTAAGTAGAAATTCGCAGCTCGGCTGACCCAGCCGGAGCAAACGTATGCCAAAAATGTACGCATAATGAGCTCTTCAGTGAAGAGCAACCAGGCACATTTTAGCAAGTTTTACTTGTAAGTGGGGTTGAAACGCTTTTCAGGCTCAGTACTGGGCTCAAAACATGCAGCCCTGAGGTCTCTCATTATAGGAGGTGGTTAAGTAGAAATTCGCTGCTCGGCTGACCCTGCAGGAGCAAACGTATGCCAAAAATGTACGTAGAATGAGCTTTTCAGTGAATAGCAGCCAGGCACATTTTAGCAAGTTTTACTTGTAAGAGGGGTTGGAAACGCTTTTCAGGCTCAGTACTGGGCTCAAAAGATGCATCCCTGATGTCTCTCATGATAGCAGGTGGTTAAGTAGAAATTCGCCTCTCGGCTGACCCAGCAGGAGCAAACGTATGCCAAAAATGTATGCAGAATGAGCTTTTCAGTGAAGAGCAACCAGGCACATTTTAGCAAGTTTTACTTGTAAGTGGGGTTGGAAACGCTTTTCAGGCTCAGTACTGGGCTCAAAACATGCAGCCCTGATGTCTCTCATGATAGCAGGTGGTTAAGTAGAAATTCGCTGCTCGGCTGACCCTGCAGGAGCAAACGTATGCTAAAAATGTTCGTAGAATGAGCTTTTCAGTGAAGAGCAGCCAGGCACATTTTAGCAAGTTTTACTTGTAAGTGGGGTTGGAAATGCTTTTCAGGCTCAGTACTGGGCTCAAAACATGCAGCCCTGATGTCTCTCATGATAGCAGGTGGTTAAGTAGAAATTCGCCGCTCGGCTGACCCAGCAGGAGCAAACGTATGCCAAAAATGTACGCAGAATGAGCTTTTCAGTGAAGAGCAACCAGTCACATTTTAGCAAGTTTTACTTGTAAGTGGGATTGGAAACCCTTTTCAGGCTCAGTACTAGGCTCAAAACATGCAGCCCTGATGTCTCTCATGATAGCAGGTGGTTAAGTAGAAATTTGCTGCTCGGCTGACCCGGCAGGATAAACGTATGCCAAAAATGTACGCAGAATGAGCTTTTCAGTGAAGAGCAGCCAGGCACATTTTAGCAAGTTTTACTTGTAAGTGGGGTTGGAAACGCTTTTCAAGCTCAGTACTGGGCTCAAAACATGCAGCCCTGATGTCTCTCATGATAGCAGGTGGTTAAGTAGAAATTCGCTGCTCAGCTGAGCCTGCAGGAGCAAACGTATGCTAAAAATGTTCGTAGAATGAGCTTTTCAGTGAAGAGCAGCCAGGCACATTTTAGCAAGTTTTACTTGGAAGTGGCATTGGAAATGCATTTCAGGCTCAGTACTGGGCTCAAAACATGCAGCCCTGATGTCTCTCATGAATGCAGGTGGTTAAGTAGAAATTCACAGCTCGGCTGACCCAGCAGGAGCAAATGTATGCCAAAAATGTACGCAGAACCAACTTTTCAGTGAAGAGCAGCCAGGCACATTTTAGCAAGTTTTACTTGTAAGTGGGGTTGGAAACGCTTTTCAGGCTCAGTACTGGGCTCAAAACATGCAGCCCTGATGTCTCTCATGATAGCAGGTGGTTAAGTAGAAATTCGCCTCTCGGCTGACCCAGCAGGAGCAAACGTATGCCAAAAATGTATGCAGAATGAGCTTTTCAGTGAAGAGCAACCAGGCACATTTTAGCAAGTTTTACTTGTAAGTGGGGTTGGAAACGCTTTTCAGGCTCAGTACTGGGCTCAAAACATGCAGCCCTGATGTCTCTCATGATAGCAGGTGGTTAAGTAGAAATTTGCTGCTCGGCTGACCCGGCAGGAGCAAACGTATGCCAAAAATGTACGCAGAATGAGCTTTTCAGTGAAGAGCAGCCAGGCACATTTTAGCAAGTTTTACTTTTAAGTGGGGTTGGAAATGTTTTTCAGGCTCAGTACTGGGCTCAAAACATGCAGCCCTGATGTCTCTCATGATAGCAGGTGGTTAAGTAGAAATTCGCTGCTCGGCTGACTCTGCAGGAGCAAACATATGCTAAAAATGTTCGTAGAATGAGCTTTTCACTGAAGAGCAGCCAGGCACATTTTAGCAAGTTTTACTTGTAAGTGGGGTTGGAAATGCTTTTCAGGCTCAGTACTGGGCTCAAAACATGCAGCCCTGATGTCTCTCATGATAGCAGGTGGTTAAGTAGAAATTCGCCGCTCGGCTAACCCAGCAGGAGCAAACGTATGCCAAAAATGTACGCAGAATGAGCTTTTCAGTGAAGAGCAACCAGTCACATTTTAGCAAGTTTTACTTGTAAGTGGGATTGGAAACCCTTTTCAGGCTCAGTACTAGGCTCAAAACATGCAGCCCTGATGTCTCTCATGATAGCAGGTGGTTAAGTAGAAATTTGCTGCTCGGCTGACCCGGCAGGATAAACGTATGCCAAAAATGTACGCAGAATGAGCTTTTCAGTGAAGAGCAGCCAGGCACATTTTAGCAAGTTTTACTTGTAAGTGGGGTTGGAAACGCTTTTCAAGCTCAGTACTGGACTCAAAACATGCAGCCCTAATGTCTCTCATGATAGCAGGTGGTTAAGTAGAAATTCGCTGCTCAGCTGAGCCTGCAGGAGCAAACGTATGCTAAAAATGTTCGTAGAATGAGCTTTTCAGTGAAGAGCAGCCAGGCACATTTTAGCAAGTTTTACTTGGAAGTGGCATTGGAAATGCTTTTCAGGCTCAGTACTGGGCTCAAAACATGCAGCCCTGATGTCTCTCATGAATGCAGGTGGTTAAGTAGAAATTCGCAGCTCGGCTGACCCAGCCGGAGCAAACGTATGCCAAAAATGTACGCATAATGAGCTCTTCAGTGAAGAGCAACCAGGCACATTTTAGCAAGTTTTACTTGTAAGTGGGGTTGAAACGCTTTTCAGGCTCAGTACTGGGCTCAAAACATGCAGCCCTGAGGTCTCTCATTATAGGAGGTGGTTAAGTAGAAATTCGCTGCTCGGCTGACCCTGCAGGAGCAAACGTATGCCAAAAATGTACGTAGAATGGGCTTTTCAGTGAATAGCAGCCAGGCACATTTTAGCAAGTTTTACTTGTAAGAGGGGTTGGAAACGCTTTTCAGGCTCAGTACTGGGCTCAAAAGATGCATCCCTGATGTCTCTCATGATAGCAGGTGGTTAAGTAGAAATTCGCCTCTCGGCTGACCCAGCAGGAGCAAACGTATGCCAAAAATGTATGCAGAATGAGCTTTTCAGTGAAGAGCAACCAGGCACATTTTAGCAAGTTTTACTTGTAAGTGGGGTTGGAAACGCTTTTCAGGCTCAGTACTGGGCTCAAAACATGCAGCCCTGATGTCTCTCATGATAGCAGGTGGTTAAGTAGAAATTTGCTGCTCGGCTGACCCGGCAGGAGCAAACGTATGCCAAAAATGTACGCAGAATGAGCTTTTCAGTGAAGAGCAGCCAGGCACATTTTAGCAAGTTTTACTTGTAAGTGGGATTGGAAACCCTTTTCAAGCTCAGTACTGGGCTCAAAACATGCAGCCCTGATGTCTCTCATGATAGCAGGTGGTTAAGTAGAAATTTGCTGCTCGGCTGACCCAGCAGGAGCAAACGTATGCCAAAAATGTACGCAGAATGAGCTCTTCAGTGAAGAGCAACCAGGCACATTTTAGCAAGTTTTACTTGTAAGTGGGGTTGAAACGCTTTTCAGGCTCAGTACTGGGCTCAAAACATGCAGCCCTGAGGTTTCTCATTATAGGAGGTGGTTAAATAGAAATTTGCTGCTCGGCTGACCCAGCAGGAGCAAATGTATGCCAAAAATGTACGCAGAACCAACTTTTCAGTGAAGAGCAGCCAGGCACATTTTAGCAAGTTTTACTTGTAAGTGGGGTTGGAAACGCTTTTCAGGCTCAGTACTGGGCTCAAAACATGCAGCCCTGATGTCTCTCATGATAGCAGGTGGTTAAGTAGAAATTCGCTGCTCGGCTGACCCTGCAGGAGCAAACGTATGCCAAAAATGTACGTAGAATGAGCTTTTCAGTGAATAGCAGCCAGGCACATTTTAGCAAGTTTTACTTGTAAGAGGGGTTGGAAACGCTTTTCAGGCTCAGTACTGGGCTCAAAAGATGCATCCCTGATGTCTCTCATGATAGCAGGTGGTTAAGTAGAAATTCTCCTCTCGGCTGACCCAGCAGGAGCAAACGTATGCCAAAAATGTATGCAGAATGAGCTTTTCAGTGAAGAGCAACCAGGCACATTTTAGCAAGTTTTACTTGTAAGTGGGGTTGGAAACGCTTTTCAGGCTCAGTACTGGGCTCAAAACATGCAGCCCTGATGTCTCTCATGATAGCAGGTGGTTAAGTAGAAATTTGCTGCTCGGCTGACCCGGCAGGAGCAAACGTATGCCAAAAATGTACGCAGAATGAGCTTTTCAGTGAAGAGCAGCCAGGCACATTTTAGCAAGTTTTACTTTTAAGTGGGATTGGAAACCCTTTTCAAGCTCAGTACTGGGCTCAAAACATGCAGCCCTGATGTCTCTCATGATAGCAGGTGGTTAAGTAGAAATTTGCTGCTCGGCTGACCCAGCAGGAGCAAACGTATGCCAAAAATGTACGCAGAATGAGCTCTTCAGTGAAGAGCAACCAGGCACATTTTAGCAAGTTTTACTTGTAAGTGGGGTTGAAACGCTTTTCAGGCTCAGTACTGGGCTCAAAACATGCAGCCCTGAGGTTTCTCATTATAGGAGGTGGTTAAATAGAAATTTGCTGCTCGGCTGACCCAGCAGGAGCAAATGTATGCCAAAAATGTACGCAGAACCAACTTTTCAGTGAATAGCAGCCAGGCACATTTTAGCAAGTTTTACTTGTAAGAGGGGTTGGAAATGCTTTTCAGGCTCAGTACTGGGCTCAAAAGATGCATCCCTGATGTCTCTCATGATAGCAGGTGGTGAAGTAGAAATTCTCCTCTCGGCTGACCCAGCAGGAGCAAACGTATGCCAAAAATGTATGCAGAATGAGCTTTTCAGTGAAGAGCAACCAGGCACATTTTAGCAAGTTTTACTTGTAAGTGGGGTTGGAAACGCTTTTCAGGCTCAGTACTGGGCTCAAAACATGCAGCCCTGATGTCTCTCATGATAGCAGGTGGTTAAGTAGAAATTCGCTGCTCGGCTGACCCTGCAGGAGCAAACGTATGCCAAAAATGTACGTAGAATGAGCTTTTCAGTGAATAGCAGCCAGGCAAATTTTAGCAAGTTTTACTTGTAAGAGGGGTTGGAAACGCTTTTCAGGCTCAGTACTGGGCTCAAAAGATGCATCCCTGATGTCTCTCATGATAGCAGGTGGTTAAGTAGAAATTCTCCTCTCGGCTGACCCAGCAGGAGCAAACGTATGCCAAAAATGTATGCAGAATGAGCTTTTCAGTGAAGAGCAACCAGGCACATTTTAGCAAGTTTTACTTGTAAGTGGGGTTGGAAACGCTTTTCAGGCTCAGTACTGGGCTCAAAACATGCAGCCCTGATGTCTCTCATGATAGCAGGTGGTTAAGTAGAAATTCGCCGCTCGGCTAACCCAGCAGGAGCAAACGTATGCCAAAAATGTACGCAGAATGAGCTTTTCAGTGAAGAGCAACCAGTCACATTTTAGCAAGTTTTACTTGTAAGTGGGATTGGAAACCCTTTTCAGGCTCAGTACTAGGCTCAAAACATGCAGCCCTGATGTCTCTCATGATAGCAGGTGGTTAAGTAGAAATTTGCTGCTCGGCTGACCCGGCAGGATAAACGTATGCCAAAAATGTACGCAGAATGAGCTTTTCAGTGAAGAGCAGCCAGGCACATTTTAGCAAGTTTTACTTGTAAGTGGGGTTGGAAATGTTTTTCAAGCTCAGTACTGGACTCAAAACATGCAGCCCTGATGTCTCTCATGAATGCAGGTGGTTAAGTAGAAATTCGCAGCTCGGCTGACCCAGCAGGAGCAAACGTATGCCAAAAATGTACGCATAATGAGCTCTTCAGTGAAGAGCAACCAGGCACATTTTAGCAAGTTTTACTTGTAAGTGGGGTTGAAACGCTTTTCAGGCTCAGTACTGGGCTCAAAACATGCAGCCCTGAGGTCTCTCATTATAGGAGGTGGTTAAGTAGAAATTCGCTGCTCGGCTGACCCTGCAGGAGCAAACATATGCCAAAAATGTACGTAGAATGAGCTTTTCAGTGAATAGCAGCCAGGCACATTTTAGCAAGTTTTACTTGTAAGAGGGGTTGGAAACGCTTTTCGGCTCAGTACTGGGCTCAAAAGATGCATCCCTGATGTCTCTCATGATAGCAGGTGGTTAAGTAGAAATTCGCCTCTCGGCTGACCCAGCAGGAGCAAACGTATGCCAAAAATGTATGCAGAATGAGCTTTTCAGTGAAGAGCAACCAGGCACATTTTAGCAAGTTTTACTTGTAAGTGGGGTTGGAAATGCTTTTCAGGCTCAGTACTGGGCTCAAAACATGCAGCCCTGATGTCTCTCATGATAGCAGGTGGTTAAATAGAAATTTGCTGCTCGGCTGACCCGGCAGGAGCAAACGTATGCCAAAAATGTACGCAGAATGAGCTTTTCAGTGAAGAGCAGCCAGGCACATTTTTGCAAGTTTTACTTTTAAGTGGGGTTGGAAACGTTTTTCAGGCTCAGTACTGGGCTCAAAACATGCAGCCCTGATGTGTCTCATGATAGCAGGTGGTTAAGTAGAAATTCGCTGCTCGGCTGACCCTGCAGGAGCAAACGTATGCTAAAAATGTTCGTAGAATGAGCTTTTCAGTGAAGAGCAGCCAGGCACATTTTAGCAAGTTTTACTTGTAAGTGGGGTTGGAAATGCTTTTCAGGCTCAGTACTGGGCTCAAAACATGCAGCCCTGATGTCTCTCATGATAGCAGGTGGTTAAGTAGAAATTCGCCGCTTGGCTGACCCAGCAGGAGCAAACGTATGCCAAAAATGTACGCAGAATGAGCTTTTCAGTGAAGAGCAACCAGTCACATTTTAGCAAGTTTTACTTGTAAGTGGGATTGGAAACCCTTTTCAGGCTCAGTACTAGGCTCAAAACATGCAGCCCTGATGTCTCTCATGATAGCAGGTGGTTAAGTAGAAATTTGATGCTCGGCTGACCCGGCAGGATAAACGTATGCCAAAAATGTACGCAGAATGAGCTTTTCAGTGAAGAGCAGCCAGGCACATTTTAGCAAGTTTTACTTGTAAGTGGGGTTGGAAACGCTTTTCAGGCTCAGTACTGGGCTCAAAACATGCAGCCCTGATGTCTCTCATGATAGCAGGTGGTTAAGTAGAAATTCGCTGCTCAGCTGAGCCTGCAGGAGCAAACGTATGCTAAAAATGTTCGTAGAATGAGCTTTTCAGTGAAGAGCAGCCAGGCACATTTTAGCAAGTTTTACTTGGAAGTGGCATTGGAAATGCTTTTCAGGCTCAGTACTGGGCTCAAAACATGCAGCCCTGATGTCTCTCATGAATGAAGGTGGTTAAGTAGAAATTCGCAGCTCGGCTGACCCAGCCGGAGCAAACGTATGCCAAAAATGTACGCATAATGAGCTCTTCAGTGAAGAGCAACCAGGCACATTTTAGCAAGTTTTACTTGTAAGTGGGGTTGAAACGCTTTTCAGGCTCAGTACTGGGCTCAAAACATGCAGCCCTGAGGTCTCTCATTATAGGAGGTGGTTAAGTAGAAATTCGCTGCTCGGCTGACCCTGCAGGAGCAAACGTATGCCAAAAATGTACGTAGAATGAGCTTTTCAGTGAATAGCAGCCAGGCACATTTTAGCAAGTTTTACTTGTAAGAGGGGTTGGAAACGCTTTTCAGGCTCAGTACTGGGCTCAAAAGATGCATCCCTGATGTCTCTCATGATAGCAGGTGGTTAAGTAGAAATTCGCCTCTCGGCTGACCCAGCAGGAGCAAACGTATGCCAAAAATGTATGCAGAATGAGCTTTTCAGTGAAGAGCAACCAGGCACATTTTAGCAAGTTTTACTTGTAAGTGGGGTTGGAAACGCTTTTCAGGCTCAGTACTGGGCTCAAAACATGCAGCCCTGATGTCTCTCATGATAGCAGGTGGTTAAGTAGAAATTCGCTGCTCGGCTGACCCTGCAGGAGCAAACGTATGCTAAAAATGTTCGTAGAATGAGCTTTTCAGTGAAGAGCAGCCAGGCACATTTTAGCAAGTTTTACTTGTAAGTGGGGTTGGAAATGCTTTTCAGGCTCAGTACTGGGCTCAAAACATGCAGCCCTGATGTCTCTCATGATAGCAGGTGGTTAAGTAGAAATTCGCCGCTCGGCTGACCCAGCAGGAGCAAACGTATGCCAAAAATGTACGCAGAATGAGCTTTTCAGTGAAGAGCAACCAGTCACATTTTAGCAAGTTTTACTTGTAAGTGGGATTGGAAACCCTTTTCAGGCTCAGTACTAGGCTCAAAACATGCAGCCCTGATGTCTCTCATGATAGCAGGTGGTTAAGTAGAAATTTGCTGCTCGGCTGACCCGGCAGGATAAACGTATGCCAAAAATGTACGCAGAATGAGCTTTTCAGTGAAGAGCAGCCAGGCACATTTTAGCAAGTTTTACTTGTAAGTGGGGTTGGAAACGCTTTTCAAGCTCAGTACTGGGCTCAAAACATGCAGCCCTGATGTCTCTCATGATAGCAGGTGGTTAAGTAGAAATTCGCTGCTCAGCTGAGCCTGCAGGAGCAAACGTATGCTAAAAATGTTCGTAGAATGAGCTTTTCAGTGAAGAGCAGCCAGGCACATTTTAGCAAGTTTTACTTGGAAGTGGCATTGGAAATGCATTTCAGGCTCAGTACTGGGCTCAAAACATGCAGCCCTGATGTCTCTCATGAATGCAGGTGGTTAAGTAGAAATTCACAGCTCGGCTGACCCAGCAGGAGCAAATGTATGCCAAAAATGTACGCAGAACCAACTTTTCAGTGAAGAGCAGCCAGGCACATTTTAGCAAGTTTTACTTGTAAGTGGGGTTGGAAACGCTTTTCAGGCTCAGTACTGGGCTCAAAACATGCAGCCCTGATGTCTCTCATGATAGCAGGTGGTTAAGTAGAAATTCGCCTCTCGGCTGACCCAGCAGGAGCAAACGTATGCCAAAAATGTATGCAGAATGAGCTTTTCAGTGAAGAGCAACCAGGCACATTTTAGCAAGTTTTACTTGTAAGTGGGGTTGGAAACGCTTTTCAGGCTCAGTACTGGGCTCAAAACATGCAGCCCTGATGTCTCTCATGATAGCAGGTGGTTAAGTAGAAATTTGCTGCTCGGCTGACCCGGCAGGAGCAAACGTATGCCAAAAATGTACGCAGAATGAGCTTTTCAGTGAAGAGCAGCCAGGCACATTTTAGCAAGTTTTACTTTTAAGTGGGGTTGGAAATGTTTTTCAGGCTCAGTACTGGGCTCAAAACATGCAGCCCTGATGTCTCTCATGATAGCAGGTGGTTAAGTAGAAATTCGCTGCTCGGCTGACCCTGCAGGAGCAAACATATGCTAAAAATGTTCGTAGAATGAGCTTTTCACTGAAGAGCAGCCAGGCACATTTTAGCAAGTTTTACTTGTAAGTGGGGTTGGAAATGCTTTTCAGGCTCAGTACTGGGCTCAAAACATGCAGCCCTGATGTCTCTCATGATAGCAGGTGGTTAAGTAGAAATTCGCCGCTCGGCTAACCCAGCAGGAGCAAACGTATGCCAAAAATGTACGCAGAATGAGCTTTTCAGTGAAGAGCAACCAGTCACATTTTAGCAAGTTTTACTTGTAAGTGGGATTGGAAACCCTTTTCAGGCTCAGTACTAGGCTCAAAACATGCAGCCCTGATGTCTCTCATGATAGCAGGTGGTTAAGTAGAAATTTGCTGCTCGGCTGACCCGGCAGGATAAACGTATGCCAAAAATGTACGCAGAATGAGCTTTTCAGTGAAGAGCAGCCAGGCACATTTTAGCAAGTTTTACTTGTAAGTGGGGTTGGAAACGCTTTTCAAGCTCAGTACTGGACTCAAAACATGCAGCCCTAATGTCTCTCATGATAGCAGGTGGTTAAGTAGAAATTCGCTGCTCAGCTGAGCCTGCAGGAGCAAACGTATGCTAAAAATGTTCGTAGAATGAGCTTTTCAGTGAAGAGCAGCCAGGCACATTTTAGCAAGTTTTACTTGGAAGTGGCATTGGAAATGCTTTTCAGGCTCAGTACTGGGCTCAAAACATGCAGCCCTGATGTCTCTCATGAATGCAGGTGGTTAAGTAGAAATTCGCAGCTCGGCTGACCCAGCCGGAGCAAACGTATGCCAAAAATGTACGCATAATGAGCTCTTCAGTGAAGAGCAACCAGGCACATTTTAGCAAGTTTTACTTGTAAGTGGGGTTGAAACGCTTTTCAGGCTCAGTACTGGGCTCAAAACATGCAGCCCTGAGGTCTCTCATTATAGGAGGTGGTTAAGTAGAAATTCGCTGCTCGGCTGACCCTGCAGGAGCAAACGTATGCCAAAAATGTACGTAGAATGGGCTTTTCAGTGAATAGCAGCCAGGCACATTTTAGCAAGTTTTACTTGTAAGAGGGGTTGGAAACGCTTTTCAGGCTCAGTACTGGGCTCAAAAGATGCATCCCTGATGTCTCTCATGATAGCAGGTGGTTAAGTAGAAATTCGCCTCTCGGCTGACCCAGCAGGAGCAAACGTATGCCAAAAATGTATGCAGAATGAGCTTTTCAGTGAAGAGCAACCAGGCACATTTTAGCAAGTTTTACTTGTAAGTGGGGTTGGAAACGCTTTTCAGGCTCAGTACTGGGCTCAAAACATGCAGCCCTGATGTCTCTCATGATAGCAGGTGGTTAAGTAGAAATTTGCTGCTCGGCTGACCCGGCAGGAGCAAACGTATGCCAAAAATGTACGCAGAATGAGCTTTTCAGTGAAGAGCAGCCAGGCACATTTTAGCAAGTTTTACTTGTAAGTGGGATTGGAAACCCTTTTCAAGCTCAGTACTGGGCTCAAAACATGCAGCCCTGATGTCTCTCATGATAGCAGGTGGTTAAGTAGAAATTTGCTGCTCGGCTGACCCAGCAGGAGCAAACGTATGCCAAAAATGTACGCAGAATGAGCTCTTCAGTGAAGAGCAACCAGGCACATTTTAGCAAGTTTTACTTGTAAGTGGGGTTGAAACGCTTTTCAGGCTCAGTACTGGGCTCAAAACATGCAGCCCTGAGGTTTCTCATTATAGGAGGTGGTTAAATAGAAATTTGCTGCTCGGCTGACCCAGCAGGAGCAAATGTATGCCAAAAATGTACGCAGAACCAACTTTTCAGTGAAGAGCAGCCAGGCACATTTTAGCAAGTTTTACTTGTAAGTGGGGTTGGAAACGCTTTTCAGGCTCAGTACTGGGCTCAAAACATGCAGCCCTGATGTCTCTCATGATAGCAGGTGGTTAAGTAGAAATTCGCTGCTCGGCTGACCCTGCAGGAGCAAACGTATGCCAAAAATGTACGTAGAATGAGCTTTTCAGTGAATAGCAGCCAGGCACATTTTAGCAAGTTTTACTTGTAAGAGGGGTTGGAAACGCTTTTCAGGCTCAGTACTGGGCTCAAAAGATGCATCCCTGATGTCTCTCATGATAGCAGGTGGTTAAGTAGAAATTCTCCTCTCGGCTGACCCAGCAGGAGCAAACGTATGCCAAAAATGTATGCAGAATGAGCTTTTCAGTGAAGAGCAACCAGGCACATTTTAGCAAGTTTTACTTGTAAGTGGGGTTGGAAACGCTTTTCAGGCTCAGTACTGGGCTCAAAACATGCAGCCCTGATGTCTCTCATGATAGCAGGTGGTTAAGTAGAAATTTGCTGCTCGGCTGACCCGGCAGGAGCAAACGTATGCCAAAAATGTACGCAGAATGAGCTTTTCAGTGAAGAGCAGCCAGGCACATTTTAGCAAGTTTTACTTTTAAGTGGGATTGGAAACCCTTTTCAAGCTCAGTACTGGGCTCAAAACATGCAGCCCTGATGTCTCTCATGATAGCAGGTGGTTAAGTAGAAATTTGCTGCTCGGCTGACCCGGCAGGATAAACGTATGCCAAAAATGTACGCAGAATGAGCTTTTCAGTGAAGAGCAGCCAGGCACATTTTAGCAAGTTTTACTTGTAAGTGGGGTTGGAAACGCTTTTCAAGCTCAGTACTGGGCTCAAAACATGCAGCCCTGATGTCTCTCATGATAGCAGGTGGTTAAGTAGAAATTCGCTGCTCAGCTGAGCCTGCAGGAGCAAACGTATGCTAAAAATGTTCGTAGAATGAGCTTTTCAGTGAAGAGCAGCCAGGCACATTTTAGCAAGTTTTACTTGGAAGTGGCATTGGAAATGCATTTCAGGCTCAGTACTGGGCTCAAAACATGCAGCCCTGATGTCTCTCATGAATGCAGGTGGTTAAGTAGAAATTCACAGCTCGGCTGACCCAGCAGGAGCAAATGTATGCCAAAAATGTACGCAGAACCAACTTTTCAGTGAAGAGCAGCCAGGCACATTTTAGCAAGTTTTACTTGTAAGTGGGGTTGGAAACGCTTTTCAGGCTCAGTACTGGGCTCAAAACATGCAGCCCTGATGTCTCTCATGATAGCAGGTGGTTAAGTAGAAATTCGCCTCTCGGCTGACCCAGCAGGAGCAAACGTATGCCAAAAATGTATGCAGAATGAGCTTTTCAGTGAAGAGCAACCAGGCACATTTTAGCAAGTTTTACTTGTAAGTGGGGTTGGAAACGCTTTTCAGGCTCAGTACTGGGCTCAAAACATGCAGCCCTGATGTCTCTCATGATAGCAGGTGGTTAAGTAGAAATTTGCTGCTCGGCTGACCCGGCAGGAGCAAACGTATGCCAAAAATGTACGCAGAATGAGCTTTTCAGTGAAGAGCAGCCAGGCACATTTTAGCAAGTTTTACTTTTAAGTGGGGTTGGAAATGTTTTTCAGGCTCAGTACTGGGCTCAAAACATGCAGCCCTGATGTCTCTCATGATAGCAGGTGGTTAAGTAGAAATTCGCTGCTCGGCTGACCCTGCAGGAGCAAACATATGCTAAAAATGTTCGTAGAATGAGCTTTTCACTGAAGAGCAGCCAGGCACATTTTAGCAAGTTTTACTTGTAAGTGGGGTTGGAAATGCTTTTCAGGCTCAGTACTGGGCTCAAAACATGCAGCCCTGATGTCTCTCATGATAGCAGGTGGTTAAGTAGAAATTCGCCGCTCGGCTAACCCAGCAGGAGCAAACGTATGCCAAAAATGTACGCAGAATGAGCTTTTCAGTGAAGAGCAACCAGTCACATTTTAGCAAGTTTTACTTGTAAGTGGGATTGGAAACCCTTTTCAGGCTCAGTACTAGGCTCAAAACATGCAGCCCTGATGTCTCTCATGATAGCAGGTGGTTAAGTAGAAATTTGCTGCTCGGCTGACCCGGCAGGATAAACGTATGCCAAAAATGTACGCAGAATGAGCTTTTCAGTGAAGAGCAGCCAGGCACATTTTAGCAAGTTTTACTTGTAAGTGGGGTTGGAAACGCTTTTCAAGCTCAGTACTGGACTCAAAACATGCAGCCCTAATGTCTCTCATGATAGCAGGTGGTTAAGTAGAAATTCGCTGCTCAGCTGAGCCTGCAGGAGCAAACGTATGCTAAAAATGTTCGTAGAATGAGCTTTTCAGTGAAGAGCAGCCAGGCACATTTTAGCAAGTTTTACTTGGAAGTGGCATTGGAAATGCTTTTCAGGCTCAGTACTGGGCTCAAAACATGCAGCCCTGATGTCTCTCATGAATGCAGGTGGTTAAGTAGAAATTCGCAGCTCGGCTGACCCAGCCGGAGCAAACGTATGCCAAAAATGTACGCATAATGAGCTCTTCAGTGAAGAGCAACCAGGCACATTTTAGCAAGTTTTACTTGTAAGTGGGGTTGAAACGCTTTTCAGGCTCAGTACTGGGCTCAAAACATGCAGCCCTGAGGTCTCTCATTATAGGAGGTGGTTAAGTAGAAATTCGCTGCTCGGCTGACCCTGCAGGAGCAAACGTATGCCAAAAATGTACGTAGAATGGGCTTTTCAGTGAATAGCAGCCAGGCACATTTTAGCAAGTTTTACTTGTAAGAGGGGTTGGAAACGCTTTTCAGGCTCAGTACTGGGCTCAAAAGATGCATCCCTGATGTCTCTCATGATAGCAGGTGGTTAAGTAGAAATTCGCCTCTCGGCTGACCCAGCAGGAGCAAACGTATGCCAAAAATGTATGCAGAATGAGCTTTTCAGTGAAGAGCAACCAGGCACATTTTAGCAAGTTTTACTTGTAAGTGGGGTTGGAAACGCTTTTCAGGCTCAGTACTGGGCTCAAAACATGCAGCCCTGATGTCTCTCATGATAGCAGGTGGTTAAGTAGAAATTTGCTGCTCGGCTGACCCGGCAGGAGCAAACGTATGCCAAAAATGTACGCAGAATGAGCTTTTCAGTGAAGAGCAGCCAGGCACATTTTAGCAAGTTTTACTTGTAAGTGGGATTGGAAACCCTTTTCAAGCTCAGTACTGGGCTCAAAACATGCAGCCCTGATGTCTCTCATGATAGCAGGTGGTTAAGTAGAAATTTGCTGCTCGGCTGACCCAGCAGGAGCAAACGTATGCCAAAAATGTACGCAGAATGAGCTCTTCAGTGAAGAGCAACCAGGCACATTTTAGCAAGTTTTACTTGTAAGTGGGGTTGAAACGCTTTTCAGGCTCAGTACTGGGCTCAAAACATGCAGCCCTGAGGTTTCTCATTATAGGAGGTGGTTAAATAGAAATTTGCTGCTCGGCTGACCCAGCAGGAGCAAATGTATGCCAAAAATGTACGCAGAACCAACTTTTCAGTGAAGAGCAGCCAGGCACATTTTAGCAAGTTTTACTTGTAAGTGGGGTTGGAAACGCTTTTCAGGCTCAGTACTGGGCTCAAAACATGCAGCCCTGATGTCTCTCATGATAGCAGGTGGTTAAGTAGAAATTCGCTGCTCGGCTGACCCTGCAGGAGCAAACGTATGCCAAAAATGTACGTAGAATGAGCTTTTCAGTGAATAGCAGCCAGGCACATTTTAGCAAGTTTTACTTGTAAGAGGGGTTGGAAACGCTTTTCAGGCTCAGTACTGGGCTCAAAAGATGCATCCCTGATGTCTCTCATGATAGCAGGTGGTTAAGTAGAAATTCTCCTCTCGGCTGACCCAGCAGGAGCAAACGTATGCCAAAAATGTATGCAGAATGAGCTTTTCAGTGAAGAGCAACCAGGCACATTTTAGCAAGTTTTACTTGTAAGTGGGGTTGGAAACGCTTTTCAGGCTCAGTACTGGGCTCAAAACATGCAGCCCTGATGTCTCTCATGATAGCAGGTGGTTAAGTAGAAATTTGCTGCTCGGCTGACCCGGCAGGAGCAAACGTATGCCAAAAATGTACGCAGAATGAGCTTTTCAGTGAAGAGCAGCCAGGCACATTTTAGCAAGTTTTACTTTTAAGTGGGATTGGAAACCCTTTTCAAGCTCAGTACTGGGCTCAAAACATGCAGCCCTGATGTCTCTCATGATAGCAGGTGGTTAAGTAGAAATTTGCTGCTCGGCTGACCCAGCAGGAGCAAACGTATGCCAAAAATGTACGCAGAATGAGCTCTTCAGTGAAGAGCAACCAGGCACATTTTAGCAAGTTTTACTTGTAAGTGGGGTTGAAACGCTTTTCAGGCTCAGTACTGGGCTCAAAACATGCAGCCCTGAGGTTTCTCATTATAGGAGGTGGTTAAATAGAAATTTGCTGCTCGGCTGACCCAGCAGGAGCAAATGTATGCCAAAAATGTACGCAGAACCAACTTTTCAGTGAAGAGCAGCCAGGCACATTTTAGCAAGTTTTACTTGTAAGTGGGGTTGGAAACGCTTTTCAGGCTCAGTACTGGGCTCAAAACATGCAGCCCTGATGTCTCTCATGATAGCAGGTGGTTAAGTAGAAATTCGCCTCTCGGCTGACCCAGCAGGAGCAAACGTATGCCAAAAATGTATGCAGAATGAGCTTTTCAGTGAAGAGCAACCAGGCACATTTTAGCAAGTTTTACTTGTAAGTGGGGTTGGAAACGCTTTTCAGGCTCAGTACTGGGCTCAAAACATGCAGCCCTGATGTCTCTCATGATAGCAGGTGGTTAAGTAGAAATTTGCTGCTCGGCTGACCCGGCAGGAGCAAACGTATGCCAAAAATGTACGCAGAATGAGCTTTTCAGTGAAGAGCAGCCAGGCACATTTTAGCAAGTTTTACTTTTAAGTGGGGTTGGAAATGTTTTTCAGGCTCAGTACTGGGCTCAAAACATGCAGCCCTGATGTCTCTCATGATAGCAGGTGGTTAAGTAGAAATTCGCTGCTCGGCTGACCCTGCAGGAGCAAACATATGCTAAAAATGTTCGTAGAATGAGCTTTTCAGTGAAGAGCAGCCAGGCACATTTTAGCAAGTTTTACTTGTAAGTGGGGTTGGAAATGCTTTTCAGGCTCAGTACTGGGCTCAAAACATGCAGCCCTGATGTCTCTCATGATAGCAGGTGGTTAAGTAGAAATTCGCCGCTCGGCTAACCCAGCAGGAGCAAACGTATGCCAAAAATGTACGCAGAATGAGCTTTTCAGTGAAGAGCAACCAGTCACATTTTAGCAAGTTTTACTTGTAAGTGGGATTGGAAACCCTTTTCAGGCTCAGTACTAGGCTCAAAACATGCAGCCCTGATGTCTCTCATGATAGCAGGTGGTTAAGTAGAAATTTGCTGCTCGGCTGACCCGGCAGGATAAACGTATGCCAAAAATGTACGCAGAATGAGCTTTTCAGTGAAGAGCAGCCAGGCACATTTTAGCAAGTTTTACTTGTAAGTGGGGTTGGAAACGCTTTTCAAGCTCAGTACTGGACTCAAAACATGCAGCCCTGATGTCTCTCATGATAGCAGGTGGTTAAGTAGAAATTCGCTGCTCAGCTGAGCCTGCAGGAGCAAACGTATGCTAAAAATGTTCGTAGAATGAGCTTTTCAGTGAAGAGCAGCCAGGCACATTTTAGCAAGTTTTACTTGGAAGTGGCATTGGAAGTGCTTTTCAGGCTCAGTACTGGGCTCAAAACATGCAGCCCTGATGTCTCTCATGAATGCAGGTGGTTAAGTAGAAATTCGCAGCTCGGCTGACCCAGCCGGAGCAAACGTATGCCAAAAATGTACGCATAATGAGCTCTTCAGTGAAGAGCAACCAGGCACATTTTAGCAAGTTTTACTTGTAAGTGGGGTTGAAACGCTTTTCAGGCTCAGTACTGGGCTCAAAACATGCAGCCCTGAGGTCTCTCATTATAGGAGGTGGTTAAGTAGAAATTCGCTGCTCGGCTGACCCTGCAGGAGCAAACGTATGCCAAAAATGTACGTAGAATGAGCTTTTCAGTGAATAGCAGCCAGGCACATTTTAGCAAGTTTTACTTGTAAGAGGGGTTGGAAACGCTTTTCAGGCTCAGTACTGGGCTCAAAAGATGCATCCCTGATGTCTCTCATGATAGCAGGTGGTTAAGTAGAAATTCGCCTCTCGGCTGACCCAGCAGGAGCAAACGTATGCCAAAAATGTATGCAGAATGAGCTTTTCAGTGAAGAGCAACCAGGCACATTTTAGCAAGTTTTACTTGTAAGTGGGGTTGGAAACGCTTTTCAGGCTCAGTACTGGGCTCAAAACATGCAGCCCTGATGTCTCTCATGATAGCAGGTGGTTAAGTAGAAATTTGCTGCTCGGCTGACCCGGCAGGAGCAAACGTATGCCAAAAATGTACGCAGAATGAGCTTTTCAGTGAAGAGCAGCCAGGCACATTTTAGCAAGTTTTACTTGTAAGTGGGGTTGGAAATGCTTTTCAGGCTCAGTACTGGGCTCAAAACATGCAGCCCTGATGTCTCTCATGATAGCAGGTGGTTAAGTAGAAATTCGCCGCTTGGCTGACCCAGCAGGAGCAAACGTATGCCAAAAATGTACGCAGAATGAGCTTTTCAGTGAAGAGCAACCAGTCACATTTTAGCAAGTTTTACTTGTAAGTGGGATTGGAAACCCTTTTCAGGCTCAGTACTAGGCTCAAAACATTCAGCCCTGATGTCTCTCATGATAGCAGGTGGTTAAGTAGAAATTTGATGCTCGGCTGACCCGGCAGGATAAACGTATGCCAAAAATGTACGCAGAATGAGCTTTTCAGTGAAGAGCAGCCAGGCACATTTTAGCAAGTTTTACTTGTAAGTGGGGTTGGAAACGCTTTTCAGGCTCAATACTGGGCTCAAAACATGCAGCCCTGATGTCTCTCATGATAGCAGGTGGTTAAGTAGAAATTTGCTGCTCAGCTGAGCCTGCAGGAGCAAACGTATGCTAAAAATGTTCGTAGAATGAGCTTTTCAGTGAAGAGCAGCCAGGCACATTTTAGCAAGTTTTACTTGGAAGTGGCATTGGAAATGCTTTTCAGGCTCAGTACTGGGCTCAAAACATGCAGCCCTGATGTCTCTCATGAATGCAGGTGGTTAAGTAGAAATTCGCAGCTCGGCTGACCCAGCAGGAGCAAACGTATGCCAAAAATGTACGCAGAATGAGCTTTTCAGTGAAGAGCAGCCAGGCACCTTTTAGCAAGTTTTACTTGGAAGTGGCATTGGAAATGCTTTTCAGGCTCAGTACTGGGCTCAAAACATGCAGCCCTGATGTCTCTCATGATAGCAGGTGGTTAAGTAGAAATTCGCTGCTCGGCTGACCCTGCAGGAGCAAACATATGCTAAAAATGTTCGTAGAATGAGCTTTTCAGTGAAGAGCAGCCAGGCACATTTTAGCAAGTTTTACTTGTAAGTGGGGTTGGAAATGCTTTTCAGGCTCAGTACTGGGCTCAAAACATGCAGCCCTGATGTCTCTCATGATAGCAGGTGGTTAAGTAGAAATTCGCCGCTCGGCTAACCCAGCAGGAGCAAACGTATGCCAAAAATGTACGCAGAATGAGCTTTTCAGTGAAGAGCAACCAGTCACATTTTAGCAAGTTTTACTTGTAAGTGGGATTGGAAACCCTTTTCAGGCTCAGTACTAGGCTCAAAACATGCAGCCCTGATGTCTCTCATGATAGCAGGTGGTTAAGTAGAAATTTGCTGCTCGGCTGACCCGGCAGGATAAACATATGCCAAAAATGTACGCAGAATGAGCTTTTCAGTGAAGAGCAGCCAGGCACATTTTAGCAAGTTTTACTTGTAAGCGGGGTTGGAAATGTTTTTCAAGCTCAGTACTGGACTCAAAACATGCAGCCCTGATGTCTCTCATGAATGCAGGTGGTTAAGTAGAAATTCGCAGCTCGGCTGACCCAGCAGGAGCAAACGTATGCCAAAAATGTACGCATAATGAGCTCTTCAGTGAAGAGCAACCAGGCACATTTTAGCAAGTTTTACTTGTAAGTGGGGTTGAAACGCTTTTCAGGCTCAGTACTGGGCTCAAAACATGCAGCCCTGAGGTCTCTCATTATAGGAGGTGGTTAAGTAGAAATTCGCTGCTCGGCTGACCCTGCAGGAGCAAACATATGCCAAAAATGTACGTAGAATGAGCTTTTCAGTGAATAGCAGCCAGGCACATTTTAGCAAGTTTTACTTGTAAGAGGGGTTGGAAACGCTTTTCGGCTCAGTACTGGGCTCAAAAGATGCATCCCTGATGTCTCTCATGATAGCAGGTGGTTAAGTAGAAATTCACCTCTCGGCTGACCCAGCAGGAGCAAACGTATGCCAAAAATGTATGCAGAATGAGCTTTTCAGTGAAGAGCAACCAGGCACATTTTAGCAAGTTTTACTTGTAAGTGGGGTTGGAAATGCTTTTCAGGCTCAGTACTGGGCTCAAAACATGCAGCCCTGATGTCTCTCATGATAGCAGGTGGTTAAGTAGAAATTTGCTGCTCGGCTGACCCGGCAGGAGCAAACGTATGCCAAAAATGTACGCAGAATGAGCTTTTCAGTGAAGAGCAGCCAGGCACATTTTTGCAAGTTTTACTTTTAAGTGGGGTTGGAAACGTTTTTCAGGCTCAGTACTGGGCTCAAAACATGCAGCCCTGATGTGTCTCATGATAGCAGGTGGTTAAGTAGAAATTCGCTGCTCGGCTGACCCTGCAGGAGCAAACGTATGCTAAAAATGTTCGTAGAATGAGCTTTTCAGTGAAGAGCAGCCAGGCACATTTTAGCAAGTTTTACTTGTAAGTGGGGTTGGAAATGCTTTTCAGGCTCAGTACTGGGCTCAAAACATGCAGCCCTGATGTCTCTCATGATAGCAGGTGGTTAAGTAGAAATTCGCCGCTTGGCTGACCCAGCAGGAGCAAACGTATGCCAAAAATGTACGCAGAATGAGCTTTTCAGTGAAGAGCAACCAGTCACATTTTAGCAAGTTTTACTTGTAAGTGGGATTGGAAACCCTTTTCAGGCTCAGTACTAGGCTCAAAACATGCAGCCCTGATGTCTCTCATGATAGCAGGTGGTTAAGTAGAAATTTGATGCTCGGCTGACCCGGCAGGATAAACGTATGCCAAAAATGTACGCAGAATGAGCTTTTCAGTGAAGAGCAGCCAGGCACATTTTAGCAAGTTTTACTTGTAAGTGGGGTTGGAAACGCTTTTCAGGCTCAGTACTGGGCTCAAAACATGCAGCCCTGATGTCTCTCATGATAGCAGGTGGTTAAGTAGAAATTTGCTGCTCAGCTGAGCCTGCAGGAGCAAACGTATGCTAAAAATGTTCGTAGAATGAGCTTTTCAGTGAAGAGCAGCCAGGCACATTTTAGCAAGTTTTACTTGGAAGTGGCATTGGAAATGCTTTTCAGGCTCAGTACTGGGCTCAAAACATGCAGCCCTGATGTCTCTCATGAATGCAGGTGGTTAAGTAGAAATTCGCAGCTCGGCTGACCCAGCAGGAGCAAACGTATGCCAAAAATGTACGCAGAATGAGCTTTTCAGTGAAGAGCAGCCAGGCACCTTTTAGCAAGTTTTACTTGGAAGTGGCATTGGAAATGCTTTTCAGGCTCAGTACTGGGCTCAAAACATGCAGCCCTGATGTCTCTCATGATAGCAGGTGGTTAAGTAGAAATTCGCTGCTCGGCTGACCCTGCAGGAGCAAACATATGCTAAAAATGTTCGTAGAATGAGCTTTTCAGTGAAGAGCAGCCAGGCACATTTTAGCAAGTTTTACTTGTAAGTGGGGTTGGAAATGCTTTTCAGGCTCAGTACTGGGCTCAAAACATGCAGCCCTGATGTCTCTCATGATAGCAGGTGGTTAAGTAGAAATTCGCCGCTCGGCTAACCCAGCAGGAGCAAACGTATGCCAAAAATGTACGCAGAATGAGCTTTTCAGTGAAGAGCAACCAGTCACATTTTAGCAAGTTTTACTTGTAAGTGGGATTGGAAACCCTTTTCAGGCTCAGTACTAGGCTCAAAACATGCAGCCCTGATGTCTCTCATGATAGCAGGTGGTTAAGTAGAAATTTGCTGCTCGGCTGACCCGGCAGGATAAACGTATGCCAAAAATGTAAGCAGAATGAGCTTTTCAGTGAAGAGCAGCCAGGCACATTTTAGCAAGTTTTACTTGTAAGTGGGGTTGGAAATGTTTTTCAAGCTCAGTACTGGACTCAAAACATGCAGCCCTGATGTCTCTCATGAATGCAGGTGGTTAAGTAGAAATTCGCAGCTCGGCTGACCCAGCAGGAGCAAACGTATGCCAAAAATGTACGCATAATGAGCTCTTCAGTGAAGAGCAACCAGGCACATTTTAGCAAGTTTTACTTGTAAGTGGGGTTGAAACGCTTTTCAGGCTCAGTACTGGGCTCAAAACATGCAGCCCTGAGGTCTCTCATTATAGGAGGTGGTTAAGTAGAAATTCGCTGCTCGGCTGACCCTGCAGGAGCAAACATATGCCAAAAATGTACGTAGAATGAGCTTTTCAGTGAATAGCAGCCAGGCACATTTTAGCAAGTTTTACTTGTAAGAGGGGTTGGAAACGCTTTTCGGCTCAGTACTGGGCTCAAAAGATGCATCCCTGATGTCTCTCATGATAGCAGGTGGTTAAGAAGAAATTCGCCTCTCGGCTGACCCAGCAGGAGCAAACGTATGCCAAAAATGTATGCAGAATGAGCTTTTCAGTGAAGAGCAACCAGGCACATTTTAGCAAGTTTTACTTGTAAGTGGGGTTGGAAATGCTTTTCAGGCTCAGTACTGGGCTCAAAACATGCAGCCCTGATGTCTCTCATGATAGCAGGTGGTTAAATAGAAAGTTGCTGCTCGGCTGACCCGGCAGGAGCAAACGTATGCCAAAAATGTACGCAGAATGAGCTTTTCAGTGAAGAGCAGCTAGGCACATTTTTGCAAGTTTTACTTTTAAGTGGGGTTGGAAACGTTTTTCAGGCTCAGTACTGGGCTCAAAACATGCAGCCCTGATGTGTCTCATGATAGCAGGTGGTTAAGTAGAAATTCGCCGCTTGGCTGACCCAGCAGGAGCAAACGTATGCCAAAAATGTTCGTAGAATGAGCTTTTCAGTGAAGAGCAGCCAGGCACATTTTAGCAAGTTTTACTTGTAAGTGGGGTTGGAAATGTTTTTCAAGCTCAGTACTGGACTCAAAACATGCAGCCCTGATGTCTCTCATGAATGCAGGTGGTTAAGTAGAAATTCGCAGCTCGGCTGACCCAGCAGGAGCAAACGTATGCCAAAAATGTACGCATAATGAGCTCTTCAGTGAAGAGCAACCAGGCACATTTTAGCAAGTTTTACTTGTAAGTGGGGTTGAAACGCTTTTCAGGCTCAGTACTGGGCTCAAAACATGCAGCCCTGAGGTCTCTCATTATAGGAGGTGGTTAAGTAGAAATTCGCTGCTCGGCTGACCCTGCAGGAGCAAACGTATGCTAAAAATGTTCGTAGAATGAGCTTTTCAGTGAAGAGCAGCCAGGCACATTTTAGCAAGTTTTACTTGTAAGTGGGGTTGGAAATGCTTTTCAGGCTCAGTACTGGGCTCAAAACATGCAGCCCTGATGTCTCTCATGATAGCAGGTGGTTAAGTAGAAATTCGCCGCTTGGCTGACCCAGCAGGAGCAAACGTATGCCAAAAATGTACGCAGAATGAGCTTTTCAGTGAAGAGCAACCAGTCACATTTTAGCAAGTTTTACTTGTAAGTGGGATTGGAAACCCTTTTCAGGCTCAGTACTAGGCTCAAAACATGCAGCCCTGATGTCTCTCATGATAGCAGGTGGTTAAGTAGAAATTTGATGCTCGGCTGACCCGGCAGGATAAACGTATGCCAAAAATGTACGCAGAATGAGCTTTTCAGTGAAGAGCAGCCAGGCACATTTTAGCAAGTTTTACTTGTAAGTGGGGTTGGAAACGCTTTTCAGGCTCAGTACTGGGCTCAAAACATGCAGCCCTGATGTCTCTCATGATAGCAGGTGGTTAAGTAGAAATTTGCTGCTCAGCTGAGCCTGCAGGAGCAAACGTATGCTAAAAATGTTCGTAGAATGAGCTTTTCAGTGAAGAGCAGCCAGGCACATTTTAGCAAGTTTTACTTGGAAGTGGCATTGGAAATGCTTTTCAGGCTCAGTACTGGGCTCAAAACATGCAGCCCTGATGTCTCTCATGAATGCAGGTGGTTAAGTAGAAATTCGCAGCTCGGCTGACCCAGCAGGAGCAAACGTATGCCAAAAATGTACGCAGAATGAGCTCTTCAGTGAAGAGCAACCAGGCACATTTTAGCAAGTTTTACTTGTAAGTGGGGTTGAAACGCTTTTCAGGCTCAGTACTGGGCTCAAAACATGCAGCCCTGAGGTCTCTCATTATAGGAGGTGGTTAAATAGAAATTTGCTGCTCGGCTGACCCAGCAGGAGCAAATGTATGCCAAAAATGTACGCAGAACCAACTTTTCAGTGAAGAGCAGCCAGGCACATTTTAGCAAGTTTTACTTGTAAGTGGGGTTGGAAACACTTTTCAGGCTCAGTACTGGGCTCAAAACATGCAGCCCTGAGGTCTCTCATGATAGGAGGTGGTTAAGTAGAAATTCGCCGCTCGGCTGATCTAGCAGGAGCAAACATATGCGAAAAATGTTCGTAGAATGAGTTTTTCAGTGAAGAGCAGCCAGGCACATTTTAGCAAGTTTTACTTGTAAGTGGGGTTGAAACGCTTTTCAGGCTCAGTACTGGGCTCAAAACATGCAGCCCTGAGGTCTCTCATTATAGGAGGTGGTTAAATAGAAATTCGCCGCTTGGCTGACCCAGCAGGAGCAAACGTATGCCAAAAATGTACGCAGAATGAGCTTTTCAGTGAAGAGCAACCAGTCACATTTTAGCAAGTTTTACTTGTAAGTGGGATTGGAAACCCTTTTCAGGCTCAGTACTAGGCTCAAAACATGCAGCCCTGATGTCTCTCATGATAGCAGGTGGTTAAGTAGAAATTTGATGCTCGGCTGACCCGGCAGGATAAACGTATGCCAAAAATGTACGCAGAATGAGCTTTTCAGTGAAGAGCAGCCAGGCACATTTTAGCAAGTTTTACTAGTAAGTGGGGTTGGAAACGCTTTTCAGGCTCAGTACTGGGCTCAAAACATGCAGCCCTGATGTCTCTCATGATAGCAGGTGGTTAAGTAGAAATTTGCTGCTCAGCTGAGCCTGCAGGAGCAAACGTATGCTAAAAATGTTCGTAGAATGAGCTTTTCAGTGAAGAGCAGCCAGGCACATTTTAGCAAGTTTTACTTGGAAGTGGCATTGGAAATGCTTTTCAGGCTCAGTACTGGGCTCAAAACATGCAGCCCTGATGTCTCTCATGAATGCAGGTGGTTAAGTAGAAATTCGCAGCTCGGCTGACCCAGCAGGAGCAAACGTATGCCAAAAATGTACGCAGAATGAGCTCTTCAGTGAAGAGCAACCAGGCACATTTTAGCAAGTTTTACTTGTAAGTGGGGTTGAAACGCTTTTCAGGCTCAGTACTGGGCTCAAAACATGCAGCCCTGAGGTCTCTCATTATAGGAGGTGGTTAAATAGAAATTTGCTGCTCGGCTGACCCAGCAGGAGCAAATGTATGCCAAAAATGTACGCAGAACCAACTTTTCAGTGAAGAGCAGCCAGGCACATTTTAGCAAGTTTTACTTGTAAGTGGGATTGGAAACCCTTTTCAGGCTCAGTACTAGGCTCAAAACATGCAGCCCTGATGTCTCTCATGATAGCAGGTGGTTAAGTAGAAATTTGATGCTCGGCTGACCCGGCAGGATAAACGTATGCCAAAAATGTACGCAGAATGAGCTTTTCAGTGAAGAGCAGCCAGGCACATTTTAGCAAGTTTTACTTGTAAGTGGGGTTGGAAACGCTTTTCAGGCTCAGTACTGGGCTCAAAACATGCAGCCCTGATGTCTCTCATGATAGCAGGTGGTTAAGTAGAAATTTGCTGCTCAGCTGAGCCTGCAGGAGCAAACGTATGCTAAAAATGTTCGTAGAATGAGCTTTTCAGTGAAGAGCAGCCAGGCACATTTTAGCAAGTTTTACTTGGAAGTGGCATTGGAAATGCTTTTCAGGCTCAGTACTGGGCTCAAAACATGCAGCCCTGATGTCTCTCATGAATGCAGGTGGTTAAGTAGAAATTCGCAGCTCGGCTGACCCAGCAGGAGCAAACGTATGCCAAAAATGTACGCAGAATGAGCTCTTCAGTGAAGAGCAACCAGGCACATTTTAGCAAGTTTTACTTGTAAGTGGGGTTGAAACGCTTTTCAGGCTCAGTACTGGGCTCAAAACATGCAGCCCTGAGGTCTCTCATTATAGGAGGTGGTTAAATAGAAATTTGCTGCTCGGCTGACCCAGCAGGAGCAAATGTATGCCAAAAATGTACGCAGAACCAACTTTTCAGTGAAGAGCAGCCAGGCACATTTTAGCAAGTTTTACTTGTAAGTGGGGTTGGAAACGCTTTTCAGGCTCAGTACTGGGCTCAAAACATGCAGCCCTGAGGTCTCTCATGATAGGAGGTGGTTAAGTAGAAATTCGCCGCTCGGCTGATCTAGCAGGAGCAAACATATGCGAAAAATGTTCGTAGAATGAGTTTTTCAGTGAAGAGCAGCCAGGCACATTTTAGCAAGTTTTACTTGTAAGTGGGGTTGAAACGCTTTTCAGGCTCAGTACTGGGCTCAAAACATGCAGCCCTGAGGTCTCTCATTATAGGAGGTGGTTAAATAGAAATTTGCTGCTCGGCTGACCCAGCAGGAGCAAATGTATGCCAAAAATGTACGCAGAACCAACTTTTCAGTGAAGAGCAGCCAGGCACATTTTAGCAAGTTTTACTTGTAAGTGGGGTTAGAAACGCTTTTCAGGCTCAGTACTGGGCTCAACACATGCAGCCCTGATGTCTCTCATGATAGCAGGTGGTTAAGTAGAAATTCGCTGCTCGGCTGACCCTGCAGGAGCAAACGTATGCCAAAAATGTACATAGAATGAGCTTTTCAGTGAATAGCAGCCAGGCACATTTTAGCAAGTTTTACTTGTAAGAGGGGTTGCAAACGCTTTTCAGGCTCAGTACTGGGCTCAAAAGATGCATCCCTGATGTCTCTCATGATAGCAGGTGGTTAAGTAGAAATTCGCCTCTCGGCTGACCCAGCAGGAGCAAACGTATGCCAAAAATGTATGCAGAATGAGCTTTTCAGTGAAGAGCAACCAGGCACATTTTAGCAAGTTTTACTTGTAAGTGGGGTTGGAAACGCTTTTCAGGCTCAGTACTGGGCTCAAAACATGCAGCCCTGATGTCTCTCATGATAGCAGGTGGTTAAGTAGAAATTTGCCGCTCGGCTGACCCGGCAGGAGCAAACGTATGCCAAAAATGTACGCAGAATGAGCTTTTCAGTGAAGAGCAGCCAGGCACATTTTAGCAAGTTTTACTTTTAAGTGGGGTTGGAAACGTTTTTCAGGCTCAGTACTGGGCTCAAAACATGCAGCCCTGATGTCTCTCATGATAGCAGGTGGTTAAGTAGAAATTCGCTGCTCGGCTGACCCTGCAGGAGCAAACGTATGCTAAAAATGTTCGTAGAATGAGCTTTTCAGTGAAGAGCAGCCAGGCACATTTTAGCAAGTTTTACTTGTAAGTGGGGTTGGAAATACTTTTCAGGCTCAGTACTGGGCTCAAAACATGCAGCCCTGATGTCTCTCATGATAGCAGGTGGTTAAGTAGAAATTCGCCGCTCGGCTGACCCAGCAGGAGCAAACGTATGCCAAAAATGTACGCAGAATGAGCTTTTCAGTGAAGAGCAACCAGTCACATTTTAGCAAGTTTTACTTGTAAGTGGGATTGGAAACCCTTTTCAGGCTCAGTACTGGGCTCAAAACATGCAGCCCTGATGTCTCTCATGATAGCAGGTGGTTAAGTAGAAATTTGCTGCTCGGCTGACCCGGCAGGATAAACGTATGCCAAAAATGTACGCAGAATGAGCTTTTCAGTGAAGAGCAGCCAGGCACATTTTAGCAAGTTTTACTTGTAAGTGGGGTTGGAAACGCTTTTCAGGCTCAGTACTGGGCTCAAAACATGCAGCCCTGATGTCTCTCATGAATGCAGGTGGTTAAGTAGAAATTCGCAGCTCGGCTGACCCAGCAGGAGCAAACGTGTGCCAAAAATGTACGCAGAATGAGCTCTTCAGTGAAGAGCAACCAGGCACATTTTAGCAAGTTTTACTTGTAAGTGGGGTTGAAACGCTTTTCAGGCTCAGTACTGGGCTCAAAACATGCAGCCCTGAGGTCTCTCATTATAGGAGGTGGTTAAATAGAAATTTGCTGCTCGGCTGACCCAGCAGGAGCAAATGTATGCCAAAAATGTACGCAGAACCAACTTTTCAGTGAAGAGCAGCCAGGCACATTTTAGCAAGTTTTACTTGTAAGTGGGGTTGGAAACGCTTTTCAGGCTCAGTACTGGGCTCAAAACATGCAGCCCTGAGGTATCTCATGATAGGAGGTGGTTAAGTAGAAATTCGCCGCTCTGCTGATCTAGCAGGAGCAAACATATGCGAAACATTTTCGTAGAATGAGTTTTTCAGTGAAGAGCAGCCAGGCACATTTTAGCAAGTTTTACTTGTAAGTGGGGTTGGAAACGCTTTTCAGGCTTAGTACTGGGATCAAAACATGCAGCCCTGATGTCTCTCATGATAGCAGGTGGTTAAGTAGAAATTCGCTGCTCGGCTGATCCGGCAGGATAAACGTATGCCAAAAATGTACGCAGAATGAGCTTTTCAGTGAAGAGCAGCCAGGCACATTTTAGCAAGTTTTACTTGTAAGTGGGGTTGGAAACGCTTTTCAGGCTCAGTACTGGGCTCAAAACATGCAGCCCTGATGTCTCTCATGATAGCAGGTGGTTAAGTAGAAATTCGCTGCTCGGCTGAGCCTGCAGGAGCAAACGTATGCTAAAAATGTTCGTAGAATGAGCTTTTCAGTGAAGAGCAGCCAGGCACATTTTAGCAAGTTTTACTTGTAAGTGGCATTGGAAATGCTTTTCAGGCTCAGTACTGGTCTCAAAACATGCAGCCCTGATGTCTCTCATGAATGCAGGTGGTTAAGTAGAAATTCGCAGCTCGGCTGACCCAGCAGGAGCAAACGTATGCCAAAAATGTACGCAGAATGAGCTCTTCAGTGAAGAGCAACCAGGCACATTTTAGCAAGTTTTACTTGTAAGTGGGGTTGAAACGCTTTTCAGGCTCAGTACTGGGCTCAAAACATGCAGCCCTGAGGTCTCTCATTATAGGAGGTGGTTAAATAGAAATTTGCTGCTCGGCTGACCCAGCAGGAGCAAATGTATGCCAAAAATGTACGCAGAACCAACTTTTCAGTGAAGAGCAGCCAGGCACATTTTAGCAAGTTTTACTTGTAAGTGGGGTTGGAAACGCTTTTCAGGCTCAGTACTGGGCTCCAAACATGCAGCCCTGATGTCTCTCATGATAGCAGGTGGTTAAGTAGAAATTCGCTGCTCGGCTGACCCTGCAGGAGCAAACGTATGCCAAAAATGTACGTAGAATGAGCTTTTCAGTGAATAGCAGCCAGGCACATTTTAGCAAGTTTTACTTGTAAGAGGGGTTGGAAACGCTTTTCAGGCTCAGTACTGGGCTCAAAAGATGCATCCCTGATGTCTCTCATGATAGCAGGTGGTTAAGTAGAAATTCGCCTCTCGGCTGACCCAGCAGGAGCAAACGTATGCCAAAAATGTATGCAGAATGAGCTTTTCAGTGAAGAGCAACCAGGCACATTTTAGCAAGTTTTACTTGTAAGTGGGGTTGGAAACGCTTTTCAGGCTCAGTACTGGGCTCAAAACATGCAGTCCTGATGTCTCTCATGATAGCAGGTGGTTAAGTAGAAATTTGCTGCTCGGCTGACCCGGCAGGAGCAAACGTATGCCAAAAATGTACGCAGAATGAGCTTTTCAGTGAAGAGCAGCCAGGCACATTTTAGCAAGTTTTACTTTTAAGTGGGGTTGGAAACGTTTTTCAGGCTCAGTACTGGGCTCAAAACATGCAGCCCTGATGTCTCTCATGATAGCAGGTGGTTAAGTAGAAATTTGCTGCTCGGCTGACCCGGCAGGATAAACGTATGCCAAAAATGTACGCAGAATGAGCTTTTCAGTGAAGAGCAGCCAGGCACATTTTAGCAAGTTTTACTTGTAAGTGGGGTTGGAAACGCTTTTCAGGCTCAGTACTGGGCTCAAAACATGCAGCCCTGATGTCTCTCATGATACCAGGTGGTTAAGTAGAAATTCGCCGCTCGGCTGACCCAGCAGGAGCAAACGTATGCCAAAAATGTACGCAGAATGAGCTTTTCAGTGAAGAGCAACCAGTCACATTTTAGCAAGTTTTACTTGTAAGTGGGATTGGAAACCCTTTTCAGGCTCAGTACTGGGCTCAAAACATGCAGCCCTGATGTCTCTCATGATAGCAGGTGGTTAAGTAGAAATTTGCTGCTCGGCTGACCCGGCAGGATAAACGTATGCCAAAAATGTACGCAGAATGAGCTTTTCAGTGAAGAGCAGCCAGGCACATTTTAGCAAGTTTTACTTGTAAGTGGGGTTGGAAACGCTTTTCAGGCTCAGTACTGGGCTCAAAACATGCAGCCCTGATGTCTCTCATGAATGCAGGTGGTTAAGTAGAAATTCGCAGCTCGGCTGACCCAGCAGGAGCAAACGTGTGCCAAAAATGTACGCAGAATGAGCTCTTCAGTGAAGAGCAACCAGGCACATTTTAGCAAGTTTTACTTGTAAGTGGGGTTGAAACGCTTTTCAGGCTCAGTACTGGGCTCAAAACATGCAGCCCTGAGGTCTCTCATTATAGGAGGTGGTTAAATAGAAATTTGCTGCTCGGCTGACCCAGCAGGAGCAAATGTATGCCAAAAATGTACGCAGAACCAACTTTTCAGTGAAGAGCAGCCAGGCACATTTTAGCAAGTTTTACTTGTAAGTGGGGTTGGAAACGCTTTTCAGGCTCAGTACTGGGCTCAAAACATGCAGCCCTGAGGTATCTCATGATAGGAGGTGGTTAAGTAGAAATTCGGCGCTCGGCTGATCTAGCAGGTGCAAACATATGCGAAAAATTTTCGTAGAATGAGTTTTTCAGTGAAGAGCAGCCAGGCACATTTTAGCAAGTTTTACTTGTAAGTGGGGTTGGAAACGCTTTTCAGGCTTAGTACTGGGATCAAAACATGCAGCCCTGATGTCTCTCATGATAGCAGGTGGTTAAGTAGAAATTCGCTGCTCGGCTGATCCGGCAGGATAAACGTATGCCAAAAATGTACGCAGAATGAGCTTTTCAGTGAAGAGCAGCCAGGCACATTTTAGCAAGTTTTACTTGTAAGTGGGGTTGGAAATGCTTTTCAGGCTCAGTACTGGGCTCAAAACATGCAGCCCTGATGTCTCTCATGATAGCAGGTGGTTAAGTAGAAATTTGCTGCTCGGCTGAGCCTGCAGGAGCAAACGTATGCTAAAAATGTTCGTAGAATGAGCTTTTCAGTGAAGAGTAGCCAGGCACATTTTAGCAAGTTTTACTTGTAAGTGGCATTGGAAATGCTTTTCAGGCTCAGTACTGGTCTCAAAACATGCAGCCCTGATGTCTCTCATGAATGCAGGTGGTTAAGTAGAAATTCGCAGCTCGGCTGACCCAGCAGGAGCAAACGTATGCCAAAAATGTACGCAGAATGAGCTCTTCAGTGAAGAGCAACCAGGCACATTTTAGCAAGTTTTACTTGTAAGTGGGGTTGAAACGCTTTTCAGGCTCAGTACTGGGCTCAAAACATGCAGCCCTGAGGTCTCTCATTATAGGAGGTGGTTAAATAGAAATTTGCTGATCGGCTGACCCAGCAGGAGCAAATGTATTCCAAAAATGTACGCAGAACCAACTTTTCAGTGAAGAGCAGCCAGGCACATTTTAGCAAGTTTTACTTGTAAGTAGGGTTGGAAACGCTTTTCAGGCTCAGTACTGGGCTCCAAACATGCAGCCCTGATGTCTCTCATGATAGCAGGTGGTTAAGTAGAAATTCGCTGCTCGGCTGACCCTGCAGGAGCAAACGTATGCTAAAAATGTTCGTAGAATGAGCTTTTCAGTGAAGAGCAGCCAGGCACATTTTAGCAAGTTTTACTTGTAAGTGGGGTTGGAAATGCTTTTCAGGCTCAGTACTGGGCTCAAAACATGCAGCCCTGATGTCTCTCATGATAGCAGGTGGTTAAGTAGAAATTCGCCGCTCGGCTGACCCAGCAGGAGCAAACGTATGCCAAAAATGTACGCAGAATGAGCTTTTCAGTGAAGAGCAACCAGTCACATTTTAGCAAGTTTTACTTGTAAGTGGGATTGGAAACCCTTTTCAGGCTCAGTACTAGGCTCAAAACATGCAGCCCTGATGTCTCTCATGATAGCAGGTGGTTAAGTAGAAATTTGCTGCTCGGCTGACCCGGCAGGATAAACGTATGCCAAAAATGTACGCAGAATGAGCTTTTCAGTGAAGAGCAGCCAGGCACATTTTAGCAAGTTTTACTTGTAAGTGGGGTTGGAAACGCTTTTCAGGCTCAGTACTGGGCTCAAAACATGCAGCCCTGATGTCTCTCATGATAGCAGGTGGTTAAGTAGAAATTCGCTGCTCAGCTGAGCCTACAGGAGCAAACGTATGCTAAAAATGTTCGTAGAATGAGCTTTTCAGTGAAGAGCAGCCAGGCACATTTTAGCAAGTTTTACTTTGAAGTGGCATTGGAAATGCTTTTCAGGCTCAGTACTGGGCTCAAAACATGCAGCCCTGATGTCTCTCATGAATGCAGGTGGTTAAGTAGAAATTCGCAGCTCGGCTGACCCAGCAGGAGCAAACGTATGCCAAAAATGTACGCAGAATGAGCTCTTCAGTGAAGAGCAACCAGGCACATTTTAGCAAGTTTTACTTGTAAGTGGGGTTGAAACGCTTTTCAGGCTCAGTACTGGGCTCAAAACATGCAGCCCTGATGTCTCTCATGATAGCAGGTGGTTAAGTAGAAATTTGCTGCTCGGCTGACCCGGCAGGATAAACGTATGCCAAAAATGTACGCAGAATGAGCTTTTCAGTGAAGAGCAGCCAGGCACATTTTAGCAAGTTTTACTTGTAAGTGGGGTTGGAAACGCTTTTCAGGCTCAGTACTGGGCTCAAAACATGCAGCCCTGATGTCTCTCATGATACCAGGTGGTTAAGTAGAAATTCGCCGCTCGGCTGACCCAGCAGGAGCAAACGTATGCCAAAAATGTACGCAGAATGAGCTTTTCAGTGAAGAGCAACCAGTCACATTTTAGCAAGTTTTACTTGTAAGTGGGATTGGAAACCCTTTTCAGGCTCAGTACTGGGCTCAAAACATGCAGCCCTGATGTCTCTCATGATAGCAGGTGGTTAAGTAGAAATTTGCTGCTCGGCTGACCCGGCAGGATAAACGTATGCCAAAAATGTACGCAGAATGAGCTTTTCAGTGAAGAGCAGCCAGGCACATTTTAGCAAGTTTTACTTGTAAGTGGGGTTGGAAACGCTTTTCAGGCTCAGTACTGGGCTCAAAACATGCAGCCCTGATGTCTCTCATGAATGCAGGTGGTTAAGTAGAAATTCGCAGCTCGGCTGACCCAGCAGGAGCAAACGTGTGCCAAAAATGTACGCAGAATGAGCTCTTCAGTGAAGAGCAACCAGGCACATTTTAGCAAGTTTTACTTGTAAGTGGGGTTGAAACGCTTTTCAGGCTCAGTACTGGGCTCAAAACATGCAGCCCTGAGGTCTCTCATTATAGGAGGTGGTTAAATAGAAATTTGCTGCTCGGCTGACCCAGCAGGAGCAAATGTATGCCAAAAATGTACGCAGAACCAACTTTTCAGTGAAGAGCAGCCAGGCACATTTTAGCAAGTTTTACTTGTAAGTGGGGTTGGAAACGCTTTTCAGGCTCAGTACTGGGCTCAAAACATGCAGCCCTGAGGTATCTCATGATAGGAGGTGGTTAAGTAGAAATTCGCCGCTCGGCTGATCTAGCAGGTGCAAACATATGCGAAAAATTTTCGTAGAATGAGTTTTTCAGTGAAGAGCAGCCAGGCACATTTTAGCAAGTTTTACTTGTAAGTGGGGTTGGAAACGCTTTTCAGGCTTAGTACTGGGATCAAAACATGCAGCCCTGATGTCTCTCATGATAGCAGGTGGTTAAGTAGAAATTCGCTGCTCGGCTGATCCGGCAGGATAAACGTATGCCAAAAATGTACGCAGAATGAGCTTTTCAGTGAAGAGCAGCCAGGCACATTTTAGCAAGTTTTACTTGTAAGTGGGGTTGGAAATGCTTTTCAGGCTCAGTACTGGGCTCAAAACATGCAGCCCTGATGTCTCTCATGATAGCAGGTGGTTAAGTAGAAATTTGCTGCTCGGCTGAGCCTGCAGGAGCAAACGTATGCTAAAAATGTTCGTAGAATGAGCTTTTCAGTGAAGAGTAGCCAGGCACATTTTAGCAAGTTTTACTTGTAAGTGGCATTGGAAATGCTTTTCAGGCTCAGTACTGGTCTCAAAACATGCAGCCCTGATGTCTCTCATGAATGCAGGTGGTTAAGTAGAAATTCGCAGCTCGGCTGACCCAGCAGGAGCAAACGTATGCCAAAAATGTACGCAGAATGAGCTCTTCAGTGAAGAGCAACCAGGCACATTTTAGCAAGTTTTACTTGTAAGTGGGGTTGAAACGCTTTTCAGGCTCAGTACTGGGCTCAAAACATGCAGCCCTGAGGTCTCTCATTATAGGAGGTGGTTAAATAGAAATTTGCTGATCGGCTGACCCAGCAGGAGCAAATGTATTCCAAAAATGTACGCAGAACCAACTTTTCAGTGAAGAGCAGCCAGGCACATTTTAGCAAGTTTTACTTGTAAGTAGGGTTGGAAACGCTTTTCAGGCTCAGTACTGGGCTCCAAACATGCAGCCCTGATGTCTCTCATGATAGCAGGTGGTTAAGTAGAAATTCGCTGCTCGGCTGACCCTGCAGGAGCAAACGTATGCTAAAAATGTTCGTAGAATGAGCTTTTCAGTGAAGAGCAGCCAGGCACATTTTAGCAAGTTTTACTTGTAAGTGGGGTTGGAAATGCTTTTCAGGCTCAGTACTGGGCTCAAAACATGCAGCCCTGATGTCTCTCATGATAGCAGGTGGTTAAGTAGAAATTCGCCGCTCGGCTGACCCAGCAGGAGCAAACGTATGCCAAAAATGTACGCAGAATGAGCTTTTCAGTGAAGAGCAACCAGTCACATTTTAGCAAGTTTTACTTGTAAGTGGGATTGGAAACCCTTTTCAGGCTCAGTACTAGGCTCAAAACATGCAGCCCTGATGTCTCTCATGATAGCAGGTGGTTAAGTAGAAATTTGCTGCTCGGCTGACCCGGCAGGATAAACGTATGCCAAAAATGTACGCAGAATGAGCTTTTCAGTGAAGAGCAGCCAGGCACATTTTAGCAAGTTTTACTTGTAAGTGGGGTTGGAAACGCTTTTCAGGCTCAGTACTGGGCTCAAAACATGCAGCCCTGATGTCTCTCATGATAGCAGGTGGTTAAGTAGAAATTCGCTGCTCAGCTGAGCCTACAGGAGCAAACGTATGCTAAAAATGTTCGTAGAATGAGCTTTTCAGTGAAGAGCAGCCAGGCACATTTTAGCAAGTTTTACTTTGAAGTGGCATTGGAAATGCTTTTCAGGCTCAGTACTGGGCTCAAAACATGCAGCCCTGATGTCTCTCATGAATGCAGGTGGTTAAGTAGAAATTCGCAGCTCGGCTGACCCAGCAGGAGCAAACGTATGCCAAAAATGTACGCAGAATGAGCTCTTCAGTGAAGAGCAACCAGGCACATTTTAGCAAGTTTTACTTGTAAGTGGGGTTGAAACGCTTTTCAGGCTCAGTACTGGGCTCAAAACATGCAGCCCTGAGGTCTCTCATTATAGGAGGTGGTTAAATAGAAATTTGCTGCTCGGCTGACCCAGCAGGAGCAAATGTATGCCAAAAATGTACGCAGAACCAACTTTTCAGTGAAGAGCAGCCAGGCACATTTTAGCAAGTTTTACTTGTAAGTGGGGTTCGAAACGCTTTTCAGGCTCAGTACTGGGCTCAAAACATGCAGCCCTGAGGTCTCTCATGATAGGAGGTGGTTAAGTAGAAATTCGCCTCTCGGCTGATCTAGCAGGAGCAAAATGTTCATAGAATGAGTTTTTCAGTGAAGAGCAGCCAGGCACATTTTAGCAAGTTTTACTTGTAAGTGGGGTTGAAACGCTTTTCAGGCTCAGTACTGGGCTCAAAACATGCAGCCCTGAGGTCTCTCATTATAGGAGGTGGTTAAATAGAAATTTGCTGCTCGGCTGACCCAGCAGGAGCAAATGTATGCCAAAAATGTACGCAGAACCAACTTTTCAGTGAAGAGCAGCCAGGCACATTTTAGCAAGTTTTACTTGTAAGTGGGGTTGGAAACGCTTTTCAGGCTCAGTACTGGGCTCCAAACATGCAGCCCTGATGTCTCTCATGATAGCAGGTGGTTAAGTAGAAATTCGCTGCTCGGCTGACCCTGCAGGAGCAAACGTATGCCAAAAATGTACGTAGAATGAGCTTTTCAGTGAATAGCAGCCAGGCACATTTTAGCAAGTTTTACTTGTAAGAGGGGTTGGAAATGCTTTTCAGGCTCAGTACTGGGCTCAAAAGATGCATCCCTGATGTCTCTCATGATAGCAGGTGGTTAAGTAGAAATTCGCCTCTCGGCTGACCCAGCAGGAGCAAACGTATGCCAAAAATGTATGCAGAATGAGCTTTTCAGTGAAGAGCAACCAGGCACATTTTAGCAAGTTTTACTTGTAAGTGGGGTTGGAAACGCTTTTCAGGCTCAGTACTGGGCTCAAAACATGCAGTCCTGATGTCTCTCATGATAGCAGGTGGTTAAGTAGAAATTTGCTGCTCGGCTGACCCGGCAGGAGCAAACGTATGCCAAAAATGTACGCAGAATGAGCTTTTCAGTGAAGAGCAGCCAGGCACATTTTAGCAAGTTTTACTTTTAAGTGGGGTTGGAAACGTTTTTCAGGCTCAGTACTGGGCTCAAAACATGCAGCCCTGATGTCTCTCATGATAGCAGGTGGTTAAGTAGAAATTTGCTGCTCGGCTGACCCGGCAGGATAAACGTATGCCAAAAATGTACGCAGAATGAGCTTTTCAGTGAAGAGCAGCCAGGCACATTTTAGCAAGTTTTACTTGTAAGTGGGGTTGGAAACGCTTTTCAGGCTCAGTACTGGGCTCAAAACATGCAGCCCTGATGTCTCTCATGATACCAGGTGGTTAAGTAGAAATTCGCCGCTCGGCTGACCCAGCAGGAGCAAACGTATGCCAAAAATGTACGCAGAATGAGCTTTTCAGTGAAGAGCAACCAGTCACATTTTAGCAAGTTTTACTTGTAAGTGGGATTGGAAACCCTTTTCAGGCTCAGTACTGGGCTCAAAACATGCAGCCCTGATGTCTCTCATGATAGCAGGTGGTTAAGTAGAAATTTGCTGCTCGGCTGACCCGGCAGGATAAACGTATGCCAAAAATGTACGCAGAATGAGCTTTTCAGTGAAGAGCAGCCAGGCACATTTTAGCAAGTTTTACTTGTAAGTGGGGTTGGAAACGCTTTTCAGGCTCAGTACTGGGCTCAAAACATGCAGCCCTGATGTCTCTCATGAATGCAGGTGGTTAAGTAGAAATTCGCAGCTCGGCTGACCCAGCAGGAGCAAACGTGTGCCAAAAATGTACGCAGAATGAGCTCTTCAGTGAAGAGCAACCAGGCACATTTTAGCAAGTTTTACTTGTAAGTGGGGTTGAAACGCTTTTCAGGCTCAGTACTGGGCTCAAAACATGCAGCCCTGAGGTCTCTCATTACAGGAGGTGGTTAAATAGAAATTTGCTGCTCGGCTGACCCAGCAGGAGCAAATGTATGCCAAAAATGTACGCAGAACCAACTTTTCAGTGAAGAGCAGCCAGGCACATTTTAGCAAGTTTTACTTGTAAGTGGGGTTGGAAACGCTTTTCAGGCTCAGTACTGGGCTCAAAACATGCAGCCCTGAGGTATCTCATGATAGGAGGTGGTTAAGTAGAAATTCGCCGCTCGGCTGATCTAGCAGGTGCAAACATATGCGAAAAATTTTCGTAGAATGAGTTTTTCAGTGAAGAGCAGCCAGGCACATTTTAGCAAGTTTTACTTGTAAGTGGGGTTGGAAACGCTTTTCAGGCTTAGTACTGGGATCAAAACATGCAGCCCTGATGTCTCTCATGATAGCAGGTGGTTAAGTAGAAATTCGCTGCTCGGCTGATCCGGCAGGATAAACGTATGCCAAAAATGTACGCAGAATGAGCTTTTCAGTGAAGAGCAGCCAGGCACATTTTAGCAAGTTTTACTTGTAAGTGGGGTTGGAAATGCTTTTCAGGCTCAGTACTGGGCTCAAAACATGCAGCCCTGATGTCTCTCATGATAGCAGGTGGTTAAGTAGAAATTCGCTGCTCGGCTGAGCCTGCAGGAGCAAACGTATGCTAAAAATGTTCATAGAATGAGCTTTTCAGTGAAGAGTAGCCAGGCACATTTTAGCAAGTTTTACTTGTAAGTGGCATTGGAAATGCTTTTCAGGCTCAGTACTGGTCTCAAAACATGCAGCCCTGATGTCTCTCATGAATGCAGGTGGTTAAGTAGAAATTCGCAGCTCGGCTGACCCAGCAGGAGCAAACGTATGCCAAAAATGTACGCAGAATGAGCTCTTCAGTGAAGAGCAACCAGGCACATTTTAGCAAGTTTTACTTGTAAGTGGGGTTGAAACGCTTTTCAGGCTCAGTACTGGGCTCAAAACATGCAGCCCTGAGGTCTCTCATTATAGGAGGTGGTTAAATAGAAATTTGCTGCTCGGCTGACCCAGCAGGAGCAAATGTATGCCAAAAATGTACGCAGAACCAACTTTTCAGTGAAGAGCAGCCAGGCACATTTTAGCAAGTTTTACTTGTAAGTAGGGTTGGAAACGCTTTTCAGGCTCAGTACTGGGCTCCAAACATGCAGCCCTGATGTCTCTCATGATAGCAGGTGGTTAAGTAGAAATTCGCTGCTCGGCTGACCCTGCAGGAGCAAACATATGCCAAAAATGTACGTAGAATGAGCTTTTCAGTGAAGAGCAGCCAGGCACATTTTAGCAAGTTTTACTTGTAAGTGGGGTTGGAAATGCTTTTCAGGCTCAGTACTGGGCTCAAAACATGCAGCCCTGATGTCTCTCATGATAGCAGGTGGTTAAGTAGAAATTCGCCGCTCGGCTGACCCAGCAGGAGCAAACGTATGCCAAAAATGTACGCAGAATGAGCTTTTCAGTGAAGAGCAACCAGTCACATTTTAGCAAGTTTTACTTGTAAGTGGGATTGGAAACCCTTTTCAGGCTTAGTACTGGGCTCAAAACATGCAGCCCTGATGTCTCTCATGATAGCAGGTGGTTAAGTAGAAATTTGCTGCTCGGCTGACCCGGCAGGATAAACGTATGCCAAAAATGTACGCAGAATGAGCTTTTCAGTGAAGAGCAGCCAGGCACATTTAAGCAAGTTTTACTTGTAAGTGGGGTTGAAACGCTTTTCAGGCTCAGTACTGGGCTCAAAACATGCAGCCCTGAGGTCTCTCATTATAGGAGGTGGTGAAATAGAAATTTGCTGCTCGGCTGACCCAGCAGGAGCAAATGTATGCCAAAAATGTATGCAGAACCAACTTTTCAGTGAAGAGCAGCCAGGCACATTTTAGCAAGTTTTACTTGTAAGTGGGGTTGGAATCGCTTTTCAGGCTCAGTACTGGGCTCAAAACATGCAGCCCTGAGCTCTCTCATGATAGGAGGTGGTTAAGTAGAAATTCGCCGCTCGGCTGATCTAGCAGGAGCAAACATATGCGAAAAATGTTCGTAGAATGAGTTTTTCAGTGAAGAGCAGCCAGGCACATTTTAGCAAGTTTTACTTGTAGGTGGGGTTGGAAACGCTTTTCAGGCTTAGTACTGGGATCAAAACATGCAGCCCTGATGTCTCTCATTAAGCAGGTGGTTAAGTAGAAATTCGCTGCTCTGCTGACCCTGCAGGAGCAAATGTATGCCAAAAATTTACACAGAATGAGCTTTTCAGTGAAGAGCAACCAGGCACATTTTAGCAAGTTTTACTTGTAAGTGGGGTTGGAACCGCTTTTCAGGCTCAGTACAGGGCTCAAAACATGCAGCCCTGATGTCTCTCATGATAGCAGGTGGTTAAGTAGAAATTCGCCGCTCGGCTGATCTAGCAGGAGCAAACATATGCGAAAAATGTTCGTAGAATGAGTTTTTCAGTGAAGAGCAGCCAGGCACATTTTAGCAAGTTTTACTTGTAAGTGGGGTTGGAAACGCTTTTCAGGCTTAGTACTGGGATCAAAACATGCAGCCCTGATGTCTCTCATGATAGCAGGTGGTTAAGTAGAAATTCGCCGCTCGGCTGACCCAGCAGGAGCAAACGTATGCCAAAAATGTACGCAGAATGAGCTTTTCAGTGAAGAGCAACCAAACACATTTGAGCAACTTTTACTTGTAAAAGGGGTTGAAACGCTTTTCAGGCTCAGTACTGGGCTCAAAACATGCAGCCCTGAGGTCTCTCATGATAGGAGGTGGTTAAGTAGAAATTTGCTGCTCGGCTGACGCAACAGGAGCAAACGTATGCCAAAAATGTACGCAGAACCAGCTTTTCAGTGAAGAGCATCCAGGCACATTTTAGCAAGTTTTACTTGTAAGTGGGGTTGAAAATGCTTTTCAGGCTCAGTACTGGGCTCAAAACATGCACCCCTGATGTCTCTCATGATAGCAGGTGGTTAAGTAGAAATTCGCCGCTCGGCTGACCCAGCAGGAGCAAACGTATGCCAAAAATGTACGCAGAATGAGCTTTTAAGTGAAGAGCAACCAGGCACATTTTAGCAAGATTTACTTGTAAGTGGGGTTGGAAACGCTTTTCAGGCTCAGTACTGGGCTCAAAACATGCAGCCCTGATGTCTCTCATGATAGCAGGTGGTTAAGTAGAAATTCGCTGCTCGGCTGAGCCTGCAGGATCAAACGTATGCTAAAAATGTTCGTAGAATGAGCTTTTCAGTGAAGAGCAGCCAGGCACATTTTAGCAAGTTTTACTTGTAAGTGGGGTTGGAAACGCTTTTCAGGCTCAGTACTGGGCTCAAAACATGCAGCCTTGATGTCTCTCATGATAGCAGGTGGTTAAGTAGAAATTCGCTGCTCGGCTGAGCCTGCAGGATCAAACGTATGCTAAAAATGTTCGTAGAATGAGCTTTTCAGTGAAGAGCAACCAGGCACATTTTAGCAAGTTTTACTTGTAAGTGGGGTTGAAACGCTTTTCAGGCTCAGTACTCGGCTCAAAACATGCAGCCCTGAGGTCTCTCATGATAGGAGGTGGTTAAATAGAAATTTGCTGCTCGGCTGACCCAGCAGGAGCAAACGTATGCCAAAAATGTACGCAGAACCAGCTTTTCAGTGAAGAGCAGCCAGGCACATTTTAGCAAGTTTTACTTGTAAGTGGGGTTGGAAACGCTTTTCAGGCTCAGTACTGGGCTCAAAACATGCAGCCCTGAGGTCTCTCATGATAGGAGGTGGTTAAGTAGAAATTTGCCGCTCGGCTGATACAGCAGGAGCAAACATATGCGAAAAATGTTCGTAGAATGAGTTTTTCAGTGAAGAGCAGCCAGGCACATTTTAGCAAGTTTTACTTGTAAGTGGGGTTGGAATCGCTTTTCAGGCTCAGTACTGGGCTCAAAACATGCAGCCCTGAGCTCTCTCATGATAGGAGGTGGTTAAGTAGAAATTCGCCGCTCGGCTGATCTAGCAGGAGCAAACATATGCGAAAAATGTTCGTAGAATGAGTTTTTCAGTGAAGAGCAGCCAGGCACATTTTAGCAAGTTTTACTTGTAGGTGGGGTTGGAAACGCTTTTCAGGCTTAGTACTGGGATCAAAACATGCAGCCCTGATGTCTCTCATTAAGCAGGTGGTTAAGTAGAAATTCGCTGCTCTGCTGACCCTGCAGGAGCAAATGTATGCCAAAAATGTACACAGAATGAGCTTTTCAGTGAAGAGCAACCAGGCACATTTTAGCAAGTTTTACTTGTAAGTGGGGTTGGAACCGCTTTTCAGGCTCAGTACAGGGCTCAAAACATGCAGCCCTGATGTCTCTCATGATAGCAGGTGATTAAGTAGAAATTCGCTGCTCGGCTGACCCGGCAGGAGCAAACGTATGCCAAAAATGTACGCAGAATGAGCTTTTCAGTGAAGAGCAGCCAGGCACATTTTAGCAAGTTTTACTTGTAAGTGGGTTATAAAAGCTTTTCAGGCTCAGTACTGGGCTCAAAACATGCAGCCCTGAGGTCTCTCATGATAGGAGGTGGTTAAGTAGAAATTTGCCGCTTGGCTGATCCAGCAGGAGCAAACATATGCGAAAAATGTTCGTAGAATGAGTTTTTCAGTGAAGAGCAGCCAGGCACATTTTAGCAAGTTTTACTTGTAAGTGGGGTTGGAAACGCTTTTCAGGCTTAGTACTGGGATCAAAACATGCAGCCCTGATGTCTCTCATGATAGCAGGTGGTTAAGTAGAAATTCGCCGCTCGGCTGACCCAGCAGGAGCAAACGTATGCCAAAAATGTACGCAGAATGAGCTTTTCAGTGAAGAGCAACCAAACACATTTGAGCAACTTTTACTTGTAAAAGGGGTTGAAACACTTTTCAGGCTCAGTACTGGGCTCAAAACATGCAGCCCTGAGGTCTCTCATGATAGGAGGTGGTTAAGTAGAAATTTGCTGCTCGGCTGACGCAACAGGAGCAAACGTATGCCAAAAATGTACGCAGAACCAGCTTTTCAGTGAAGAGCATCCAGGCACATTTTAGCAAGTTTTACTTGTAAGTGGGGTTGAAAATGCTTTTCAGGCTCAGTACTGGGCTCAAAACATGCACCCCTGATGTCTCTCATGATAGCAGGTGGTTAAGTAGAAATTCGCCGCTCGGCTGACCCAGCAGGAGCAAACGTATGCCAAAAATGTACGCAGAATGAGCTTTTAAGTGAAGAGCAACCAGGCACATTTTAGCAAGATTTACTTGTAAGTGGGGTTGGAAACGCTTTTCAGGCTCAGTACTGGGCTCAAAACATGCAGCCCTGATGTCTCTCATGATAGCAGGTGGTTAAGTAGAAATTCGCTGCTCGGCTGAGCCTGCAGGATCAAACGTATGCTAAAAATGTTCGTAGAATGAGCTTTTCAGTGAAGAGCAGCCAGGCACATTTTAGCAAGTTTTACTTGTAAGTGGGGTTGGAAACGCTTTTCAGGCTCAGTACTGGGCTCAAAACATGCAGCCTTGATGTCTCTCATGATAGCAGGTGGTTAAGTAGAAATTCGCTGCTCGGCTGAGCCTGCAGGATCAAACGTATGCTAAAAATGTTCGTAGAATGAGCTTTTCAGTGAAGAGCAACCAGGCACATTTTAGCAAGTTTTACTTGTAAGTGGGGTTGAAACGCTTTTCAGGCTCAGTACTCGGCTCAAAACATGCAGCCCTGAGGTCTCTCATGATAGGAGGTGGTTAAATAGAAATTTGCTGCTCGGCTGACCCAGCAGGAGCAAACGTATGCCAAAAATGTACGCAGAACCAGCTTTTCAGTGAAGAGCAGCCAGGCACATTTTAGCAAGTTTTACTTGTAAGTGGGGTTGGAAACGCTTTTCAGGCTCAGTACTGGGCTCAAAACATGCAGCCCTGAGGTCTCTCATGATAGGAGGTGGTTAAGTAGAAATTTGCCGCTCGGCTGATACAGCAGGAGCAAACATATGCGAAAAATGTTCGTAGAATGAGTTTTTCAGTGAAGAGCAGCCAGGCACATTTTAGCAAGTTTTACTTGTAAGTGGGGTTGGAAACGCTTTTCAGGCTTAGTACTGGGATCAAAACATGCAGCCCTGATGTCTCTCATGATAGCAGGTGGTTAAGTAGAAATTCGCTGCTCGGCTGACCCTGCAGGAGCAAACGTATGCTAAAAATGTTCGTAGAATGAGCTTTTCAGTGAAGAGCAGCCAGGCACATTTTAGCAAGTTTTACTTGTAAGTGGGGTTGGAAATGCTTTTCAGGCTCAGTACTGGGCTCAAAACATGCAGCCCTGATGTCTCTCATGATAGCAGGTGGTTAAGTAGAAATTCGCTGCTCGGCTGACCCAGCAGGAGCAAACGTATGCCAAAAATGTACGCAGAATGAGCTTTTCAGTGAAGAGCAACCAAACACATTTGAGCAACTTTTACTTGTAAGTGGGGTTGAAACGCTTTTCAGGCTCAGTACTGGGCTCAAAACATTCAGCCCTGAGGTCTCTCATGATAGGAGGTGGTTAAGTAGAAATTTGCTGCTCGGCTGACCCAACAGGAGCAAACGTATGCCAAAAATGTACGCAGAACCAGCTTTTCAGTGAAGAGCATCCAGGCACATTTTAGCAAGTTTTACTTATAAGTGGGGTTGGAAACGCTTTTCAGGCTCAGTACTGGGCTCAAAAGATGCAGCCCTGAGGTCTCTCATGATAGGAGGTGGTTAAGTAGAAATTCGCCGCTCGGCTGATCCAGCAGGAGCAAACATATGCGAAAAATGTTCATAGAATGAGCTTTTCAGTGAAGAGCAGCCAGGCACATTTTAGCAAGTTTTACTTGTAAGTGGGGTTGGAAATGCTTTTCAGGCTCAGTACTGGGCTCAAAACATGCAGCCCTGATGTCTCTCATGATAGCAGGTGGTTAAGTAGAAATTCGCCGCTCGGCTGACCCAGCAGGAGCAAACGTATGCCAAAAATGTACGCAGAATGAGCTTTTCAGTGAAGAGCAACCAAACACATTTGAGCAACTTTTACTTGTAAGTGGGGTTGAAACGGTTTTCAGGCTCAGTACTGGGCTCAAAACATTCAGCCCTGAGGTCTCTCATGATAGGAGGTGGTTAAGTAGAAATTTGCTGCTCGGCTGACCCAACAGGAGCAAACGTATGCCAAAAATGTACGCAGAACCAGCTTTTCAGTGAAGAGCATCCAGGCACATTTTAGCAAGTTTTACTTATAAGTGGGGTTGGAAACGCTTTTCAGGCTCAGTACTGGGCTCAAAAGATGCATCCCTGATGTCTCTCATGATAGCAGGTGGTTAAGTAGAAATTCGCCTCTCGGCTGACCCAGCAGGAGCAAACGTATGCCAAAAATGTATGCAGAATGAGCTTTACAGTGAAGAGCAACCAGGCACATTTTAGCAAGTTTTACTTGTAAGTGGGGTTGGAAACGCTTTTCAGGCTCAGTACTGGGCTCAAAACATGCAGCCCTGATGTCTCTCATGATAGCAGGTGGTTAAGTAGAAATTTGCTGCTCGGCTGACCCGGCAGGAGCAAACGTATGCCAAAAATGTACGCAGAATGAGCTTTTCAGTGAAGAGCAGCCAGGCACATTTTAGCAAGTTTTACTTTTAAGTGGGGTTGGAAACGTTTTTCAGGCTCAGTACTGGGCTCAAAACATGCAGCCCTGATGTCTCTCATGATAGCAGGTGGTTAAGTAGAAATTCGCTGCTCGGCTGACCCTGCAGGAGCAAACATATGCTAAAAATGTTCGTAGAATGAGCTTTTCAGTGAAGAGCAGCCAGGCACATTTTAGCAAGTTTTACTTGTAAGTGGGGTTGGAAATGCTTTTCAGGCTCAGTACTGGGCTCAAAACATGCAGCCCTGATGTCTCTCATGATAGCAGGTGGTTAAGTAGAAATTCGCCGCTCGGCTGACCCAGCAGGAGCAAACGTATGCCAAAAATGTTCGCAGAATGAGCTTTTCAGTGAAGAGCAAACAGTCACATTTTAGCAAGTTTTACTTGTAAGTGGGATTGGAAACCCTTTTCAGGCTCAGTACTGGGCTCAAAACATGCAGCCCTGATGTCTCTCATGATAGCAGGTGGTTAAGTAGAAATTTGCTGCTCGGCTGACCCGGCAGGATAAACGTATGCCAAAAATGTACGCAGAATGAGCTTTTCAGTGAAGAGCAGCCAGGCACATTTTAGCAAGTTTTACTTGTAAGTGGGGTTGGAAACTCTTTTCAGGCTCAGTACTGGGCTCAAAACATGCAGCCCTGATGTCTCTCATAATAGCAGGTGGTTAAGTAGAAATTCGCTGCTCGGCTGAGCCTGCAGGAGCAAACGTATGCTAAAAATGTTCGTAGAATGAGCTTTTCAGTGAAGAGCAGCCAGGCACATTTTAGCAAGTTTTACTTGGAAGTGGCATTGGAAATGCTTTTCAGGCTCAGTACTGGGCTCAAAACATGCAGCCCTGATGTCTCTCATGAATGCAGGTGGTTAAGTAGAAATTCGCAGCTCGGCTGACCCAGCAGGAGCAAACGTATGCCAAAAATGTACGCAGAATGAGCTTTTCAGTGAAGAGCAGCCAGGCACATTTTAGCAAGTTTTACTTGTAAGTGGGTTGTAAAAGCTTTTCAGGCTCAGTACTGGGCTCAAAACATGCAGCCCTGAGGTCTCTCATGATAGGAGGTGGTTAAGTAGAAATTTGCCGCTTGGCTGATCCAGCAGGAGCAAACATATGCGAAAAATGTTCGTAGAATGAGTTTTTCAGTGAAGAGCAGCCAGGCACATTTTAGCAAGTTTTACTTGTAAGTGGGGTTGGAAACGCTTTTCAGGCTTAGTACTGGGATCAAAACATGCAGCCCTGATGTCTCTCATGATAGCAGGTGGTTAAGTAGAAATTCGCTGCTCGGCTGACCCTGCAGGAGCAAACGTATGCTAAAAATGTTCGTAGAATGAGCTTTTCAGTGAAGAGCAGCCAGGCACATTTTAGCAAGTTTTACTTGTAAGTGGGGTTGGAAATGCTTTTCAGGCTCAGTACTATGCTCAAAACATGCAGCCCTGATGTCTCTCATGATAGCAGGTGGTTAAGTAGAAATTCGCCGCTCGGCTGACCCAGCAGGAGCAAACGTATGCCAAAAATGTACGCAGAATGAGCTTTTCAGTGAAGAGCAACCAAACACATTTGAGCAACTTTTACTTGTAAAAGGGGTTGAAACGCTTTTCAGGCTCAGTACTGGGCTCAAAACATGCAGCCCTGAGGTCTCTCATGATAGGAGGTGGTTAAGTAGAAATTTGCTGCTCGGCTGACGCAACAGGAGCAAACGTATGCCAAAAATGTACGCAGAACCAGCTTTTCAGTGAAGAGCATCCAGGCACATTTTAGCAAGTTTTACTTGTAAGTGGGGTTGAAAATGCTTTTCAGGCTCAGTACTGGGCTCAAAACATGCACCCCTGATGTCTCTCATGATAGCAGGTGGTTAAGTAGAAATTCGCCGCTCGGCTGACCCAGCAGGAGCAAACGTATGCCAAAAATGTACGCAGAATGAGCTTTTAAGTGAAGAGCAACCAGGCACATTTTAGCAAGTTTTACTTGTAAGTGGGGTTGGAAACGCTTTTCAGGCTCAGTACTGGGCTCAAAACATGCAGCCCTGATGTCTCTCATGATAGCAGGTGGTTAAGTAGAAATTCGCTGCTCGGCTGAGCCTGCAGGATCAAACGTATGCTAAAAATGTTTGTAGAATGAGCTTTTCAGTGAAGAGCAGCCAGGCACATTTTAGCAAGTTTTACTTGTAAGTGGGGTTGGAAACGCTTTTCAGGCTCAGTACTGGGCTCAAAACATGCAGCCTTGATGTCTCTCATGATAGCAGGTGGTTAAGTAGAAATTCGCTGCTCGGCTGAGCCTGCAGGATCAAACGTATGCTAAAAATGTTCGTAGAATGAGCTTTTCAGTGAAGAGCAACCAGGCACATTTTAGCAAGTTTTACTTGTAAGTGGGGTTGAAACGCTTTTCAGGCTCAGTACTCGGCTCAAAACATGCAGCCCTGAGGTCTCTCATGATAGGAGGTGGTTAAATAGAAATTTGCTGCTCGGCTGACCCAGCAGGAGCAAACGTATGCCAAAAATGTACGCAGAACCAGCTTTTCAGTGAAGAGCAGCCAGGCACATTTTAGCAAGTTTTACTTGTAAGTGGGGTTGGAAACGCTTTTCAGGCTCAGTACTGGGCTCAAAACATGCAGCCCTGAGGTCTCTCATGATAGGAGGTGGTTAAGTAGAAATTTGCCGCTCGGCTGATACAGCAGGAGCAAACATATGCGAAAAATGTTCGTAGAATGAGTTTTTCAGTGAAGAGCAGCCAGGCACATTTTAGCAAGTTTTACTTGTAAGTGGGGTTGGAAACGCTTTTCAGGCTTAGTACTGGGATCAAAACATGCAGCCCTGATGTCTCTCATGATAGCAGGTGGTTAAGTAGAAATTCGCTGCTCGGCTGACCCTGCAGGAGCAAACGTATGCTAAAAATGTTCGTAGAATGAGCTTTTCAGTGAAGAGCAGCCAGGCACATTTTAGCAAGTTTTACTTGTAAGTGGGGTTGGAAATGCTTTTCAGGCTCAGTACTGGGCTCAAAACATGCAGCCCTGATGTCTCTCATGATAGCAGGTGGTTAAGTAGAAATTCGCTGCTCGGCTGACCCAGCAGGAGCAAACGTATGCCAAAAATGTACGCAGAATGAGCTTTTCAGTGAAGAGCAACCAAATACATTTGAGCAACTTTTACTTGTAAGTGGGGTTGAAACGCTTTTCAGGCTCAGTACTGGGCTCAAAACATTCAGCCCTGAGGTCTCTCATGATAGGAGGTGGTTAAGTAGAAATTTGCTGCTCGGCTGACCCAACAGGAGCAAACGTATGCCAAAAATGTACGCAGAACCAGCTTTTCAGTGAAGAGCATCCAGGCACATTTTAGCAAGTTTTACTTATAAGTGGGGTTGGAAACGCTTTTCAGGCTCAGGACTGGGCTCAAAAGATGCAGCCCTGAGGTCTCTCATGATAGGAGGTGGTTAAGTAGAAATTCGCCGCTCGGCTGATCCAGCAGGAGCAAACATATGCGAAAAATGTTCGTAGAATGAGCTTTTCAGTGAAGAGCAGCCAGGCACATTTTAGCAAGTTTTACTTGTAAGTGGGGTTGGAAATGCTTTTCAGGCTCAGTACTGGGCTCAAAACATGCAGCCCTGATGTCTCTCATGATAGCAGGTGGTTAAGTAGAAATTCGCCGCTCGGCTGACCCAGCAGGAGCAAACGTATGCCAAAAATGTACGCAGAATGAGCTTTTCAGTGAAGAGCAACCAAACACATTTGAGCAACTTTTACTTGTAAGTGGGGTTGAAACGCTTTTCAGGCTCAGTACTGGGCTCAAAACATTCAGCCCTGAGGTCTCTCATGATAGGAGGTGGTTAAGTAGAAATTTGCTGCTCGGCTGACCCAACAGGAGCAAACGTATGCCAAAAATGTATGCAGAATGAGCTTTACAGTGAAGAGCAACCAGGCACATTTTAGCAAGTTTTACTTGTAAGTGGGGTTGGAAACGCTTTTCAGGCTCAGTACTGGGCTCAAAACATGCAGCCCTGATGTCTCTCATGATAGCAGGTGGTTAAGTAGAAATTTGCTGCTCGGCTGACCCGGCAGGAGCAAACGTATGCCAAAAATGTACGCAGAATGAGCTTTTCAGTGAAGAGCAGCCAGGCACATTTTAGCAAGTTTTACTTTTAAGTGGGGTTGGAAACGTTTTTCAGGCTCAGTACTGGGCTCAAAACATGCAGCCCTGATGTCTCTCATGATAGCAGGTGGTTAAGTAGAAATTCGCTGCTCGGCTGACCCTGCAGGAGCAAACATATGCTAAAAATGTTCGTAGAATGAGCTTTTCAGTGAAGAGCAGCCAGGCACATTTTAACAAGTTTTACTTGTAAGTGGGGTTGGAAATGCTTTTCAGGCTCAGTACTGGGCTCAAAACATGCAGCCCTGATGTCTCTCATGATAGCAGGTGGTTAAGTAGAAATTCGCCGCTCGGCTGACCCAGCAGGAGCAAACGTATGCCAAAAATGTTCGCAGAATGAGCTTTTCAGTGAAGAGCAACCAGTCACATTTTAGCAAGTTTTACTTGTAAGTGGGATTGGAAACCCTTTTCAGGCTCAGTACTGGGCTCAAAACATGCAGCCCTGATGTCTCTCATGATAGCAGGTGGTTAAGTAGAAATTTGCTGCTCGGCTGACCCGGCAGGATAAACGTATGCCAAAAATGTACGCAGAATGAGCTTTTCAGTGAAGAGCAGCCAGGCACATTTTAGCAAGTTTTACTTGTAAGTGGGGTTGGAAACTCTTTTCAGGCTCAGTACTGGGCTCAAAACATGCAGCCCTGATGTCTCTCATAATAGCAGGTGGTTAAGTAGAAATTCGCTGCTCGGCTGAGCCTGCAGGAGCAAACGTATGCTAAAAATGTTCGTAGAATGAGCTTTTCAGTGAAGAGCAGCCAGGCACATTTTAGCAAGTTTTACTTGGAAGTGGCATTGGAAATGCTTTTCAGGCTCAGTACTGGGCTCAAAACATGCAGCCCTGATGTCTCTCATGAATGCAGGTGGTTAAGTAGAAATTCGCAGCTCGGCTGACCCAGCAGGAGCAAACGTATGCCAAAAATGTACGCAGAATGAGCTCTTCAGTGAAGAGCAACCAGGCACATTTTAGCAAGTTTTACTTGTAAGTGGGGTTGAAACGCTTTTCAGGCTCAGTACTGGGCTCAAAACATGCAGCCCGAGGTCTCTCATTATAGGAGGTGGTTAAATAGAAATTTGCTGCTCGGCTGACCCAGCAGGAGCAAATGTATGCCAAAAATGTATGCAGAACCAACTTTTCAGTGAAGAGCAGCCAGGCACATTTTAGCAAGTTTTACTTGTAAGTGGGGTTGGAAACGCTTTTCAGGCTCAGTACTGGGCTCAAAACATGCAGCCCTGAGGTCTCTCATGATAGGAGGTGGTTAAGTAGAAATTCGCCGCTCGGCTGATCTAGCAGGAGCAAACATATGCGAAAAATGTTCGTAGAATGAGTTTTTCAGTGAAGAGCAGCCAGGCACATTTTAGCAAGTTTTACTTGTAAGTGGGGTTGGAAACGCTTTTCAGGCTTAGTACTGGGATCAAAACATGCAGCCCTGATGTCTCTCATGATAGCAGGTGGTTAAGTAGAAATTCGCTGCTCGGCTGACCCTGCAGGAGCAAACGTATGCTAAAAATGTTCGTAGAATGAGCTTTTCAGTGAAGAGCAGCCAGGCACATTTTAGCAAGTTTTACTTGTAAGTGGGGTTGGAAATGCTTTTCAGGCTCAGTACTGGGCTCAAAACATGCAGCCCTGATGTCTCTCATGATAGCAGGTGGTTAAGTAGAAATTCGCCGCTCGGCTGACCCAGCAGGAGCAAACGTATGCCAAAAATGTACGCAGAATGAGCTTTTCAGTGAAGAGCAACCAAACACATTTGAGCAACTTTTACTTGTAAAAGGGGTTGAAACGCTTTTCAGGCTCAGTACTGGGCTCAAAACATGCAGCCCTGAGGTCTCTCATGATAGGAGGTGGTTAAGTAGAAATTTGCTGCTCGGCTGACGCAACAGGAGCAAACGTATGCCAAAAATGTACGCAGAACCAGCTTTTCAGTGAAGAGCATCCAGGCACATTTTAGCAAGTTTTACTTGTAAGTGGGGTTGAAAATGCTTTTCAGGCTCAGTACTGGGCTCAAAACATGCACCCCTGATGTCTCTCATGATAGCAGGTGGTTAAGTAGAAATTCGCCGCTCGGCTGACCCAGCAGGAGCAAACGTATGCCAAAAATGTATGCAGAATGAGCTTTTAAGTGAAGAGCAACCAGGCACATTTTAGCAAGTTTTACTTGTAAGTGGGGTTGGAAACGCTTTTCAGGCTCAGTACTGGGCTCAAAACATGCAGCCCTGATGTCTCTCATGATAGCAGGTGGTTAAGTAGAAATTCGCTGCTCGGCTGAGCCTGCAGGATCAAACGTATGCTAAAAATGTTCGTAGAATGAGCTTTTCAGTGAAGAGCAGCCAGGCACATTTTAGCAAGTTTTACTTGTAAGTGGGGTTGGAAACGCTTTTCAGGCTCAGTACTGGGCTCAAAACATGCAGCCTTGATGTCTCTCATGATAGCAGGTGGTTAAGTAGAAATTCGCTGCTCGGCTGAGCCTGCAGGATCAAACGTATGCTAAAAATGTTCGTAGAATGAGCTTTTCAGTGAAGAGCAACCAGGCACATTTTAGCAAGTTTTACTTGTAAGTGGGGTTGAAACGCTTTTCAGGCTCAGTACTCGGCTCAAAACATGCAGCCCTGAGGTCTCTCATGATAGGAGGTGGTTAAATAGAAATTTGCTGCTCGGCTGACCCAGCAGGAGCAAACGTATGCCAAAAATGTATGCAGAACCAGCTTTTCAGTGAAGAGCAGCCAGGCACATTTTAGCAAGTTTTACTTGTAAGTGGGGTTGGAAACGCTTTTCAGGCTCAGTACTGGGCTCAAAACATGCAGCCCTGAGGTCTCTCATGATAGGAGGTGGTTAAGTAGAAATTTGCCGCTCGGCTGATCCAGCAGGAGCAAACATATGCGAAAAATGTTCGTAGAATGAGTTTTTCAGTGAAGAGCAGCCAGGCACATTTTAGCAAGTTTTACTTGTAAGTGGGGTTGGAAACGCTTTTCAGGCTTAGTACTGGGATCAAAACATGCAGCCCTGATGTCTCTCGTGATAGCAGGTGGTTAAGTAGAAATTCGCCGCTCGGCTGACCCAGCAGGAGCAAACGTATGCCAAAAATGTACGCAGAATGAGCTTTTCAGTGAAGAGCAACCAAACACATTTGAGCAACTTTTACTTGTAAGTGGGGTTGAAACGCTTTTCAGGCTCAGTACTGGGCTCAAAACATTCAGCCCTGAGGTCTCTCATGATAGGAGGTGGTTAAGTAGAAATTTGCTGCTCGGCTGACCCAACAGGAGCAAAAGTATGCCAAAAATGTACGCAGAACCAGCTTTTCAGTGAAGAGCATCCAGGCACATTTTAGCAAGTTTTACTTATAAGTGGGGTTGGAAATGCTTTTCAGGCTCAGTACTGGGCTCAAAAGATGCAGCCCTGAGGTCTCTCATGATAGGAGGTGGTTAAGTAGAAATTCGCCGCTCGGCTGATCCAGCAGGAGCAAACATATGCGAAAAATTTTCGTAGAATGAGCTTTTCAGTGAAGAGCAGCCAGGCACATTTTAGCAAGTTTTACTTGTAAGTGGGGTTGGAAACGCTTTTCAGGCTCAGTACTGGGATCAAAACATGCAGCCCTGATGTCTCCCATGATAGCAGGTGGTTAAGTAGAAATTCGCTGCTCGGCTGACCCTGCAGGAGCAAACGTATGCCAAAAATGTACGTAGAATGAGCTTTTCAGTGAATAGCAGCCAGGCACATTTTAGCAAGTTTTACTTGTAAGAGGGGTTGGAAACGCTTTTCAGGCTCAGTACTGGGCTCAAAAGATGCATCCCTGATGTCTTTCATGATAGCAGGTGGTTAAGTAGAAATTCGCCTCTCGGCTGACCCAGCAGGAGCAAACGTATGCCAAAAATGTATGCAGAATGAGCTTTTCAGTGAAGAGCAACCAGGCACATTTTAGCAAGTTTTACTTGTAAGTGGGGTTGGAAACGCTTTTCAGGCTCAGTACTGGGCTCAAAACATGCAGCCCTGATGTCTCTCATGATAGCAGGTGGTTAAGTAGAAATTCGCTGCTCGGCTGATCCGGCAGGAGCAAACGTATGCCAAAAATGTACGCAGAATGAGCTTTTCAGTGAAGAGCAGCCAGGCACATTTTAGCAAGTTTTACTTTTAAGTGGGGTTGGAAACGTTTTTCAGGCTCAGTACTAGGCTCAAAACATGCAGCCCTGATGTCTCTCATGATAGCAGGTGGTTAAGTAGAAATTCGCTGCTCGGCTGACCCTGCAGGAGCAAACGTATGCCAAAAATGTACGTAGAATGAGCTTTTCAGTGAATAGCAGCCAGGCACATTTTAGCAAGTTTTACTTGTAAGAGGGGTTGGAAACGCTTTTCAGGCTCAGTACTGGGCTCAAAAGATGCATCCCTGATGTCTCTCATGATAGCAGGTGGTTAAGTAGAAATTCGCCTCTCGGCTGACCCAGCAGGAGCAAACGTATGCCAAAAATGTATGCAGAATGAGCTTTTCAGTGAAGAGCAACCAGGCACATTTTAGCAAGTTTTACTTGTAAGTGGGGTTGGAAACGCTTTTCAGGCTCAGTACTGGGCTCAAAGCATGCAGCCCTGATGTCTCTCATGATAGCAGGTGGTTAAGTAGAAATTTGCTGCTCGGCTGACCCGGCAGGAGCAAACGTATGCCAAAAATGTACGCAGAATGAGCTTTTCAGTGAAGAGCAGCCAGGCACATTTTAGCAAGTTTTACTTTTAAGTGGGGTTGGAAAAGTTTTTCAGGCTCAGTACTGGGCTCAAAACATGCAGCCCTGATGTCTCTCATGATAGCAGGTGGTTAAGTAGAAATTCGCTGCTCGGCTGACCCTGCAGGAGCAAACGTATGCTAAAAATATTCGTAGAATGAGCTTTTCAGTGAAGAGCAGCCAGGCACATTTTAGCAAGTTTTACTTGTAAGTGGGGTTGGAAATGGTTTTCAGGCTCAGTACTGGGCTCAAAACATGCAGCCCTGATGTCTCTCATGATAGCAGGTGGTTAAGTAGAAATTCGCCGCTCGGCTGACCCAGCAGGAGCAAACGTATGCCAAAAATGTACGCAGAATGAGCTTTTCAGTGAAGAGCAACCAGTCACATTTTAGCAAGTTTTACTTGTAAGTGGGATTGGAAACCCTTTTCAGGCTCAGTACTGGGCTCAAAACATGCAGCCCTGATGTCTCTCATGATAGCAGGTGGTTAAGTAGAAATTTGCTGCTCGGCTGACCCGGCAGGATAAACGTATGCCAAAAATGTACGCAGAATGAGCTTTTCAGTGAAGAGCAGCCAGGCACATTTTAGCAAGTTTTACTTGTAAGTGGGGTTGGAAACGCTTTTCAGGCTCAGTACTGGGCTCAAAACATGCAGCCCTGATGTATCTCATGATAGCAGGTGGTTAAGTAGAAATTCGCTGCTCGGCTGAGCCTGCAGGAGCAAACGTATGCTAACAATGTTCGTAGAATGAGCTTTTCAGTGAAGAGCAGCCAGGCACATTTTAGCAAGTTTTACTTGTAAGTGGCATTGGAAATGCTTTTCAGGCTCAGTACTGGGCTCAAAACATGCAGCCCTGATGTCTCTCATGATAGCAGGTGGTTAAGTAGAAATTCGCCGCTCGGCTGACCCAGCAGGAGCAAACGTATGCCAAAAATGTACGCAGAATGAGCTTTTCAGTGAAGAGCAACCAGTCACATTTTAGCAAGTTTTACTTGTAAGTGGGATTGGAAACCCTTTTCAGGCTCAGTACTGGGCTCAAAACATGCAGCCCTGATGTCTCTCATGATAGCAGGTGGTTAAGTAGAAATTCGCCGCTCGGCTGACCCAGCAGGAGCAAACGTATGCCAAAAATGTACGCAGAACCAGCTTTTCAGTGAAGAGCATCCAGGCACATTTTAGCAAGTTTTACTTATAAGTGGGGTTGGAAACGCTTTTCAGGCTCAGTACTGGGCTCAAAAGATGCAGCCCTGAGGTCTCTCATGATAGGAGGTGGTTAAGTAGAAATTCGCCGCTCGGCTGATCCAGCAGGAGCAAACATATGCGAAAAATGTTCATAGAATGAGCTTTTCAGTGAAGAGCAGCCAGGCACATTTTAGCAAGTTTTACTTGTAAGTGGGGTTGGAAATGCTTTTCAGGCTCAGTACTGGGCTCAAAACATGCAGCCCTGATGTCTCTCATGATAGCAGGTGGTTAAGTAGAAATTCGCCGCTCGGCTGACCCAGCAGGAGCAAACGTATGCCAAAAATGTACGCAGAATGAGCTTTTCAGTGAAGAGCAACCAAACACATTTGAGCAACTTTTACTTGTAAGTGGGGTTGAAACGGTTTTCAGGCTCAGTACTGGGCTCAAAACATTCAGCCCTGAGGTCTCTCATGATAGGAGGTGGTTAAGTAGAAATTTGCTGCTCGGCTGACCCAACAGGAGCAAACGTATGCCAAAAATGTACGCAGAACCAGCTTTTCAGTGAAGAGCATCCAGGCACATTTTAGCAAGTTTTACTTATAAGTGGGGTTGGAAACGCTTTTCAGGCTCAGTACTGGGCTCAAAAGATGCATCCCTGATGTCTCTCATGATAGCAGGTGGTTAAGTAGAAATTCGCCTCTCGGCTGACCCAGCAGGAGCAAACGTATGCCAAAAATGTATGCAGAATGAGCTTTACAGTGAAGAGCAACCAGGCACATTTTAGCAAGTTTTACTTGTAAGTGGGGTTGGAAACGCTTTTCAGGCTCAGTACTGGGCTCAAAACATGCAGCCCTGATGTCTCTCATGATAGCAGGTGGTTAAGTAGAAATTTGCTGCTCGGCTGACCCGGCAGGAGCAAACGTATGCCAAAAATGTACGCAGAATGAGCTTTTCAGTGAAGAGCAGCCAGGCACATTTTAGCAAGTTTTACTTTTAAGTGGGGTTGGAAACGTTTTTCAGGCTCAGTACTGGGCTCAAAACATGCAGCCCTGATGTCTCTCATGATAGCAGGTGGTTAAGTAGAAATTCGCTGCTCGGCTGACCCTGCAGGAGCAAACATATGCTAAAAATGTTCGTAGAATGAGCTTTTCAGTGAAGAGCAGCCAGGCACATTTTAGCAAGTTTTACTTGTAAGTGGGGTTGGAAATGCTTTTCAGGCTCAGTACTGGGCTCAAAACATGCAGCCCTGATGTCTCTCATGATAGCAGGTGGTTAAGTAGAAATTCGCCGCTCGGCTGACCCAGCAGGAGCAAACGTATGCCAAAAATGTTCGCAGAATGAGCTTTTCAGTGAAGAGCAAACAGTCACATTTTAGCAAGTTTTACTTGTAAGTGGGATTGGAAACCCTTTTCAGGCTCAGTACTGGGCTCAAAACATGCAGCCCTGATGTCTCTCATGATAGCAGGTGGTTAAGTAGAAATTTGCTGCTCGGCTGACCCGGCAGGATAAACGTATGCCAAAAATGTACGCAGAATGAGCTTTTCAGTGAAGAGCAGCCAGGCACATTTTAGCAAGTTTTACTTGTAAGTGGGGTTGGAAACTCTTTTCAGGCTCAGTACTGGGCTCAAAACATGCAGCCCTGATGTCTCTCATAATAGCAGGTGGTTAAGTAGAAATTCGCTGCTCGGCTGAGCCTGCAGGAGCAAACGTATGCTAAAAATGTTCGTAGAATGAGCTTTTCAGTGAAGAGCAGCCAGGCACATTTTAGCAAGTTTTACTTGGAAGTGGCATTGGAAATGCTTTTCAGGCTCAGTACTGGGCTCAAAACATGCAGCCCTGATGTCTCTCATGAATGCAGGTGGTTAAGTAGAAATTCGCAGCTCGGCTGACCCAGCAGGAGCAAACGTATGCCAAAAATGTACGCAGAATGAGCTTTTCAGTGAAGAGCAGCCAGGCACATTTTAGCAAGTTTTACTTGTAAGTGGGTTGTAAAAGCTTTTCAGGCTCAGTACTGGGCTCAAAACATGCAGCCCTGAGGTCTCTCATGATAGGAGGTGGTTAAGTAGAAATTTGCCGCTTGGCTGATCCAGCAGGAGCAAACATATGCGAAAAATGTTCGTAGAATGAGTTTTTCAGTGAAGAGCAGCCAGGCACATTTTAGCAAGTTTTACTTGTAAGTGGGGTTGGAAACGCTTTTCAGGCTTAGTACTGGGATCAAAACATGCAGCCCTGATGTCTCTCATGATAGCAGGTGGTTAAGTAGAAATTCGCTGCTCGGCTGACCCTGCAGGAGCAAACGTATGCTAAAAATGTTCGTAGAATGAGCTTTTCAGTGAAGAGCAGCCAGGCACATTTTAGCAAGTTTTACTTGTAAGTGGGGTTGGAAATGCTTTTCAGGCTCAGTACTATGCTCAAAACATGCAGCCCTGATGTCTCTCATGATAGCAGGTGGTTAAGTAGAAATTCGCCGCTCGGCTGACCCAGCAGGAGCAAACGTATGCCAAAAATGTACGCAGAATGAGCTTTTCAGTGAAGAGCAACCAAACACATTTGAGCAACTTTTACTTGTAAAAGGGGTTGAAACGCTTTTCAGGCTCAGTACTGGGCTCAAAACATGCAGCCCTGAGGTCTCTCATGATAGGAGGTGGTTAAGTAGAAATTTGCTGCTCGGCTGACGCAACAGGAGCAAACGTATGCCAAAAATGTACGCAGAACCAGCTTTTCAGTGAAGAGCATCCAGGCACATTTTAGCAAGTTTTACTTGTAAGTGGGGTTGAAAATGCTTTTCAGGCTCAGTACTGGGCTCAAAACATGCACCCCTGATGTCTCTCATGATAGCAGGTGGTTAAGTAGAAATTCGCCGCTCGGCTGACCCAGCAGGAGCAAACGTATGCCAAAAATGTACGCAGAATGAGCTTTTAAGTGAAGAGCAACCAGGCACATTTTAGCAAGTTTTACTTGTAAGTGGGGTTGGAAACGCTTTTCAGGCTCAGTACTGGGCTCAAAACATGCAGCCCTGATGTCTCTCATGATAGCAGGTGGTTAAGTAGAAATTCGCTGCTCGGCTGAGCCTGCAGGATCAAACGTATGCTAAAAATGTTTGTAGAATGAGCTTTTCAGTGAAGAGCAGCCAGGCACATTTTAGCAAGTTTTACTTGTAAGTGGGGTTGGAAACGCTTTTCAGGCTCAGTACTGGGCTCAAAACATGCAGCCTTGATGTCTCTCATGATAGCAGGTGGTTAAGTAGAAATTCGCTGCTCGGCTGAGCCTGCAGGATCAAACGTATGCTAAAAATGTTCGTAGAATGAGCTTTTCAGTGAAGAGCAACCAGGCACATTTTAGCAAGTTTTACTTGTAAGTGGGGTTGAAACGCTTTTCAGGCTCAGTACTCGGCTCAAAACATGCAGCCCTGAGGTCTCTCATGATAGGAGGTGGTTAAATAGAAATTTGCTGCTCGGCTGACCCAGCAGGAGCAAACGTATGCCAAAAATGTACGCAGAACCAGCTTTTCAGTGAAGAGCAGCCAGGCACATTTTAGCAAGTTTTACTTGTAAGTGGGGTTGGAAACGCTTTTCAGGCTCAGTACTGGGCTCAAAACATGCAGCCCTGAGGTCTCTCATGATAGGAGGTGGTTAAGTAGAAATTTGCCGCTCGGCTGATACAGCAGGAGCAAACATATGCGAAAAATGTTCGTAGAATGAGTTTTTCAGTGAAGAGCAGCCAGGCACATTTTAGCAAGTTTTACTTGTAAGTGGGGTTGGAAACGCTTTTCAGGCTTAGTACTGGGATCAAAACATGCAGCCCTGATGTCTCTCATGATAGCAGGTGGTTAAGTAGAAATTCGCTGCTCGGCTGACCCTGCAGGAGCAAACGTATGCTAAAAATGTTCGTAGAATGAGCTTTTCAGTGAAGAGCAGCCAGGCACATTTTAGCAAGTTTTACTTGTAAGTGGGGTTGGAAATGCTTTTCAGGCTCAGTACTGGGCTCAAAACATGCAGCCCTGATGTCTCTCATGATAGCAGGTGGTTAAGTAGAAATTCGCTGCTCGGCTGACCCAGCAGGAGCAAACGTATGCCAAAAATGTACGCAGAATGAGCTTTTCAGTGAAGAGCAACCAAATACATTTGAGCAACTTTTACTTGTAAGTGGGGTTGAAACGCTTTTCAGGCTCAGTACTGGGCTCAAAACATTCAGCCCTGAGGTCTCTCATGATAGGAGGTGGTTAAGTAGAAATTTGCTGCTCGGCTGACCCAACAGGAGCAAACGTATGCCAAAAATGTACGCAGAACCAGCTTTTCAGTGAAGAGCATCCAGGCACATTTTAGCAAGTTTTACTTATAAGTGGGGTTGGAAACGCTTTTCAGGCTCAGGACTGGGCTCAAAAGATGCAGCCCTGAGGTCTCTCATGATAGGAGGTGGTTAAGTAGAAATTCGCCGCTCGGCTGATCCAGCAGGAGCAAACATATGCGAAAAATGTTCGTAGAATGAGCTTTTCAGTGAAGAGCAGCCAGGCACATTTTAGCAAGTTTTACTTGTAAGTGGGGTTGGAAATGCTTTTCAGGCTCAGTACTGGGCTCAAAACATGCAGCCCTGATGTCTCTCATGATAGCAGGTGGTTAAGTAGAAATTCGCCGCTCGGCTGACCCAGCAGGAGCAAACGTATGCCAAAAATGTACGCAGAATGAGCTTTTCAGTGAAGAGCAACCAAACACATTTGAGCAACTTTTACTTGTAAGTGGGGTTGAAACGCTTTTCAGGCTCAGTACTGGGCTCAAAACATTCAGCCCTGAGGTCTCTCATGATAGGAGGTGGTTAAGTAGAAATTTGCTGCTCGGCTGACCCAACAGGAGCAAACGTATGCCAAAAATGTATGCAGAATGAGCTTTACAGTGAAGAGCAACCAGGCACATTTTAGCAAGTTTTACTTGTAAGTGGGGTTGGAAACGCTTTTCAGGCTCAGTACTGGGCTCAAAACATGCAGCCCTGATGTCTCTCATGATAGCAGGTGGTTAAGTAGAAATTTGCTGCTCGGCTGACCCGGCAGGAGCAAACGTATGCCAAAAATGTACGCAGAATGAGCTTTTCAGTGAAGAGCAGCCAGGCACATTTTAGCAAGTTTTACTTTTAAGTGGGGTTGGAAACGTTTTTCAGGCTCAGTACTGGGCTCAAAACATGCAGCCCTGATGTCTCTCATGATAGCAGGTGGTTAAGTAGAAATTCGCTGCTCGGCTGACCCTGCAGGAGCAAACATATGCTAAAAATGTTCGTAGAATGAGCTTTTCAGTGAAGAGCAGCCAGGCACATTTTAACAAGTTTTACTTGTAAGTGGGGTTGGAAATGCTTTTCAGGCTCAGTACTGGGCTCAAAACATGCAGCCCTGATGTCTCTCATGATAGCAGGTGGTTAAGTAGAAATTCGCCGCTCGGCTGACCCAGCAGGAGCAAACGTATGCCAAAAATGTTCGCAGAATGAGCTTTTCAGTGAAGAGCAACCAGTCACATTTTAGCAAGTTTTACTTGTAAGTGGGATTGGAAACCCTTTTCAGGCTCAGTACTGGGCTCAAAACATGCAGCCCTGATGTCTCTCATGATAGCAGGTGGTTAAGTAGAAATTTGCTGCTCGGCTGACCCGGCAGGATAAACGTATGCCAAAAATGTACGCAGAATGAGCTTTTCAGTGAAGAGCAGCCAGGCACATTTTAGCAAGTTTTACTTGTAAGTGGGGTTGGAAACTCTTTTCAGGCTCAGTACTGGGCTCAAAACATGCAGCCCTGATGTCTCTCATAATAGCAGGTGGTTAAGTAGAAATTCGCTGCTCGGCTGAGCCTGCAGGAGCAAACGTATGCTAAAAATGTTCGTAGAATGAGCTTTTCAGTGAAGAGCAGCCAGGCACATTTTAGCAAGTTTTACTTGGAAGTGGCATTGGAAATGCTTTTCAGGCTCAGTACTGGGCTCAAAACATGCAGCCCTGATGTCTCTCATGAATGCAGGTGGTTAAGTAGAAATTCGCAGCTCGGCTGACCCAGCAGGAGCAAACGTATGCCAAAAATGTACGCAGAATGAGCTCTTCAGTGAAGAGCAACCAGGCACATTTTAGCAAGTTTTACTTGTAAGTGGGGTTGAAACGCTTTTCAGGCTCAGTACTGGGCTCAAAACATGCAGCCCGAGGTCTCTCATTATAGGAGGTGGTTAAATAGAAATTTGCTGCTCGGCTGACCCAGCAGGAGCAAATGTATGCCAAAAATGTATGCAGAACCAACTTTTCAGTGAAGAGCAGCCAGGCACATTTTAGCAAGTTTTACTTGTAAGTGGGGTTGGAAACGCTTTTCAGGCTCAGTACTGGGCTCAAAACATGCAGCCCTGAGGTCTCTCATGATAGGAGGTGGTTAAGTAGAAATTCGCCGCTCGGCTGATCTAGCAGGAGCAAACATATGCGAAAAATGTTCGTAGAATGAGTTTTTCAGTGAAGAGCAGCCAGGCACATTTTAGCAAGTTTTACTTGTAAGTGGGGTTGGAAACGCTTTTCAGGCTTAGTACTGGGATCAAAACATGCAGCCCTGATGTCTCTCATGATAGCAGGTGGTTAAGTAGAAATTCGCTGCTCGGCTGACCCTGCAGGAGCAAACGTATGCTAAAAATGTTCGTAGAATGAGCTTTTCAGTGAAGAGCAGCCAGGCACATTTTAGCAAGTTTTACTTGTAAGTGGGGTTGGAAATGCTTTTCAGGCTCAGTACTGGGCTCAAAACATGCAGCCCTGATGTCTCTCATGATAGCAGGTGGTTAAGTAGAAATTCGCCGCTCGGCTGACCCAGCAGGAGCAAACGTATGCCAAAAATGTACGCAGAATGAGCTTTTCAGTGAAGAGCAACCAAACACATTTGAGCAACTTTTACTTGTAAAAGGGGTTGAAACGCTTTTCAGGCTCAGTACTGGGCTCAAAACATGCAGCCCTGAGGTCTCTCATGATAGGAGGTGGTTAAGTAGAAATTTGCTGCTCGGCTGACGCAACAGGAGCAAACGTATGCCAAAAATGTACGCAGAACCAGCTTTTCAGTGAAGAGCATCCAGGCACATTTTAGCAAGTTTTACTTGTAAGTGGGGTTGAAAATGCTTTTCAGGCTCAGTACTGGGCTCAAAACATGCACCCCTGATGTCTCTCATGATAGCAGGTGGTTAAGTAGAAATTCGCCGCTCGGCTGACCCAGCAGGAGCAAACGTATGCCAAAAATGTATGCAGAATGAGCTTTTAAGTGAAGAGCAACCAGGCACATTTTAGCAAGTTTTACTTGTAAGTGGGGTTGGAAACGCTTTTCAGGCTCAGTACTGGGCTCAAAACATGCAGCCCTGATGTCTCTCATGATAGCAGGTGGTTAAGTAGAAATTCGCTGCTCGGCTGAGCCTGCAGGATCAAACGTATGCTAAAAATGTTCGTAGAATGAGCTTTTCAGTGAAGAGCAGCCAGGCACATTTTAGCAAGTTTTACTTGTAAGTGGGGTTGGAAACGCTTTTCAGGCTCAGTACTGGGCTCAAAACATGCAGCCTTGATGTCTCTCATGATAGCAGGTGGTTAAGTAGAAATTCGCTGCTCGGCTGAGCCTGCAGGATCAAACGTATGCTAAAAATGTTCGTAGAATGAGCTTTTCAGTGAAGAGCAACCAGGCACATTTTAGCAAGTTTTACTTGTAAGTGGGGTTGAAACGCTTTTCAGGCTCAGTACTCGGCTCAAAACATGCAGCCCTGAGGTCTCTCATGATAGGAGGTGGTTAAATAGAAATTTGCTGCTCGGCTGACCCAGCAGGAGCAAACGTATGCCAAAAATGTATGCAGAACCAGCTTTTCAGTGAAGAGCAGCCAGGCACATTTTAGCAAGTTTTACTTGTAAGTGGGGTTGGAAACGCTTTTCAGGCTCAGTACTGGGCTCAAAACATGCAGCCCTGAGGTCTCTCATGATAGGAGGTGGTTAAGTAGAAATTTGCCGCTCGGCTGATCCAGCAGGAGCAAACATATGCGAAAAATGTTCGTAGAATGAGTTTTTCAGTGAAGAGCAGCCAGGCACATTTTAGCAAGTTTTACTTGTAAGTGGGGTTGGAAACGCTTTTCAGGCTTAGTACTGGGATCAAAACATGCAGCCCTGATGTCTCTCGTGATAGCAGGTGGTTAAGTAGAAATTCGCCGCTCGGCTGACCCAGCAGGAGCAAACGTATGCCAAAAATGTACGCAGAATGAGCTTTTCAGTGAAGAGCAACCAAACACATTTGAGCAACTTTTACTTGTAAGTGGGGTTGAAACGCTTTTCAGGCTCAGTACTGGGCTCAAAACATTCAGCCCTGAGGTCTCTCATGATAGGAGGTGGTTAAGTAGAAATTTGCTGCTCGGCTGACCCAACAGGAGCAAAAGTATGCCAAAAATGTACGCAGAACCAGCTTTTCAGTGAAGAGCATCCAGGCACATTTTAGCAAGTTTTACTTATAAGTGGGGTTGGAAATGCTTTTCAGGCTCAGTACTGGGCTCAAAAGATGCAGCCCTGAGGTCTCTCATGATAGGAGGTGGTTAAGTAGAAATTCGCCGCTCGGCTGATCCAGCAGGAGCAAACATATGCGAAAAATTTTCGTAGAATGAGCTTTTCAGTGAAGAGCAGCCAGGCACATTTTAGCAAGTTTTACTTGTAAGTGGGGTTGGAAACGCTTTTCAGGCTCAGTACTGGGATCAAAACATGCAGCCCTGATGTCTCCCATGATAGCAGGTGGTTAAGTAGAAATTCGCTGCTCGGCTGACCCTGCAGGAGCAAACGTATGCCAAAAATGTACGTAGAATGAGCTTTTCAGTGAATAGCAGCCAGGCACATTTTAGCAAGTTTTACTTGTAAGAGGGGTTGGAAACGCTTTTCAGGCTCAGTACTGGGCTCAAAAGATGCATCCCTGATGTCTTTCATGATAGCAGGTGGTTAAGTAGAAATTCGCCTCTCGGCTGACCCAGCAGGAGCAAACGTATGCCAAAAATGTATGCAGAATGAGCTTTTCAGTGAAGAGCAACCAGGCACATTTTAGCAAGTTTTACTTGTAAGTGGGGTTGGAAACGCTTTTCAGGCTCAGTACTGGGCTCAAAACATGCAGCCCTGATGTCTCTCATGATAGCAGGTGGTTAAGTAGAAATTCGCTGCTCGGCTGATCCGGCAGGAGCAAACGTATGCCAAAAATGTACGCAGAATGAGCTTTTCAGTGAAGAGCAGCCAGGCACATTTTAGCAAGTTTTACTTTTAAGTGGGGTTGGAAACGTTTTTCAGGCTCAGTACTAGGCTCAAAACATGCAGCCCTGATGTCTCTCATGATAGCAGGTGGTTAAGTAGAAATTCGCTGCTCGGCTGACCCTGCAGGAGCAAACGTATGCCAAAAATGTACGTAGAATGAGCTTTTCAGTGAATAGCAGCCAGGCACATTTTAGCAAGTTTTACTTGTAAGAGGGGTTGGAAACGCTTTTCAGGCTCAGTACTGGGCTCAAAAGATGCATCCCTGATGTCTCTCATGATAGCAGGTGGTTAAGTAGAAATTCGCCTCTCGGCTGACCCAGCAGGAGCAAACGTATGCCAAAAATGTATGCAGAATGAGCTTTTCAGTGAAGAGCAACCAGGCACATTTTAGCAAGTTTTACTTGTAAGTGGGGTTGGAAACGCTTTTCAGGCTCAGTACTGGGCTCAAAGCATGCAGCCCTGATGTCTCTCATGATAGCAGGTGGTTAAGTAGAAATTTGCTGCTCGGCTGACCCGGCAGGAGCAAACGTATGCCAAAAATGTACGCAGAATGAGCTTTTCAGTGAAGAGCAGCCAGGCACATTTTAGCAAGTTTTACTTTTAAGTGGGGTTGGAAAAGTTTTTCAGGCTCAGTACTGGGCTCAAAACATGCAGCCCTGATGTCTCTCATGATAGCAGGTGGTTAAGTAGAAATTCGCTGCTCGGCTGACCCTGCAGGAGCAAACGTATGCTAAAAATATTCGTAGAATGAGCTTTTCAGTGAAGAGCAGCCAGGCACATTTTAGCAAGTTTTACTTGTAAGTGGGGTTGGAAATGGTTTTCAGGCTCAGTACTGGGCTCAAAACATGCAGCCCTGATGTCTCTCATGATAGCAGGTGGTTAAGTAGAAATTCGCCGCTCGGCTGACCCAGCAGGAGCAAACGTATGCCAAAAATGTACGCAGAATGAGCTTTTCAGTGAAGAGCAACCAGTCACATTTTAGCAAGTTTTACTTGTAAGTGGGATTGGAAACCCTTTTCAGGCTCAGTACTGGGCTCAAAACATGCAGCCCTGATGTCTCTCATGATAGCAGGTGGTTAAGTAGAAATTTGCTGCTCGGCTGACCCGGCAGGATAAACGTATGCCAAAAATGTACGCAGAATGAGCTTTTCAGTGAAGAGCAGCCAGGCACATTTTAGCAAGTTTTACTTGTAAGTGGGGTTGGAAACGCTTTTCAGGCTCAGTACTGGGCTCAAAACATGCAGCCCTGATGTATCTCATGATAGCAGGTGGTTAAGTAGAAATTCGCTGCTCGGCTGAGCCTGCAGGAGCAAACGTATGCTAACAATGTTCGTAGAATGAGCTTTTCAGTGAAGAGCAGCCAGGCACATTTTAGCAAGTTTTACTTGTAAGTGGCATTGGAAATGCTTTTCAGGCTCAGTACTGGGCTCAAAACATGCAGCCCTGATGTCTCTCATGATAGCAGGTGGTTAAGTAGAAATTCGCCGCTCGGCTGACCCAGCAGGAGCAAACGTATGCCAAAAATGTACGCAGAATGAGCTTTTCAGTGAAGAGCAACCAGTCACATTTTAGCAAGTTTTACTTGTAAGTGGGATTGGAAACCCTTTTCAGGCTCAGTACTGGGCTCAAAACATGCAGCCCTGATGTCTCTCATGATAGCAGGTGGTTAAGTAGAAATTTGCTGCTCGGCTGACCCGGCAGGATAAACGTATGCCAAAAATGTACGCAGAATGAGATTTTCAGTGAAGAGCAGCCAGGCACATTTTAGCAAGTTTTACTTGTAAGTGGGATTGGAAACGCTTTTCAGGCTCAGTACTGGGCTCAAAACATGCAGCCCTGATGTCTCTCATGATAGCAGGTGGTTAAGTAGAAATTCGCTGCTCGGCTGAGCCTGCAGGAGCAAACGTATGCTAAAAATGTTCGTAGAATGAGCTTTTCAGTGAAGAGCAGCCAGGCACATTTTAGCAAGTTTTACTTGGAAGTGGCATTGGAAATGCTTTTCAGGCTCAGTACTGGGCTCAAAACATGCAGCCCTGATGTCTCTCATGAATGCAGGTGGTTAAGTAGAAATTCGCAGCTCGGCTGACCCAGCAGGAGCAAACGTATGCCAAAAATGTACGCAGAATGAGCTCTTCAGTGAAGAGCAACCAGGCACATTTTAGCAAGTTTTACTTGTAAGTGGGGTTGAAATGCTTTTCAGGCTCAGTACTGGGCTCAAAACATGCAGCCCTGAGGTCTCTCATTATAGGAGGTGGTTAAATAGAAATTTGCTGCTCGGCTGACCCAGCAGGAGCAAATGTATGCCAAAAATGTACGCAGAACCAACTTTTCAGTGAAGAGCAGCCAGGCACATTTTAGCTAGTTTTACTTGTAAGTGGGGTTGGAAACACTTTTCAGGCTCAGTACTGGGCTCAAAACATGCAGCCCTGATGTCTCTCATGATAGCAGGTGGTTAAGTAGAAATTCGCTGCTCGGCTGACCCTGCAGGAGCAAACGTATGCCAAAAATGTACGTAGAATGAGCTTTTCAGTGAATAGCAGCCAGGCACATTTTAGCAAGTTTTACTTGTAAGAGGGGTTGGAAACGCTTTTCAGGCTCAGTACTGGGCTCAAAAGATGCATCCCTGATGTCTCTCATGATAGCAGGTGGTTAAGTAGAAATTCGCCTCTCGGCTGACCCAGCAGGAGCAAACGTATGCCAAAAATGTATGCAGAATGAGCTTTTCAGTGAAGAGCAACCAGGCACATTTTAGCAAGTTTTACTTGTAAGTGGGGTTGGAAACGCTTTTCAGGCTCAGTACTGGGCTCAAAGCATGCAGCCCTGATGTCTCTCATGATAGCAGGTGGTTAAGTAGAAATTTGCTGCTCGGCTGACCCGGCAGGAGCAAACGTATGCCAAAAATGTACGCAGAATGAGCTTTTCAGTGAAGAGCAGCCAGGCACATTTTAGCAAGTTTTACTTTTAAGTGGGGTTGGAAAAGTTTTTCAGGCTCAGTACTGGGCTCAAAACATGCAGCCCTGATGTCTCTCATGATAGCAGGTGGTTAAGTAGAAATTCGCTGCTCGGCTGACCCTGCAGGAGCAAACGTATGCTAAAAATGTTCGTAGAATGAGCTTTTCAGTGAAGAGCAGCCAGGCACATTTTAGCAAGTTTTACTTGTAAGTGGGGTTGGAAATGCTTTTCAGGCTCAGTACTGGGCTCAAAACATGCAGCCCTGATGTCTCTCATGATAGCAGGTGGTTAAGTAGAAATTCGCCGCTCGGCTGACCGAGCAGGAGCAAACGTATGCCAAAAATGTACGCAGAATGAGCTTTTCAGTGAAGAGCAACCAGTCACATTTTAGCAAGTTTTACTTGTAAGTGGGATTGGAAACCCTTTTCAGGCTCAGTACTGGGCTCAAAACATGCAGCCCTGATGTCTCTCATGATAGCAGGTGGTTAAGTAGAAATTTGCTGCTCGGCTGACCCGGCAGGATAAACGTATGCCAAAAATGTACGCAGAATGAGCTTTTCAGTGAAGAGCAGCCAGGCACATTTTAGCAAGTTTTACTTGTAAGTGGGGTTGGAAATGCTTTTCAGGCTCAGTACTGGGCTCAAAACATGCAGCCCTGATGTATCTCATGATAGCAGGCGGTTAAGTAGAAATTCGCTGCTCGGCTGAGCCTGCAGGAGCAAACGTATGCTAAAAATGTTCGTAGAATGAGCTTTTCAGTGAAGAGCAGCCAGGCACATTTTAGCAAGTTTTACTTGTAAGTGGCATTGGAAATGCTTTTCAGGCTCAGTACTGGGCTCAAAACATGCAGCCCTGATGTCTCTCATGATAGCAGGTGGTTAAGTAGAAATTCGCCGCTCGGCTGACCCAGCAGGAGCAAACGTATGCCAAAAATGTACGCAGAATGAGCTTTTCAGTGAAGAGCAACCAGTCACATTTTAGCAAGTTTTACTTGTAAGTGGGATTGGAAACCCTTTTCAGGCTCAGTACTGGGCTCAAAGCATGCCGCCCTGATGTCTCTCATGATAGCAGGTGGTTAAGTAGAAATTTGCTGCTCGGCTGACCCGGCAGGAGCAAACGTATGCCAAAAATGTACGCAGAATGAGCTTTTCAGTGAAGAGCAGCCAGGCACATTTTAGCAAGTTTTACTTTTAAGTGGGGTTGGAAAAGTTTTTCAGGCTCAGTACTGGGCTCAAAACATGCAGCCCTGATGTCTCTCATGATAGCAGGTGGTTAAGTAGAAATTCGCTGCTCGGCTGACCCTGCAGGAGCAAACGTATTCTAAAAATGTTCGTAGAATGAGCTTTTCAGTGAAGAGCAGCCAGGCACATTTTAGCAAGTTTTACTTGTAAGTGGGGTTGGAAATGCTTTTCAGGCTCAGTACTGGGCTCAAAACATGCAGCCCTGATGTCTCTCATGATAGCAGGTGGTTAAGTAGAAATTCGCCGCTCGGCTGACCCAGCAGGAGCAAACGTATGCTAAAAATGTACGCAGAATGAGCTTTTCAGTGAAGAGCAACCAGTCACATTTTAGCAAGTTTTACTTGTAAGTGGGATTGGAAACCCTTTTCAGGCTCAGTACTGGGCTCAAAACATGCAGCCCTGATGTCTCTCATGATAGCAGGTGGTTAAGTAGAAATGTGCTGCTCGGCTGACCCGGCAGGATAAACGTATGCCAAAAATGTACGCAGAATGAGCTTTTCAGTGAAGAGCAGCCAGGCACATTTTAGCAAGTTTTACTTGTAAGTGGGGTTGGAAACGCTTTTCAGGCTCAGTACTGGGCTCAAAACATGCAGCCCTGATGTATCTCATGATAGCAGGTGGTTAAGTAGAAATTCGCTGCTCGGCTGAGCCTGCAGGAGCAAACGTATGCTAAAAATGTTCGTAGAATGAGCTTTTCAGTGAAGAGCAGCCAGGCACATTTTAGCAAGTTTTACTTGTAAGTGGCATTGGAAATGCTTTTCAGGCTCAGTACTGGGCTCAAAACATGCAGCCCTGATGTCTCTCATGATAGCAGGTGGTTAAGTAGAAATTCGCCGCTCGGCTGACCCAGCAGGAGCAAACGTATGCCAAAAATGTACGCAGAATGAGCTTTTCAGTGAAGAGCAACCAGTCACATTTTAGCAAGTTTTACTTGTAAGTGGGATTGGAAACCCTTTTCAGGCTCAGTACTGGGCTCAAAACATGCAGCCCTGATGTCTCTCATGATAGCAGGTGGTTAAGTAGAAATGTGCTGCTCGGCTGACCCGGCAGGATAAACGTATGCCAAAAATGTACGCAGAATGAGATTTTCAGTGAAGAGCAGCCAGGCACATTTTAGCAAGTTTTACTTGTAAGTGGGATTGGAAACGCTTTTCAGGCTCAGTACTGGGCTCAAAACATGCAGCCCTGATGTCTCTCATGATAGCAGGTGGTTAAGTAGAAATTCGCTGCTCGGCTGAGCCTGCAGGAGCAAACGTATGCTAAAAATGTTCGTAGAATGAGCTTTTCAGTGAAGAGCAGCCAGGCACATTTTAGCAAGTTTTACTTGGAAGTGGCATTGGAAATGCTTTTCAGGCTCAGTACTGGGCTCAAAACATGCAGCCCTGATGTCTCTCATGAATGCAGGTGGTTAAGTAGAAATTCGCAGCTCGGCTGACCCAGCAGGAGCAAACGTATGCCAAAAATGTACGCAGAATGAGCTCTTCAGTGAAGAGCAACCAGGCACATTTTAGCAAGTTTTACTTGTAAGTGGGGTTGAAACGCTTTTCAGGCTCAGTACTGGGCTCAAAACATGCAGCCCTGAGGTCTCTCATTATAGGAGGTGGTTAAATAGAAATTTGCTGCTCGGCTGACCCAGCAGGAGCAAATGTATGCCAAAAATGTACGCAGAACCAACTTTTCAGTGAAGAGCAGCCAGGCACATTTTAGCAAGTTTTACTTGTAAGTGGGGTTGGAAACGCTTTTCAGGCTCAGTACTGGGCTCAAAACATGCAGCCCTGATGTCTCTCATGATAGCAGGTGGTTAAGTAGAAATTCGCTGCTCGGCTGACCCTGCAGGAGCAAACGTATGCCAAAAATGTACGTAGAATGAGCTTTTCAGTGAATAGCAGCCAGGCACATTTTAGCAAGTTTTACTTGTAAGAGGGGTTGGAAACGCTTTTCAGGCTCAGTACTGGGCTCAAAAGATGCATCCCTGATGTCTCTCATGATAGCAGGTGGTTAAGTAGAAATTCGCCTCTCGGCTGACCCAGCAGGAGCAAACGTATTCCAAAAATGTATGCAGAATGAGCTTTTCAGTGAAGAGCAACCAGGCACATTTTAGCAAGTTTTACTTGTAAGTGGGGTTGGAAACGCTTTTCAGGCTCAGTACTGGGCTCAAAACATGCAGCCCTGATGTATCTCATGATAGCAGGTGGTTAAGTAGAAATTCGCTGCTCGGCTGAGCCTGCAGGAGCAAACGTATGCTAAAAATGTTCGTAGAATGAGCTTTTCAGTGAAGAGCAGCCAGGCACATTTTAGCAAGTTTTACTTGTAAGTGGCATTGGAAATGCTTTTCAGGCTCAGTACTGGGCTCAAAACATGCAGCCCTGATGTCTCTCATGATAGCAGGTGGTTAAGTAGAAATTCGCCGCTCGGCTGACCCAGCAGGAGCAAACGTATGCCAAAAATGTACGCAGAATGAGCTTTTCAGTGAAGAGCAACCAGTCACATTTTAGCAAGTTTTACTTGTAAGTGGGATTGGAAACCCTTTTCAGGCTCAGTACTGGGCTCAAAACATGCAGCCCTGATGTCTCTCATGATAGCAGGTGGTTAAGTAGAAATGTGCTGCTCGGCTGACCCGGCAGGATAAACGTATGCCAAAAATGTACGCAGAATGAGATTTTCAGTGAAGAGCAGCCAGGCACATTTTAGCAAGTTTTACTTGTAAGTGGGATTGGAAACGCTTTTCAGGCTCAGTACTGGGCTCAAAACATGCAGCCCTGATGTCTCTCATGATAGCAGGTGGTTAAGTAGAAATTCGCTGCTCGGCTGAGCCTGCAGGAGCAAACGTATGCTAAAAATGTTCGTAGAATGAGCTTTTCAGTGAAGAGCAGCCAGGCACATTTTAGCAAGTTTTACTTGGAAGTGGCATTGGAAATGCTTTTCAGGCTCAGTACTGGGCTCAAAACATGCAGCCCTGATGTCTCTCATGAATGCAGGTGGTTAAGTAGAAATTCGCAGCTCGGCTGACCCAGCAGGAGCAAACGTATGCCAAAAATGTACGCAGAATGAGCTCTTCAGTGAAGAGCAACCAGGCACATTTTAGCAAGTTTTACTTGTAAGTGGGGTTGAAACGCTTTTCAGGCTCAGTACTGGGCTCAAAACATGCAGCCCTGAGGTCTCTCATTATAGGAGGTGGTTAAATAGAAATTTGCTGCTCGGCTGACCCAGCAGGAGCAAATGTATGCCAAAAATGTACGCAGAACCAACTTTTCAGTGAAGAGCAGCCAGGCACATTTTAGCAAGTTTTACTTGTAAGTGGGGTTGGAAACGCTTTTCAGGCTCAGTACTGGGCTCAAAACATGCAGCCCTGATGTCTCTCATGATAGCAGGTGGTTAAGTAGAAATTCGCTGCTCGGCTGACCCTGCAGGAGCAAACGTATGCCAAAAATGTACGTAGAATGAGCTTTTCAGTGAATAGCAGCCAGGCACATTTTAGCAAGTTTTACTTGTAAGAGGGGTTGGAAACGCTTTTCAGGCTCAGTACTGGGCTCAAAAGATGCATCCCTGATGTCTCTCATGATAGCAGGTGGTTAAGTAGAAATTCGCCTCTCGGCTGACCCAGCAGGAGCAAACGTATTCCAAAAATGTATGCAGAATGAGCTTTTCAGTGAAGAGCAACCAGGCACATTTTAGCAAGTTTTACTTGTAAGTGGGGTTGGAAACGCTTTTCAGGCTCAGTACTGGGCTCAAAACATGCAGCCCTGATGTCTCTCATGATAGGAGGTGGTTAAGTAGAAATTTGCTGCTCGGCTGACCCGGCAGGAGCAAACGTATGCCAAAAATGTACGCAGAATGAGCTTTTCAGTGAAGAGCAGCCAGGCACATTTTAGCAAGTTTTACTTTTAAGTGGGGTTGGAAACGTTTTTCAGGCTCAGTACTGGGCTCAAAACATGCAGCCCTGATGTCTCTCATGATAGCAGGTGTTTAAGTAGAAATTCGCTGCTCGGCTGACCCTGCAGGAGCAAACGTATGCTAAAAATGTTCGTAGATTGAGCTTTTCAGTGAAGAGCAGCCAGGCACATTTTAGCAAGTTTTACTTGTAAGTGGGGTTGGAAATGCTTTTCAGGCTCAGTACTGTGCTCAAAACATGCAGCCCTGATGTCTCTCATGATAGCAGGTAGTTAAGTAGAAATTCGCCGCTCGGCTGACCCAGCAGGAGCAAACGTATGCCAAAAATGTACGCAGAATGAGCTTTTCAGTGAAGAGCAACCAGTCACATTTTAGCAAGTTTTACTTGTAAGTGGGATTGGAAACCCTTTTCAGGCTCAGTACTGGGCTCAAAACATGCAGCCCTGATGTCTCTCATGATAGCAGGTGGTTAAGTAGAAATTTGCTGCTCGGCTGACCCGGCAGGATAAACGTATGCCAAAAATGTACGCAGAATCAGCTTTTCAGTGAAGAGCAGCCAGGCACATTTTAGCAAGTTTTACTTGTAAGTGGGGTTGGAAACGCTTTTCAGGCTCAGTACTGGGCTCAAAACATGCAGCCCTGATGTCTCTCATGATAGCAGGTGGTTAAGTAGAAATTCGCTGCTCAGCTGAGCCTGCAGGAGCAAACGTATGCTAAAAATGTTCGTAGAATGAGCTTTTCAGTGAAGAGCAGCCAGGCACATTTTAGCAAGTTTTACTTGGAAGTGGCATTGGAAATGCTTTTCAGGCTCAGTACTGGGCTCAAAACATGCAGCCCTGATGTCTCTCATGAATGCAGGTGGTTAAGTAGAAATTCGCAGCTCGGCTGACCCAGCAGGAGCAAACGTATGTCAAAAATGTACGCAGAATGAGCTCTTCAGTGAAGAGCAACCAGGCACATTTTAGCAAGTTTTACTTGTAAGTGGGGTTGAAACGCTTTTCAGGCTCAGTACTGGGCTCAAAACATGCAGCCCTGAGGTCTCTCATTATAGGAGGTGGTTAAATAGAAATTTGCTGCTCGGCTGACCCAGCAGGAGCAAATGTATGCCAAAAATGTACGCAGAACCAACTTTTCAGTGAAGAGCAGCCAGGAACATTTTAGCAAGTTTTACTTGTAAGTGGGGTTGGAAACGCTTTTCAGGCTCAGTACTGGGCTCAAAACATGCAGCCCTGAGGTCTCTCATGATAGGAGGTGGTTAAGTAGAAATTCGCCGCTCGGCTGATCTAGCAGGAGTAAACATATGCGAAAAATGTTCGTAGAATGAGTTTTTCAGTGAAGAGCAGCCAGGCACATTTTAGCAACTTTTACTTGTAAGTGGGGTTGAAACGCTTTTCAGGCTCAGTACTGGGCTCAAAACATGCAGCCCTGAGGTCTCTCATTATAGGAGGTGGTTAAATAGAAATTTGCTGCTCGGCTGACCCAGCAGGAGCAAATGTATGCCAAAAATGTACGCAGAACCAACTTTTCAGTGAAGAGCAGCCAGGCACATTTTAGCAAGTTTTACTTGTAAGTGGGTTTGGAAACGCTCTTCAGGCTCAGTACTGTGCTCAAAACATGCAGCCCTGATGTCTCTCATGATAGCAGGTGGTTAAGTAGAAATTCGCTGCTCGGCTGACCCTGCAGGAGCAAACGTATGCCAAAAATGTACGTAGAATGAGCTTTTCAGTGAAGAGCAGCCAGGCACATTTTAGCAAGTTTTACTTGTAAGAGGGGTTGGAAACGCTTTTCAGGCTCAGTACTGGGTTCAAAAGATGCATCCCTGATGTCTCTCATGATAGCAGGTGGTTAAGTAGAAATTCACCTCTCGGCTGACCCGGCAGGAGCAAACGTATGCCAAAAATGTACGCAGAATGAGCTTTTCAGTGAAGAGCAGCCAGGCACATTTTAGCAAGTTTTACTTGTAAGTGGGGTTGGAAATGCTTTTCAGGCTCAGTACTGGGCTCAAAACATGCAGCCCTGATGTCTCTCATGATAGCAGGTGGTTAAGTAGAAATTCGCCGCTCGGCTGACCCAGCAGGAGCAAACGTATGCCAAAAATGTACGCAGAATGAGCTTTTAAGTGAAGAGCAACCAGGCACATTTTAGCAAGTTTTACTTGTAAGTGGGGTTGAAACGCTTTTCAGGCTCAGTACTGGGCTCAAAACATGCAGTCCTGATGTCTCTCATGATAGCAGGTGGTTAAGTAGAAATTTGCCGCTCGGCTGACCCAGCAGGAGCAAACGTATGCCAAAAATGAATGCAGAACCAGCTTTTCAGTGAAGAGCAGCCAGGCACATTTTAGCAAATTTCCACTTGTAAGTGTGGTTGGAAACGCCTTTCAGGCTCACTACTGGGCTCAAAACATGCAGCCCAGATGTCTCTCATGATAGCAGGTGGTTAAGTAGAAATTCGCTGCTCGGCTGACCCGGCAGGAGCAAACGTATGCCAAAAATGTACGCAGAATGAGCTTTTCAGTGAAGAGCAACCAGGCACATTTTAGCAAGTTTTACTTGTAAGTGGGGTTGGAAACGCTTTTCTGGCTCAGTACTGTAGTGTATCTCCTATTTTCCCAATAGGCTCTGCGCATTGGAATAGTACCTACAGCAGTAAAGGCCTAGACCAGACATTAACTAGGTCTACTACTGTCGATACTAGACTTAATTTTTGGGTTTGCCAGCTAAGCTCAGAGTTCGCTAGAAACTTTCTCGAATGTTCAAGGAAGGATTAACTTCCCTGATTAGACAAGAAGGGATTTAGTTTCTGACAACCATAGAACATGACAACTTTGCTCTCCCCTAATCAAGAGTCAATCTCGAGAGTCGTGTGAGCACAAGGCAATTATTTTACTCAGTCAGTACGTGCATTCTTAGTCTCATCAGAATGTAGAGAAAAGGAAGAGACGGGCGTGTTCAATAAAAGATGTTATTTATTGATCAGTCTCTTTTCTCGTACAAGAGAAATGGATCGATATTATTGCAATACTTATAGTTAAGTAAAGTGCATACATTAGAAGCAATAGTATAAAATAATACTGTAAAAACATTGATATGGTTTCTGAGCCATATGATTTTTAAAATGATTAAAATATATTTACATACACATATACATTTGACTAAACGTACTCAACTGGTGTTTCTAAATACGCCTACCCCGTGTACCTGACCTAAGTCTAATGCGTGGGCGGGAATAGAAAGTTACAGTTTAAGTTAAGTTTGTTTTTGCCAAGTGAATAACTAAAGAATTCTCTAGGAGGGGTTATTCAGTTCTGTACCTGGAATTTAGGATGAATGAGGAATTGTATCTCTTTCTCTGCTCTCGATATTCCAGGCTGCCTGCGAGGGCTGCCCAGAAGCGCCGGTGCTGGGTCTCTCGGCTTGAGATAGCAGCGCGTCTCTCAGCGCGTCAGGAAGGCGGGGCTGCTGCCTGCGGGGTCTGCTTCTGCTCTCGGCTTCGGCAAGTATGGCTGCTCCGTCTTGTCACCACGCGTGTGTTTGCATAGGGCAAGGTCGGCAATATTTATACCTTAAAGGTGCCGAGATTGACGTAAGGATGGACATAGATACGTCAATAAAGATGTCATACGACTTGCTCGTTAGCACATTCTTTACTAAAGTTCTCTGTGAAATCAAAACAATGGCCGCACGGATTTTCCAGGTTGTCATAGGTTTGATTTGTTATGAGAACGTCGTATGCCTTATCAGGGGCTGGAGGAATGTCGCTTGTCTAATTAGATCTCAAGCGTTATGACCTAATCAGATAACACGTTCCTGTGCCGTAGTGTGACTGCGTCAGATAACGGTATCTGCATCATGGGGGGATTTCTTGCCTCATGGGCTGACTGTTAGTTAACTAGCTAGGTAGTTTAACCAGAATAGAGTCAGGAATAGGGGGATCGATTCAGAACCTATAGAAATACACGACACCCACTCCACGCTAACTATGGTCATATCTACTAATCTATGCATATTATAACATAGTACAACATACTATAGAGTATAGTGTATACCTTACCACCCCAAAATACATAAATGCATTTCGAAATTTTCAAATATACTGAAAATTGCAGTCATACATATTGTATGCACTTAAGCTATGAATCAAATGCAAAAGTAAACACGCATTTTTATGCATTATTGCTTATCGGTATATGAGAAATACACATGAAATGGCTCTTAATATGGCTATACAGAAAGGAAGTCCGAGACCATTTCATCACATAATAAAATATCTGTGAACCTACCAGCGGGCAGCTAAAGTCTATAAAGTATCTAAAAATAGAAATGTTAGTTCTCTAGGAATAGTTTCTTACTTTAAGCAGAAGATCAGTGTCCCGGGAAAAAATATGTAGAAAAATATTTTAAGGGGCATGCTGAAAAAATTGCTGTCCGTGAACTGGAGTGAAATTGTTCATGTGACTTTATTTTTAAAGTTGAAGGCCGAATTCAGGGAACGCCGTGTGCGAGTTTACTCAAAAGTCTCTATTTCTGTTCTGGAGAGAACATCATATCATTCAGGCTTTCGAAAAAACTGTCAACAGCTTCATGGGAAAGTCCCACTAAGTCGGAAATAGGTGTAACCATGCATTCGTGCGCATGATTGTCTCCATTGACATTCTGATTCGCATTGCTGACAGAAGGTCGTACCTGTTCGATGCTGCTTTCATCTTGAACTTCACTACTCTTCAATCGCAGTGGTGAAGATTCCAGGAATGCCGTCATCAGGATTGGCAGCCTTTGAGGGCAGCACAAAGCGTGAACCTTGGTAGGAACCAGCAGTGTATCTGCATCCACTGGCGCATCCGATTGTAGCGTCAGACAGGTGTCTAACACGCATTCTTCTCCGCATAGCAGACACCTTAGTACAGGTAAAACACACCTTTGCCACATTGGTCGAAATGATAGAAACCAAGTCATGTTCAGGTCTCTAAGCCGGGAGAGTCCCAGGATTTTTGATATCCGGTCCCGGTATCCAATGGCTAGGATCGTATCTTCCATTGTCACGAGAGTTTGATCTGTGACATGGGTTGCCATAATGAAAAATAAGGACTAGGAATAGGATTCCTGCAATTAGTCCCAGGATCAGGGGAAGTCCGCCAAAAATCCAATGGACGAAATCTGGAAAAATACCCAGTATGGCTTTGAATGGTGTTAATGCCATCGAAAATACTGTCTTAAATACCTTTGAGACCCCAGTGGTATCAGAAATATTTAAGATTTCGCTCAGGATTTCCGCGAAATGTACGGGGGAATTAGTTGATAATAATGTATGTATCTCTGCAGTCGTCCTTGCGACTTGTAGATCATACGTTTCTTTAGATGACGTGAGCCTTGTAGGCGTCTGAAGAAGCACTGTTTTCATTCTGCTTAAAGTGTCTATTCGAATAGAAGTAATTTTCAAACCGGGCCATGCCCTTGCCTCCCTGTCTGGTAAGGAGCTGGGGAACAAACAACGTCCACAGCACTTGACCTTCGCCGTCGTGGTGACGAGATAAGGAGTCCCGGGCATAAGACTACAACATCTGCGGTCTACAATAAGAATGTAACTCCCATTATAGAGTCTTTGAAAGAATGGTTCTATTTCAGTTGCAGGTGCGCCTTGCTGGTGACATGAAAGGTTGTATGAATTCCCTTCACAGGCTCCGTGCAAACTAATACCGTTACACAGAAGCGTGCCGCTTAGTGACATAGCACAATTGTTGCCACTAAGAAACACTTTCTGTCCTTTGTTACTGACACATGCATGTGAATAGGGCAGGTTCCAAGTTGTTTTAAGGTACCCCTTTCCCAATTTCTCGTACATGCCAGCCTGTATATATTTTTGGCAGTATTGAAACCTGAAGGTTGAGATTGGAATATTTATGATTCCGTGGATTATCCATTCACTGACAGGTCGTTCTGACATTGTCATCGGTAATCTTTCTAGTTTTTCAATGCTCAAGATTGTATAATCAGCACCCTTCTGCGCCATACCGATTTGTCTATCAGTAAGGTTAAAGATTTGGAATAGTGACGTTGTGTTGATTAAACGCCAAGGCACATAGCCTGAACGCAGATTTTGTAACGTCCAGCCAAGCTGTACAATAGAGCGCAATTGCGACTGACCATTATTATTATTATTTCTGAATTTGTAAAGCGCCTGGTTACACTGTCAGTGTGTCCCCGCGCTGTCAGAAGAGCCAGCTACTCCGTCAGTCAGAACAAGACGGGCTAGTCTTTAGGAAAGAGGAATGTTTTAAGTTTCCTGCGGAAGATGAGCTCCGATGTTTCCACTCTTAAGCTCAGGGGGAGAGAGTTCCATTTGTGTGCCGCCAAAGTACGAAAGGATCTTCCTCCCATTCTGGCTTTCTTGTGTCTGGGGACAGCGAGAAGGCCTGCTCCTAGCGAGCGGAGTTGTCGTGTGGGCGTATAGGGGCACAGAAGGTTCCGAAGGAAGGCCGGGCCCTTGCCATGTACGATCCTGTGACCAATACAAAGAACTTTGAAATCGATTCTTTCATTGATCGGAAGCCAATGTAGTGTTTGTAGGGATTTTTTTGAGGCGGCTCTTCTGGGCAGCCGGAGGACCAGGCGAGCGGCAGCATTCTGAATTGTCTGCAGTCGCCGCCGACTAGTGGCGTTGGCACCTAGATACAGGGCATTGCCGTAGTCCAGTCTTGACGTGACAAGGGCGTGGACCAGGGTCTTCCTAGATGATTCTGGGAGCAGGTCGATGGTTTTGCGGAGTTTCCGTAGAATCGAGAAGCACGTACCAGCTACCCGTCTGGTATGGTAGTCGTAGTCCAACTTTGCGTCCACCCATACTCCCAGATTCTTGACCCGATCACTAGGGGTAGGGAGGGGCCCCAAGGTCTGCGGCCACCAGGCAGATGACCAGACTGAGGGGGGTTTTCCAACAATCAACACCTCAGTCTTGTCACCGTTAAGACGGAGGCAGTTCTTCGCCATCCATCCAGCCAGCTCCTGGAGGCATGCTGAGAAGTTTGCGGCGGCTTGTTCAGCAGGTTGGGTCAGAGCGACCACCAACTGTGTGTCGTCTGCGTATGTCACTACTTCCACCCCATAGCGTTCCGCAGTAATAGCCACGGGGGTGACATATAAATTAAAAAGGGTTGGACTGAGACTTGAGCCCTGCGGCACTCCTTGACCGAGGTCAAAGGTATCGGAACGTGCTCCTCCTTGCTCCACCGAGAAGCTACGGTTGGTGAGAAATGATTCCAGCCATAACCAGGCCATGCCTGTCACCCCTCCTTTCTTCAGACACTGTAGCAACGTATGATGTGCCACAGTGTCGAAGGCTGCACTGAGGTCCAGGAGCACTAGTGCTGCCACATGACCGGCGTCCACGTGCTTCCTCAGTGCCTCAGTCGAAAAAAGGAGGGCTGATTCTGTGGAGTGGCGGGCCCGGAAGCCCGATTGGTTGGTATGCAGGAGGCCTCTGGACTCTATGTGTGCTGAGAGTTGTTGGTTGACCAGCTTTTCCGCCAGTTTAGAGAAGAAGGGTAGAAGCGAAATGGGGCGTAGGTTACTAAGCTGGGACGCACTGATGTTGGGCTTTTTCTTAAGAGGCAGTACGACTGCCTGTTTCCACCCGTGAGGGACCTTGCCAGTGTTAAAAGAGGTAGACAATATGTGGCCAACATAAGGTGCCAGAAGACTCATGGCACTGGCCAGGAATTTGGCAGGGGCAGGATCGTGCGGGGAGCCTGATTTGATTCCTTTAGCAGTGGCTATCAGGAGGTCCTCCGACGGAACCTGGTATACTGTGAGGCAGTCTTCGATCTTTGCCTCCCAAGTTGCTTCTTCCTGAAGAGGAAGAAGGTTAGAGCCAGTTCTGGCATCATCAGGGAAGCTGTTGTAAATGTCGCGTACTTTTTTGTGGAAAAATTCCGCGATGGCGTTACAGGATTGTGCTGAGGTATCGGCCTGCTCTAAAGCGGGGGGAGGTGTAGTAATCTCTTTATAGATCCTAAAGAGTTCCTTGGATGAGCAGTTAGCACTATCTATTCGATCAGCGTAGAAGGTCGCTTTAGTTTTCCTAATTTGGAAGTGGTATTCTTTTATGCTAGCTTTGTATACATCTCTTGCCTCTGGTGAGTAGTTCTTTCTCCAGGCGCGTTCGAGCCTCTTACAGGCTGCCTTGGTTTCTCTAAGAGCTGTGCTGAACCAAGGTGCAGTTTTAGTTTGTCGCTCCGGGCCCTTATTGGCCCAAGGGGCAGTGATGTCCAGGGCTTTAGTGATGTGTCCGTCCAGGGCCATGCAAGCCCTGTCAACGTCCACTCCTAAGTCTGCGGGGGAACCGTTAAGTAGGAAGTGATGTTCAAAAGAGTCCATGGAGAAACTGGCCCATTTCCTTTGTTGTTTATTGGCACTATGGTGAGTTTTATTATGGTGAGTCATGACTAGGAAGTGAAAGGGGACAAGAAAGTGATCGGTCCACAGCAAAGGAATGGGAATGTCCTGCTACAGATCCTCTAAGTTATTAAAAATGGGGTCAAGTAGGTGCCCCTGGCGATGAGTCGGGAGGAGGGAGGCAGTTTCTAATTGTAAGGTTTGCAACTCTTGGCGCAATTCTTGAGCAGCTGAATTGTTGAGGTCTTCGAAGTGGAGATTAAGATCCCCTAGTACAAGGAACTTCCTGTATCTCATAGCCGATGGGGTGACGTTCTGGATGAGACTTTCCGCGAAGTTTCTGCTACCTCCCGGGGGTCTATAGATTAGTAGGCCTTTAATGACCGTATTTTTGTCGATACCGATGGAGAAGGCACCAGTTTCGCTATCTGTTATATTAGCTGGTTCGAGGGAGCATGTCATATTCATTCTATAGATTATGGCAATGCCACCTCCCCTTCCCTTAGGTCTATCCTGCCTGCAAATTGCATATCCAGGGGGCAGGGCCTCCCTGACTTCAGGGTCTGAGTCTTCGTCCAGCCAAGTTTCAGTGAGGCATAGTATGTCCCATTTGTTGTCTGTTATAAGGTCAAATACTTCTAGTTTATGCTTTTTGAGGGAGCGACAGTTAAGCAGAGCACCACTGATTTTCCTACTGTGCTCTGGTTGGGCGTTGCCGTTGGGCGTACTTGCTTTGGGATGTTTATTGAGGATGAAGCCACAGTGTTCGCAGGGATTTATAGGACTACGCATACTGAGATCAATACTGTGCTCACATACCTTTAGGTAAATGTAGCGGAGGCTGAGGAGCTCCTCTTTATCGTATCGGTTATCTGGGAGGTGAGGACCAGGGGGTCTGGCCCCGTGCCCCGATCTGCCGCGGACGGGCGCAGACGGGCTTGCCTTAGGTGCGCCTTCGGCGCGCAAACGGCGCTCCCGCTGCGCTCGTCCGCTGCGCTTCCGCTGGCAACACATGATATGGGCGGGGGAGGGCGTGGCCTCGAAAGTGGGCGTGGCCTGTGCGTCGCCGGGGAGGCGAGCTGGGGGTCGTTGCAGCCGTCACGAAGGACGCTGTTTGGTCTGAGTTCAGGTAATGTGAAGCAACAAGTTTCTAGATAAGTGCACACAGATAAAAGCAATTTTTACAAGTTTTAAAAGAGCGTGTCTCCCGGCGTCTGCCTGCGGAGCTCTGACACTGTTGACCATGTTGTAATAACAGTAAGTCTTGCGATAATATGTCGATTGCTGAAGACACAATGCTGTCCAATGAAAATATTCTGGAGGACAGAGTCATTAACCCATTGTCCACTACAGAAAGTGATTTTTCCAAATTAATACAATCAATTTCACGTATTCTCTCTGCTGTTTCAATTTGAGTAACCTTCCAGGCCTCATTGTATGCTGCATATACAGAGGCTGCTATGAAACGCTTTTGACGCTGTTTGCGTGGTCCCAGTATGAAATCACGCAAGTCAGCACCATCAGTAAGTAAAGTTAGGTGTTGCTTAATTTCAGGCAGTGTGGAAGTTTGTAGCCATTGAAGGCATAATTTGCCCACACTGTAGGTTGTTATTATCCCTGGGTGATGTCTTTGAGGATATCTAGGGTCTGGCCTGGTCATTTTGAAACCCTGTGTTTTATTCAGGAATCTATCTTGACAGTTATTTGTATCTGTGGGCCAGATCAACCATTGTTTCCAATCAGGATGTGTTCTGTTTTGGTTAAGTATATGGCTTATGTCTATTTCTTCATCTGTATCAGAGTTATTGCTAAACATTGTTGGCTTTGGAATAGACAGGTTATTTAAATCTTTGATTTTGGCTAAGCCAAGACAGGTGGTTTGTTGAACAGTGTCATTTAAAAATATCATTTGTTCTGGGATCATGCAGGCTCTAAACAAAGCTTCTATACCCTGTACTTGCCATTCTTTTGTACCCCAAACACTTTTCAAATCAACATTTTTGTCCCAATAATCAAATCCAAAAGTATTCATTTTTTCAAAGAATGAATCTGAATATATCAATTTCGTGTTGGTTATCATGGTTTTCATCCCTGTCTTGTTTGACAATTTGTAATAAAATGTTTCAGCATTAGTTATGTTAAAACCTGAAAAATATGAATATTTGTCATAAACGGTTCTAGAGCTCCCTTTTGGAGGTGTAGCACAATGTTCCCATTGATTATAATTTAAAACATTTCTAGGTTGTGCAGATTTATGCAAGAAATGGTTACCATAATGGTTATAGCAATACATACTATCATAATTTGTAGAACCTTGCAAATAATCATGTTTTGTAAATTTAGCAGACATTACTAAGTCAGACATCATATTGTTTATACTTTCAAAGTCCCAATCATCAGCAAATGAGTTTGGTTTTGCAAAGTCACTCAAAGAGATCTTGATTTGGTGTGGATATTTCAGGATCTCGACCGGACCATAAATTTCATAGTCAGTGTTGTCCCAGGCTACCCCACCAGGTATCGGATTGGCTGTGAAGTTGGCTGAAGAAAGTTCTGGAGAAAGTTCTCTTTTCTCGACGTGTGAAGATGTGAGTGGTTTGAGGACCAAGTTGATGTTCTGACTTGCTGTGTCCATTTTAGCATATTTTCCCTCAATGAAGCGTCCCAAGGTAAATACCATGATGAGCCAAAGTATGAGGATAAATGCACCAAAACCCACCCAAAATTCAATCCATGGAGTAACCAGATATGTTTCTTTCAGTTGTTTCAAAAGTTCCTTAGCTTTGTCTTTAAAGGATTTTGATGATGGCTGTGTCTTTTGTTCGCTGAAACCTTCAGAGGAATCATCGAAGTTGATGAAGTAACCAGATGCAGTTCTGTCAATTGTTCCAATTGGTTCAGGATTTTTGTTTCTTGCATTTTCACTTGGAACTTCATTGTAGATTGGTGTGTCTCTGCTAAATGTCTTTATTTGGGTTTTCAGAGGTCTGAGTTCTATTGCATTGTTGCATAGTCCTTGTTGTTCTTCTTTAGGCGTTTCGAATGTGATGAGCCTCTTTGTTAGGACCTCTGTACTGGTAGCAAACCTTGGTGTTCTGCTACTTATTGGGAGTCCACTTGGCCTACCGTTTGTTATCGGCCACATGTTGTGGTTTTACCAGGTCGATGGATACAACTCGGTTCTCCTTTTTTCCAGCAAGTGGCGGTAGTACAACTGATCTTGTCCCGTTGACAGACAAGACAGGAACTGCTTTTCTGTAAGAAGGCCCAAATTCCTTCTTTACCGCGATCTTCTCCCTGACTAGATCCCCGACTTTTGGAATCCAGACAGGTCTTGCTGGGACAGGTGGTGATTCTTCAGTGGTTGTTGGCTGTTGTTTCAACTGTATGTTGCTCAGGTCTTTTCTTGTTTTGTTTAAGTCCTGCAAAATAGCCAAACGGTCTTTGACATCAAAGGTTTTTTCTATTACCACTGAAGTCTGACTATCAAGGTCAGAGATCAACATCCTAGTTCCGAATAATAATTCGTACGGACTGAATCCCTTCAGAGAATTTCTTGGCAAGTTATTTAGACTACGTTGGACACTTATTAGATGTTTGACCCACCCAGCTCCCGAACCTAATGTCCTTTCCATTATAGATTGCTTTCTGCCTTGGTTTTTTCTTTACACCATCCCATACCCTCAGGAAGGAAGTGAGAAGATTCCCGCTGGGCTGTGCTCATTTGGCCATTCTTTCCCCCCCCCAGGCTGGATTGCCTGAGTGAAAAAAAATGGTCGAACGTAGCATGCTCTTAGCGTATATGCCATTTAGACTCGCAAATCTTGTATAACAGTCCGGACGTCAGCCGAGTGCTGTGGATCTACATTATAAGTGGAACTAGCCTGTGTATGTTAATCGCAAGCCATTCTTTTTGTTGGTAATATTATCTGCCTTGATACGACGAGGTATTAAACTGCTTCTCTCCCCACTGCGATCTCTGTTGCAGTTTGGGCAGTTTTTTACAAACATGGTGTAGTGCAGGCTCATGCCTGGCCACCAGTACCGTGATTGTAATTCTTCCAGAGAATCTTTTAATTTAAGGTGTCTGAGACCCTCGCCCATGTGTGCGTCTGCGATTAACAAGTTTCTCCTGTCCATGTTTGGAATCACTCTATCCCCCACTCCAGGGATTCGAGCAAAAGGGACGGAGTTTGCATCGATTATGTATGTATAATTGAGTGGATAATTGATCGGTAACGCTGAGCAGTCGCCTTTTGATGATGTTTTCACCGCCAGCAATGTTTCGCCGTCAATGTATTTTAATGTACGCTTTTTTCGATCTACGGGAGCCGGTTTACTGGCTGCCGCTGCGGCTGTTTCAGCCAATGAATTCCCTACAACGTGAACGCCATCACGCTGGTGACTCAGTGAGTGTGTCACGTGAGTCTTTGGTAGTTCTTTTTTCAAAAGAGCTACTTGTTCCCAGAGCAGTCTCTGCTTTATTGGTGCATCTGTGTCATCTTTGTAACCGTTCTGAATCCATGTCTGCAAATCCTTGTTATATGCTTTGACGCAGAAATATGAATCTGACACTATAAGTGTCGGGAATTCGCGATCCGCATTATCTAGCGCCATTTTCAAAGCTATTATTTCAGTTTGTAGTTCTGAATTAGTTTCTACTGAGTGTGATTTTGTTAATAGAGGTCTTAGTTTACCTCCGCGCCACACTTCTTTTGTAATCTCACATGTGGGATTGTATGCATGTTCTCCCCAAACGGAGGGTTGAGCATGTCCGTCTGTATAGATTACACAGGCGTAATGTCGTAGAGGCAGAATGTCGATTGGCAGAGGATACGTCTTTTCATATTTTAGATTTTTTAATTCTTCTAGTTCTTAAAAGACTGTCAACCAGGCAATACTTGATAATTCATATCCTCCGTACTGGATTTTCAGATGGGCAATTCTGGATTTTTTGAAGTTGAATTTGTAACCCTCTGCAGCGAAACCAAGTATTATGGTGTTCACTCTTTTCAAGTGAGTCTCCAAGTCATCATCTGTTAAGTAAATGTCATCGACATAAGATAATGCTTCATCATCATATAGTTGTAGTAATTCTGTTACTCTCGCTGAGAATACCCCCGGGCTGTTCTTGTACCCCTGGGCTAACCGACAGAATTGTTTTTGAGTGCCATTTACTGAGAAAGCTGTTAAATATCTGCTCTCTGGTGCTATGTTTTGACAAAAGAATCCGTTGGAGATGTCCAAGGTTGTTTTGTATTTTTTGCGCACTATGTTATTCATTAGTGCAGCACTGTGTGAGTTTTGCACTGCAAAAGTTTTGCAACATGTGTTAAGGTGTCGGTAATCCAAAACTAGGCGATATGAATTGTCTGGTTTGGAGACCGGAAACAAAGGATTGTTCATTTGTGAGGTGCAAGTTTCAATCACCCCCTGGTATTCTAGCTGATCTAGTATTTCATTTACTTGTTTTTTAGCTTCTTGCTTAATTGGGTACTGCCTTTGTGCAGTTGGTTGTGATTTTAACTGGATTTTGTGAGGAGGAGAATCCTCATCCCATCCTACATGATTTTTATATAAAGCAGGTGCTAAGGCCACTGCCCACTTTCTAGCAAGTGTATATTTTTTATGAATCGGGATTTGATTCGAGAAGGCAGGCATAATTACTTCTTCGCCATGAGGGCACTCCCTGACAAACTCTGGTGGCCAGTCTTTTTCAGCTAGAAGGATGTCATAACCCTTGGAGAGGTTATCCCAAAATAGTCCCCTTATTTTCCTAGTCTTATCTCCCTCTATACGTAATGTTATCTCGTATATTTTGTGGGGCTTGCTAACTCTGGTATCTGCAGTTTCCACTTGAAGGTATTCATTCGTGTCCACTGTCTCCAGATGATTCATAAGGACTTTGCGAGCTATGCTCACCTCTGCTGCGCTGTCTAGCATTGTCTGAGCCCACTCTCCGTTTTTCAGTTGTGTCCTCAGTATTCTCGGCATTGTTAACTACCTTGATACTGGCTACCTTCTTTTTGGGAAATTGTAATTTCTTTTTCAGTTGAGCAGGTTCCTTGTCTTTGGACTAGGCGTGCTCTTCTGATCGTCCTCTTCTTTCCGATTTCTGCGAGGAATTCTGAAAAGATTGAGAGGGACGTGTATCAATGTCTTGATATCTATCAGGTTTTTTAATATTATCCCTATTTCTAAGGTTATATCTATTCCCAGAGGGGTCACTCTGGGGTGACCTTTGTCTCGGGTTTGGAGATTTCTCTCTTCGCCTAGGAGACCTTCCTCTGGACTGGAATTTCTTTTCTTTAGGATTGGATTGTTTGTTCCCATCCCAGTTCTTTTTTGGTGAATTATTATTATTATTAAAAAACATTTTTTCTGGACTTGTAGTCAGTTGCGGTTTTACTGGTATTCCACCTAGACTATCTCTGCCTAGTTCTTCATAGGATTTTTCTATGATTCTGGCAATTTCAGCTGGTTGGTCTGCTATATCTGTCTCTTTTAACCTCTGGCGGATCGCCACGTTTGCTGCTTCACCTTTTATGTTGGCTAATAATATAGCCGAGACCTGCTTGAAGTCTTTCAGTAATTTCATACCAAGAGTTAAAGCAGGTTCTGGACCGTATTCATCTTGAATTTGTTTTAGCACATCTGGTATCACCGAAATGGATGGGACACCGTGCGTTTTTGTGTAGATGGAAGCAAAGACTGTACCCCAAGTGTCACAGTCCTCAATGTGTGGTGCGATTCCCATTGGGAGACATATAGTCAGAATCCTGTGTTTTTCCAGCGGGGTGGTGTCAGGAAACACCGCCTCTATTTGGGTGATTTTCTGTGCCAACCAGAATGGTATTTGTTCCCGTTTAGCTGGAACTTTACCTAGGCAGGATTGGATGTTCTGTGGTGTAATTTTATTTGTGTTCCCCTGGTGAGGGGTCAGCTGTGGAAGTTTAATCGCTGGCTGAATTGTTGAAGTCCGCATTACATACTGAACTAATTGTCTATGAATTTTTAGTAGTTGTTTTAGCTGTATTAACAGCTCTGCTGCAGGCATTCTTTCGATGTCTGGATGTGGTGTGTATCCGGCTAAGACCGGCCACGTTGCTCCTGGTCTTCCTAAAGGACCGAGCCTTGTAATGTGATTGTTATGTTTTAGGGCGCCATCAAATAAGAGCAAATGCTCTTGGAATTTGAGTGGTACTTCCACCTCCTCGAAAGGAGTGTATGTTTCAGGAGGTTCCTCTACTTTGTAATAGTGGAAGTACTTTGTTACAGCATTTGCTGCCGGAAAATGTATCCATGAATAGTATACCTCTGTCTGCCGATATTCGTGTGCCTCAATTACGAATATGACTGTGCCACCTCTAGGTGTCAGTCCATTTTCTATAAGTTTTAAGGTTATAGATCTCCTTTTGGCGACCTGGATGAGTATTATATCCGGGTCTGCTGTTTGCATGGTAGCATCAGCATCTGCTATTTCAGTAGCTAATCTAATTGCCTCTCTTTCATCATCACTCTCTGCCATTTTACAGACAGGATGGTATTATGTTTGTTTGCAGATCAGGTTTCTTATGGAAACAGAGATTAGATGCACAATATTCTGGAACTGTTTTATCCTTCAACGTTGACTAGACCAAGAACCATACATAGGAGTTCCCTCCTGCGAGGTTTTGGAGGATATAATAACCTTTCACCCACTCCAGACGTCTTTGGAGTATTTGGGAAAAGGGGTCTGAGTGAGAAAGCACGACTGAGTTACTCTAAATGTCTTACGTTAGTTTTATCGCCCTTTCCAAACGCGTTGGGCGCCATGTAGTGTAGCTCCTATTTTCCCAATAGGCTCTGCGCATTGGAATAGTACCTACAGCAGTAAAGGCCTAGACCAGACGTTAACTAGGTCTACTACTGTCGATACTAGACTTAATTTTTGGGTTTGCCAGCTAAGCTCAGAGTTCGCTAGAAACTTTCTCGAATGTTCAAGGAAGGATTAACTTCCCTGATTAGACAAGAAGGGATTTAGTTTCTGACAACCATAGAACATGACAACTTTGCTCTCCCCTAATCAAGAGTCAATCTCGAGAGTCGTGTGAGCACAAGGCAATTATTTTACTCAGTCAGTACGTGCATTCTTAGTCTCATCAGAATGTAGAGAAAAGGAAGAGACGGGCGTGTTCAATAAAAGATGTTATTTATTGATCAGTCTCTTTTCTCGTACAAGAGAAATGGATCGATATTATTGCAATACTTATAGTTAAGTAAAGTGCATACATTAGAAGCAATAGTATAAAATAATACTGTAAAAACATTGATATGGTTTCTGAGCCATATGATGTTTAAAATGATTAAAATATATTTACATACACATATACATTTGACTAAACGTACTCAACTGGTGTTTCTAAATACGCCTACCCCGTGTACCTGACCTAAGTCTAATGCGTGGGCGGGAATAGAAAGTTACAGTTTAAGTTAAGTTTGTTTTTGCCAAGTGAATAACTAAAGAATTCTCTAGGAGGGGTTATTCAGTTCTGTACCTGGAATTTAGGATGAATGAGGAATTGTATCTCTTTCTCTGCTCTCGATATTCCAGGCTGCCTGCGAGGGCTGCCCAGAAGCGCCGGTGCTGGGTCTCTCGGCTTGAGATAGCAGCGCGTCTCTCAGCGCGTCAGGAAGGCGGGGCTGCTGCCTGCGGGGTCTGCTTCTGCTCTCGGCTTCGGCAAGTATGGCTGCTCCGTCTTGTCACCACGCGTGTGTTTGCAAAGGGCAAGGTCGGCAATATTTATACCTTAAAGGTGCCGAGATTGACGTAAGGATGGACATAGATACATCAATAAAGATGTCATACGACTTGCTCGTTAGCACATTCTTTACTAAAGTTCTCTGTGAAATCAAAACAATGGCCGCACGGATTTTCCAGGTTGTCATAGGTTTGATTTGTTATGAGAACGTCGTATGCCTTATCAGGGGCTGGAGGAATGTCGCTTGTCTAATTAGATCTCAAGCGTTATGACCTAATCAGATAACACGTTCCTGTGCCGTAGTGTGACTGCGTCAGATAACGGTATCTGCATCATGGGGGGATTTCTTGCCTCATGGGCTGACTGTTAGTTAACTAGCTAGGTAGTTTAACCAGAATAGGGTCAGGAATAGGGGGATCGATTCAGAACCTATAGAAATACACGACAGTACTGGGCTCAAAAGATGCAGCCCTGATGTCGCTCATGATAGCAGGTGGTTAAGTAGAAATTCGCAGCTCAGCTGACCCTGCAGGATCAAACGTACGCCAAAAATGTACGCAGAATGAGCTTTTCAGTGAAGAGCAACCAGGCACATTTTAGCAAGTTTTACATGTAAGTGGGGTTGGAAACGCTTTTCAGGCTCAGTACTGGGCTCAAAACATGCGGCCCTGAGGTCTCTCATGATAGGAGCTGGTTAAGTAAAAATTCGCCGCTCGGCTGATCCAGCAGGAGCAAACATATGTGAAAAATGTTCGTAGAATGAGCTTTTCAGTGAAGAGCAGCCAGGCACATTTTTGAAAGTTTTACTTGTAAATGGGGTTGGAAACGCTTTTCAGGCTCAGTACTGGGATCAAAACATGCAGCCCTGACGTCTCTCATGATAGCAGGTGGTTAAGTGGAAATTCGCTGCTCGGCTGACCCTGCAGGAGCAAACGTTTGCCAAAAATGTACGTAGAATGAACTTCTCAGTGAATAGCAGCCAGGCACATTACATTTTAGTAAGTTTTACTTGTAAGAGGGGTTGGAAACGCTTTTCAGGCTCAGTACTGGGCTCAAAAGATGCAGCCCTGATGTCTCTCATGATAGCAGGTGGTTAAGTAGAAATTCGCCGCTCGGCTGACCCAGCCGGAGCAAACGTATGCCAAAAATGTACGCAGAATGAGCTTTTCAGTGAAGAGCAACCAGGCATATTTTAGCAAGTTTTACTTGTAAGTGGGGTTTGAAACGCTTTTCAGGCTCAGTACTGGGCTCAAAACATGCAGCCCTGATGTCTCTCATGATAGCAGGTGGTTAAGTAGAAATTCGCTGCTCGGCTGACCCAGCAGGAGCAAACATATGCGAAAAATGTTCGTAGAATGAGCTTTTCAGTGAAGAGCAGCCAGGCACATTTTAGCAAGTTTTACTTGTAACTGGGGTTGGAAACGCTTTTCAGGCTCAGTACTGGGCTCAAAAGATGCAGCCCTGAGGTCTCTCATGATAGGAGGTGGTTAAGTAGAAATTCGCCGCTCGGCTGATCCAGCAGGAGCAAACATATGCGAAAAATGTTCGTAGAATGAGCTTTTCAGTGAAGAGCAGCCAGGCACATTTTAGCACGTTTTACTTGTAAGTGGGGTTGGAAATGCTTTTCAGGCTCAGTACTGGGCTCAAAACATGCAGCCCTGATGTCTCTCATGATAGCAGGTGGTTAAGTAGAAATTCGCTGCTCGGCTGACCCAGCAGGAGCAAACGTATGCCAAAAATGTACGCAGAATGAGCTTTTCAGTGAAGAGCAACCAGGCACATTTGAGCAACTTTTACTTGTAAGTGGGGTTGAAACACTTTTCAGGCTCAGAACTGGGCTCAAAACATGCAGCCCTGAGGTCTCTCATGATAGGAGGTGGTTAAGTAGAAATTCGCCGCTCGGCTGATCCAGCAGGAGCAAACATATGCGAAAAGTGTTCGTAGAATGAGCTTTTCAGTGAATAGCAGCCAGGCACATTTTAGCAAGTTTTACTTGTAAGAGGGGTTGGAAACGCTTTTCAGGCTCAGTACTGGGCTCAAAAGATGCATCCCTGATGTCTCTCATGATAGCAGGTGGTTAAGTAGAAATTCGCCTCTCGGCTGACCCAGCAGGAGCAAACATATGCCAAAAATGTACGCAGAATGAGCTTTTCAGTGAAGAGCAGCCAGGCACATTTTAGCAAGTTTTACTTTTAAGTGGGGTTGGAAACGTTTTTCAGGCTCAGTACTGGGCTCAAAACATGCAGCCCTGATGTCTCTCATGATAGCAGGTGGTTAAGTAGAAATTCGCCGCTCGGCTGACCCAGCAGGAGCAAACGTATGCCAAAAATGTACGCAGAATGAGCTTTTAAGTGAAGAGCAACCAGGCACATTTTAGGAAGTTTTTCTTGTAAGTGGGGTTGGTAACGCTTTTCAGGCTCAGTACTGGGCTCAAAACATGCAGCCCTGATGTCTCTCATGATAGCAGGTGGTTAAGTAAAAATTCGCCGCTCGGCTGACCCAGCAGGAGCAAACGTATGCCAAAAATGTACGCAGAATGAGCTTTTCAGTGAAGAGCAGCCAGGCACATTTTAGCAAGTTTTACTTGTAAGTGGGGTTGAAACGCTTTTCAGGCTCAGTACTGGGCTCAAAACATGCAGTCCTGATGTCTCTCATGATAGCAGGTGGTTAAGTAGAAATTTGCTGCTCGGCTGACCCAGCAGGAGCAAACGTATGCCAAAAATGAATGCAGAACCAGCTTTTCAGTGAAGAGCAGCCAGGCACATTTTAGCAAATTTCCACTTGTAAGTGTGGTTGGAAACGCCTTTCAGGCTCACTACTGGGCTCAAAACATGCAGCCCAGATGTCTCTCATGATAGCAGGTGGTTAAGTAGAAATTCGCTGCTCGGCTGACCCGGCAGGAGCAAACGTATGCCAAAAATGTACGCAGAATGAGCTTTTCAGTGAAGAGCAACCAGGCACATTTTAGCAAGTTTTACTTGTAAGTGGGGTTGGAAACGCTTTTCTGGCTCAGTACTGGGCTCAAAAGATGCAGCCCTGATGTCGCTCATGATAGCAGGTGGTTAAGTAGAAATTCGCAGCTCAGCTGACCCTGCAGGATCAAACGTACGCCAAATATGTACGCAGAATGAGCTTTTCAGTGAAGAGCAACCAGGCACATTTTAGCAAGTTTTACATGTAAGTGGGGTTGGAAACGCTTTTCAGGCTCAGTACTGGGCTCAAAACATGCGGCCCTGAGGTCTCTCATGATAGGAGCTGGTTAAGTAAAAATTCGCCGCTCGGCTGATCCAGCAGGAGCAAACATATGTGAAAAATGTTCGTAGAATGAGCTTTTCAGTGAAGAGCAGCCAGGCACATTTTAGAAAGTTTTACTTGTAAATGGGGTTGGAAACGCTTTTCAGGCTCAGTACTGGGATCAAAACATGCAGCCCTGAGGTCTCTCATGATAGCAGGTGGTTAAGTGGAAATTCGCTGCTCGGCTGACCCTGCAGGAGCAAACGTTTGCCAAAAATGTACGTAGAATGAACTTTTCAGTGAATAGCAGCCAGGCACATTACATTTTAGTAAGTTTTACTTGTAAGAGGGGTTGGAAACGCTTTTCAGGCTCAGTACTGGGCTCAAAAGATGCAGCCCTGATGTCTCTCATGATAGCAGGTGGTTAAGTAGAAATTCGCCGCTCGGCTGACCCAGCCGGAGCAAACGTATGCCAAAAATGTACGCAGAATGAGCTTTTCAGTGAAGAGCAACCAGGCACATTTTAGCAAGTTTTACTTGTAAGTGGGGTTTGAAACGCTTTTCAGGCTCAGTACTGGGCTCAAAACATGCAGCCCTGATGTCTCTCATGATAGCAGGTGGTTAAGTAGAAATTCGCTGCTCGGCTGACCCGGCAGGAGCAAATGTATGCCAAAAATGTACGCAGAATGAGCTTTTCAGTGAAGAGCAGCCAGGCACATTTTAGCAAGTTTTACTTGTAACTGGGGTTGGAAACGCTTTTCAGGCTCAGTACTGGGCTCAAAAGATGCAGCCCTGAGGTCTCTCATGATAGGAGGTGGTTAAGTAGAAATTCGCCGCTCGGCTGATCCAGCAGGAGCAAACATATGCGAAAAATGTTCGTAGAATGAGCTTTTCAGTGAAGAGCAACCAGGCACATTTTAGCAAGTTTTACATGTAAGTGGGGTTGGAAACGCTTTTCAGGCTCAGTACTGGGCTCAAAACATGCGGCCCTGATGTCTCTCATGATAGGAGCTGGTTAAGTAAAAATGCGCCGCTCGGCTGATCCAGCAGGAGCAAACATATGTGAAAAATGTTCGTAGAATGAGCTTTTCAGTGAAGAGCAGCCAGGCACATTTTAGAAAGTTTTACTTGTAAATGGGGTTGGAAACGCTTTTCAGGCTCAGTACTGGGATCAAAACATGCAGCCCTGAGGTCTCTCATGATAGCAGGTGGTTAAGTGGAAATTCGCTGCTCGGCTGACCCTGCAGGAGCAAACGTTTGCCAAAAATGTACGTAGAATGAACTTTTCAGTGAATAGCAGCCAGGCACATTACATTTTAGTAAGTTTTACTTGTAAGAGGGGTTGGAAACGCTTTTCAGGCTCAGTACTGGGCTCAAAAGATGCAGCCCTGATGTCTCTCATGATAGCAGGTGGTTAAGTAGAAATTCGCCGCTCGGCTGACCCAGCCGGAGCAAACGTATGCCAAAAATGTACGCAGAATGAGCTTTTCAGTGAAGAGCAACCAGGCACATTTTAGCAAGTTTTACTTGTAAGTGGGGTTTGAAACGCTTTTCAGGCTCAGTACTGGGCTCAAAACATGCAGCCCTGATGTCTCTCATGATAGCAGGTGGTTAAGTAGAAATTCGCCGCTCGGCTGACCCAGCAGGAGCAAACGTATGCCAAAAATGTACGCAGAATGAGCTTTTCAGTGAAGAGCAACCAGTCACATTTTAGCAAGTTTTACTTGTAAGTGGGATTGGAAACCCTTTTCAGGCTCAGTACTAGGCTCAAAACATGCAGCCCTGATGTCTCTCATGATAGCAGGTGGTTAAGTAGAAATTTGCTGCTCGGCTGACCCGGCAGGATAAACGTATGCCAAAAATGTACGCAGAATGAGCTTTTCAGTGAAGAGCAGCAAGGCACATTTTAGCAAGTTTTACTTGTAAGTGGGGTTGGAAACGCTTTTCAAGCTCAGTACTGGGCTCAAAACATGCAGCCCTGATGTCTCTCATGATAGCAGGTGGTTAAGTAGAAATTCGCTGCTCAGCTGAGCCTGCAGGAGCAAACGTATGCTAAAAATGTTCGTAGAATGAGCTTTTCAGTGAAGAGCAGCCAGGCACACTTTAGCAAGTTTTACTTGGAAGTGGCATTGGAAATGCTTTTCAGGCTCAGTACTGGGCTCAAAACATGCAGCCCTGATGTCTCTCATGAATGCAGGTGGTTAAGTAGAAATTCGCAGCTCGGCTGACCCAGCAGGAGCAAATGTATGCCAAAAATGTACGCAGAACCAACTTTTCAGTGAAGAGCAGCCAGGCACATTTTAGCAAGTTTTACTTGTAAGTGGGGTTGGAAACGCTTTTCAGGCTCAGTACTGGGCTCAAAACATGCAGCCCTGATGTCTCTCATGATAGCAGGTGGTTAAGTAGAAATTCGCTGCTCGGCTGACCCTGCAGGAGCAAACGTATGCCAAAAATGTACGTAGAATGAGCTTTTCAGTGAATAGCAGCCAGGCACATTTTAGCAAGTTTTACTTGTAAGAGGGGTTGGAAACGCTTTTCAGGCTCAGTACTGGGCTCAAAAGATGCATCCCTGATGTCTCTCATGATAGCAGGTGGTTAAGTAGAAATTCGCCTCTCGGCTGACCCAGCAGGAGCAAACGTATGCCAAAAATGTATGCAGAATGAGGTTTTCAGTGAAGAGCAACCAGGCACATTTTAGCAAGTTTTACTTGTAAGTGGGGTTGGAAACGCTTTTCAGGCTCAGTACTGGGCTCAAAACATGCAGCCCTGATGTCTCTCATGATAGCAGGTGGTTAAGTAGAAATTTGCTGCTCGGCTGACCCGGCAGGAGCAAACGTATGCCAAAAATGTACGCAGAATGAGCTTTTCAGTGAAGAGCAGCCAGGCACATTTTAGCAAGTTTTACTTGTAAGTGGGGTTGGAAATGCTTTTCAGGCTCAGTACTGGGCTCAAAACATGCAGCCCTGATGTCTCTCATGATAGCAGGTGGTTAAGTAGAAATTCGCCACTCGGCTGACCCAGCAGGAGCAAACGTATGCCAAAAATGTACGCAGAATGAGCTTTTCAGTGAAGAGCAACCAGTCACATTTTAGCAAGTTTTACTTGTAAGTGGGATTGGAAACCCTTTTCAGGCTCAGTACTAGGCTCAAAACATGCAGCCCTGATGTCTCTCATGATAGCAGGTGGTTAAGTAGAAATTTGCTGCTCGGCTGACCCGGCAGGATAAACGTATGCCAAAAATGTACGCAGAATGAGCTTTTCAGTGAAGAGCAGCAAGGCACATTTTAGCAAGTTTTACTTGTAAGTGGGGTTGGAAACGCTTTTCAAGCTCAGTACTGGGCTCAAAACATGCAGCCCTGATGTCTCTCATGATAGCAGGTGGTTAAGTAGAAATTCGCTGCTCAGCTGAGCCTGCAGGAGCAAACGTATGCTAAAAATGTTCGTAGAATGAGCTTTTCAGTGAAGAGCAGCCAGGCACATTTTAGCAAGTTATACTTGGAAGTGGCATTGGAAATGCTTTTCAGGCTCAGTACTGGGCTCAAAACATGCAGCCCTGATGTCTCTCATGAATGCAGGTGGTTAAGTAGAAATTCGCAGCTCGGCTGACCCAGCAGGAGCAAATGTATGCCAAAAATGTACGCAGAACCAACTTTTCAGTGAAGAGCAGCCAGGCACATTTTAGCAAGTTTTACTTGTAAGTGGGGTTGGAAACGCTTTTCAGGCTCAGTACTGGGCTCAAAACATGCAGCCCTGATGTCTCTCATGATAGCAGGTGGTTAAGTAGAAATTCGCTGCTCGGCTGACCCTGCAGGAGCAAACGTATGCCAAAAATGTACGTAGAATGAGCTTTTCAGTGAATAGCAGCCAGGCACATTTTAGCAAGTTTTACTTGTAAGAGGGGTTGGAAACGCTTTTCAGGCTCAGTACTGGGCTCAAAAGATGCATCCCTGATGTCTCTCATGATAGCAGGTGTTTAAGTAGAAATTCGCCTCTCGGCTGACCCAGCAGGAGCAAACGTATGCCAAAAATGTATGCAGAATGAGGTTTTCAGTGAAGAGCAACCAGGCACATTTTAGCAAGTTTTACTTGTAAGTGGGGTTGGAAACGCTTTTCAGGCTCAGTACTGGGCTCAAAACATGCAGCCCTGATGTCTCTCATGATAGCAGGTGGTTAAGTAGAAATTTGCTGCTCGGCTGACCCGGCAGGAGCAAACGTATGCCAAAAATGTACGCAGAATGAGCTTTTCAGTGAAGAGCAGCCAGGCACATTTTAGCAAGTTTTACTTTTAAGTGGGGTTGGAAACGTTTTCCGGCTCAGTACTGGGCTCAAAACATGCAGCCCTGATGTCTCTCATGATAGCAGGTGGTTAAGTAGAAATTCGCTGCTCGGCTGACCCTGCAGGAGCAAACGTATGCTAAAAATGTTCGTAGAATGAGCTTTTCAGTGAAGAGCAGCCAGGCACATTTTAGCAAGTTTTACTTGTAAGTGGGGTTGGAAATGCTTTTCAGGCTCAGTACTGGGCTCAAAACATGCAGCCCTGATGTCTCTCATGATAGCAGGTGGTTAAGTAGAAATTCGCCGCTCGGCTGACCCAGCAGGAGCAAACGTATGCCAAAAATGTACGCAGAATGAGCTTTTCAGTGAAGAGCAACCAGTCACATTTTAGCAAGTTTTACTTGTAAGTGGGATTGGAAACCCTTTTCAGGCTCAGTACTAGGCTCAAAACATGCAGCCCTGATGTCTCTCATGATAGCAGGTGGTTAAGTAGAAATTTGCTGCTCGGCTGACCCGGCAGGATAAACGTATGCCAAAAATGTACGCAGAATGAGCTTTTCAGTGAAGAGCAGCCAGGCACATTTTAGCAAGTTTTACTTGTAAGTGGGGTTGGAAACGCTTTTCAAGCACAGTACTGGGCTCAAAACATGCAGCCCTGATGTCTCTCATGAGAGCAGGTGGTTAAGTAGAAATTCGCTGCTCGGCTGACCCTGCAGGAGCAAACGTATGCCAAAAATGTACGTAGAATGAGCTTTTCAGTGAATAGCAGCCAGGCACATTTTAGCAAGTTTTACTTGTAAGAGGGGTTGGAAACGCTTTTCAGGCTCAGTACTGGGCTCAAAAGATGCATCCCTGATGTCTCTCATGATAGCAGGTGATTAAGTAGAAATTCGCCTCTCGGCTGACCCAGCAGGAGCAAACATATGCCAAAAATGTACGCAGAATGAGCTTTTCAGTGAAGAGCAGCCAGGCACATTTTAGCAAGTTTTACTTTTAAGTGGGGTTGGAAACGTTTTTCAGGCTCAGTACTGGGCTCAAAACATGCAGCCCTGATGTCTCTCATGATAGCAGGTGGTTAAGTAGAAATTCGCTGCTCGGCTGACCCTGCAGGAGCAAACGTATGCTAAAAATGTTCGTAGAATGAGCTTGTCAGTGAAGAGCAGCCAGGCACATCTTAGCAAGTTTTACTTGTAAGTGGGGTTGGAAATGCTTTTCAGGCTCAGTACTGGGCTCAAAACATGCAGCCCTGATGTCTCTCATGATAGCAGGTGGTTAAGTAGAAATTCGCCGCTCGGCTGACCCAGCAGGAGCAAACGTATGCCAAAAATGTACGCAGAATGAGCTTTTCAGTGAAGAGCAACCAGTCACATTTTAGCAAGTTTTACTTGTAAGTGGGATTGGAAACCCTTTTCAGGCTCAGTACTAGGCTCAAAACATGCAGCCCTGATGTCTCTCATGATAGCAGGTGGTTAAGTAGAAATTTGCTGCTCGGCTGACCCGGCAGGATAAACGTATGCCAAAAATGTACGCAGAATGAGCTTTTCAGTGAAGAGCAGGCAGGCACATTTTAGCAAGTTTTACTTGTAAGTGGGGTTGGAAACGCTTTTCAAGCTCAGTACTGGGCTCAAAACATGCAGCCCTGATGTCTCTCATGATAGCAGGTGGTTAAGTAGAAATTCGCTGCTCAGCTGAGCCTGCAGGAGCAAACGTATGCTAAAAATGTTCGTAGAATGAGCTTTTCAGTGAAGAGCAGCCAGGCACATTTTAGCAAGTTTTACTTAGAAGTGGCATTGGAAATGCTTTTCAGGCTCAGTACTGGGCTCAAAACATGCAGCCCTGATGTCTCTCATGAATGCAGGTGGTTAAGTAGATATTCGCAGCTCGGCTGACCCAGCAGGAGCAAACGTATGCCAAAAATGTACGCAGAATGAGCTCTTCAGTGAAGAGCAACCAGGCACATTTGAGCAACTTTTACTTGTAAGTGGGGTTGAAACGCTTTTCAGGCTCAGTACTGGGCTCAAAACATGCAGCCCTGAGGTCTCTCATTATAGGAGGTGGTTAAATAGAAATTTGCTGCTCGGCTGACCCAGCAGGAGCAAATGTATGCCAAAAATGTACGCAGAACCAACTTTTCAGTGAAGAGCAGCCAGGCACATTTTAGCAAGTTTTACTTGTAAGTGGGGTTGGAAACGCTTTTCAGGCTCAGTACTGGGCTCAAAACATGCAGCCCTGATGTCTCTCATGATAGCAGGTGGTTAAGTAGAAATTCGCTGCTCGGCTGACCCTGCAGGAGCAAACGTATCCGAAAAATGTACGTAGAATGAGCTTTTCAGTGAATAGCAGCCAGGCACATTTTAGCAAGTTTTACTTGTAAGAGGGGTTGGAAACGCTTTTCAGGCTCAGTACTGGGCTCAAAAGATGCATCCCTGATGTCTCTCATGATAGCAGGTGGTTAAGTAGAAATTCGCCTCTCGGCTGATCTAGCAGGAGCAAACATATGCGAAAAATGTTCGTAGAATGAGTTTTTCAGTGAAGAGCAGCCAGGCACATTTTAGCAAGTTTTACTTGTAAGTGGGGTTGAAACGCTTTTCAGGCTCAGTACTGGGCTCAAAACATGCAGCCCTGAGGTCTCTCATTATAGGAGGTGGTTAAATAGAAATTTGCTGCTCGGCTGACCCAGCAGGAGCAAATGTATGCCAAAAATGTACGCAGAACCAACTTTTCAGTGAAGAGCAGCCAGGCACATTTTAGCAAGTTTTACTTGTAAGAGGGGTTGCAAACGCTTTTCAGGCTCAGTACTGGGCTCAAAAGATGCATCCCTGATGTCTCTCATGATAGCAGGTGGTTAAGTAGAAATTCGCCTCTCGGCTGACCCAGCAGGAGCAAACGTATGCCAAAAATGTATGCAGAATGAGCTTTTCAGTGAAGAGCAACCAGGCACATTTTAGCAAGTTTTACTTGTAAGTGGGGTTGGAAACGCTTTTCAGGCTCAGTACTGGGCTCAAAACATGCAGCCCTGATGTCTCTCATGATAGCAGGTGGTTAAGTAGAAATTTGCTGCTCGGCTGACCCGGCAGGAGCAAACGTATGCCAAAAATGTACGCAGAATGAGCTTTTCAGTGAAGAGCAACCAGGCACATTTTAGCAAGTTTTACTTTTAAGTGGGGTTGGAAACGTTTTTCAGGCTCAGTACTGGGCTCAAAACATGCAGCCCTGATGTCTCTCATGATAGCAGGTGGTTAAGCAGAAATTCGCTGCTCGGCTGACCCTGCAGGAGCAAACGTAACCTAAAAATGTTCGTAGAATGAGCTTTTCAGTGAAGAGCAGCCAGGCACATTTTAGCAAGTTTTACTTGTAAGTGGGGTTGGAAATGCTTTTCAGGCTCAGTACTGGGCTCAAAACATGCAGCCCTGATGTCTCTCATGATAGCAGGTGGTTAAGTAGAAATTCGCCGCTCGGCTGACCCAGCAGGAACAAACGTATGCCAAAAATGTACGCAGAATGAGCTTTTCAGTGAAGAGCAACCAGTCACATTTTAGCAAGTTTTACTTGTAAGTGGGATTGGAAACCCTTTTCAGGCTCAGTACTGGGCTCAAAACATGCAGCCCTGATGTCTCTCATGATAGCAGGTGGTTAAGTAGAAATTTGCTGCTCGGCTGACCGGGCAGGATAAACGTATGCCAAAAATGTACGCAGAATGAGCTTTTCAGTGAAGAGCAGCCAGGCACATTTTAGCAAGTTTTACTTGTAAGTGGGGTTGGAAACGCTTTTCAGGCTCAGTACTGGGCTCAAAACATGCAGCCCTGATGTCTCTCATGAATGCAGGTGGTTAAGTAGAAATTCGCAGCTCGGCTGACCCAGCAGGAGCAAACGTGTGCCAAAAATGTACGCAGAATGAGCTCTTCAGTGAAGAGCAACCAGGCACATTTTAGAAAGTTTTACTTGTAAGTGGGGTTGAAACGCTTTTCAGGCTCAGTACTGGGCTCAAAACATGCAGCCCTGAGGTCTCTCATTATAGGAGGTGGTTAAATAGAAATTTGCTGCTCGGCTGACCCAGCAGGAGCAAACGTATGCCAAAAATGTACGCAGAATGAGCTTTTCAGTGAAGAGCAGCCAGGCACATTTTAGCAAGTTTTACTTTTAAGTGGGGTTGGAAACGCTTTTCAGGCTCAGTACTGGGCTCAAAACATGCAGCCCTGATGTCTCTCATGATAGCAGGTGGTTAAGTAGAAATTCGCCGCTCGGCTGACCCAGCAGGAGCAAACGTATGCCAAAAATGTACGCAAAATAAGCTTTTCAGTGAAGAGCAACCAGTCACATTTTAGCAAGTTTTACTTGTAAGTGGGATTGGAAACCCTTTTCAGGCTCAGTACTAGGCTCAAAACATGCAGCCCTGATGTCTCTCATGATAGCAGGTGGTTAAGTAGAAATTTGCTGCTCGGCTGACCCGGCAGGATAAACGTATGCCAAAAATGTACGCAGAATGAGCTTTTCAGTGAAGAGCAGCCAGGCACATTTTAGCAAGTTTTACTTGTAAGTGGGGTTGGAAACGCTTTTCAGGCTCAGTACTGGGCTCAAAACATGCAGCCCTGAGGTCTCTCATTATAGGAGGTGGTTAAATAGAAATTTGCTGCTCGGCTGACCCAGCAGGAGCAAATGTATGCCAAAAATGTACGCAGAACCAACTTTTCAGTGAAGAGCAGACAGGCACATTTTAGCAAGTTTTACTTGTAAGTGGGGTTGGAAATGCTTTTCAGGCTCAGTACTTGGCTCAAAACATGCAGCCCTGAGGTCTCTCATGATAGGAGGTGGTTAAGTAGAAATTCGCCGCTCGGCTGATCTAGCAGGAGCAAATGTATGCCAAAAATGTACGCAAAACCAACTTTTCAGTGAAGAGCAGCCAGGCACATTTTAGCAAGTTTTACTTGTAAGTGGGGTTGAAAACGCTTTTCAGGCTCAGTACTGGGCTCAAAACATGCAGCCCTGATGTCTCTCATGATAGCAGGTGGTTAAGTACAAAATTCGCTGCTCGGCTGACCCTGCAGGAGCAAACGTATGCCAAAAATGTACGTAGAATGAGCTTTTCAGTGAATAGCAGCCAGGCACATTTTAGCAAGTTTTACTTGTAAGAGGGGTTGCAAATGCTTTTCAGGCTCAGTACTGGGCTCAAAAGATGCATCCCTGATGTCTCTCATGATAGCAGGTGGTTAAGTAGAAATTCGCCTCTCGGCTGACCCAGCAGGAGCAAACGTATGCCAAAAATGTATGCAGAATGAGCTTTACAGTGAAGAGCAACCAGGCACATTTTAGCAAGTTTTACTTGTAAGTGGGGTCGGAAACGCTTTTCAGGCTCAGTACTGGGCTCAAAACATGCAGCCCTGATGTCTCTCATGATAGCAGGTGGTTAAGTAGAAATTTGCTGCTCGGCTGACCCGGCAGGAGCAAACGTATGCCAAAAATGTACGCAGAATGAGCTTTTCAGTGAAGAGCAGCCAGGCACATTTTAGCAAATTTTACTTTTAAGTGGGGTTGGAAACGTTTTTCAGGCTCAGTACTGGGCTCAAAACATGCAGCCCTGATGTCTCTCATGATAGCAGGTGGTTAAGCAGAAATTCGCTGCTCGGCTGACCCTGCAGGAGCAAACGTAACCTAAAAATGTTCGTAGAATGAGCTTTTCAGTGAAGAGCAGCCAGGCACATTTTAGCAAGTTTTACTTGTAAGTGGGGTTGGAAATGCTTTTCAGGCTCAGTACTGGGCTCAAAACATGCAGCCCTGATGTCTCTCATGATAGCAGGTGGTTAAGTAGAAATTCGCCGCTCGGCTGACCCAGTAGGAACAAACGTATGCCAAAAATGTACGCAGAATGAGCTTTTCAGTGAAGAGCAACCAGTCACATTTTAGCAAGTTTTACTTGTAAGTGGGATTGGAAACCCTTTTCAGGCTCAGTACTGGGCTCAAAACATGCAGCCCTGATGTCTCTCATGATAGCAGGTGGTTAAGTAGAAATTTGCTGCTCGGCTGACCGGGCAGGATAAACGTATGCCAAAAATGTACGCAGAATGAGCTTTTCAGTGAAGAGCAGCCAGGCACATTTTAGCAAGTTTTACTTGTAAGTGGGGTTGGAAACGCTTTTCAGGCTCAGTACTGGGCTCAAAACATGCAGCCCTGATGTCTCTCATGAATGCAGGTGGTTAAGTAGAAATTCGCAGCTCGGCTGACCCAGCAGGAGCAAACGTGTGCCAAAAATGTACGCAGAATGAGCTCTTCAGTGAAGAGCAACCAGGCACATTTTAGAAAGTTTTACTTGTAAGTGGGGTTGAAACGCTTTTCAGGCTCAGTACTGGGCTCAAAACATGCAGCCCTGAGGTCTCTCATTATAGGAGGTGGTTAAATAGAAATTTGCTGCTCGGCTGACCCAGCAGGAGCAAACGTATGCCAAAAATGTACGCAGAATGAGCTTTTCAGTGAAGAGCAGCCAGGCACATTTTAGCAAGTTTTACTTTTAAGTGGGGTTGGAAACGCTTTTCAGGCTCAGTACTGGGCTCAAAACATGCAGCCCTGATGTCTCTCATGATAGCAGGTGGTTAAGTAGAAATTCGCCGCTCGGCTGACCCAGCAGGAGCAAACGTATGCCAAAAATGTACGCAAAATAAGCTTTTCAGTGAAGAGCAACCAGTCACATTTTAGCAAGTTTTACTTGTAAGTGGGATTGGAAACCCTTTTCAGGCTCAGTACTAGGCTCAAAACATGCAGCCCTGATGTCTCTCATGATAGCAGGTGGTTAAGTAGAAATTTGCTGCTCGGCTGACCCGGCAGGATAAACGTATGCCAAAAATGTACGCAGAATGAGCTTTTCAGTGAAGAGCAGCCAGGCACATTTTAGCAAGTTTTACTTGTAAGTGGGGTTGGAAACGCTTTTCAGGCTCAGTACTGGGCTCAAAACATGCAGCCCTGAGGTCTCTCATTATAGGAGGTGGTTAAATAGAAATTTGCTGCTCGGCTGACCCAGCAGGAGCAAATGTATGCCAAAAATGTACGCAGAACCAACTTTTCAGTGAAGAGCAGACAGGCACATTTTAGCAAGTTTTACTTGTAAGTGGGGTTGGAAATGCTTTTCAGGCTCAGTACTTGGCTCAAAACATGCAGCCCTGAGGTCTCTCATGATAGGAGGTGGTTAAGTAGAAATTCGCCGCTCGGCTGATCTAGCAGGAGCAAATGTATGCCAAAAATGTACGCAAAACCAACTTTTCAGTGAAGAGCAGCCAGGCACATTTTAGCAAGTTTTACTTGTAAGTGGGGTTGAAAACGCTTTTCAGGCTCAGTACTGGGCTCAAAACATGCAGCCCTGATGTCTCTCATGATAGCAGGTGGTTAAGTACAAAATTCGCTGCTCGGCTGACCCTGCAGGAGCAAACGTATGCCAAAAATGTACGTAGAATGAGCTTTTCAGTGAATAGCAGCCAGGCACATTTTAGCAAGTTTTACTTGTAAGAGGGGTTGCAAATGCTTTTCAGGCTCAGTACTGGGCTCAAAAGATGCATCCCTGATGTCTCTCATGATAGCAGGTGGTTAAGTAGAAATTCGCCTCTCGGCTGACCCAGCAGGAGCAAACGTATGCCAAAAATGTATGCAGAATGAGCTTTACAGTGAAGAGCAACCAGGCACATTTTAGCAAGTTTTACTTGTAAGTGGGGTCGGAAACGCTTTTCAGGCTCAGTACTGGGCTCAAAACATGCAGCCCTGATGTCTCTCATGATAGCAGGTGGTTAAGTAGAAATTTGCTGCTCGGCTGACCCGGCAGGAGCAAACGTATGCCAAAAATGTACGCAGAATGAGCTTTTCAGTGAAGAGCAGCCAGGCACATTTTAGCAAATTTTACTTTTAAGTGGGGTTGGAAACGTTTTTCAGGCTCAGTACTGGGCTCAAAACATGCAGCCCTGATGTCTCTCATGATAGCAGGTGGTTAAGTAGAAATTCGCTGCTCGGCTGACCCTGCAGGAGCAAACGTATGCTAGAAATGTTCGTAGAATGAGCTTTTCAGTGAAGAGCAGCCAGGCACATTTTAGCAAGTTTTACTTGTAAGTGGGGTTGGAAATGCTTTTCAGGCTCAGTACTGGGCTCACAACATGCAGCCCTGATGTCTCTCATGATAGCAGGTGGTTAAGTAGAAATTCGCCGCTCGGCTGACCCAGCAGGAGCAAACGTATGCCAAAAATGTACGCAGAATGAGCTTTTCAGTGAAGAGCAACCAGTCACATTTTAGCAAGTTTTACTTGTAAGTGGGATTGGAAACCCTTTTCAGGCTCAGTACTGGGCTCAAAACATGCAGCCCTGATGTCTCTCATGATAGCAGGTGGTTAAGTAGAAATTTGCTGCTCGGCTGACCCGGCAGGATAAACGTATGCCAAAAATGTACGCAGAATGAGCTTTTCAGTGAAGAGCAGCCAGGCACATTTTAGCAAGTTTTACTTGTAAGTGGGGTTGGAAACACTTTTCAGGCTCAGTACTGGGCTCAAAACATGCAGCCCTGATGTCTCTCATGATAGCAGGTGGTTAAGTAGAAATTCGCTGCTCGACTGAGCCTGCAGGAGCAAACGTATGCTAAAAATGTTCGTAGAATGAGCTTTACAGTGAAGAGCAACCAGGCACATTTTAGCAAGTTTTACTTGTAAGTGGGGTCGGAAACGCTTTTCAGGCTCAGTACTGGGCTCAAAACATGCAGCCCTGATGTCTCTCATGATAGCAGGTGGTTAAGTAGAAATTTGCTGCTCGGCTGACCCGGCAGGAGCAAACGTATGCCAAAAATGTACGCAGAATGAGCTTTTCAGTGAAGAGCAGCCAGGCACATTTTAGCAAATTTTACTTTTAAGTGGGGTTGGAAACGTTTTTCAGGCTCAGTACTGGGCTCAAAACATGCAGCCCTGATGTCTCTCATGATAGCAGGTGGTTAAGTAGAAATTCGCTGCTCGGCTGACCCTGCAGGAGCAAACGTATGCTAATAATGTTCGTAGAATGAGCTTTTCAGTGAAGCGCAGCCAGGCACATTTTAGCAAGTTTTACTTGTAATTGGGGTTGGAAATGCTTTTCAGGCTCAGTACTGGGCTCAAAACATGCAGCCCTGATGTCTCTCATGATAGCAGGTGGTTAAGTAGAAATTCGCCGCTCGGCTGACCCAGCAGGAGCAAACGTATGCCAAAAATGTACGCAGAATGAGCTTTTCAGTGAAGAGCAACCAGTCACATTTTAGCAAGTTTTACTTGTAAGTGGGATTGGAAACCCTTTTCAGGCTCAGTACTGGGCTCAAAACATGCAGCCCTGATGTCTCTCATGATAGCAGGTGGTTAAGTAGAAATTTGCTGCTCGGCTGACCCGGCAGGATAAACGTATGCCAAAAATGTACGCAGAATGAGCTTTTCAGTGAAGAGCAGCCAGGCACATTTTAGCAAGTTTTACTTGTAAGTGGGGTTGGAAACACTTTTCAGGCTCAGTACTGGGCTCAAAACATGCAGCCCTGATGTCTCTCATGATAGCAGGTGGTTAAGTAGAAATTCGCTGCTCGACTGAGCCTGCAGGAGCAAACGTATGCTAAAAATGTTCGTAGAATGAGCTTTTCAGTGAAGAGCAGCCAGGCACATTTTAGCAAGTTTTACTTGGAAGTGGCATTGGAAATGCTTTTCAGGCTCAGTACTGGGCTCAAAACATGCAGCCCTGAGGTCTCTCATTATAGGAGGTGGTTAAATAGAAATTTGCTGCTCGGCTGACCCAGCAGGAGCAAATGTATGCCAAAAATGTACGCAGAACCAACTTTTCAGTGAAGAGCAGCCAGGCACATTTTAGCAAGTTTTACTTGTAAGTGGGGTTGGAAACGCTTTTCAGGCTCAGTACTGGGCTCAAAACATGCAGCCCTGAGGTCTCTCATTAAGCAGGTGGTTAAGTAGAAATTCGCTGCTCGGCTGACCCTGCAGGAGCAAATGTATGCCAAAAATGTACACAGAATGAGCTTTTCAGTGAAGAGCAACCAGGCACATTTTAGCAAGTTTTACTTGTAAGTGGGGTTGGAACCGCTTTTCAGGCTCAGTACAGGGCTCAAAACATGCAGCCCTGATGTCTCTCATGATAGCAGGTGGTTAAGTAGAAATTCGCTTCTCGGCTGACCCGGCAGGAGCAAACGTATGCCAAAAATGTACGCAGAATGAGCTTTTCAGTGAAGAGCAGCCAGGCACATTTTAGCAAGTTTTACTTTTTAAGTGGGGTTGTAAAAGCTTTTCAGGCTCAGTACTGGGCTCAAAACATGCAGCCCTGAGGTCTCTCATGATAGGAGGTGGTTAAGTAGAAATTTGCCGCTCGGCTGATCCAGCAGGAGCAAACATATGCTAAAAATGTTCGTAGAATGAGCTTTTCAGTGAAGAGCAGCCAGGCACATTTTAGCAAGTTTTACTTGTAAGTGGGGTTGGAAATGCTTTTCAGGCTCAGTACTGGGCTCAAAACATGCAGCCCTGATGTCTCTCATGATAGCAGGTGGTTAAGTAGAAATTCGCTGCTCGGCTGACCCAGCAGGAGCAAACGTATGCCAAAAATGTACGCAGAATGAGCTTTTCAGTGAAGAGCAACCAAACACATTTGAGCAACTTTTACTTGTAAAAGGGGTTGAAACACTTTTCAGGCTCAGTACTGGGCTCAAAACATGCAGCCCTGAGGTCTCTCATGATAGGAGGTGGTTAAGTAGAAATTTGCTGCTCGGCTGACCCTGCAGGAGCAAACGTATGCTAAAAATGTTCGTAGAATGAGCTTTTCAGTGAAGAGCAGCCAGGCACATTTTAGCAAGTTTTACTTGTAAGTGGGATTGGAAATGCTTTTCAGGCTCAGTACTGGGCTCAAAACATGCAGCCCTGATGTCTCTCATCAATGCAGGTGATTAAGTAGAAATTCGCAGCTCGGCTGACCCAGCAGGAGCAAACGTATGCCAAAAATCTACGCAGAATGAGCTCTTCAGTGAAGAGCAACCAGGCACATTTTAGCAAGTTTTACTTGTAAGTGGGGTTGAAACGCTTTTCAGGCTCAGTACTCGGCTCAAAACATGCAGCCCTGAGGTCTCTCATGATAGGAGGTGGTTAAATAGAAATGTGCTGCTCGGCTGACCTAGCAGGAGCAAACGTATGCTAAAAATGTTCGTAGAATGAGCTTTTCAGTGAAGAGCAGCCAGGCACATTTTAGCAAGTTTTACTTGTAAGTGGGGTTGGAAATGCTTTTCAGGCTCAGTACTGGGCTCAAAACATGCAGCCCTGATGTCTCTCATGATAGCAGGTGGTTAAGTAGAAATTCGCCGCTCGGCTGACCCAGCAGGAGCAAACGTATGCCAAAAATGTACGCAGAATGAGCTTTTCAGTGAAGAGCAACCAAACACATTTGAGCAACTTTTACTTGTAAGTGGGGTTGAAACGCTTTTCAGGCTCAGTACTGGGCTCAAAACATTCAGCCCTGAGGTCTCTCATGATAGGAGGTGGTTAAGTAGAAATTTGCTGCTCGGCTGACCCAACAGGAGCAAACGTATGCCAAAAATGTACGCAGAACCAGCTTTTCAGTGAAGAGCATCCAGGCACATTTTAGCAAGTTTTACTTATAAGTGGGGTTGGAAACGCTTTTCAGGCTCAGTACTGGGCTCAAAAGATGCAGCCCTGAGGTCTCCCATGATAGGAGGTGGTTAAGTAGAAATTCGCCGCTCGGCTGATCCAGCAGGAGCAAACATATGCGAAAAATGTTCGTAGAATGAGCTTTTCAGTGAAGAGCAGCCAGGCACATTTTAGCAAGTTTTACTTGTAAGTGGGGTTGGAAACGCTTTTCAGGCTCAGTACTGGGATCAAAACATGCAGCCCTGATGATCTCTCATGATAGCAGGTGGTTAAGTAGAAATTCGCTGCTCGGCTGACCCTGCAGGAGCAAACGTATGCCAAAAATGTACGTAGAATGAGCTTTTCAGTGAATAGCAGCAAGGCACATTTTAGCAAGTTTTACTTGTAAGAGGGGTTGGAAACGCTTTTCAGGCTCAGTACTGGGCTCAAAAGATGCATCCCTGATGTCTCTCATGATAGCAGGTGGTTAAGTAGAAATTCGCCTCTCGGCTGACCCAGCAGGAGCAAACGTATGCCAAAAATGTATGCAGAATGAGCTTTTCAGTGAAGAGCAACCAGGCACATTTTAGCAAGTTTTACTTGTAAGTTGGGTTGGAAACGCTTTTCAGGCTCAGTACTGGGCTCAAAACATGCAGCCCTGATGTCTCTCATGATAGCAGGTGGTTAAGTAGAAATTCGCTGCTCGGCTGATCCGGCAGGAGCAAACGTATGCCAAAAATGTACGCAGAATGAGCTTTTCAGTGAAGAGCAGCCAGGCACATTTTAGCAAGTTTTACTTTTAAGTGGGGTTGGAAACGTTTTTCAGGCTCAGTACTAGGCTCAAAACATGCAGCCCTGATGTCTCTCATGATAGCAGGTGGTTAAGTAGAAATTCGCTGCTCGGCTGACCCTGCAGGAGCAAACGTATGCCAAAAATGTACGTAGAATGAGCTTTTCAGTGAATAGCAGCCAGGCACATTTTAGCAAGTTTTACTTGTAAGAGGGGTTGGAAACGCTTTTCAGGCTCAGTACTGGGCTCAAAAGATGCATCCCTGATATCTCTCATGATAGCAGGTGGTTAAGTAGAAATTCGCCTCTCGGCTGACCCAGCAGGAGCAAACGTATGCCAAAAATGTATGCAGAATGAGCTTTTCAGTGAAGAGCAACCAGGCACATTTTAGCAAGTTTTACTTGTAAGTGGGGTTGGAAACGCTTTTCAGGCTCAGTACTGGGCTCAAAACATGCAGCCCTGATGTCTCTCATGATAGCAGGTGGTTAAGTAGAAATTCGCTGCTCGGCTGACCCGGCAGGAGCAAACGTATGCCAAAAATGTACGCAGAATGAGCTTTTCAGTGAAGAGCAGCCAGGCACATTTTAGCAAGTTTTACTTTTAAGTGGGGTTGGAAACGTTTTTCAGGCTCAGTACTGGGCTCAAAACATGCAGCCCTGATGTCTCTCATGATAGCAGGTGGTTAAGTAGAAATTCGCTGCTCGGCTGACCCTGCAGGAGCAAACGTATGCTAAAAATGTTCGTAGAATGAGCTTTTCAGTGAAGAGCAGCCAGGCACATTTTAGCAAGTTTTACTTGTAAGTGGGGTTGGAAATGCTTTTCAGGCTCAGTACTGGGCTCAAAACATGCAGCCCTGATGTCTCTCATGATAGCAGGTGGTTAAGTAGAAATTCGCCGCTCGGCTGACCCAGCAGGAGCAAACGTATGCCAAAAATGTACGCAGAATGAGCTTTTCAGTGAAGAGCAACCAGTCACATTTTAGCAAGTTTTACTTGTAAGTGGGATTGGAAACCCTTTTCAGGCTCAGTACTGGGCTCAAAACATGCAGCCCTGATGTCTCTCATGATAGCAGGTGGTTAAGTAGAAATTTGCTGCTCGGCTGACCCGGCAGGATAAACGTATGCCAAAAATGTACGCAGAATGAGCTTTTCAGTGAAGAGCAGCCAGGCACATTTTAGCAAGTTTTACTTGTAAGTGGGGTTGGAAACGCTTTTCAGGCTCAGTACTGGGCTCAAAACATGCAGCCCTGATGTATCTCATGATAGCAGGTGGTTAAGTAGAAATTCGCTGCTCGGCTGAGCCTGCAGGAGCAAACGTATGCTAAAAATGTTCGTAGAATGAGCTTTTCAGTGAAGAGCAGCCAGGCACATTTTAGCAAGTTTTACTTGTAAGTGGCATTGGAAATGCTTTTCAGGCTCAGTACTGGGCTCAAAACATGCAGCCCTGATGTCTCTCATGATAGCAGGTGGTTAAGTAGAAATTCGCCGCTCGGCTGACCCAGCAGGAGCAAACGTATGCCAAAAATGTACGCAGAATGAGCTTTTCAGTGAAGAGCAACCAGTCACATTTTAGCAAGTTTTACTTGTAAGTGGGAATGGAAACCCTTTTCAGGCTCAGTACTGGGCTCAAAACATGCAGCCCTGATGTCTCTCATGATAGCAGGTGGTTAAGTAGAAATTTGCTGCTCGGCTGACCTGGCAGGATAAACGTATGCCAAAAATGTACGCAGAATGAGATTTTCAGTGAAGAGCAGCCAGGCACATTTTAGCAAGTTTTACTTGTAAGTGGGGTTGGAAACGCTTTTCAGGCTCAGTACTGGGCTCAAAACATGCAGCCCTGATGTCTCTCATGATAGCAGGTGGTTAAGTAGAAATTCGCTGCTCGGCTGAGCCTGCAGGAGCAAACGTATGCTAAAAATGTTCGTAGAATGAGCTTTTCAGTGAAGAGCAGCCAGGCACATTTTAGCAAGTTTTACTTGGAAGTGGCCTTGGAAATGCTTTTCAGGCTCAGTACTGGGATCAAAACATGCAGCCCTGATGTCTCTCATGAATGCAGGTGGTTAAGTAGAAATTCGCAGCTCGGCTGACCCAGCAGGAGCAAACGTATGCCAAAAATGTATGCAGAATGAGCTCTTCAGTGAAGAGCAACCAGGCACATTTTAGCAAGTTTTACTTGTAAGTGGGGTTGAAACGCTTTTCAGGCTCAGTACTGGGCTCAAAACATGCAGCCCTGAGGTCTCTCATTATAGGAGGTGGTTAAATAGAAATTTGCTGCTCGGCTGACCCAGCAGGAGCAAATGTATGCCAAAAATGTACGCAGAACCAACTTTTCAGTGAAGAGCAGCCAGGCACATTTTAGCAAGTTTTACTTGTAAGTGGGGTTGGAAACGCTTTTCAGGCTCAGTACTGGGCTCAAAACATGCAGCCCTGATGTCTCTCATCATAGCAGGTCGTTAAGTAGAAATTCGCTGCTCGGCTGACCCTGCAGGAGCAAACGTATGCCAAAAATGTACGTAGAATGAGCTTTTCAGTGAATAGCAGCCAGGCACATTTTAGCAAGTTTTACTTGTAAGAGGGGTTGGAAACGCTTTTCAGGCTCCGTACTGGGCTCAAAAGATGCAGCCCTGATGTCTCTCATGATAGCAGGTGGTTAAGTAGAAATTTGCTGCTCGGCTGACCTGGCAGGAGCAAACGTATGCCAAAAATGTACGCAGAATGAGCTTTTCAGTGAAGAGCAGCCAGGCACATTTTAGCAAGTTTTACTTTTAAGTGGGGTTGGAAACGTTTTTCAGGCTCAGTACTGGGTTCAAAACATGCAGCCCTGATGTCTCTCATGATAGCAGGTGGTTAAGTAGAAATTCGCTGCTCGGCTGACCCTGCAGGAGCAAACGTATGCTAAAAATGTTTGTAGAATGAGCTTTTCAGTGAAGAGCAGCCAGGCACATTTTAGCAAGTTTTACTTGTAAGTGGGGTTGGAAATGCTTTTCAGGCTCAGTACTGGGCTCAAAACATGCAGCCCTGATGTCTCTCATGATAGCAGGTGGTTAAGTAGAAATTCGCCCCTCGGCTGACCCAGCAGGAGGAAACGTATGACAAAAATGTACGCAGAATGAGCTTTTCAGTGAAGAGCAACCAGTCACATTTTAGCAAGTTTTACTTGTAAGTGGGATTGGAAACCCTTTTCAGGCTCAGTACTGGGCTCAAAACATGCAGCCCTGATGTCTCTCATGATAGCAGGTGGTTAAGTAGAAATTTGCTGCTCGGCTGACCCGGCAGGATAAACGTATGCCAAAAATGCACGCAGAATGAGCTTTTCAGTGAAGAGCAGCCAGGCACATTTTAGCAAGTTTTACTTGTAAGTGGGGTTGGAAACGCTTTTCAGGCTCAGTACTGGGCTCAAAACATGCAGCCCTGATGTCTCTCATGATAGCAGGTGGTTAAGTAGAAATTCGCTGCTCAGCTGAGCCTGCAGGAGCAAACGTATGCTAAAAATGTGCGTAGAATGAGCTTTTCAGTGAAGAGCAGCCAGGCACATTTTAGCAAGTTTTACTTGGAAGTGGCATTGGAAATGCTTTTCAGGCTCAGTACTGGGCTCAAAACATGCAGCCCTGATGTCTCTCATGAATGCAGGTGGTTAAGTAGAAATTTGCAGCTCGGCTGACCCAGCAGGAGCAAACGTATGCCAAAAATGTACGCAGAATGAGCTCTTCAGTGAAGAGCAACCAGGCACATTTTAGCAAGTTTTACTTGTAAGTGGGGTTGAAACGCTTTTCAGGCTCAGTACTGGGCTCAAAACATGCAGCCCTGAGGTCTCTCATTATAGGAGGTGGTTAAATAGAAATTTGCTGCTCGGCTGACCCAGCAGGAGCAAATGTATGCCAAAAATGTACGCAGAACCAACTTTTCAGTGAAGAGCAGCCAGGCACATTTTAGCAAGTTTTACTTGTAAGTGGGGTTGGAAACGCTTTTCAGGCTCAGTACTGGGCTCAAAACATGCAGCCCTGAGGTCTCTCATGATAGGAGGTGGTTAAGTAGAAATTCGCCGCTCGGCTGATCTAGCAGCAGCAAACATATGCGAAAAATGTTCGTAGAATGAGTTTTTCAGTGAAGAGCAGCCAGGCACATTTTAGCAAGTTTTACTTGTAAGTGGGGTTGAAACGCTTTTCAGGCTCAGTACTGGGCTCAAAACATGCAGCCCTGAGGTCTTTCATTATAGGAGGTGGTTAAATAGAAATTTGCTGCTCGGCTGACCCAGCAGGAGCAAATGTATGCCAAAAATGTACGCAGAACCAACTTTTCAGTGAAGAGCAGCCAGGCACATTTTAGCAAGTTTTACTTGTAAGTGGGGTTGGAAACGCTTTTCAGGCTCAGTACTGTGCTCAAAACATGCAGCCCTGATGTCTCTCATGATAGCAGGTGGTAAAGTAGAAATTCGCTGCTCGGCTGACCCTGCAGGAGCAAACGTATGCCAAAAATGTACGTAGAATGAGCTTTTCAGTGAATAGCAGCCAGGCACATTTTAGCAAGTTTTACTTGTAAGAGGGGCTGGAAACGCTTTTCAGGCTCAGTACTGGGCTCAAAAGATGCATCCCTGATGTCTCTCATGATAGCAGGTGGTTAAGTAGAAATTCGCCTCTCGGCTGACCCAGCAGGAGCAAACGTATGCCAAAAATGTATGCAGAATGAGCTTTTCAGTGAAGAGCAACCAGGCACATTTTAGCAAGTTTTACTTGTAAGTGGGGTTGGAAACGCTTTTCAGGCTCAGTACTGGGCTCAAAACATGCAGCCCTGATGTCTCTCATGATAGCAGGTGGTTAAGTAGAAATTCGCTGCTCGGCTGACCCGGCAGGAGCAAACGTATGCCAAAAATGTACGCAGAATGAGCTTTTCAGTGAAGAGCAGCCAGGCACATTTTAGCAAGTTTTACTTTTAAGTGGGGTTGGAAACGTTTTTCAGGCTCAGTACTGGGCTCAAAACATGCAGCCCTGATGTCTCTCATGATAGCAGGTGGTTAAGTAGAAATTCGCTGCTCGGCTGACCCTGCAGGAGCAAACGTATGCTAAAAATGTTCGTAGAATGAGCTTTTCAGTGAAGAGCAGCCAGGCACATTTTAGCAAGTTTTACTTGTAAGTGGGGTTGGAAATGCTTTTCAGGCTCAGTACTGGGCTCAAAACATGCAGCCCTGATGTCTCTCATGATAGCAGGTGGTTAAGTAGAAATTCGCCGCTTGGCTGACCCAGCAGGAGCAAACGTATGCCAAAAATGTACGCAGAATGAGCTTTTCAGTGAAGAGCAACCAGTCACATTTTAGCAAGTTTTACTTGTAAGTGGGATTGGAAACCCTTTTCAGGCTCAGTACTGGGCTCAAAACATGCAGCCCTGATGTATCTCATGATAGCAGGTGGTTAAGTAGAAATTCGCTGCTCGGCTGAGCCTGCAGGAGCAAACGTATGCTAAAAATGTTCGTAGAATGAGCTTTTCAGTGAAGAGCAGCCAGGCACATTTTAGCAAGTTTTACTTGTAAGTGGCATTGGAAATGCTTTTCAGGCTCAGTACTGGGCTCAAAACATGCAGCCCTGATGTCTCTCATGATAGCAGGTGGTTAAGTAGAAATTCGCCGCTCGGCTGACCCAGCAGGAGCAAACGTATGCCAAAAATGTACGCAGAATGAGCTTTTCAGTGAAGAGCAACCAGTCACATTTTAGCAAGTTTTACTTGTAAGTGGGATTGGAAACCCTTTTCAGGCTCAGTACTGGGCTCAAAACATGCAGCCCTGATGTCTCTCATGATAGCAGGTGGTTAAGTAGAAATTTGCTGCTCGGCTGACCCGGCAGGATAAACGTATGCCAAAAATGTACGCAGAATGAGATTTTCAGTGAAGAGCAGCCAGGCACATTTTAGCAAGTTTTACTTGTAAGTGGGGTTGGAAACGCTTTTCAGGCTCAGTACTGGGCTCAAAACATGCAGCCCTGATGTCTCTCATGATAGCAGGTGGTTAAGTAGAAATTCGCTGCTCGGCTGAACCTGCAGGAGCAAACGTATGCTAAAAATGTTCGTAGAATGAGCTTTTCAGTGAAGAGCAGCCAGGCACATTTTAGCAAGTTTTACTTGGAAGTGGCATTGGAAATGCTTTTCAGGCTCAGTACTGGGCTCAAAACATGCAGCCCTGATGTCTCTCATGAATGCAGGTGGTTAAGTAGAAATTCGCAGCTCGGCTGACCCAGCAGGAGCAAACGTATGCCAAAAATGTACGCAGAATGAGCTCTTCAGTGAAGAGCAACCAGGCACATTTTAGCAAGTTTTACTTGTAAGTAGGGTTGAAACGCTTTTCAGGCTCAGTACTAGGCTCAAAACATGCAGCCCTGAGGTCTCTCATTATAGGAGGTGGTTAAATAGAAATTTGCTGCTCGGCTGACCCAGCAGGAGCAAATGTATGCCAAAAATTTACGCAGAACCAACTTTTCAGTGAAGAGCAGCCAGGCACATTTTAGCAAGTTTTACTTGTAAGTGGGGTTGGAAACGCTTTTCAGGCTCAGTACTGGGCTCAAAACATGCAGCCCTGAGGTCTCTCATGATAGGAGGTGGTTAAGTAGAAATTCGCCGCTCGGCTGATCTAGCAGGAGCAAACATATGCGAAAAATGTTCGTAGAATGAGTTTTTCAGTGAAGAGCAGCCAGGCACATTTTAGCAAGTTTTACTTGTAAGTGGGGTTGAAACGCTTTTCAGGCTCAGTACTGGGCTCAAAACATGCAGCCCTGAGGTCTCTCATTATAGGAGGTGGTTAAATGGAAATTTGCTGCTCGGCTGACCCAGCAGGAGCAAATGTATGCCAAAAATGTACGCAGAACCAACTTTTCAGTGAAGAGCAGCCAGGCACATTTTAGCAAGTTTTACTTGTAAGTGGGGTTGGAAACGCTTTTCAGGCTCAGTACTGTGCTCAAAACATGCAGCCCTGATGTCTCTCATGATAGCAGGTGGTTAAGTAGAAATTCGCTGCTCGGCTGACCCTGCAGGAGCAAACGTATGCCAAAAAGTTACGTAGAATGAGCTTTTCAGTGAATAGCAGCCAGGCACATTTTAGCAAGTTTTACTTATAAGAGGGGTTGGAAACGCTTTTCAGGCTCAGTACTGGGTTCAAAAGATGCATCCCTGATGTCTCTCATGATAGCAGGTGGTTAAGTAGAAATTCGCCTCTCGGCTGACCCAGCAGGAGCAAACGTATGCCAAAAATGTATGCAGAATGAGCTTTTCAGTGAAGAGCAACCAGGCACATTTTAGCAAGTTTTACTTGTAAGTGGGGTTGGAAACGCTTTTCAGGCTCAGTACTGGGCTCAAAACATGCAGCCCTGATGTCTCTCATGATAGCAGGTGGTTAAGTAGAAATTTGCTGCTCGGCTGACCCGGCAGGAGCAAACGTATGCCAAAAATGTACGCAGAATGAGCTTTTCAGTGAAGAGCAGCCAGGCACATTTTAGCAAGTTTTACTTTTAAGTGGGGTTGGAAACGTTTTTCAGGCTCAGTACTGGGCTCAAAACATGCAGCCCTGATGTCTCTCATGATAGCAGGTGGTTAAGTAGAAATTTGCTGCTCGGCTGACCCGGCAGGAGCAAACGTATGCCAAAAATGTACGCAGAATGAGCTTTTCAGTGAAGAGCAGCCAGGCACATTTTAGCAAGTTTTACTTTTAAGTGGGGTTGGAAACGTTTTTCAGGCTCAGTACTGGGCTCAAAACATGCAGCCCTGATGTCTCTCATGATAGCAGGTGGTTAAGTAGAAATTCGCTGCTCGGCTGACCCTGCAGGAGCAAACGTATGCCAAAAATGTACGCAGAATGAGCTTTTCAGTGAAGAGCAGCCAGGCACATTTTAGCAAGTTTTACTTGTAAGTGGGGTTGGAAACGCTTTTCAGGCTCAGTACTGGGCTCAAAACATGCAGCCCTGATGTCTCTCATGATAGCAGGTGGTTAAGTAGAAATTCGCTACTCGGCTGAGCCTGCAGGAGCAAACGTATGCTAAAAATGTTCGTAGAATGAGCTTTTCAGTGAAGAGCAGCCAGGCACATTTTAGCAAGTTTTACTTGGAAGTGGCATTGGAAATGCTTTTCAGGCTCAGTACTGGGCTCAAAACATGCAGCCCTGATGTCTCTCATGAATGCAGGTGGTTAAGTAGAAATTCGCAGCTCGGCTGACCCAGCAGGAGCAAACGTATGCCAAAAATGTACGCAGAATGAGCTCTTCAGTGAAGAGCAACCAGGCACATTTTAGCAAGTTTTACTTGTAAGTGGGGTTGAAACGCTTTTCAGGCTCAGTACTGGGCTCAAAACATGCAGCCCTGAGGTCTCTCATTATAGGAGGTGGTTAAATAGAAATTTGCTGCTCGGCTGACCCAGCAGGAGCAAATGTATGCCAAAAATGTACGCAGAACCAACTTTTCAGTAAAGAGCAGCCAGGCACATTTTAGCAAGTTTTACTTGTAAGTGGGGTTGGAAACGCTTTTCAGGCTCAGTACTGGGCTCAAAACATGCAGCCCTGAGGTCTCTCATGATAGGAGGTGGTTAAGTAGAAATTCGCCGCTCGGCTGATCTAGCAGGAGCAAACATATGCGAAAAATGTTCGTAGAATGAGTTTTTCAGTGAAGAGCAGCCAGGCACATTTTAGCAAGTTTTACTTGTAAGTGGGGTTGGAAACGCTTTTCAGGCTTAGTACTGGGATCAAAACATGCAGCCCTGATGTCTCTCATTAAGCAGGTGGTTAAGTAGAAATTCGCTGCTCGGCTGACCCTGCAGGAGCAAATGTATGCCAAAAATGTACACAGAATGAGCTTTTCAGTGAAGAGCAACCAGGCACATTTTACCAAGTTTTACTTGTAAGTGGGGTTGGAACCGCTTTTCAGGCTCAGTACAGGGCTCAAAACATGCAGCCCTGATGTCTCTCATGATAGCAGGTGGTTAAGTAGAAATTCGCTGCTCGGCTGACCCGGCAGGAGCAAACGTATGCCAAAAATTATACGCAGAATGAGCTTTTCAGTGAAGAGCAGCCAGGCACATTTTAGCAAGTTTTACTTTTTAAGTGGGGTTGTAAAAGCTTTTCAGGCTCAGTACTGGGCTCAAAACATGCAGCCCTGAGGTCTATCATGATAGGAGGTGGTTAAGTAGAAATTTGCCGCTCGGCTGATCCAGCAGGAGCAAACATATGCGAAAAATGTTCGTAGAATGAGTTTTTCAGTGAAGAGCAGCCAGGCACATTTTAGCAAGTTTTACTTGTAAGTGGGGTTGGAAACGCTTTTCAGGCTTAGTACTGGGATCAAAACATGCAGCCCTGATGTCTCTCATGATAGCAGGTGGTTAAGTAGAAATTCGCTGCTCGGCTGACCCTGCAGGAGCAAACGTATGCTAAAAATGTTCGTAGAATGAGCTTTTCAGTGAAGAGCAGCCAGGCACATTTTAGCAAGTTTTACTTGTAAGTGGGGTTGGAAATGCTTTTCAGGCTCAGTACTGGGCTCAAAACACGCAGCCCTGATGTCTCTCATGATAGCAGGTGGTTAAGTAGAAATTCGCCGCTCGGCTGACCCAGCAGGAGCAAACGTATGCCAAAAATGTACGCAGAATGAGCTTTTCAGTGAAGAGCAACCAAACACATTTGAGCAACTTTTACTTGTAAAAGGGGTTGAAATGCTTTTCAGGCTCAGTACTGGGCTCAAAACATGCAGCCCTGAGGACTCTCATGATAGGAGGTGGTTAAGTAGAAATTTGCTGCTCGGCTGATGCAACAGGAGCAAACGTATGCCAAAAATGTACGCAGAACCAGCTTTTCAGTGAAGAGCATCCAGGCACATTTTAGCAAGTTTTACTTGTAAGTGGGGTTGGAAATGCTTTTCAGGCTCAGTATGGGCTCAAAACATGCAGCCCTGATGTCTCTCATGATAGCAGGTGGTTAAGTAGAAATTCGCCGCTCGGCTGACCCAGCAGGAGCAAACGTATGCCAAAAATGTACGCAGAATGAGCTTTTCAGTGAAGAGCAGCCAGGCACATTTTAGCAAGTTTTACTTGTAAGTGGGGTTGGAAACGCTTTTCAGGCTCAGTACTGGGCTCAAAACATGCAGCCCTGATGTCTCTCATGATAGCAGGTGGTTAAGTAGAAATTCGCTACTCGGCTGAGCCTGCAGGAGCAAACGTATGCTAAAAATGTTCGTAGAATGAGCTTTTCAGTGAAGAGCAGCCAGGCACATTTTAGCAAGTTTTACTTGGAAGTGGCATTGGAAATGCTTTTCAGGCTCAGTACTGGGCTCAAAACATGCAGCCCTGATGTCTCTCATGAATGCAGGTGGTTAAGTAGAAATTCGCAGCTCGGCTGACCCAGCAGGAGCAAACGTATGCCAAAAATGTACGCAGAATGAGCTCTTCAGTGAAGAGCAACCAGGCACATTTTAGCAAGTTTTACTTGTAAGTGGGGTTGAAACGCTTTTCAGGCTCAGTACTGGGCTCAAAACATGCAGCCCTGAGGTCTCTCATTATAGGAGGTGGTTAAATAGAAATTTGCTGCTCGGCTGACCCAGCAGGAGCAAATGTATGCCAAAAATGTACGCAGAACCAACTTTTCAGTAAAGAGCAGCCAGGCACATTTTAGCAAGTTTTACTTGTAAGTGGGGTTGGAAACGCTTTTCAGGCTCAGTACTGGGCTCAAAACATGCAGCCCTGAGGTCTCTCATGATAGGAGGTGGTTAAGTAGAAATTCGCCGCTCGGCTGATCTAGCAGGAGCAAACATATGCGAAAAATGTTCGTAGAATGAGTTTTTCAGTGAAGAGCAGCCAGGCACATTTTAGCAAGTTTTACTTGTAAGTGGGGTTGGAAACGCTTTTCAGGCTTAGTACTGGGATCAAAACATGCAGCCCTGATGTCTCTCATTAAGCAGGTGGTTAAGTAGAAATTCGCTGCTCGGCTGACCCTGCAGGAGCAAATGTATGCCAAAAATGTACACAGAATGAGCTTTTCAGTGAAGAGCAACCAGGCACATTTTACCAAGTTTTACTTGTAAGTGGGGTTGGAACCGCTTTTCAGGCTCAGTACAGGGCTCAAAACATGCAGCCCTGATGTCTCTCATGATAGCAGGTGGTTAAGTAGAAATTCGCTGCTCGGCTGACCCGGCAGGAGCAAACGTATGCCAAAAATTATACGCAGAATGAGCTTTTCAGTGAAGAGCAGCCAGGCAAATTTTAGCAAGTTTTACTTTTTAAGTGGGGTTGTAAAAGCTTTTCAGGCTCAGTACTGGGCTCAAAACATGCAGCCCTGAGGTCTATCATGATAGGAGGTGGTTAAGTAGAAATTTGCCGCTCGGCTGATCCAGCAGGAGCAAACATATGCGAAAAATGTTCGTAGAATGAGTTTTTCAGTGAAGAGCAGCCAGGCACATTTTAGCAAGTTTTACTTGTAAGTGGGGTTGGAAACGCTTTTCAGGCTTAGTACTGGGATCAAAACATGCAGCCCTGATGTCTCTCATGATAGCAGGTGGTTAAGTAGAAATTCGCTGCTCGGCTGACCCTGCAGGAGCAAACGTATGCTAAAAATGTTCGTAGAATGAGCTTTTCAGTGAAGAGCAGCCAGGCACATTTTAGCAAGTTTTACTTGTAAGTGGGGTTGGAAATGCTTTTCAGGCTCAGTACTGGGCTCAAAACACGCAGCCCTGATGTCTCTCATGATAGCAGGTGGTTAAGTAGAAATTCGCCGCTCGGCTGACCCAGCAGGAGCAAACGTATGCCAAAAATGTACGCAGAATGAGCTTTTCAGTGAAGAGCAACCAAACACATTTGAGCAACTTTTACTTGTGAAAGGGGTTGAAACGCTTTTCAGGCTCAGTACTGGGCTCAAAACATGCAGCCCTGAGGACTCTCATGATAGGAGGTGGTTAAGTAGAAATTTGCTGCTCGGCTGACGCAACAGGAGCAAACGTATGCCAAAAATGTACGCAGAACCAGCTTTTCAGTGAAGAGCATCCAGGCACATTTTAGCAAGTTTTACTTGTAAGTGGGGTTGGAAACGCTTTTCAGGCTCAGTACTGGGCTCAAAAGATGCAACCCTGAGGTCTCTCATGATAGGAGGTGGTTAAGTAGAAATTCGCTGCTCGGCTGATCCAGCAAGAGCAAACATATGCGAAAAATGTTCGTAGAATGAGCTTTTCAGTGAAGAGCAGCCAGGCACATTTTAGCAAGTTTTACTTGTAAGTGGGGTTGGAAACGCTTTTCAGGCTCAGTACTGGGCTCAAAAGATGCAGCCCTGATGTCTCTCATGATAGCAGTTGGTTAGGTAGAAATGTGCTGCTCGGCTGACCCAGCAGGAGCAAACGTATGCCAAAAATGTATGCAGAACCAGCTTTTCAGTGAAGAGCAGCCAGGCACATTTTAGCAAGTTTTACTTGTAAGAGGGGTTGGAAACGCTTTTCAGGCTCAGTACTGGGTTCAAAAGATGCATCCCTGATGTCTCTCATGATAGCAGGTGGTTAAGTAGAAATTCGCCTCTCGGCTGACCCAGCAGGAGCAAACGTATGCCAAAAATGTATGCAGAATGAGCTTTTCAGTGAAGAGCAACCAGGCACATTTTAGCAAGTTTTACTTGTAAGTGGGGTTGGAAACGCTTTTCAGGCTCAGTACTGGGCTCAAAACATGCAGCCCTGATGTCTCTCATGATAGCAGGTGGTTAAGTAGAAATTTGCTGCTCGGCTGACCCGGCAGGAGCAAACGTATGCCAAAAATGTACGCAGAATGAGCTTTTCAGTGAAGAGCAGCCAGGCACATTTTAGCAAGTTTTACTTGTAAGTGGGGTTGGAAATGCTTTTCAGGCTCAGTATGGGATCAAAACATGCAGCCCTGATGTCTCTCATGATAGCAGGTGGTTAAGTAGAAATTCGCCGCTCGGCTGACCCAGCAGGAGCAAACGTATGCCAAAAATGTACGCAGAATGAGCTTTTCAGTGAAGAGCAGCCAGGCACATTTTAGCAAGTTTTACTTGTAAGTGGGGTTGGAAACGCTTTTCAGGCTCAGTACTGGGCTCAAAACATGCAGCCCTGATGTCTCTCATGATAGCAGGTGGTTAAGTAGAAATTCGCTACTCGGCTGAGCCTGCAGGAGCAAACGTATGCTAAAAATGTTCGTAGAATGAGCTTTTCAGTGAAGAGCAGCCAGGCACATTTTAGCAAGTTTTACTTGGAAGTGGCATTGGAAATGCTTTTCAGGCTCAGTACTGGGCTCAAAACATGCAGCCCTGATGTCTCTCATGAATGCAGGTGGTTAAGTAGAAATTCGCAGCTCGGCTGACCCAGCAGGAGCAAACGTATGCCAAAAATGTACGCAGAATGAGCTCTTCAGTGAAGAGCAACCAGGCACATTTTAGCAAGTTTTACTTGTAAGTGGGGTTGAAACGCTTTTCAGGCTCAGTACTGGGCTCAAAACATGCAGCCCTGAGGTCTCTCATTATAGGAGGTGGTTAAATAGAAATTTGCTGGTCGGCTGACCCAGCAGGAGCAAATGTATGCCAAAAATGTACGCAGAACCAACTTTTCAGTAAAGAGCAGCCAGGCACATTTTAGCAAGTTTTACTTGTAAGTGGGGTTGGAAACGCTTTTTAGGCTCAGTACTGGGATCAAAACATGCAGCCCTGAGGTCTCTCATGATAGGAGGTGGTTAAGTAGAAATTTGCCGCTCGGCTGATCCAGCAGGAGCAAACATATGCGAAAAATGTTCGTAGAATGAGTTTTTCAGTGAAGAGCAGCCAGGCACATTTTAGCAAGTTTTACTTGTAAGTGGGGTTGGAAACGCTTTTCAGGCTTAGTACTGGGATCAAAACATGCAGCCCTGATGTCTCTCATGATAGCAGGTGGTTAAGTAGAAATTCGCTGCTCGGCTGACCCTGCAGGAGCAAACGTATGCTAAAAATGTTCGTAGAATGAGCTTTTCAGTGAAGAGCAGCCAGGCACATTTTAGCAAGTTTTACTTGTAAGTGGGGTTGGAAATGCTTTTCAGGCTCAGTACTGGGCTCAAAACACGCAGCCCTGATGTCTCTCATGATAGCAGGTGGTTAAGTAGAAATTCGCCGCTCGGCTGACCCAGCAGGAGCAAACGTATGCCAAAAATGTACACAGAATGAGCTTTTCAGTGAAGAGCAACCAAACACATTTGAGCAACTTTTACTTGTAAAAGGGGTTGAAACGCTTTTCAGGCTCAGTACTGGGCTCAAAACATGCAGCCCTGAGGACTCTCATGATAAGAGGTGGTTAAGTAGAAATTTGCTGCTCGGCTGACGCAACAGGAGCAAACGTATGCCAAAAATGTACGCAGAACCAGCTTTTCAGTGAAGAGCATCCAGGCACATTTTAGCAAGTTTTACTTGTAAGTGGGGTTGGAAACGCTTTTCAGGCTCAGTACTGGGCTCAAAAGATGCAGCCCTGAGGTCTCTCATGATAGGAGGTGGTTAAGTAGAAATTTGCCGCTCGGCTGATCCAGCAGGAGCAAACATATGCGAAAAATGTTCGTAGAATGAGCTTTTCAGTGAAGAGCAGCCAGGCACATTTTAGCAAGTTTTACTTGTAAGTGGGGTTGGAAACGCTTTTCAGGCTCAGTACTGGGCTCAAAAGATGCAGCCCTGATGTCTCTCATGATAGCAGTTGGTTAGGTAGAAATGTGCTGCTCGGCTGACCCAGCAGGAGCAAACGTATGCCAAAAATGTATGCAGAACCAGCTTTTCAGTGAAGAGCAGCCAGGCACATTTTAGCAAGTTTTACTTGTAAGAGGGGTTGGAAACGCTTTTCAGGCTCCAGTACTGGGCTCAAAAGATGCAGCCCTGATGTCTCTCATGATAGCAGGTTGTTAAGTAGAAATTTGCCGCTCGGCTGACCCAGCAGGAGCAAACGTATGCCAAAAATGTACGCAGAATGAGCTTTTCAATGAAGAGCACCAGGCACATTTTAGCAAGTTTTACTTGTAAGTGGGGTTGGAAACGCTTTTCAGGCTCAGTACTGGGCTCAAAACATGCAGCCCTGATGTCTCTCATGGAACAGGTGGTTAAGTAAAAAATCGCTGCTTGGCTGACCCGGCAGGAGCAAACGTATGCCAAAAATGTACGCAGAATGAGCTTTTCAGTGAAGAGCAGCCAGGCACATTTTAGCAAGTTTTACTTGTAAGTGGGGTTGGAAACGCTTTTCAGGCTCAGTACTGGGCTCAAAAGATGCAGCCCTGAGGTCTCTCATGATAGGAGGTGGTTAAGTAGAAATTCGCCGCTCGGCTGATGCAGCAGGAGCAAACATATGCGAAAAATGTTCGTAGAATGAGCTTTTTCAGTGAAGAGCAGCCAGGCACATTTTAGCAAGTTTTACTTGTAAGTGGGGTTGGAAACGCTTTTCAGGCTCAGTACTGGGCTCAAAAGATGCAGCCCTGATGTCTCTCATGATAGCAGGTGGTAAAGTAGAAATTCGCCGCTCGGTTGACCCAGCAGGAGCAAACGTATGCCAAAAATGTACGCAGAATAAGCTTTTCAGTGAAGAGCAACCAGGCACATTTTAGCAAGTTTTACTTGTAAGTGCGGTTGGAAACGCTTTTCAGGCTCAGTACTGGGCTCAAAAGATGCAGCCCTGAGGTCTCTCATGATAGGAGGTGGTTAAGTAGAAATTCGCCGCTCGGCTGATCTAGCAGGAGCAAACATATGCGAAAAATGTTCGTGAATGAGCTTTTCAGTGAAGAGCAGCCAGGCACATTTTAGCAAGTTTTACTTGTAAGTGGGGTTGGAAACACTTTTCAGGCTCAGTACTGGGCTCAAAACATGCAGCCCTGATGTCTCTCATGATAGCAGGTGGTTAAGTAGAAATTCGCTGCTCGGCTGACCCTGCAGGAGCAAACGTATGCTAAAAATGTTCGTAGAACGAGCTTTTCAGAGAAGAGCAGCCAGGCACATTTTAGCAAGTTTTACTTGTAAGTGGGGTTGGAAATGCTTTTCAGGCTCAGTACTGGGCTCAAAACATGCAGCCCTGATGTCTCTCATGATAGCAGGTGGTTAAGTAGAAATTCGCCGCTCGGCTGACCCAGCAGGAGCAAACGTATGCCAAAAATGTACGCAGAATGAGCTTTTCAGTGAAGAGCAACCAGGCACATTTTAGCAAGTTTTACTTGTAAGTGGGATTGGAAACGCTTTTCAGGCTCAGTACTGGGCTCAAAAGATGCAGCCCTGATGTCTCTCATGATAGCAGGTGATTAAGTAGAAATTCGCAGCTCGGCTGACCCAGCAGGAGCAAACGTATGCCAAAAATGTACGCAGAATGAGCTTTTCAGTGAATAGCAACCAGGCACATTTTAGCAAGTTTTACTTGTAAGTGGGGTTGGAAACGCTTTTCAGGCTCAGTACTGGGCTCAAAACATGCAGCCCTGATGTCTCTCATGATAGCAGGTGGTTAAGTAGAAATTCGCTGCTCGGCTGACCCGGCAGGAGCAACCGTATGCCAAAAATGTATGCAGAATGAGCTTTTCAGTGAAGAGCAGCCAGGCACATTTGAGCAAGTTTTACTTGTAAGTGGGGTTGGAAACGCTTTTCAGGCTCAGTACTGGGCTCAAAAGATGCAGCCCTGAGGTCTCTCATGATAGGAGGTGGTTAAGTAGAAATTCACCGCTCGGCTGATCCAGTAGGAGCAAACATATGCGAAAAATGTTCGTGAATGAGCTTTTCAGTGAAGAGCAGCCAGGCATATTTGAGCAAGTTTTACTTGTAAGTGGGGTTGGAAACGCTTTTCAGGCTCAGTACTGGGCTCAAAACATGCAGCCCTGATGTCTCTCATGATAGCAGGTGGTTAAGTAGAAATTCGCTGCTCGGCTGACCCTGCAGGAGCAAACGTATGCTAAAAATGTTCGTAGAATGAGCTTTTCAGTGAAGAGCAGCCAGGCACATTTTAGCAAGTTTTACTTGTAAGTGGGGTTGGAAATGCTTTTCAGGCTCAGTACTGGGCTCAAAACATGCAGCCCTGATGTCTCTCATGATAGCAGGTGGTTAAGTAGAAATTCGCCGCTCGGCTGACCCAGCAGGAGCAAACGTATGCCAAAAATGTACGCAGAATGAGCTTTTAAGTGAAGAGCAACAAGGCACATTTTAGCAAGTTTTACTTGTAAGTGGGGTTGGTAACGCTTTTCAGGCTCAGTACTGGGCTCAAAACATACAGCCCTGATGTCTCTCATGATTGCAGGTGGTTAAGTAAAAATTCGCCGCTCGGCTGACCCAGCAGGAGCAAACGTATGCCAAAAATGTACGCAGAATGAGCTTTTCAGTGAAGAGCAACCAGGCACATTTTAGCAAGTTTTACTTGTAAGTGGGGTTGAAACGCTTTTCAGGCTCAGTACTGGGCTCAAAACATGCAGCCCTGATGTCTCTCATGATAGCAGGTGGTTAAGTAGAAATTTGCTGCTCGGCTGACCCAGCAGGAGCAAACGTATGCCAAAAATGAATGCAGAACCAGCTTTTCAGTGAAGAGCAGCCAGGCACATTTTAGCAAATGTTCACTTGTAAGTGGGGTTGGAAACGCCTTTCAGGCTCACTACTGGGCTCAAAACATGCAGCCCAGATGTCTCTCATGATAGCAGGTGGTTAAGTAGAAATTCGCTGCTCGGCTGACCCGGCAGGAGCAAACGTATGCCAAAAATGTACGCAGAATGAGCTTTTCAGTGAAGAGCAACCAGGCACATTTTAGCAAGTTTTACTTGTAAGTGGGGTTGGAAACACTTTTCTGGCTCAGTACTGCGCTCAAAAGATGCAGCCCTGATGTCGCTCATGATAGCAGGTGGTTAAGTAGAAATTCGCAGCTCGGCTGACCCAGCAGGAGCAAACGTATGCCAAAAATGTACGCAGAATGAGCTCTTCAGTGAAGAGCAACCAGGCACATTTTAGCAAGTTTTACTTGTAAGTGGGGTTGAAACGCTTTTCAGGCTCAGTACTCGGCTCAAAACATGCAGCCCTGAGGTCTCAAATGATAGGAGGTGGTTAAATAGAAATTTGCTGCTCGGCTGACCCAGCAGGAGCAAACGTATGCCAAAAATGTACGCAGAACCAGCTTTTCAGTGAAGAGCAGCCAGGCACATTTTAGCAAGTTTTACTTGTAAGTGGGGTTGGAAACGCTTTTCAGGCTCAGTACTGGGCTCAAAACATGCAGCCCTGAGGTCTCTCATGATAGGAGGTGGTTAAGTAGAAATTTGCCGCTCGGCTGATCCAGCAGGAGCAAACATATGCGAAAAATGTTCGTAGAATGAGTTTTTCAGTGAAGAGCAGCCAGGCACATTTTAGCAAGTTTTACTTGTAAGTGGGGTTGGAAACGCGTTTCAGGCTTAGTACTGGAATCAAAACATGCAGCCCTGATGTCTCTCATGATAGCAGGTGGTTAAGTAGAAATTCGCTGCTCGGCTGACCCTGCAGGAGCAAACGTATGCTAAAAATGTTCGTAGAATGAGCTTTTCAGTGAAGAGCAGCCAGGCACATTTTAGCAAGTTTTACTTGTAAGTGGGGTTGGAAATGCTTTTCAGGCTCAGTACTGGGCTCAAAACATGCAGCCCTGATGTCTCTCATGATAGCAGGTGGTTAAGTAGAAATTCGCCGCTCGGCTGACCCAGCAGGAGCAAACGTATGCCAAAAATGTACGCAGAATGAGCTTTTCAGTAAAGAGCAACCAAACACATTTGAGCAACTTTTACTTGTAAGTGGGGTTGAAACGCTTTTCAGGCTTAGTACTGGGCTCAAAACATGCAGCCCTGATGTCTCTCATGATAGCAGGTGGTTAAGTAGAAATTCGCTGCTCGGCTGACCCTGCAGGAGCAAACGTATGCCAAAAATGTACGTAGAATGAGCTTTTCAGTGAATAGCAGCCAGGCACATTTTAGCAAGTTTTACTTGTAAGTGGGGTTGGAAACGCTTTTCAGGCTCAGTACTGGGATCAAAACATGCAGCCCTGATGTCTCTCATGATAGCAGGTGGTTAAGTAGAAATTTGCTGCTCGGCTGACCCGGCAGGAGCAAACGTATGCCAGAAATGTACGCAGAATGAGCTTTTCAGTGAAGAGCAGCCAGGCACATTTTAGCAAGTTTTACTTTTAAGTGTGGTTGGAAACGTTTTTCAGGCTCAGTACTGGGCTCAAAACATGCAGCCCTGATGTCTCTCATGATAGCAGGTGGTTAAGAAGAAATTCGCTGCTCGGCTGACCCTGCAGGAGCAAACGTATGCTAAAAATGTTCGTTGAATGAGCTTTTCAGTGAAGAGCAGCCAGGCACATTTTAGCAAGTTTTACTTGTAAGTGGGGTTGGAAATGCTTTTCAGGCTCAGTACTGGGCTCAAAACATGCAGCATTGATGTCTCTCATGATAGCAGGTGGTTAAGTAGAAATTCGCCGCTCGGCTGACCCAGCAGGAGCAAACGTATGCCAAAAATGTACGCAGAATGAGCTTTTCAGTGAAGAGCAACCAGTCATATTTTAGCAAGTTTTACTTGTAAGTGGGATTGGAAACCCTTTTCAGGCTCAGTACTGGGCTCAAAACATGCAGCCCTGATGTCTCTCATGATAGCAGGTGGTTAAGTAGAAATTTGCTGCTCGGCTGACCCGGCAGGATAAACGTATGCCAAAAATGTACGCAGAATGAGCTTTTCAGTGAAGAGCAGCCAGGCACATTTTAGCAAGTTTTACTTGTAAGTGGGGTTGGAAACGCTTTTCAGGCTCAGTACTGGGCTCAAAACATGCAGCCCTGATGTCTCTCATGATAGCAGGTGGTTAAGTAGAAATTCGCTGCTCGGCTGAGCCTGCAGGAGCAAACGTATGCTAAAAATGTTCGTAGAATGAGCTTTTCAGTAAAGAGCAGCCAGGCACATTTTAGCAAGTTTTACTTGTAAGTGGCATTGGAAATGCTTTTCAGGCTCAGTACTGGGCTAAAAACATGCAGCCCTGATGTCTCTCATGAATGCATGTGGTTAAGTAGAAATTCGCAGCTCGGCTGACCCAGCAGGAGCAAACGTATGCCAAAAATGTACGCAGAATGAGCTCTTTAGTGAAGAGCAACCAGGCACATTTTAGCAAGTTTTACTTGTAAGTGGGGTTGAAACGCTTTTCAGGCTCAGTACTGGGCTCAAAACATGCAGCCCTGAGGTCTCTCATGATAGGAGGTGGTTAAATAGAAATTTGCTGCTCGGCTGACCCAGCAGGAGCAAATGTATGCCAAAAATGTACGCAGAACCAACTTTTCAGTGAAGAGCAGCCAGGCACATTTTAGCAAATTTTACTTGTAAGTGGGGTTGGAAACGCTTTTCAGACTCAGTACTGGGCTCAAAACATGCAGCCCTGATGTCTCTCATGATAGCAGGTGGTTAAGAAGAAATTCGCTGCTCGGCTGACCCTGCAGGAGCAAACGTATGCTAAAAATGTTCGTTGAATGAGCTTTTCAGTGAAGAGCAGCCAGGCACATTTTAGCAAGTTTTACTTGTAAGTGGGGTTGGAAATGCTTTTCAGGCTCAGTACTGGGCTCAAAACATGCAGCATTGATGTCTCTCATGATAGCAGGTGGTTAAGTAGAAATTCGCCGCTCGGCTGACCCAGCAGGAGCAAACGTATGCCAAAAATGTACGCAGAATGAGCTTTTCAGTGAAGAGCAACCAGTCATATTTTAGCAAGTTTTACTTGTAAGTGGGATTGGAAACCCTTTTCAGGCTCAGTACTGGGCTCAAAACATGCAGCCCTGATGTCTCTCATGATAGCAGGTGGTTAAGTAGAAATTTGCTGCTCGGCTGACCCGGCAGGATAAACGTATGCCAAAAATGTACGCAGAATGAGCTTTTCAGTGAAGAGCAGCCAGGCACATTTTAGCAAGTTTTACTTGTAAGTGGGGTTGGAAACGCTTTTCAGGCTCAGTACTGGGCTCAAAACATGCAGCCCTGATGTCTCTCATGATAGCAGGTGGTTAAGTAGAAATTCGCTGCTCGGCTGAGCCTGCAGGAGCAAACGTATGCTAAAAATGTTCGTAGAATGAGCTTTTCAGTAAAGAGCAGCCAGGCACATTTTAGCAAGTTTTACTTGTAAGTGGCATTGGAAATGCTTTTCAGGCTCAGTACTGGGCTAAAAACATGCAGCCCTGATGTCTCTCATGAATGCATGTGGTTAAGTAGAAATTCGCAGCTCGGCTGACCCAGCAGGAGCAAACGTATGCCAAAAATGTACGCAGAATGAGCTCTTTAGTGAAGAGCAACCAGGCACATTTTAGCAAGTTTTACTTGTAAGTGGGGTTGAAACGCTTTTCAGGCTCAGTACTGGGCTCAAAACATGCAGCCCTGAGGTCTCTCATGATAGGAGGTGGTTAAATAGAAATTTGCTGCTCGGCTGACCCAGCAGGAGCAAATGTATGCCAAAAATGTACGCAGAACCAACTTTTCAGTGAAGAGCAGCCAGGCACATTTTAGCAAATTTTACTTGTAAGTGGGGTTGGAAACGCTTTTCAGACTCAGTACTGGGCTCAAAACATGCAGCCCTGAGGTCTCTCATGAAAGGAGGTGGTTAAGAAGAAATTCGCCGCTCGGCTGATCTAGCAGGAGCAAACATATGCGAAAAATGTTCGTAGAATGAGTTTTTCAGTGAAGAGCAGCCAGGCACATTTTAGCAAGTTTTACTTGTAAGTGGGGTTAGAAACGCTTTTCAGGCTTAGTACTGGGATCAAAACATGCAGCCCTGATGTCTCTCATTAAGCAGGTGGTTAAGTAGAAATTCGCTGCTCGGCTGACCCTGCAGGAGCAAATGTATGCCAAAAATGTACACAGAATGAGCTTTTCAGTGAAGAGCAACCAGGCACATTTTACCAAGTTTTACTTGTAAGTTGGGTTGGAAACGCTTTTCAGGCTCAGTACTGGGCTCAAAACATGCAGCCCTGATGTCTCTCATGATAGCAGGTGGTTAAGTAGAAATTCGCTGCTCGGCTGAGACGGTAGGAGCAAACGTATGCCAAAAATGTACGCAGAATGAGCTTTTCAGTGAAGAGCAGCCAGGCACATTTTAGCAAGTTTTATTTTTTAAGTGGGGTTGTAAAAGCTTTTCAGGCTCAGTACTGGGCTCAAAAGATGCAGCCCGGAGGTCTCTCATGATAGGAGGTGGTTAAGTAGAAATTCGCCGCTCGGCTGATCCAGCAGGAGCAAACAGATGCGAAAATTTTTCGTAGAATGAGCTTTTTCAGTGAAGAGCAGCCAGGCACATTTTAGCAAGTTTTACTTGTAAGTGGGGTTGGAAACGCTTTTCAGGCTCAGTACTGGGCTCAAAAGATGCAGCCCTGATGTCTCTCATGATAGCAGGTGGTAAAGTAGAAATTCGCCGCTCGGTTGACCCAGCAGGAGCAAACGTATGCAAAAAATGTACGCAGAATGAGCTTTTCAGTGAAGAGCAACCAGGCACATTTTAGCAAGTTTTACTTGTAAGTGGGGTTGAAACGCTTTTCAGGCTCAGTACTGGGCTCAAAACATGCAGCCCCGAGGTCTCTCATGATAGGAGGTGGTTAAGTAGAAATTTGCTGCTCGGCTGACCCAGCAGGAGCAAACGTATGCCAAAAATGTACGCAGAATGAGCTCTTCAGTGAAGAGCAACCAGGCACATTTTAGCAAGTTTTACTTGTAAGTGGGGTTGAAACGCTTTTCAGGCTCAGTACTGGGCTCAAAACATGCAGCCCTGAGGTCTCTCATGATAGGAGGTGGTTAAATAGAAATTTGCTGCTCGGCTGACCCAGCAGGAGCAAATGTATGCCAAAAATGTACGCAGAACCAACTTTTCAGTGAAGAGCAGCCAGGCACATTTTAGCAAATTTTACTTGTAAGTGGGGTTGGAAACGCTTTTCAGGCTCAGTACTGGGCTCAAAACATGCAGCCCTGAGGTCTCTCATGAAAGGAGGTGGTTGAGAAGAAATTCGCCGCTCGGCTGATCTAGCAGGAGCAAACATATGCGAAAAATGTTCGTAGAATGAGTTTTTCAGTGAAGAGCAGCCAGGCACATTTTAGCAAGTTTTACTTGTAAGTGGGGTTAGAAACGCTTTTCAGGCTTAGTACTGGGATCAAAACATGCAGCCCTGATGTCTCTCATTAAGCAGGTGGTTAAGTAGAAATTCGCTGCTCGGCTGACCCTGCAGGAGCAAATGTATGCCAAAAATGTACACAGAATGAGCTTTTCAGTGAAGAGCAACCAGGCACATTTTACCAAGTTTTACTTGTAAGTTGGGTTGGAAACGCTTTTCAGGCTCAGTACTGGGCTCAAAACATGCAGCCCTGATGTCTCTCATGATAGCAGGTGGTTAAGTAGAAATTCGCTGCTCGGCTGAGACGGTAGGAGCAAACGTATGCCAAAAATGTACGCAGAATGAGCTTTTCAGTGAAGAGCAGCCAGGCACATTTTAGCAAGTTTTACTTTTTAAGTGGGGTTGTAAAAGCTTTTCAGGCTCAGTACTGGGCTCAAAAGATGCAGCCCTGAGGTCTCTCATGATAGGAGGTGGTTAAGTAGAAATTCGCCGCTCGGCTGATCCAGCAGGAGCAAACAGATGGGAACATTTTTCGTAGAATGAGCTTTTTCAGTGAAGAGCAGCCAGGCACATTTTAGCAAGTTTTACTCGTAAGTGGGGTTGGAAACGCTTTTCAGGCTCAGTACTGGGCTTAAAAGATGCAGCCCTGATGTCTCTCATGATAGCAGGTGGTAAAGTAGAAATTCGCCGCTCGGTTGACCCAGCAGGAGCAAACGTATGCCAAAAATGTACGCAGAATTAGCTTTTCAGTGAAGAGCAACCAGGCACATTTTAGCAAGTTTTACTTGTAAGTGGGGTTGAAACGCTTTTCAGGCTCAGTACTGGGCTCAAAACATGCAGCCCTGAGGTCTCTCATGATAGGAGGTGGTTAAGTAGAAATTTGCTGCTCGGCTGACCCAGCAGGAGCAAACGTATGCCAAAAATGTACGCAGAACCAGCTTTTCGGTGAAGAGCAGCCAGGCACATTTTAGCAAGTTTTACTTGTAAGTGCGGTTGGAAACGCTTTTCAGGCTCAGTACTGGGCTCAAAAGATGCAGCCCTGAGGTCTCTCATGATAGGAGGTGGTTAAGTAGAAATTCGCCGCTCGGCTGATCCAGCAGGAGCAAACATATGCGAAAAATGTTCGTGAATGAGCTTTTCAGTGAAGAGCAGCCAGGCACATTTTAGCAAGTTTTACTTGTAAGTGGGGTTGGAAACGCTTTTCAGGCTCAGTAATGGGCTCAAAACATGCAGCCCTGATGTCTCTCATGATAGCAGGTGGTTAAGTAGAAATTCGCTGCTCGGCTGACCCTGCAGGAGCAAACGTATGCTAAAAATGCTCGTAGAATGAGCCTTTCAGAGAAGAGCAGCCAGGCACATTTTAGCAAGTTTTACTTGTAAGTGGGGTTGGAAATGCTTTTCAGGCTCAGTACTGGGCTCAAAACATGCAGCCCTGATGTCTCTCATGGAACAGGTGGTTAAGTAAAAAATCGCTGCTTGGCTGACCCGGCAGGAGCAAACGTATGCCAAAAATGTACGCAGCATGAGCTTTTCAGTGAAGAGCAGCCAGGCACATTTTAGCAAGTTTTACTTGTAAGTGGGGTTGGAAACGCTTTTCAGGCTCAGTACTGGACTCAAAATATGCAGCCCTGAGGTCTCTCATGATAGGAGGTGGTTAAGTAGAAATTCGCCGCTCGGGTGATCCAGCAGGAGCAAACATATGCGAAAAATGTTCGTACAATGAGCTTTTTCAGTGAAGAGCAGCCAGGCACATTTTAGCAAGTTTTACTTGTAAGTGGGGTTGGAAACGCTTTTCAGGCTCAGTACTGGGCTCAAAAGATGCAGCCCTGATGTCTCTCATGATAGCAGGTGGTAAAGTAGAAATTCGCCGCTCGGTTGACCCAGCAGGAGCAAACGTATGCCAAAAATGTACGCAGAATGAGCTTTTCAGTGAAGAGCAACCAGGCACATTTTAGCAGGTTTTACTTGTAAGTGCGGTTGGAAACGCTTTTCAGGCTCAGTACTGGGCTCAAAAGATGCAGCCCTGAGGTCTCTCATGATAGGAGGTGGTTAAGTAGAAATTCGCCGCTCGGCTGATCCAACAGGAGCAAACATATGCGAAAAATGTTCGTGAATGAGCTTTTCAGTGAAGAGCAGCCAGGCACATTTTAGCAAGTTTTACTTGTAAGTGGGGTTGGAAACGCTTTTCAGGCTCAGTACTGGGCTCAAAACATGCAGCCCTGATGTCTCTCATGATAGCAGGTGGTTAAGTAGAAATTCGCCGCTCGGCTGACCCAGCAGGAGCAAACGTATGCCAAAAATGTACGCAGAATGAGCTTTTCAGTGAAGAGCAACCAGGCACATTTTAGCAAGTTTTACTTGTAAGTGGGATTGGAAACGCTTTTCAGGCTCAGTACTGGGCTCAAAACATGCAGCCCTGATGTCTCTCATGATAGCAGGTGGTTAAGTAGATATTCGCTGCTCGGCTGACCCTGCAGGAGCAAACGTATGCCAAAAATGTACGTAGAATGAGCTTTTCAGTGAATAGCAGCCAGGCACATTTTAGCAAGTTTTACTTGGAAGAGGGGTTGTAAACGCTTTTCAGGCTCAGTACTGGGCTCAAAACATGCAGCCCTGATGTCTCTCATGATAGCAGGTGGTTAAGTAGAAATTCGCTGCTCGGCTGACCCGGCAGGAGCAACAGGTATGCCAAAAATGTATGCAGAATGAGCTTTTCAGTGAAGAGCAGCCTGGCACATTTGAGCAAGTTTTACTTGTAAGTGGGGTTGGAAACGCTTTTCAGGCTCAGTACTGGGCTCAAAAGATGCAGCCCTGAGGTCTCTCATGATAGGAGGTGGTTAAGTAGAAATTCACCGCTCGGCTGATCCAGCAGGAGCAAACATATGCGAAAAATGTTCGTGAATGAGCTTTTCAGTGAAGAGCAGGCAGGCACATTTTAGCAAGTTTTACTTGAAAGTGGGGTTGGAAACGCTTTTCAGGCTCAGTACTGGGCTCAAAACATGCAGCCCTGATGTCTCTCATGATAGCAGGTGGTTAAGTAGAAATTCGCTGCTCGGCTGACCCTGCAGGAGCAAACGTATGCTAAAAATGTTCGTAGAATGAGCTTTTCAGTGAAGAGCAGCCAGGCACATTTTAGCAAGTTTTACTTATAAGTGGGGTTGGAAATGCTTTTCAGGCTCAGTACTGGGCTCAAAACATGCAGCCCTGATGTCTCTCATGATAGCAGGTGGTTAAGTAGAAATTTGCCGCTCGGCTGACCCAGCAGGAGCAAACGTATGCCAAAAATGTACGCAGAATGAGCTTTTAAGTGAAGAGCAACCAGGCACATTTTAGCAAGTTTTACTTGTAAGTGGGGTTGGTAATGCTTTTCAGGCTCAGTACTGGGCTCAAAACATGCAGCCCTGATGTCTCTCATGATAGCAGGTGGTTAAGTAAAAATTCGCCGCTCGGCTGACCCAGCAGGAGCAAACGTATGCCAAAAATGTACGCAGAATGAGCTTTTCAGTGAAGAGCAACCAGGCACATTTTAGCAAGTTTTACTTGTAAGTGGGGTTGAAACGCTTTTCAGGCTCAGTACTGGGCTCAAAACATGCAGCCCTGATGTCTCTCATTATAGCAGGTGGTTAAGTAGAAATTTGCTGCTCGGCTGACCCGGCAGGAGCAAACGTATGCCAAAAATGTACGCAGAATGAGCTTTTCAGTGAAGAGCAACCAGGCACATTTTAGCAAGTTTTACTTGTAAGTGGGGTTGGAAACGCTTTTCTGGCTCAGTACTGGGCTCAAAAGATGCAGCCCTGATGTCGCTCATGATAGCAGGTGGTTAAGTAGAAATTCGCAGCTCGGCTGACCCTGCAGGATCAAACGTACGCCAAAAATGTACGCAGAATGAGCTTTTCAGTGAAGAGCAACCAGGCACATTTTAGCAAGTTTTACATGTAAGTGGGGTTGGAAACGCTTTTCAGGCTCAGTACTGGGCTCAAAACATGCAGCCCTGAGGTCTCTCATGATAGGAGCTGGTTAAGTAAAAATTCGCCGCTCGGCTGATCCAGCAGGAGCAAACATATGCGAAAAATGTTCGTAGAATGAGCTTTTCAGTGAATAGCAGCCAGGCACATTTTAGCAAGTTTTACTTGGAAGAGGGGTTGTAAACGCTTTTCAGGCTCAGTACTGGGCTCAAAAGATGCATCCCTGATGTCTCTCATGATAGCAGGTGGTTAAGTAGAAATTCGCCGCTCGGCTGACCCAGCAGGAGCAAACGTATGCCAAAAATGTACGCAGAATGAGCTTTTCAGTCAAGAGCAACCAGGCACATTTTAGCAAGTTTTACTTGTAAGTGGAGTTGGAAACACTTTTCAGGCTCAGTACTGGGCTCAAAACATGCAGCCCTGATGTCTCTCATGATAGCAGGTGGTTAAGTAGAAATTCGCTGCTCGGCTGACCCTGCAGGAGCAAACGTATGCTAAAAATGTTCGTAGAATGAGCTTTTCAGTGAAGAGCAGCCAGGCACATTTTAGCAAGTTTTACTTGTAAGTGGGGTTGGAAATGCTTTTCAGGCTCAGTACTGGGCTCAAAACATGCAGCCCTGATGTCTCTCATGATAGCAGGTGGTTAAGTAGAAATTCGCCGCTCGGCTGACCCAGCAGGAGCAAACGTATGCCAAAAATGTACGCAGAATGAGCTTTTAAGTGAAGAGCAACCAGGCACATTTTAGCAAGTTTTACTTGTAAGTGGGGTTGGTAACGCTTTTCAGGCTCAGTACTGGGCTCAAAACATGCAGCCCGGATGTCTCTCATGATAGCAGGTGGTTAAGTAAAAATTCGCCGCTCGGCTGACCCAGCAGGAGCAAACGTATGCCAAAAATGTACGCAGAATGAGCTTTTCAGTGAAGGGCAACCAGGCACATTTTAGCAAGTTTTACTTGTAAGTGGGGTTGAAACGCTTTTCAGGCTCAGTACTGGGCTCAAAACATGCAGCCCTGATGTCTCTCATGATAGCAGGTGGTTAAGTAGAAATTTGCTGCTCGGCTGACCCAGCAGGAGCAAACGTATGCCAAAAATGAATGCAGAACCAGCTTTTCAGTGAAGAGCAGCCAGGCACATTTTAGCAAATTTCCACTTGTAAGTGGGGTTGGAAACGCCTTTCAGGCTCACTACTGGGATCAAAACATGCAGCCCAGATGTCTCTCATGATAGCAGGTGGTTAAGTAGAAATTCGCTGCTCGGCTGACCCGGCAGGAGCAAACGTATGCCAAAAATGTACGCAGAATGAGCTTTTCAGTGAAGAGCAACCAGGCACATTTTAGCAAGTTTTACTTGTAAGTGGGGTTGAAACGCTTGTCAGGCTCAGTACTGGGCTCAAAACATGCAGCCCTGAGGTCTCTCATGATAGGAGGTGGTTAAGTAGAAATTTGCTGCTCGGCTGACCCAGCAGGAGCAAAAGTATGCCAAAAATGTACGCAGAACCAGCTTTTCGGTGAAGAGCAGCCAGGCACATTTTAGCAAGTTTTACTTGTAAGTGCGGTTGGAAACGCTTTTCAGGCTCAGTACTGGGCTCAAAAGATGCAGCCCTGAGGTCTCTCATGATAGGAGGTGGTTAAGTAGAAATTCGCCGCTCGGCTGATCCAGCAGGAGCAAACATATGCGAAAAATGTTCGTGAATGAGCTTTTCAGTGAAGAGCAGCCAGGCACATTTTAGCAAGTTTTACTTGTAAGTGGGGTTGGAAACGCTTTTCAGGCTCAGTAATGGGCTCAAAACATGCAGCCCTGATGTCTCTCATGATAGCAGGTGGTTAAGTAGAAATTCGCTGCTCGGCTGACCCTGCAGGAGCAAACGTATGCTAAAAATGCTCGTAGAATGAGCTTTTCAGAGAAGAGCAGCCAGGCACATTTTAGCAAGTTTTACTTGTAAGTGGGGTTGGAAATGCTTTTCAGGCTCAGTACTGGGCTGAAAACATGCAGCCCTGATGTCTCTCATGGAACAGGTGGTTAAGTAAAAAATCGCTGCTTGGCTGACCCGGCAGGAGCAAACGTATGCCAAAAATGTACGCAGCATGAGCTTTTCAGTGAAGAGCAGCCAGGCACATTTTAGCAAGTTTTACTTGTAAGTGGGGTTGGAAACGCTTTTCAGGCTCAGTACTGGACTCAAAATATGCAGCCCTGAGGTCTCTCATGATAGGAGGTGGTTAAGTAGAAATTCGCCGCTCGGCTGATCCAGCAGGAGCAAACATATGCGAAAAATGTTCGTACAATGAGCTTTTTCAGTGAAGAGCAGCCAGGCACATTTTAGCAAGTTTTACTTGTAAGTGGGGTTGGAAACGCTTTTCAGGCTCAGTACTGGGCTCAAAAGATGCAGCCCTGATGTCTCTCATGATAGCAGGTGGTAAAGTAGAAATTCACCGCTCGGTTGACCCAGCAGGAGCAAACGTATGCCAAAAATGTACGCAGAATGAGCTTTTCAGTGAAGAGCAACCAGGCACATTTTAGCAGGTTTTACTTGTAAGTGCGGTTGGAAACGCTTTTCAGGCTCAGTACTGGGCTCAAAAGATGCAGCCCTGAGGTCTCTCATGATAGGAGGTGGTTAAGTAGAAATTCGCCGCTCGGCTGATCCAACAGGAGCAAACATATGCGAAAAATGTTCGTGAATGAGCTTTTCAGTGAAGAGCAGCCAGGCACATTTTAGCAAGTTTTACTTGTAAGTGGGGTTGGAAACGCTTTTCAGGCTCAGTACTGGGCTCAAAACATGCAGCCCTGATGTCTCTCATGATAGCAGGTGGTTAAGTAGAAATTCGCTGCTCGGCTGACCCTGCAGGAGCAAACGTATGCTAAAAATGTTCGTAGAATGAGCTTTTCAGAGAAGAGCAGCCAGGCAAATTTTAGCAAGTTTTACTTGTAAGTGGGGTTGGAAATGCTTTTCAGGCTCAGTACTGGGCTCAAAACATGCAGCCCTGATGTCTCTCATGATAGCAGGTGGTTAAGTAGAAATTCGCCGCTCGGCTGACCCAGCAGGAGCAAACGTATGCCAAAAATGTACGCAGAATGAGCTTTTCAGTGAAGAGCAACCAGGCACATTTTAGCAAGTTTTACTTGTAAGTGGGATTGGAAACGCTTTTCAGGCTCAGTACTGGGCTCAAAACATGCAGCCCTGATGTCTCTCATGATAGCAGGTGGTTAAGTAGATATTCGCTGCTCGGCTGACCCTGCAGGAGCAAACGTATGCCAAAAATGTACGTAGAATGAGCTTTTCAGTGAATAGCAGCCAGGCACATTTTAGCAAGTTTTACTTGGAAGAGGGGTTGTAAACGCTTTTCAGGCTCAGTACTGGGCTCAAAAGATGCATCCCTGATGTCTCTCATGATAGCAGGTGGTTAAGTAGAAATTCGCCGCTCGGCTGACCCAGCAGGAGCAAACGTATGCCAAAAATGTACGCAGAATGAGCTTTTCAGTGAAGAGCAACCAGGCACATTTTAGCAAGTTTTACTTGTAAGTGGGGTTGGAAACGCTGTTCAGGCTCAGTACTGGGCTCAAAACATGCAGCCCTGATGTCTCTCATGATAGCAGGTGGTTAGGTAGAAATTCGCTGCTCGGCTGACCCGGCAGGAGCAACAGGTATGCCAAAAATGTATGCAGAATGAGCTTTTCAGTGAAGAGCAGCCAGGCACATTTGAGCAAGTTTTACTTGTAAGTGGGGTTGGAAACGCTTTTCAGGCTCAGTACTGGGCTCAAAAGATGCAGCCCTGAGGTCTCTCATGATAGGAGGTGGTTAAGTAGAAATTCACCGCTCGGCTGATCCAGCAGGAGCAAACATATGCGAAAAATGTTCGTGAATGAGCTTTTCAGTGAAGAGCAGCCAGGCACATTTTAGCAAGTTTTACTTGTAAGTGGGGTTGGAAACGCTTTTCAGGCTCAGTACTGGGCTCAAAACATGCAGCCCTGATGTCTCTCATGATAGCAGGTGGTTAAGTAGAAATTCGCTGCTCGGCTGACCCTGCAGGAGCAAACGTATGCTAAAAATTTTCGTAGAATGAGCTTTTCAGTGAAGAGCAGCCAGGCACATTTTAGCAAGTTTTACTTGTAAGTGGGGTTGGAAATGCTTTTCAGGCTCAGTACTGGGCTCAAAACATGCAGCCCTGATGTCTCTCATGATAGCAGGTGGTTAAGTAGAAATTCGCCGCTCGGCTGACCCAGCAGGAGCAAACGTATGCCAAAAATGTACGCAGAATGAGCTTTTAAGTGAAGAGCAACCAGGCACATTTTAGCAAGTTTTACTTGTAAGTGAGGTTGGTAATGCTTTTCAGGCTCAGTACTGGGCTCAAAACATGCAGCCCTGATGTCTCTCATGATAGCAGGTGGTTAAGTAAAAATTCGCCGCTCGGCTGACCCAGCAGGGGCAAACGTATGCCAAAAATGTACGCAGAATGAGCTTTTCAGTGAAGAGCAACCAGGCACATTTTAGCAAGTTTTACTTGTAAGTGGGGTTGAAACGCTTTTCAGGCTCAGTACTGGGCTCAAAACATGCAGCCCTGATGTCTCTCATGATAGCAGGTGGGTAAGTAGAAATTTGCTGCTCGGCTGACCCAGCAAGAGCAAACGTATACCAAAAATGAATGCAGAACCAGCTTTTCAGTGAAGAGCAGCCAGGCACATTTTAGCAAATTTCCACTTGTAAGTGGGGTTGGAAACGCCTTTCAGGCTCACTACTGGGCTCAAAACATGCAGCCCAGATGTCTCTCATGATAGCAGGTGGTTAAGTAGAAATTCGCTGCTCGGCTGACCCGGCAGGAGCAAACGTATGCCAAAAATGTACGCAGAATGAGCTTTTCAGTGAAGAGCAACCAGGCACATTTTAGCAAGTTTTACTTGTAAGTGGGGTTGGAAACGCTTTTCTGGCTCAGTACTGGGCTCAAAAGATGCAGCCCTGATGTCGCTCATGATAGCAGGTGGTTAAGTAGAAATTCGCAGCTCGGCTGACCCTGCAGGATCAAACGTACGCCAAAAATGTACGCAGAATGAGCTTTTCAGTGAAGAGCAACCAGGCACATTTTAGCAAGTTTTACATGTAAGTGGGGTTGGAAATGCTTTTCAGGCTCAGTACTGGGCTCAAAACATGCAGCCCTGAGGTCTCTCATGATAGGAGCTGGTTAAGTAAAAATTCGCCGCTCGGCTGATCCAGCAGGAGCAAACATATGCAAAAAATGTTCGTAGAATGAGCTTTTCAGTGAATAGCAGCCAGGCACATTTTAGCAAGTTTTACTTGGAAGAGGGGTTGTAAACGCTTTTCAGGCTCAGTACTGGGCTCAAAAGATGCATCCCTGATGTCTCTCATGATAGCAGGTGGTTAAGTAGAAATTCGCCGCTCGGCTGACCCAGCAGGAGCAAACGTATGCCAAAAATGTACGCAGAATGAGCTTTTCAGTCAAGAGCAACCAGGCACATTTTAGCAAGTTTTACTTGTAAGTGGAGTTGGAAACGCTTTTCAGGCTCAGTACTGGGCTCAAAACATGCAGCCCTGATGTCTCTCATGATAGCAGGTGGTTAAGTAGAAATTCGCTGCTCGGCTGACCCTGCAGGAGCAAACGTATGCTAAAAATGTTCGTAGAATGAGCTTTTCAGTGAAGAGCAGCAAAGGCACATTTTAGCAAGTTTTACTTGTAAGTGGGGTTGGAAATGCATTTCAGGCTCAGTACTGGGCTCAAAACATGCAGCCCTGATGTCTCTCATGATAGCAGGTGGTTAAGTAGAAATTCGCCGCTCGGCTGACCCAGCAGGAGCAAACGTATGCCAAAAATGTACGCAGAATGAGCTTTTAAGTGAAGAGCAACCAGGCACATTTTAGCAAGTTTTACTTGTAAGTGGGGTTGGTAACGCTTTTCAGGCTCAGTACTGGGCTCAAAACATGCAGCCCTGATGTCTCTCATGATAGCAGGTGGTTAAGTAAAAATTCGCCGCTCGGCTGACCCAGCAGGAGCAAACGTATGCCAAAAATGTACGCAGAATGAGCTTTTCAGTGAAGAGCAACCAGGCACATTTTAGCAAGTTTTACTTGTAAGTGGGGTTGAAACGCTTTTCAGGCTCAGTACTGGGCTCAAAACATGCAGCCCTGATGTCTCTCATGATAGCAGGTGGTTAAGTAGAAATTTGCTGCTCGGCTGACCCAGCAGGAGCAAACGTATGCCAAAAATGAATGCAGAACCAGCTTTTCAGTGAAGAGCAGCCAGGCACATTTTAGCAAATTTCCACTTGTAAGTGGGGTTGGAAACGCCTTTCAGGCTCACTACTGGGCTCAAAACATGCAGCCCAGATGTCTCTCATGATAGCAGGTGGTTAAGTAGAAATTCGCTGCTCGGCTGACCCGGCAGGAGCAAACGTATGCCAAAAATGTACGCAGAATGAGCTTTTCAGTGAAGAGCAACCAGGCACATTTTAGCAAGTTTTACTTGTAAGTGGGGTTGGAAACGCTTTTCTGGCTCAGTACTGGGCTCAAAAGATGCAGCCCTGATGTCGCTCATGATAGCAGGTGGTTAAGTAGAAATTCGCAGCTCGGCTGACCCTGCAGGATCAAACGAACGCCAAAAATGTACGCAGAATGAGCTTTTCAGTGAAGAGCAACCAGGCACATTTTAGCAAGTTTTACATGTAAGTGGGGTTGGAAACGCTTTTCAGGCTCAGTACTGGGCTCAAAACATGCAGCCCTGAGGTCTCTCATGATAGGAGCTGGTTAAGTAAAAATTCGCCGCTCGGCTGATCCAGCAGGAGCAAACATATGCGAAAAATGTTCGTAGAATGAGCTTTTCAGTGAAGAGCAGCCAGGCACATTTTAGAAAGTTTTACTTGTAAGTGGGGTTGGAAACGCTTTTCAGGCTCAGTACTGGGATCAAAACATGCAGCCCTGATGTCTCTCATGATAGCAGGTGGTTAAGTAGAAATTCGCTGCTCGGCTGACCCTGCAGGAGCAAACGTTTGCCAAAAATGTACGTAGAATGAACTTTTCAGTGAATAGCAGCCAGGCACATTACATTTTAGTAAGTTTTACTTGTAAGAGGGGTTGGAAACGCTTTTCAGGCTCAGTACTGGGCTCAAAAGATGCAGCCCTGATGTCTCTCATGATAGCAGGTGGTTAAGTAGAAATTCGCCGCTCGGCTGATCCAGCAGGAGCAAACATATGCGAAAAATGTTCGTAGAATGAGCTTTTCAGTGAAGAGCAGCCAGGCACATTTTAGCACGTTTTACTTGTAAGTGGGGTTGGAAATGCTTTTCAGGCTCAGTACTGGGCTCAAAACATGCAGCCCTGATGTCTCTCATGATAGCAGGTGGTTAAGTAGAAATTCGCTGCTCGGCTGACCCAGCAGGAGCAAACGTATGCCAAAAATGTACGCAGAATGAGCTTTTCAGTGAAGAGCAACCAGGCACATTTGAGCAACTTTTACTTGTAAGTGGGGTTGAAACACTTTATAGGCTCAGTACTGGGCTCAAAACATGCAGGCCTGAGGTCTCTCATGATAGGAGGTGGTTAAGTAGAAATTCGCCGCTCGGCTGATCCAGCAGGAGCAAACATATGCGAAAAATGTTCGTAGAATGAGCTTTTCAGTGAAGAGCAGCCAGGCACATTTGAGCAAGTTTTACTTGTAAGTGGGGTTGGAAACGCTTTTCAGGCTCAGTACTGGGATCAAAACATGCAGCCCTGATGTCTCTCATGATAGCAGGTGGTTAAGTAGAAATTTGCTGCTCGGCTGACCCTGCAGGAGCAAACGTATGCCAAAATTGTACGTAGAATGATCTTTTCAGTGAATAGCAGCCAGGCACATTTTAGCAAGTTTTACTTGTAAGAGGGGTTGGAAACACTTTTCAGGCTCAGTACTGGGCTCAAAAGATGCATCCCTGATGTCTCTCATGATAGCAGGTGGTAAAGTAGAAATTCGCCGCTCGGCTGACCAAGCAGGAGCAAACGTATGCCAAAAATGTACGCAGAATGAGCTTTTCAGTGAAGAGCAACCAGGCACATTTTAGCAAGTTTGACTTGTAAGTGGGGTTGGAAACGCTTTTCAGGCTCAGTACTGGGCTCAAAAGATGCAGCCCTGATGTCTCTCATGATAGCAGGTGGTTAAGTAGAAATTCGCTGCTCGGCTGACCCGGCAGGAGCAACCGTATGCCAAAAATGTATGCAGAATGAGCTTTTCAGTGAAGAGCAGCCAGGCACATTTGAGCAAGTTTTACTTGTAAGTGGGGTTGGAAACGCTTTTCAGGCTCTGTACTGGGCTCAAAAGATGCAGCCCTGAGGTCTCTCATGATAGGAGGTGGTTAAGTAGAAATTCGCCACTCGGCTGATCCAGCAGGAGCAAACATATACGAAAAATGTTCGTGAATGAGCTTTTCAGTGAAGATCAGCCAGGCACATTTTAGCAAGTTTTACTTGTAAGTGGGGTTGGAAACGCTTTTCAGGCTCAGTACTGGGCTCAAAACATGCAGCCCTGATGTCTCTCATGATAGCAGGTGGTTAAGTAGAAATTTGCTGCTCGGCTGACCCTGCCGGAGCAAACGTATGCTAAAAATGTTTGTAGAATGAGCTTTTCAGTGAATAGCAGCCAGGCACATTTTGCAAATTTTACTTGTAAGTGGGGTTGGAAATGCTTTTCAGGCTCAGTACTGGGCTCAAAACATGCAGCCCTGATGTCTCTCATGATAGCAGGTGGTTAAGTAGAAATTCGCTGCTCGGCTGAGCCTGCAGGATCAAAAGTATGCTAAAAATCTTTGTAGAATGAGCTTTTCAGTGAAGAGCAGCCAGGCACATTTTAGCAAGTTTTACTTGTAAGTGGGGTTGGAAACGCTTTTCAGGCTTAGTACTGGGATCAAAACATGCAGCCCTGATGTCTCTCATGATAGCAGGTGGTTAAGTAGAAATTCGCTGCTCGGCTGACCCTGCAGGAGCAAACGTTTGCTAAAAATGTTCGTAGAATGAGCTTTTCAGTGAAGAGCAGCCAGGCACATTTTAGCAAGTTTTACTTGTAAGTGGGGTTGGAAATGCTTTTCAGGCTCAGTACTGGGCTCAAAACATGCAGCCCTGATGTCTCTCATGATAGCAGGTGGTTAAGTAGAAATTCGCCGCTCGGCTGACCCAGCAGGAGCAAACGTATGCCAAAAATGTACGCAGAATGAGCTTTTCAGTGAAGAGCAACCAAACACATTTGAGCAACTTTTACTTGTAAGTGGGGTTGAAACACTTTTCAGGCTCAGTACTGGGCTCAAAACATGCAGCCCTGAGGTCTCTCATGATAGGAGGTGGTTAAGTAGAAATTTGCTGCTCGGCTGACCCAACAGGAGCAAACGTATGCCAAAAATGTACGCAGAACCAGCTTTTCAGTGAAGAGCATCCAGGCACATTTTAGCAAGTTTTACTTGTAAGTGGGGTTGGAAACGCTTTTCAGGCTCAGTACTGGGCTCAAAAGATGCAGCCCTGAGGTCTCTCATGATAGGAGGTGGTTAAGTAGATATTTGCCGCTCGGCTGATCCAGCAGGAGCAAACATATGCGAAAAATGTTCGTAGAATGAGCTTTTCAGTGAAGAGCAGCCAGGCACATTTTAGCAAGTTTTACTTGTAAGTGGGGTTGGAATCGCTTTTCAGGCTCAGTACTGGGATCAAAACATGCAGCCCTGATGTCTCTCATGATAGCAGGTGGTTAAGTAGAAATTCACTGCTCGACTGACCCTGCAGGAGCAAACGTATGCCAAAAATGTACGTAGAATGAGCTTTTCAGTGACTAGCAGCCAGGCACATTTTAGCAAGTTTTACTTGTAAGAGGGGTTGGAAACGCTTTTCAGGCTCAGTACTGGGCTCAAAAGATGCATCCCTGATGTCTCTCATGATAGCAGGTGGTTAAGTAGAAATTCGCCTCTTGGCTGACCCAGCAGGAGCAAACGTATGCCAAAAATGTACGCAGAATGAGCTTTTCAGTGAAGAGCAACCAGGCACATTTTAGCAAGTTTTACTTGTAAGTGGGGTTGGAAACGCTTTTCAGGCTCAGTACTGGGCTCAAAACATGCAGCCCTGATGTCTCTCATGATAGCAGGTGGTTAAGTAGAAATTCGCTGCTCGGCTGACCCGGCAGGAGCAAACGTATGCCAAAAATGTACGCAGAATGAGCTTTTCAGTGAAGAGCAGCCAGGCACATTTTAGCAAGTTTTACTTTTAAGTGGGGTTGGAAACGCTTTTCAGGCTCAGTACTGGGCTCAAAACATGCAGCCCTGATGTCTCTCATGATAGCAGGTGGTTAAGTAGAAATTCGCTGCTCGGCTGACCCTGCAGGAGCAAACGTATGCTAAAAATGTTCGTCGAATGAGCTTTTCAGTGAAGAGCAGCCAGGCACATTTTAGCAAGTTTTACTTGTAAGTGGGGTTGGAAATGCTTTTCAGGCTCAGTACTGGGCTCAAAACATGCAGCCCTGATGTCTCTCATGATAGCAGGTGGTTAAGTAGAAATTCGCTGCTCGGCTGACCCGGCAGGATAAACGTATGCCAAAAATGTACGCAGAATGAGCTTTTCAGTGAAGAGCAGCCAGGCACATTTTAGCAAGTTTTACTTGTAAGTGGGGTTGGAAACGCTTTTCAGGCTCAGTACTGGGCTCAAAACATGCAGCCCTGATGTCTCTCATGATAGCAGGTGGTTAAGTAGAAATTCGCTGCTCGGCTGAGCCTGCAGGAGCAAACGTATGCTAAAAATGTTCGTAGAATGAGCTTTTCAGTGAAGAGCAGCCAGGCACATTTTAGCAAGTTTTACTTGTAAGTGGGATTGGAAATGCTTTTCAGGCTCAGTACTGGGCTCAAAACATGCAGCCCTGATGTCTCTCATGAATGCAGGTGGTTAAGTAGAAATTCGCAGCTCGGCTGACCCAGCAGGAGCAAACGTATGCCAAAAATGTACGCAGAATGAGCTCTTCAGTGAAGAGCAACCAGGCACATTTTAGCAAGTTTTACTTGTAAGTGGGGTTGAAACGCTTTTCAGGCTCAGTACTGGGCTCAAAACATGCAGCCCTGAGGTCTCTCATGATAGGAGGTGGTTAAGTAGAAATTCGCCGCTCGGCTGATCCAGCAGGAGCAAACATATGCGAAAAATGTTCGTAGAATGAGCTTTTCAGTGAAGAGCAGCCAGGCACATTTTAGCAAGTTTTACTTGTAAGTGGGGTTGGAAACGCTTTTCAGGCTCAGTACTGGGATCAAAACATGCAGCCCTGATGTCTCTCATGATAGCAGGTGGTTAAGTAGAAATTTGCTGCTCGGCTGACCCTGCAGGAGCAAACGTATGCCAAAATTGTACATAGAATGAGCTTTTCAGTGAATAGCAGCCAGGCACATTTTAGCAAGTTTTACTTGTAAGAGGGGTTGGAAACGCTTTTCAGGCTCAGTACTGGGCTCAAAAGATGCATCCCTGATGTCTCTCATGATAGCAGGTGGTTAAGTAGAAATTCGCCGCTCGGCTGACCAAGCAGGAGCAAACGTATGCCAAAAATGTACGCAGAATGAGCTTTTCAGTGAAGAGCAACCAGGCACATTTTAGCAAGTTTGACTTGTAAGTGGGGTTGGAAACGCTTTTCAGGCTCAGTACTGGGCTCAAAAGATACAGCCCTGATGTCTCTCATGATAGCAGGTGGTTAAGTAGAAATTCGCTGCTCGGCTGACCCGGCAGGAGCAACCGTATGCCAAAAATGTATGCAGAATGAGCTTTTCAGTGAAGAGCAGCCAGGCACATTTGAGCAAGTTTTACTTGTAAGTGGGGTTGGAAACGCTTTTCAGGCTCAGTACTGGGCTCAAAAGATGCAGCCCTGAGGTCTCTCATGATAGGAGGTGGTTAAGTAGAAATTCGCCACTCGGCTGATCCAGCAGGAGCAAACATATGCGAAAAATGTTCGTGAATGAGCTTTTCAGTGAAGATCAGCCAGGCACATTTTAGCAAGTTTTACTTGTAAGTGGGGTTGGAAACGCTTTTCAGGCTCAGTACTGGGCTCAAAACATGCAGCCCTGATGTCTCTCATGATAGCAGGTGGTTAAGTAGAAATTTGCTGCTCGGCTGACCCTGCCGGAGCAAACGTATGCTAAAAATGTTTGTAGAATGAGCTTTTCAGTGAATAGCAGCCAGGCACATTTTGCAAATTTTACTTGTAAGTGGGGTTGGAAATGCTTTTCAGGCTCAGTACTGGGCTCAAAACATGCAGCCCTGATGTCTCTCATGATAGCAGGTGGTTTGTAGAAATTCGCCGCTCGGCTGACCCAGCAGGAGCAAACGTATGCCAAAAATGTACGCAGAATGAGCTTTTAAGTGAAGAGCAACCAGGCACATTTTAGCAAGTTTTACTTGTAAGTGGGGTTGGAAACGCTTTTCAGGCTCAGTACTGGGCTCAAAACATGCAGCCCTGATCTCGCTCATGATAGCAGGTGGTTAAGTAGAAATTCGCTGCTCGACTGACCCAGCAGGACAAACGTATGCCAAAAATGTACGCAGAATGAGCTTTTCAGTGAAGAGCAGCCAGGCACATTTTAGCAAGTTTTACTTGTAAGTGGGGTTGGAATCGCTTTTCAGGCTCAGTACTGGGATCAAAACATGCAGCCCTGATGTCTCTCATGATAGCAGGTGGTTAAGTAGAAATTCACTGCTCGACTGACCCTGCAGGAGCAAACGTATGCCAAAAATGTACGTAGAATGAGCTTTTCAGTGACTAGCAGCCAGGCACATTTTAGCAAGTTTTACTTGTAAGAGGGGTTGGAAACGCTTTTCAGGCTCAGTACTGGGCTCAAAAGATGCATCCCTGATGTCTCTCATGATAGCAGGTGGTTAAGTAGAAATTCGCCTCTTGGCTGACCCAGCAGGAGCAAACGTATGCCAAAAATGTACGCAGAATGAGCTTTTCAGTGAAGAGCAACCAGGCACATTTTAGCAAGTTTTACTTGTAAGTGGGGTTGGAAACGCTTTTCAGGCTCAGTACTGGGCTCAAAACATGCAGCCCTGATGTCTCTCATGATAGCAGGTGGTTAAGTAGAAATTCGCTGCTCGGCTGACCCGGCAGGAGCAAACGTATGCCAAAAATGTACGCAGAATGAGCTTTTCAGTGAAGAGCAGCCAGGCACATTTTAGCAAGTTTTACTTTTAAGTGGGGTTGGAAACGCTTTTCAGGCTCAGTACTGGGCTCAAAACATGCAGCCCTGATGTCTCTCATGATAGCAGGTGGTTAAGTAGAAATTCGCTGCTCGGCTGACCCGGCAGGATAAACGTATGCCAAAAATGTACGCAGAATGAGCTTTTCAGTGAAGAGCAGCCAGGCACATTTTAGCAAGTTTTACTTGTAAGTGGGGTTGGAAACGCTTTTCAGGCTCAGTACTGGGCTCAAAACATGCAGCCCTGATGTCTCTCATGATAGCAGGTGGTTAAGTAGAAATTCGCTGCTCGGCTGAGCCTGCAGGAGCAAACGTATGCTAAAAATGTTCGTAGAATGAGCTTTTCAGTGAAGAGCAGCCAGGCACATTTTAGCAAGTTTTACTTGTAAGTGGGATTGGAAATGCTTTTCAGGCTCAGTACTGGGCTCAAAACATGCAGCCCTGATGTCTCTCATGAATGCAGGTGGTTAAGTAGAAATTCGCAGCTCGGCTGACCCAGCAGGAGCAAACGTATGCCAAAAATGTATGCAGAATGAGCTCTTCAGTGAAGAGCAACCAGGCACATTTTAGCAAGTTTTACTTGTAAGTGGGGTTGAAACGCTTTTCAGGCTCAGTACTGGGCTCAAAACATGCAGCCCTGAGGTCTCTCATTATAGGAGGTGGTTAAATAGAAATTTGCTGCTCGGCTGACCCAGCAGGAGCAAATGTATGCCAAAAATGTACGCAGAACCAACTTTTCAGTGAAGAGCAGCCAGGCACATTTTAGCAAGTTTTACTTGTAAGTGGGGTTGGAAACGCTTTTCAGGCTCAGTACTGGGATCAAAACATGCAGCCCTGATGTCTCTCATGATAGCAGGTGGTTAAGTAGAAATTCACTGCTCGACTGACCCTGCAGGAGCAAACGTATGCCAAAAATGTACGTAGAATGAGCTTTTCAGTGACTAGCAGCCAGGCACATTTTAGCAAGTTTTACTTGTAAGAGGGGTTGGAAACGCTTTTCAGGCTCAGTACTGGGCTCAAAAGATGCATCCCTGATGTCTCTCATGATAGCAGGTGGTTAAGTAGAAATTCGCCTCTTGGCTGACCCAGCAGGAGCAAACGTATGCCAAAAATGTACGCAGAATGAGCTTTTCAGTGAAGAGCAACCAGGCACATTTTAGCAAGTTTTACTTGTAAGTGGGGTTGGAAACGCTTTTCAGGCTCAGTACTGGGCTCAAAACATGCAGCCCTGATGTCTCTCATGATAGCAGGTGGTTAAGTAGAAATTCGCTGCTCGGCTGACCCGGCAGGAGCAAACGTATGCCAAAAATGTACGCAGAATGAGCTTTTCAGTGAAGAGCAGCCAGGCACATTTTAGCAAGTTTTACTTTTAAGTGGGGTTGGAAACGCTTTTCAGGCTCAGTACTGGGCTCAAAACATGCAGCCCTGATGTCTCTCATGATAGCAGGTGGTTAAGTAGAAATTCGCTGCTCGGCTGACCCGGCAGGATAAACGTATGCCAAAAATGTACGCAGAATGAGCTTTTCAGTGAAGAGCAGCCAGGCACATTTTAGCAAGTTTTACTTGTAAGTGGGGTTGGAAACGCTTTTCAGGCTCAGTACTGGGCTCAAAACATGCAGCCCTGATGTCTCTCATGATAGCAGGTGGTTAAGTAGAAATTCGCTGCTCGGCTGAGCCTGCAGGAGCAAACGTATGCTAAAAATGTTCGTAGAATGAGCTTTTCAGTGAAGAGCAGCCAGGCACATTTTAGCAAGTTTTACTTGTAAGTGGGATTGGAAATGCTTTTCAGGCTCAGTACTGGGCTCAAAACATGCAGCCCTGATGTCTCTCATGAATGCAGGTGGTTAAGTAGAAATTCGCAGCTCGGCTGACCCAGCAGGAGCAAACGTATGCCAAAAATGTATGCAGAATGAGCTCTTCAGTGAAGAGCAACCAGGCACATTTTAGCAAGTTTTACTTGTAAGTGGGGTTGAAACGCTTTTCAGGCTCAGTACTGGGCTCAAAACATGCAGCCCTGAGGTCTCTCATTATAGGAGGTGGTTAAATAGAAATTTGCTGCTCGGCTGACCCAGCAGGAGCAAATGTATGCCAAAAATGTACGCAGAACCAACTTTTCAGTGAAGAGCAGCCAGGCACATTTTAGCAAGTTTTACTTGTAAGTGGGGTTGGAAACGCTTTTCAGGCTCAGTACTGGGCTCAAAACATGCAGCCCTGATGTCTCTCATCATAGCAGGTCGTTAAGTAGAAATTCGCTGCTCGGCTGACCCAGCAGGAGCAAACGTATGCCAAAAATGTACGCAGAATGAGCTCTTCAGTGAAGAGCAACCAGGCACATTTTAGCAAGTTTTACTTGTAAGTGGGGTTGAAACGCTTTTCAGGCTCAGTACTGGGCTCAAAAGATGCAGCCCTGAGGTCTCTCATGATAGGAGGTGGTTAAGTAGAAATTCGCCACTCGGCTGATCCAGCAGGAGCAAACATATGCGAAAAATGTTCGTGAATGAGCTTTTCAGTGAAGATCAGCCAGGCACATTTTAGCAAGTTTTACTTGTAAGTGGGGTTGGAAACGCTTTTCAGGCTCAGTACTGGGCTCAAAACATGCAGCCCTGATGTCTCTCATGATAGCAGGTGGTTAAGTAGAAATTTGCTGCTCGGCTGACCCTGCCGGAGCAAACGTATGCTAAAAATGTTTGTAGAATGAGCTTTTCAGTGAATAGCAGCCAGGCACATTTTGCAAATTTTACTTGTAAGTGGGGTTGGAAATGCTTTTCAGGCTCAGTACTGGGCTCAAAACATGCAGCCCTGATGTCTCTCATGATAGCAGGTGGTTTGTAGAAATTCGCCGCTCGGCTGACCCAGCAGGAGCAAACGTATGCCAAAAATGTACGCAGAATGAGCTTTTAAGTGAAGAGCAACCAGGCACATTTTAGCAAGTTTTACTTGTAAGTGGGGTTGGAAACGCTTTTCAGGCTCAGTACTGGGCTCAAAACATGCAGCCCTGATCTCGCTCATGATAGCAGGTGGTTAAGTAGAAATTCGCTGCTCGGCTGACCCAGCAGGACAAACGTATGCCAAAAATGTACGCAGAATGAGCTTTTCAGTGAAGAGCAGCCAGGCACATTTTAGCAAGTTTTACTTGTAAGTGGGGTTGGAATCGCTTTTCAGGCTCAGTACTGGGATCAAAACATGCAGCCCTGATGTCTCTCATGATAGCAGGTGGTTAAGTAGAAATTCACTGCTCGACTGACCCTGCAGGAGCAAACGTATGCCAAAAATGTACGTAGAATGAGCTTTTCAGTGACTAGCAGCCAGGCACATTTTAGCAAGTTTTACTTGTAAGAGGGGTTGGAAACGCTTTTCAGGCTCAGTACTGGGCTCAAAAGATGCATCCCTGATGTCTCTCATGATAGCAGGTGGTTAAGTAGAAATTCGCCTCTTGGCTGACCCAGCAGGAGCAAACGTATGCCAAAAATGTACGCAGAATGAGCTTTTCAGTGAAGAGCAACCAGGCACATTTTAGCAAGTTTTACTTGTAAGTGGGGTTGGAAACGCTTTTCAGGCTCAGTACTGGGCTCAAAACATGCAGCCCTGATGTCTCTCATGATAGCAGGTGGTTAAGTAGAAATTCGCTGCTCGGCTGACCCGGCAGGAGCAAACGTATGCCAAAAATGTACGCAGAATGAGCTTTTCAGTGAAGAGCAGCCAGGCACATTTTAGCAAGTTTTACTTTTAAGTGGGGTTGGAAACGCTTTTCAGGCTCAGTACTGGGCTCAAAACATGCAGCCCTGATGTCTCTCATGATAGCAGGTGGTTAAGTAGAAATTCGCTGCTCGGCTGACCCTGCAGGAGCAAACGTATGCTAAAAATGTTCGTCGAATGAGCTTTTCAGTGAAGAGCAGCCAGGCACATTTTAGCAAGTTTTACTTGTAAGTGGGGTTGGAAATGCTTTTCAGGCTCAGTACTGGGCTCAAAACATGCAGCCCTGATGTCTCTCATGATAGCAGGTGGTTAAGTAGAAATTCGCTGCTCGGCTGACCCGGCAGGATAAACGTATGCCAAAAATGTACGCAGAATGAGCTTTTCAGTGAAGAGCAGCCAGGCACATTTTAGCAAGTTTTACTTGTAAGTGGGGTTGGAAACGCTTTTCAGGCTCAGTACTGGGCTCAAAACATGCAGCCCTGATGTCTCTCATGATAGCAGGTGGTTAAGTAGAAATTCGCTGCTCGGCTGAGCCTGCAGGAGCAAACGTATGCTAAAAATGTTCGTAGAATGAGCTTTTCAGTGAAGAGCAGCCAGGCACATTTTAGCAAGTTTTACTTGTAAGTGGGATTGGAAATGCTTTTCAGGCTCAGTACTGGGCTCAAAACATGCAGCCCTGATGTCTCTCATGAATGCAGGTGGTTAAGTAGAAATTCGCAGCTCGGCTGACCCAGCAGGAGCAAACGTATGCCAAAAATGTACGCAGAATGAGCTCTTCAGTGAAGAGCAACCAGGCACATTTTAGCAAGTTTTACTTGTAAGTGGGGTTGAAACGCTTTTCAGGCTCAGTACTGGGCTCAAAACATGCAGCCCTGAGGTCTCTCATGATAGGAGGTGGTTAAGTAGAAATTCACTGCTCGACTGACCCTGCAGGAGCAAACGTATGCCAAAAATGTACGTAGAATGAGCTTTTCAGTGACTAGCAGCCAGGCACATTTTAGCAAGTTTTACTTGTAAGAGGGGTTGGAAACGCTTTTCAGGCTCAGTACTGGGCTCAAAAGATGCATCCCTGATGTCTCTCATGATAGCAGGTGGTTAAGTAGAAATTCGCCTCTTGGCTGACCCAGCAGGAGCAAACGTATGCCAAAAATGTACGCAGAATGAGCTTTTCAGTGAAGAGCAACCAGGCACATTTTAGCAAGTTTTACTTGTAAGTGGGGTTGGAAACGCTTTTCAGGCTCAGTACTGGGCTCAAAACATGCAGCCCTGATGTCTCTCATGATAGCAGGTGGTTAAGTAGAAATTCGCTGCTCGGCTGACCCGGCAGGAGCAAACGTATGCCAAAAATGTACGCAGAATGAGCTTTTCAGTGAAGAGCAGCCAGGCACATTTTAGCAAGTTTTACTTTTAAGTGGGGTTGGAAACGCTTTTCAGGCTCAGTACTGGGCTCAAAACATGCAGCCCTGATGTCTCTCATGATAGCAGGTGGTTAAGTAGAAATTCGCTGCTCGGCTGACCCTGCAGGAGCAAACGTATGCTAAAAATGTTCGTCGAATGAGCTTTTCAGTGAAGAGCAGCCAGGCACATTTTAGCAAGTTTTACTTGTAAGTGGGGTTGGAAATGCTTTTCAGGCTCAGTACTGGGCTCAAAACATGCAGCCCTGATGTCTCTCATGATAGCAGGTGGTTAAGTAGAAATTCGCTGCTCGGCTGACCCGGCAGGATAAACGTATGCCAAAAATGTACGCAGAATGAGCTTTTCAGTGAAGAGCAGCCAGGCACATTTTAGCAAGTTTTACTTGTAAGTGGGGTTGGAAACGCTTTTCAGGCTCAGTACTGGGCTCAAAACATGCAGCCCTGATGTCTCTCATGATAGCAGGTGGTTAAGTAGAAATTCGCTGCTCGGCTGAGCCTGCAGGAGCAAACGTATGCTAAAAATGTTCGTAGAATGAGCTTTTCAGTGAAGAGCAGCCAGGCACATTTTAGCAAGTTTTACTTGTAAGTGGGATTGGAAATGCTTTTCAGGCTCAGTACTGGGCTCAAAACATGCAGCCCTGATGTCTCTCATGAATGCAGGTGGTTAAGTAGAAATTCGCAGCTCGGCTGACCCAGCAGGAGCAAACGTATGCCAAAAATGTACGCAGAATGAGCTCTTCAGTGAAGAGCAACCAGGCACATTTTAGCAAGTTTTACTTGTAAGTGGGGTTGAAACGCTTTTCAGGCTCAGTACTGGGCTCAAAACATGCAGCCCTGAGGTCTCTCATGATAGGAGGTGGTTAAGTAGAAATTCGCCGCTCGGCTGATCCAGCAGGAGCAAACATATGCGAAAAATGTTCGTAGAATGAGCTTTTCAGTGAAGAGCAGCCAGGCACATTTTAGCAAGTTTTACTTGTAAGTGGGGTTGGAAACGCTTTTCAGGCTCAGTACTGGGATCAAAACATGCAGCCCTGATGTCTCTCATGATAGCAGGTGGTTAAGTAGAAATGTGCTGCTCGGCTGACCCTGCAGGAGCAAACGTATGCCAAAATTGTACGTAGAATGAGCTTTTCAGTGAATAGCAGCCAGGCACATTTTAGCAAGTTTTACTTGTAAGAGGGGTTGGAAACACTTTTCAGGCTCAGTATTGGGCTCAAAAGATGCATCCCTGATGTCTCTCATGATAGCAGGTGGTTAAGTAGAAATTCGCCGCTCGGCTGACCAAGCAGGAGCAAACGTATGCCAAAAATGTACGCAGAATGAGCTTTTCAGTGAAGAGCAACCAGGCACATTTTAGCAAGTTTGACTTGTAAGTGGGGTTGGAAATGCTTTTCAGGCTCAGTACTGGGCTCAAAAGATGCAGCCCTGATGTCTCTCATGATAGCAGGTGGTTAAGTAGAAATTCGCTGCTCGGCTGACCCGGCAGGAGCAACCGTATGCCAAAAATGTATGCAGAATGAGCTTTTCAGTGAAGAGCAGCCAGGCACATTTGAGCAAGTTTTACTTGTAAGTGGGGTTGGAAACGCTTTTCAGGCTCAGTACTGGGCTCAAAAGATGCAGCCCTGAGGTCTCTCATGATAGGAGGTGGTTAAGTAGAAATTCGCCACTCGGCTGATCCAGCCGGAGCAAACGTATGCGAAAAATGTTCGTGAATGAGCTTTTCAGTGAAGATCAGCCAGGCACATTTTAGCAAGTTTTACTTGTAAGTGGGGTTGGAAACGCTTTTCAGGCTCAGTACTGGGCTCAAAACATGCAGCCCTGATGTCTCTCATGATAGCAGGTGGTTAAGTAGAAATTTGCTGCTCGGCTGACCCTGCCGGAGCAAACGTATGCTAAAAATGTTTGTAGAATGAGCTTTTCAGTGAATAGCAGCCAGGCACATTTTGCAAATTTTACTTGTAAGTGGGGTTGGAAATGCTTTTCAGGCTCAGTACTGGGCTCAAAACATGCAGCCCTGATGTCTCTCATGATAGCAGGTGGTTTGTAGAAATTCGCCGCTCGGCTGACCCAGCAGGAGCAAACGTATGCCAAAAATGTACGCAGAATGAGCTTTTAAGTGAAGAGCAACCAGGCACATTTTAGCAAGTTTTACTTGTAAGTGGGGTTGGAAACGCTTTTCAGGCTCAGTACTGGGCTCAAAACATGCAGCCCTGATGTCGCTCATGATAGCAGGTGGTTAAGTAGAAATTCGCTGCTTGGCTGACCCAGCAGGACAAACGTATGCCAAAAATGTACGCAGAATGAGCTTTTCAGTGAAGAGCAGCCAGGCACATTTTAGCAAGTTTTACTTGTAAGTGGGGATGGAAACGCTTTTCAGGCTCAGTACTGGGCTCAAAACATGCAGCCCTGATGTCTCTCATGATAGCAGGTGGTTAAGTAGAAATTCGCTGCTCGGCTGAGCCTGCAGGATCAAAAGTATGCTAAAAATGTTCGTAGAATGAGCTTTTCAGTGAAGAGCAGCCAGGCACATTTTAGCAAGTTTTACTTGTAAGTGGGGTTGGAAACGCTTTTCAGGCTTAGTACTGGGATCAAAACATGCAGCCCTGATGTCTCTCATGATAGCAGGTGGTTAAGTAGAAATTCGCTGCTCGGCTGACCCTGCAGGAGCAAACGTTTGCTAAAAATGTTCGTAGAATGAGCTTTTCAGTGAAGAGCAGCCAGGCACATTTTAGCAAGTTTTACTTGTAAGTGGGGCTGGAAATGCTTTTCAGGCTCAGTACTGGGCTCAAAACATGCAGCCCTGATGTCTCTCATGATAGCAGGTGGTTAAGTAGAAATTCGCCGCTCGGCTGACCCAGCAGGAGCAAACGTATGCCAAAAATGTACGCAGAATGAGCTTTTCAGTGAAGAGCAACCAAACACATTTGAGCAACTTTTACTTGTATGTGGGGTTGAAACGCTTTTCAGGCTCAGTACTGGGCTCAAAACATGCAGCCCTGAGGTCTCTCATGATAGGAGGTGGTTAAGTAGAAATTTGCTGCTCGGCTGACCCAACAGGAGCAAACGTATGCCAAAAATGTACGCAGAACCAGCTTTTCAGTGAAGAGCATCCAGGCACATTTTAGCAAGTTTTACTTGTAAGTGGGGTTGGAAACGCTTTTCAGGCTCAGTACTGGGCTCAAAAGATGCAGCCCTGAGGTCTCTCATGATAGGAGGTGGTTAAGTAGAAATTCGCCGCTCGGCTGATCCAGCAGGAGCAAACATATGCGAAAAATGTTCGTAGAATGAGCTTTTCAGTGAAGAGCAGCCAGGCACATTTTAGCAAGTTTTACTTGTAAGTGGGGTTGGAATCGCTTTTCAGGCTCAGTACTGGGATCAAAACATGCAGCCCTGATGTCTCTCATGATAGCAGGTGGTTAAGTAGAAATTCGCCTCTTGGCTGACCCAGCAGGAGCAAACGTATGCCAAAAATGTACGCAGAATGAGCTTTTCAGTGAATAGCAGCCAGGCACATTTTAGCAAGTTTTACTTGTAAGAGGGGTTGGAAACGCTTTTCAGGCTCAGTACTGGGCTCAAAAGATGCATCCCTGATGTCTCTCATGATAGCAGGTGGTTAAGTAGAAATTCGCCTCTTGGCTGACCCAGCAGGAGCAAACGTATGCCAAAAATGTACGCAGAATGAGCTTTTCAGTGAAGAGCAACCAGGCACATTTTAGCAAGTTTTACTTGTAAGTGGGGTTGGAAACGCTTTTCAGGCTCAGTACTGGGCTCAAAACATGCAGCCCTGATGTCTCTCATGATAGCAGGTGGTTAAGTAGAAATTCGCTGCTCGGCTGACCCGGCAGGAGCAAACGTATGCCAAAAATGTACGCAGAATGAGCTTTTCAGTGAAGAGCAGCCAGGCACATTTTAGCAAGTTTTACTTTTAAGTGGGGTTGGAAACGCTTTTCAGGCTCAGTACTGGGCTCAAAACATGCAGCCCTGATGTCTCTCATGATAGCAGGTGGTTAAGTAGAAATTCGCTGCTCGGCTGACCCTGCAGGAGCAAACGTATGCTAAAAATGTTCGTCGAATGAGCTTTTCAGTGAAGAGCAGCCAGGCACATTTTAGCAAGTTTTACTTGTAAGTGGGGTTGGAAATGCTTTTCAGGATCAGTACTGGGCTCAAAACATGCAGCCCTGATGTCTCTCATGATAGCAGGTGGTTAAGTAGAAATTCGCTGCTCGGCTGACCCGGCAGGATAAACGTATGCCAAAAATGTACGCAGAATGAGCTTTTCAGTGAAGAGCAGCCAGGCACATTTTAGCAAGTTTTACTTGTAAGTGGGGTTGGAAACGCTTTTCAGGCTCAGTACTGGGCTCAAAACATGCAGCCCTGATGTCTCTCATGATAGCAGGTGGTTAAGTAGAAATTCGCTGCTCGGCTGAGCCTGCAGGAGCAAACGTATGCTAAAAATGTTCGTAGAATGAGCTTTTCAGTGAAGAGCAGCCAGGCTCATTTTAGCAAGTTTTACTTGTAAGTGGGATTGGAAATGCTTTTCAGGCTCAGTACTGGGCTCAAAACATGCAGCCCTGATGTCTCTCATGAATGCAGGTGGTTAAGTAGAAATTCGCAGCTCGGCTGACCCAGCAGGAGCAAACGTATGACAAAAATGTACGCAGAATGAGCTCTTCAGTGAAGAGCAACCAGGCACATTTTAGCAAGTTTTACTTGTAAGTGGGGTTGAAACGCTTTTCAGGCTCAGTACTGGGCTCAAAACATGCAGCCCTGAGGTCTCTCATGATAGGAGGTGGTTAAGTAGAAATTCGCTGCTCGGCTGACCCTGCAGGAGCAAACGTATGCTAAAAATGTTCGTAGAATGAGCTTTTCAGTGAAGCGCAGCCAGGCACATTTTAGCAAGTTTTACTTGTAAGTGGGGTTGGAAATGCTTTTCAGGCTCAGTACTGGGCTCAAAACATGCAGCCCTGATGTCTCTCATGATAGCAGGTGGTTAAGTAGAAATTCGCCGCTCGGCTGACCCAGCAGGAGCAAACGTATGCCAAAAATGTACGCAGAATGAGCTTTTCAGTGAAGAGCAACCAGGCACATTTTAGCAAGTTTTACTTGTAAGTGGGATTGGAAACGCTTTTCAGGCTCAGTACTGGGCTCAAAACATGCAGCCCTGATGTCTCTCATGATAGCAGGTGGTTAAGTAGAAATTCGCTGCTCGGCTGACCCTGCAGGAGCAAACGTATGCCACAAATGTACGTAGAATGAGCTTTTCATTGAATAGCAGCCAGGCACATTTTAGCAAGTTTTACATGTAAGAGGGGTTGGAAACGCTTTTCAGGCTCAGTACTGGGCTCAAAAGATGCATCCCTGATGTCTCTCATGATAGCAGGTGGTTAAGTAGAAATTCACCGATCGGCTGACCCAGCAGGAGCAAACGTATGCCAAAAATGTACGCAGAATGAGCTTTTCAGTGAAGAGCAACCAGGCACATTTTAGCAAGTTTTACTTGTAAGTGGGGTTGGAAACGCTTTTCAGGCTCAGTACTGGGCTCAAAACATGCAGCCCTGATGTCTCTCATGATAGCAGGTGGTTAAGTAGAAATTCGCTGCTCGGCTGACCCGGCAGGAGCAACCGTATGCCAAAAATGTATGCTGAATGAGCTTTTCATTAAAGAGCAGCCAGGCACATTTGAGCAAGTTTTACTTGTAAGTGGGGTTGGAAACGCTTTTCAGGCTCAGTACTGGGCTCAAAAGATGCAGCCCTGAGGTCTCTCATGATAGGAGGTGGTTAAGTAGAAATTCGCCGCTCGGCTGATCCAGCAGGAGCAAACATATGCGAAAAATGTTCGTGAATGAGCTTTTCAGTGAAGAGCAGCCAGGCACATTTTAGCAAGTTTTACTTGTAAGTTGGGTTGGAAACGCTTTTCAGGCTCAGTACTGGGCTCAAAACATGCAGCCCTGATGTCTCTCATGATAGCAGGTGGTTAAGTAGAAATTCGCTGCTCGGCTGACCCTGCAGGAGCAAACGTATGCTAAAAATGTTCGTAGAATGAGCTTTTCATTGAAGAGCAGCCAGGCACATTTTAGCAAGTTTTACTTGTAAGTGGGGTTGGAAATGCTTTTCAGGCTCAGTACTGGGCTCAAAACATGCAGCCCTGATGTCTCTCATGATAGCAGGTGGTTAAGTAGAAATTCGCCGCTCGGCTGACCCAGCAGGAGCAAACGTATGCCAAAAATGTACGCAGAATGAGCTTTTAAGTGTAGAGCAACCAGGCACAATTTAGCAAGTTTTACTTGTAAGTGGGGTTGGTAACGCTTTTCAGGCTCAGTACTGGGCTCAAAACATGCAGCCCTGATGTCTCTCATCATAGCAGGTGGTTTAGTAAAAATTCCCCGCTCGGCTGACCCAGCAGGAGCAAACGTATGCCAAAAATGTACGCAGAATGAGCTTTTCAGTGAAGAGCAACCAGGCACATTTTAGCAAGTTTTACTTGTAAGTGGGGTTGAAACGCTTTTCAGGCTCAGTACTGGGCTCAAAACATGCAGCCCTGATGTCTCTCATGATAGCAGGTGGTTAAGTAGAAATTTGCTGCTCGGCTGACCCAGCAGGAGCAAACGTATGCCAAAAATGAATGCAGAACCAGCTTTCCAGTGAAGAGCAACCAGGCACATTTTAGCAAGTTTTACTTGTAAGTGGGGTTGGAAACGCTTTTCTGGCTCAGTACTGGGCTCAAAAGATGCAGCCCTGATGTCGCTCATGATAGCAGGTGGTTAAGTAGAAATTCGCAGCTCGGCTGACCCTGCAGGATCAAACGTACGCCAAAAATGTACGCAGAATGAGCTTTTCAGTGAAGAGCAACCAGGCACATTTTAGCAAGTTTTACATGTAAGTAAGGTTGGAAACGCTTTTCAGGCTCAGTACTGGGCTCAAAACATGCAGCCCTGAGGTCTCTCATGATAGGAGCTGGTTAAGTAAAAATTCGCCGCTCGGCTGATCCAGCAGGAGCAAACATATGCGAAAAATGTTCGTAGAATGAGCTTTTCAGTGAAGAGCAGCCAGGCACATTTTAGAAAGTTTTACTTGTAAGTGGGGTTAGAAACGCTTTTCAGGCTCAGTACTGGGATCAAAACATGCAGCCCTGATGTCTCTCATGATAGCAGGTGGTTAAGTAGAAATTCGCTGCTCGGCTGACCCTGCAGGAGCAAACGTTTGCCAAAAATGTACGTAGAATGAACTTTTCAGTGAATAGCAGCCAGGCACATTACATTTTAGTAAGTTTTACTTGTAAGAGGGGTTGGAAACGCTTTTCAGGCTCAGTACTGGGCTCAAAAGATGCAGCCCTGATGTCTCTCATGATAGCAGGTGGTTAAGTAGAAATTCGCCGCTCGGCTGACCCAGCCGGAGCAAACGTATGCCAAAAATGTACGCAGAATGAGCTTTTCAGTGAAGAGCAACCAGGCACATTTTAGCAAGTTTTATTTGTAAGTGGGGTTTGAAACGCTTTTCAGGCTCAGTACTGGGCTCAAAATATGCAGCCCTGATGTCTCTCATGATAGCAGGTGGTTAAGTAGAAATTCGCTGCTCGGCTGACCCGGCAGGAGCAAACGTATGCCAAAAATGTACGCAGAATGAGCTTTTCAGTGAAGAGCAGCCAGGCACATTTTAGCAAGTTTTACTTGTAAGTTGGGTTGGAAACGCTTTTCAGGCTCAGTACTGGGCTCAAAAGATGCAGCCCTGAGGTCTCTCATGATAGGAGGTGGTTAAGTAGAAATTCGCCGCTCGGCTGATCCAGCAGGAGCAAACATATGCGAAAAATGTTCGTAGAATGAGCTTTTCAGTGAAGAGCAGCCAGGCACATTTTAGCAAGTTTTACTTGTAAGTGGGGTTGGAAACGCTTTTCAGGCTCAGTACTGGGATCAAAACATGCAGCCCTGATGTCTCTCATGATAGCAGGTGGTTAAGCAGAAATTTGCTGCTCGGCTGACCCTGCAGGAGCAAACGTATGCCAAAATTGTACGTAGAATGAGCTTTTCAGTGAATAGCAGCCAGGCACATTTTAGCAAGTTTTACTTGTAAGAGGGGTTGGAAACGCTTTTCAGGCTCAGTACTGGGCTCAAAAGATGCATCCCTGATGTCTCTCATGATAGCAGGTGGTTAAGTAGAAATTCGCCGCTCGGCTGACCAAGCAGGAGCAAACGTATGCCAAAAATGTACGCAGAATGAGCTTTTCAGTGAAGAGCAACCAGGCACATTTTAGCAAGTTTGACTTGTAAGTGGGGTTGGAAACGCTTTTCAGGCTCAGTACTGGGCTCAAAAGATGCAGCCCTGATGTCTCTCATGATAGCAGGTGGTTAAGTAGAAATTCGCTGCTCGGCTGACCCGGCAGGAGCAACCGTATGCCAAAAATGTATGCAGAATGAGCTTTTCAGTGAAGAGCAGCCAGGCACATTTGAGCAAGTTTTACTTGTAAGTGGGGTTGGAAACGCTTTTCAGGCTCAGTACTGGGCTCAAAACATGCAGCCCTGATGTCTCTCATGATAGCAGGTGGTTAAGTAGAAATTCGCCGCTCGGCTGACCCAGCAGGAGCAAACGTATGCCAAAAATGTACGCAGAATGAGCTTTTAAGTGAAGAGCAACCAGGCACATTTTAGCAAGTTTTACTTGTAAGTGGGGTTGGTAATGCTTTTCAGGCTCAGTACTGGGCTCAAAACATGCAGCCCTGATGTCTCTCATGATAGCAGGTGGTTAAGTTTACTTGTATACGCTATACAAGTAAAAATTCGCCCGCTCGGCTGACCCAGCAGGAGCAAACGTATGCCAAAAATGTACGCAGAATGAGCTTTTCAGTGAAGAGCAACCAGGCACATTTTAGCAAGTTTTACTTGTAAGTGGGGTTGAAACGCTTTTCAGGCTCAGTACTGGGCTCAAAACATGCAGCCCTGATGTCTCTCATGATAGCAGGTGGTTAAGTAGAAATTTGCTGCTCGGCTGACCCAGCAGGAGCAAACGTATACCAAAAATGAATGCAGAACCAGCTTTTCAGTGAAGAGCAGCCAGGCACATTTTAGCAAATTTCCACTTGTAAGTGGGGTTGGAAACGCCTTTCAGGCTCACTACTGGGCTCAAAACATGCAGCCCAGATGTCTCTCATGATAGCAGGTGGTTAAGTAGAAATTCGCTGCTCGGCTGACCCGGCAGGAGCAAACGTATGCCAAAAATGTACGCAGAATGAGCTTTTCAGTGAAGAGCAACCAGGCACATTTTAGCAAGTTTTACTTGTAAGTGGGGTTGGAAACGCTTTTCTGGCTCAGTACTGGGCTCAAAAGATGCAGCCCTGATGTCGCTCATGATAGCAGGTGGTTAAGTAGAAATTCGCAGCTCGGCTGACCCTGCAGGATCAAACGTACGCCAAAAATGTACGCAGAATGAGCTTTTCAGTGAAGAGCAACCAGGCACATTTTAGCAAGTTTTACTTGTAAGTGGAGTTGGAAACGCTTTTCAGGCTCAGTACTGGGCTCAAAACATGCAGCCCTGATGTCTCTCATGATAGCAGGTGGTTAAGTAGAAATTCGCTGCTCGGCTGACCCTGCAGGAGCAAACGTATGCTAAAAATGTTCGTAGAATGAGCTTTTCAGTGAAGAGCAGCTAGGCACATTTTAGCAAGTTTTACTTGTAAGTGGGGTTGGAAATGCTTTTCAGGCTCAGTACTGGGCTCAAAACATGCAGCCCTGATGTCTCTCATGATAGCAGGTGGTTAAGTAGAAATTCGCCGCTCGGCTGACCCAGCAGGAGCAAACGTATGCCAAAAATGTACGCAGAATGAGCTTTTAAGTGAAGAGCAACCAGGCACATTTTAGCAAGTTTTACTTGTAAGTGGGGTTGGTAACGCTTTTCAGGCTCAGTACTGGGCTCAAAACATGCAGCCCTGATGTCTCTCATGATAGCAGGTGGTTAAGTAAAAATTCGCCGCTCGGCTGACCCAGCAGGAGCAAACGTATGCCAAAAATGTACGCAGAATGAGCTTTTCAGTGAAGAGCAACCAGGCACATTTTAGCAAGTTTTACTTGTAAGTGGGGTTGAAACGCTTTTCAGGCTCAGTACTGGGCTCAAAACATGCAGCCCTGATGTCTCTCATGATAGCAGGTGGTTAAGTAGAAATTTGCTGCTCGGCTGACCCAGCAGGAGCAAACGTATGCCAAAAATGAATGCAGAACCAGCTTTTCAGTGAAGAGCAGCCAGGCACATTTTAGCAAATTTCCACTTGTAAGTGGGGTTGGAAACGCTTTTCTGGCTCAGTACTGGGCTCAAAAGATGCAGCCCTGATGTCGCTCATGATAGCAGGTGGTTAAGTAGAAATTCGCTGCTCGGCTGACCCGGCAGGAGCAAACGTATGCCAAAAATGTACGCAGAATGAGCTTTTCAGTGAAGAGCAACCAGGCACATTTTAGCAAGTTTTACTTGTAAGTGGGGTTGGAAACGCTTTTCTGGCTCAGTACTGGGCTCAAAAGATGCAGCCCTGATGTCGCTCATGATAGCAGGTGGTTAAGTAGAAATTCGCAGCTCGGCTGACCCTGCAGGATCAAACGAACGCCAAAAATGTACGCAGAATGAGCTTTTCAGTGAAGAGCAACCAGGCATATTTTAGCAAGTTTTACATGTAAGTGGGGTTGGAAACGCTTTTCAGGCTCAGTACTGGGCTCAAAACATGCAGCCCTGAGGTCTCTCATGATAGGAGCTGGTTAAGTAAAAATTCGCCGCTCGGCTGATCCAGCAGGAGCAAACATATGCGAAAAATGTTCGTAGAATGAGCTTTTCAGTGAAGAGCAGCCAGGCACATTTTAGAAAGTTTTACTTGTAAGTGGGGTTGGAAACGCTTTTCAGGCTCAGTACTGGGATCAAAACATGCAGCCCTGATGTCTCTCATGATAGCAGGTGGTTAAGTAGAAATTCGCTGCTCGGCTGACCCTGCAGGAGCAAACGTTTGCCAAAAATGTACGTAGAATGAACTTTTCAGTGAATAGCAGCCAGGCACATTACATTTTAGTATGTTTTACTTGTAAGAGGGGTTGGAAACGCTTTTCAGGCTCAGTACTGGGCTCAAAAGATGCAGCCCTGATGTCTCTCATGATAGCAGGTGGTTAAGTAGAAATTTGCCGCTCGGCTGATCCAGCAGGAGCAAACATATGCGAAAAATGTTCGTAGAATGAGCTTTTCAGTGAAGAGCAGCCAGGCACATTTTAGCACGTTTTACTTGTAAGTGGGGTTGGAAATGCTTTTCAGGCTCAGTACTGGGCTCAAAACATGCAGCCCTGATGTCTCTCATGATAGCAGGTGGTTAAGTAGAAATTCGCTGCTCGGCTGACCCAGCAGGAGCAAACGTATGCCAAAAATGTACGCAGAATGAGCTTTTCAGTGAAGAGCAGCCAGGCACATTTGAGCAAGTTTTACTTGTAAGTGGGGTTGGAAACGCTTTTCAGGCTCAGTACTGGGATCAAAACATGCAGCCCTGATGTCTCTCATGATAGCAGGTGGTTAAGTAGAAATTTGCTGCACGGCTGACCCTGCAGGAGCAAACGTATGCCAAAATTGTACGTAGAATGAGCTTTTCAGTGAATAGCAGCCAGGCACATTTTAGCAAGTTTTACTTGTAAGAGGGGTTGGAAACACTTTTCAGGCTCAGTACTGGGCTCAAACGATGCATCCCTGATGTCTCTCATGATAGCAGGTGGTAAAGTAGAAATTCGCCGCTCGGCTGACCAAGCAGGAGCAAACGTATGCCAAAAATGTACGCAGAATGAGCTTTTCAGTGAAGAGCAACCAGGCACATTTTAGCAAGTTTGACTTGTAAGTGGGGTTGGAAACGCTTTTCAGGCTCAGTACTGGGCTCAAAAGTTGCAGCCCTGATGTCTCTCATGATAGCAGGTGGTTAAGTAGAAATTCGCTGCTCGGCTGACCCGGCAGGAGCAACCGTATGCCAAAAATGTATGCAGAATGAGCTTTTCAGTGAAGAGCAGCCAGGCACATTTGAGCAAGTTTTACTTGTAAGTGGGGTTGGAAACGCTTTTCAGGCTCAGTACTGGGCTCAAAAGATGCAGCCCTGAGGTCTCTCATGATAGGAGGTGGTTAAGTAGAAATTCGCCACTCGGCTGATCCAGCAGGAGCAAACATATGCGAAAAATGTTCGTGAATGAGCTTTTCAGTGAAGATCAGCCAGGCACATTTTAGCAAGTTTTACTTGTAAGTGGGGTTGGAAACGCTTTTCAGGCTCAGTACTGGGCTCAAAACATGCAGCCCTGATGTCTCTCATGATAGCAGGTGGTTAAGTAGAAATTTGCTGCTCGGCTGACCCTGCCGGAGCAAACATATGCTAAAAATGTTTGTAGAATGAGCTTTTCAGTGAATAGCAGCCAGGCACATTTTGCAAATTTTACTTGTAAGTGGGGTTGGAAATGCTTTTCAGGCTCAGTACTGGGCTCAAAACATGCAGCCCTGATGTCTCTCATGATAGCAGGTGGTTAAGTAGAAATTCGCTGCTCGGCTGAGCCTGCAGGATCAAAAGTATGCTAAAAATGTTTGTAGAATGAGCTTTTCAGTGAAGAGCAGCCAGGCACATTTTAGCAAGTTTTACTTGTAAGTGGGGTTGGAAACGCTTTTCAGGCTTAGTACTGGGATCAAAACATGCAGCCCTGATGTCTCTCATGATAGCAGGTGGTTAAGTAGAAATTCGCTGCTCGGCTGACCCTGCAGGAGCAAACGTTTGCTAAAAATGTTCGTAGAATGAGCTTTTCAGTGAAGAGCAGCCAGGCACATTTTAGCAAGTTTTACTTGTAAGTGGGGTTGGAAATGCTTTTCAGGCTCAGTAATGGGCTCAAAACATGCAGCCCTGATGTCTCTCATGATAGCAGGTGGTTAAGTAGAAATTCGCCGCTCGGCTGACCCAGCAGGAGCAAACGTATGCCAAAAATGTACGCAGAATGAGCTTTTCAGTGAAGAGCAACCAAACACATTTGAGCAACTTTTACTTGTAAGTGGGGTTGAAACGCTTTTCAGGCTCAGTACTGGGCTCAAAACATGCAGCCCTGAGGTCTCTCATGATAGGAGGTGGTTAAGTAGAAATTTGCTGCTCGGCTGACCCAACAGGAGCAAACGTATGCCAAAAATGTACGCAGAACCAGCTTTTCAGTGAAGAGCATCCAGGCACATTTTAGTAAGTTTTACTTGTAAGTGGGGTTGGAAACGCTTTTCAGGCTCAGTACTGGGCTCAAAAGATGCAGCCCTGAGGTCTCTCATGATAGGAGGTGGTTAAGTAGAAATTCGCCGCTCGGCTGATCCAGCAGGAGCAAACATATGCGAAAAATGTTCGTAGAATGAGCTTTTCAGTGAAGAGCAGCCAGGCACATTTTAGCAAGTTTTACTTGTAAGTGGGGTTGGAATCGCTTTTCAGGCTCAGTACTGGGATCAAAACATGCAGCCCTGATGTCTCTCATGATAGCAGGTGGTTAAGTAGAAATTCACTGCTCGACTGACCCTGCAGGAGCAAACGTATGCCAAAAATGTACGTAGAATGAGCTTTTCAGTGAATAGCAGCCAGGCACATTTTAGCAAGTTTTACTTGTAAGAGGGGTTGGAAACGCTTTTCAGGCTCAGTACTGGGCTCAAAAGATGCATCCCTGATGTCTCTCATGATAGCAGGTGGTTAAGTAGAAATTCGCCTCTTGGCTGACCCAGCAGGAGCAAACGTATACCAAAAATGTACGCAGAATGAGCTTTTCAGTGAAGAGCAACCAGGCACATTTTAGCAAGTTTTACTTGTAAGTGGGGTTGGAAACGCTTTTCAGGCTCAGTACTGGGCTCAAAACATGCAGCCCTGATGTCTCTCATGATAGCAGGTGGTTAAGTAGAAATTCGCTGCTCGGCTGACCCGGCAGGAGCAAACGTATGCCAAAAATGTACGCAGAATGAGCTTTTCAGTGAAGAGCAGCCAGGCACATTTTAGCAAGTTTTACTTTTAAGTGGGGTTGGAAACGCTTTTCAGGCTCAGCACTGGGCTCAAAACATGCAGCCCTGATGTCTCTCATGATAGCAGGTGGTTAAGTAGAAATTCGCTGCTCGGCTGACCCTGCAGGAGCAAACGTATGCTAAAAATGTTCGTCGAATGAGCTTTTCAGTGAAGAGCAGCCAGGCACATTTTAGCAAGTTTTACTTGTAAGTGGCATTGGAAATGCTTTTCAGGCTCAGTACTGGGCTCAAAACATGCAGCCCTGATGTCTCTCATGAATGCAGGTGGTTAAGTAGAAATTCGCAGCTCGGCTGACCCAGCAGGAGCAAACGTATGCCAAAAATGTACGCAGAATGAGCTCTTCAGTGAAGAGCAACCAGGCACATTTTAGCAAGTTTGACTTGTAAGTGGGGTTGGAAACGCTTTTCAGGCTCAGTACTGGGCTCAAAAGATGCAGCCCTGATGTCTCTCATGATAGCAGGTGGTTAAGTAGAAATTCGCTGCTCGGCTGACCCGGCAGGAGCAACCGTATGCCAAAAATGTATGCAGAATGAGCTTTTCAGTGAAGAGCAGCCAGGCACATTTGAGCAAGTTTTACTTGTAAGTGGGGTTGGAAACGCTTTTCAGGCTCAGTACTGGGCTCAAAAGATGCAGCCCTGAGGTCTCTCATGATAGGAGGTGGTTAAGTAGAAATTCGCCACTCGGCTGATCCAGCAGGAGCAAACATATGCTAAAAATGTTCGTAGAATGAGCTTTTCAGTGAAGAGCAGCTAGGCACATTTTAGCAAGTTTTACTTGTAAGTGGGGTTGGTAACGCTTTTCAGGCTCAGTACTGGGCTCAAAACATGCAGCCCTGATGTCTCTCATGATAGCAGGTGGTTAAGTAAAAATTCGCCGCTCGGCTGACCCAGCAGGAGCAAACGTATGCCAAAAATGTACGCAGAATGAGCTTTTCAGTGAAGAGCAACCAGGCACATTTTAGCAAGTTTTACTTGTAAGTGGGGTTGAAACGCTTTTCAGGCTCAGTACTGGGCTCAAAACATGCAGCCCTGATGTCTCTCATGATAGCAGGTGGTTAAGTAGAAATTTGCTGCTCGGCTGACCCAGCAGGAGCAAACGTATGCCAAAAATGAATGCAGAACCAGCTTTTCAGTGAAGAGCAGCCAGGCACATTTTAGCAAATTTCCACTTGTAAGTGGGGTTGGAAACGCTTTTCTGGCTCAGTACTGGGCTCAAAAGATGCAGCCCTGATGTCGCTCATGATAGCAGGTGGTTAAGTAGAAATTCGCTGCTCGGCTGACCCGGCAGGAGCAAACGTATGCCAAAAATGTACGCAGAATGAGCTTTTCAGTGAAGAGCAACCAGGCACATTTTAGCAAGTTTTACTTGTAAGTGGGGTTGGAAACGCTTTTCTGGCTCAGTACTGGGCTCAAAAGATGCAGCCCTGATGTCGCTCATGATAGCAGGTGGTTAAGTAGAAATTCGCAGCTCGGCTGACCCTGCAGGATCAAACGAACGCCAAAAATGTACGCAGAATGAGCTTTTCAGTGAAGAGCAACCAGGCACATTTTAGCAAGTTTTACATGTAAGTGGGGTTGGAAACGCTTTTCAGGCTCAGTACTGGGCTCAAAACATGCAGCCCTGAGGTCTCTCATGATAGGAGCTGGTTAAGTAAAAATTCGCCGCTCGGCTGATCCAGCAGGAGCAAACATATGCGAAAAATGTTCGTAGAATGAGCTTTTCAGTGAAGAGCAGCCAGGCACATTTTAGAAAGTTTTACTTGTAAGTGGGGTTGGAAACGCTTTTCAGGCTCAGTACTGGGATCAAAACATGCAGCCCTGATGTCTCTCATGATAGCAGGTGGTTAAGTAGAAATTCGCTGCTCGGCTGACCCTGCAGGAGCAAACGTTTGCCAAAAATGTACGTAGAATGAACTTTTCAGTGAATAGCAGCCAGGCACATTACATTTTAGTATGTTTTACTTGTAAGAGGGGTTGGAAACGCTTTTCAGGCTCAGTACTGGGCTCAAAAGATGCAGCCCTGATGTCTCTCATGATAGCAGGTGGTTAAGTAGAAATTCGCCGCTCGGCTGATCCAGCAGGAGCAAACATATGCGAAAAATGTTCGTAGAATGAGCTTTTCAGTGAAGAGCAGCCAGGCACATTTTAGCACGTTTTACTTGTAAGTGGGGTTGGAAATGCTTTTCAGGCTCAGTACTGGGCTCAAAACATGCAGCCCTGATGTCTCTCATGATAGCAGGTGGTTAAGTAGAAATTCGCTGCTCGGCTGACCCAGCAGGAGCAAACGTATGCCAAAAATGTACGCAGAATGAGCTTTTCAGTGAAGAGCAGCCAGGCACATTTGAGCAAGTTTTACTTGTAAGTGGGGTTGGAAACGCTTTTCAGGCTCAGTACTGGGATCAAAACATGCAGCCCTGATGTCTCTCATGATAGCAGGTGGTTAAGTAGAAATTTGCTGCACGGCTGACCCTGCAGGAGCAAACGTATGCCAAAATTGTACGTAGAATGAGCTTTTCAGTGAATAGCAGCCAGGCACATTTTAGCAAGTTTTACTTGTAAGAGGGGTTGGAAACACTTTTCAGGCTCAGTACTGGGCTCAAAAGATGCATCCCTGATGTCTCTCATGATAGCAGGTGGTAAAGTAGAAATTCGCCGCTCGGCTGACCAAGCAGGAGCAAACGTATGCCAAAAATGTGCGCAGAATGAGCTTTTCAGTGAAGAGCAACCAGGCACATTTTAGCAAGTTTGACTTGTAAGTGGGGTTGGAAACGCTTTTCAGGCTCAGTACTGGGCTCAAAAGTTGCAGCCCTGATGTCTCTCATGATAGCAGGTGGTTAAGTAGAAATTCGCTGCTCGGCTGACCCGGCAGGAGCAACCGTATGCCAAAAATGTATGCAGAATGAGCTTTTCAGTGAAGAGCAGCCAGGCACATTTGAGCAAGTTTTACTTGTAATTGGGGTTGGAAACGCTTTTCAGGCTCAGTACTGGGCTCAAAAGATGCAGCCCTGAGGTCTCTCATGATAGGAGGTGGTTAAGTAGAAATTCGCCACTCGGCTGATCCAGCAGGAGCAAACATATGCGAAAAATGTTCGTGAATGAGCTTTTCAGTGAAGATCAGCCAGGCACATTTTAGCAAGTTTTACTTGTAAGTGGGGTTGGAAACGCTTTTCAGGCTCAGTACTGGGCTCAAAACATGCAGCCCTGATGTCTCTCATGATAGCAGGTGGTTAAGTAGAAATTTGCTGCTCGGCTGACCCTGCCGGAGCAAACGTATGCTAAAAATGTTTGTAGAATGAGCTTTTCAGTGAATAGCAGCCAGGCACATTTTGCAAATTTTACTTGTAAGTGGCATTGGAAATGCTTTTCAGGCTCAGTACTGGGCTCAAAACATGCAGCCCTGATGTCTCTCATGAATGCAGGTGGTTAAGTAGAAATTCGCAGCTCGGCTGACCCAGCAGGAGCAAACGTATGCCAAAAATGTACGCAGAATGAGCTCTTCAGTGAAGAGCAACCAGGCACATTTTAGCAAGTTTGACTTGTAAGTGGGGTTGGAAACGCTTTTCAGGCTCAGTACTGGGCTCAAAAGATGCAGCCCTGATGTCTCTCATGATAGCAGGTGGTTAAGTAGAAATTCGCTGCTCGGCTGACCCGGCAGGAGCAACCGTATGCCAAAAATGTATGCAGAATGAGCTTTTCAGTGAAGAGCAGCCAGGCACATTTGAGCAAGTTTTACTTGTAAGTGGGGTTGGAAACGCTTTTCAGGCTCAGTACTGGGCTCAAAAGATGCAGCCCTGAGGTCTCTCATGATAGGAGGTGGTTAAGTAGAAATTCGCCACTCGGCTGATCCAGCAGGAGCAAACATATGCGAAAAATGTTCGTGAATGAGCTTTTCAGTGAAGATCAGCCAGGCACATTTTAGCAAGTTTTACTTGTAAGTGGGGTTGGAAACGCTTTTCAGGCTCAGTACTGGGCTCAAAACATGCAGCCCTGATGTCTCTCATGATAGCAGGTGGTTAAGTAGAAATTCGCTGCTCGGCTGACCCTGCAGGAGCAAACGTATGCTAAAAATGTTCGTAGAATGAGCTTTTCAGTGAAGAGCAGCTAGGCACATTTTAGCAAGTTTTACTTGTAAGTGGGGTTGGAAATGCTTTTCAGGCTCAGTACTGGGCTCAAAACATGCAGCCCTGATGTCTCTCATGATAGCAGGTGGTTAAGTAGAAATTCGCCGCTCGGCTGACCCAGCAGGAGCAAACGTATGCCAAAAATGTACGCAGAATGAGCTTTTAAGTGAAGAGCAACCAGGCACATTTTAGCAAGTTTTACTTGTAAGTGGGGTTGGTAACGCTTTTCAGGCTCAGTACTGGGCTCAAAACATGCAGCCCTGATGTCTCTCATGATAGCAGGTGGTTAAGTAAAAATTCGCCGCTCGGCTGACCCAGCAGGAGCAAACGTATGCCAAAAATGTACGCAGAATGAGCTTTTCAGTGAAGAGCAACCAGGCACATTTTAGCAAGTTTTACTTGTAAGTGGGGTTGAAACGCTTTTCAGGCTCAGTACTGGGCTCAAAACATGCAGCCCTGATGTCTCTCATGATAGCAGGTGGTTAAGTAGAAATTTGCTGCTCGGCTGACCCAGCAGGAGCAAACGTATGCCAAAAATGAATGCAGAACCAGCTTTTCAGTGAAGAGCAGCCAGGCACATTTTAGCAAATTTCCACTTGTAAGTGGGGTTGGAAACGCTTTTCTGGCTCAGTACTGGGCTCAAAAGATGCAGCCCTGATGTCGCTCATGATAGCAGGTGGTTAAGTAGAAATTCGCTGCTCGGCTGACCCGGCAGGATCAAACGAACGCCAAAAATGTACGCAGAATGAGCTTTTCAGTGAAGAGCAACCAGGCACATTTTAGCAAGTTTTACATGTAAGTGGGGTTGGAAACGCTTTTCAGGCTCAGTACTGGGCTCAAAACATGCAGCCCTGAGGTCTCTCATGATAGGAGCTGGTTAAGTAAAAATTCGCCGCTCGGCTGATCCAGCAGGAGCAAACATATGCGAAAAATGTTCGTAGAATGAGCTTTTCAGTGAAGAGCAGCCAGGCACATTTTAGAAAGTTTTACTTGTAAGTGGGGTTGGAAACGCTTTTCAGGCTCAGTACTGGGATCAAAACATGCAGCCCTGATGTCTCTCATGATAGCAGGTGGTTAAGTAGAAATTCGCTGCTCGGCTGACCCTGCAGGAGCAAACGTTTGCCAAAAATGTACGTAGAATGAACTTTTCAGTGAATAGCAGCCAGGCACATTACATTTTAGTATGTTTTACTTGTAAGAGGGGTTGGAAACGCTTTTCAGGCTCAGTACTGGGCTCAAAAGATGCAGCCCTGATGTCTCTCATGATAGCAGGTGGTTAAGTAGAAATTCGCCGCTCGGCTGATCCAGCAGGAGCAAACATATGCGAAAAATGTTCGTAGAATGAGCTTTTCAGTGAAGAGCAGCCAGGCACATTTTAGCACGTTTTACTTGTAAGTGGGGTTGGAAATGCTTTTCAGGCTCAGTACTGGGCTCAAAACATGCAGCCCTGATGTCTCTCATGATAGCAGGTGGTTAAGTAGAAATTCGCTGCTCGGCTGACCCAGCAGGAGCAAACGTATGCCAAAAATGTACGCAGAATGAGCTTTTCAGTGAAGAGCAGCCAGGCACATTTGAGCAAGTTTTACTTGTAAGTGGGGTTGGAAACGCTTTTCAGGCTCAGTACTGGGATCAAAACATGCAGCCCTGATGTCTCTCATGATAGCAGGTGGTTAAGTAGAAATTTGCTGCACGGCTGACCCTGCAGGAGCAAACGTATGCCAAAATTGTACGTAGAATGAGCTTTTCAGTGAATAGCAGCCAGGCACATTTTAGCAAGTTTTACTTGTAAGAGGGGTTGGAAACACTTTTCAGGCTCAGTACTGGGCTCAAAAGATGCATCCCTGATGTCTCTCATGATAGCAGGTGGTAAAGTAGAAATTCGCCGCTCGGCTGACCAAGCAGGAGCAAACGTATGCCAAAAATGTACGCAGAATGAGCTTTTCAGTGAAGAGCAACCAGGCACATTTTAGCAAGTTTGACTTGTAAGTGGGGTTGGAAACGCTTTTCAGGCTCAGTACTGGGCTCAAAAGTTGCAGCCCTGATGTCTCTCATGATAGCAGGTGGTTAAGTAGAAATTCGCTGCTCGGCTGACCCGGCAGGAGCAACCGTATGCCAAAAATGTATGCAGAATGAGCTTTTCAGTGAAGAGCAGCCAGGCACATTTGAGCAAGTTTTACTTGTAAGTGGGGTTGGAAACGCTTTTCAGGCTCAGTACTGGGCTCAAAAGATGCAGCCCTGAGGTCTCTCATGATAGGAGGTGGTTAAGTAGAAATTCGCCACTCGGCTGATCCAGCAGGAGCAAACATATGCGAAAAATGTTCGTGAATGAGCTTTTCAGTGAAGATCAGCCAGGCACATTTTAGCAAGTTTTACTTGTAAGTGGGGTTGGAAACGCTTTTCAGGCTCAGTACTGGGCTCAAAACATGCAGCCCTGATGTCTCTCATGATAGCAGGTGGTTAAGTAGAAATTTGCTGCTCGGCTGACCCTGCCGGAGCAAACGTATGCTAAAAATGTTTGTAGAATGAGCTTTTCAGTGAATAGCAGCCAGGCACATTTTGCAAATTTTACTTGTAAGTGGGGTTGGAAATGCTTTTCAGGCTCAGTACTGGGCTCAAAACATGCAGCCCTGATGTCTCTCATGATAGCAGGTGGTTAAGTAGAAATTCGCTGCTCGGCTGAGCCTGCAGGATCAAAAGTATGCTAAAAATGTTTGTAGAATGAGCTTTTCAGTGAAGAGCAGCCAGGCACATTTTAGCAAGTTTTACTTGTAAGTGGGGTTGGAAACGCTTTTCAGGCTTAGTACTGGGATCAAAACATGCAGCCCTGATGTCTCTCATGATAGCAGGTGGTTAAGTAGAAATTCGCTGCTCGGCTGACCCTGCAGGAGCAAACGTTTGCTAAAAATGTTCGTAGAATGAGCTTTTCAGTGAAGAGCAGCCAGGCACATTTTAGCAAGTTTTACTTGTAAGTGGGGTTGGAAATGCTTTTCAGGCTCAGTAATGGGCTCAAAACATGCAGCCCTGATGTCTCTCATGATAGCAGGTGGTTAAGTAGAAATTCGCCGCTCGGCTGACCCAGCAGGAGCAAACGTATGCCTAAAATGTACGCAGAATGAGCTTTTCAGTGAAGAGCAACCAAACACATTTGAGCAACTTTTACTTGTAAGTGGGGTTGAAACGCTTTTCAGGCTCAGTACTGGGCTCAAAACATGCAGCCCTGAGGTCTCTCATGATAGGAGGTGGTTAAGTAGAAATTTGCTGCTCGGCTGACCCAACAGGAGCAAACGTATGCCAAAAATGTACGCAGAACCAGCTTTTCAGTGAAGAGCATCCAGGCACATTTTAGTAAGTTTTACTTGTAAGTGGGGTTGGAAACGCTTTTCAGGCTCAGTACTGGGCTCAAAAGATGCAGCCCTGAGGTCTCTCATGATAGGAGGTGGTTAAGTAGAAATTCGCCGCTCGGCTGATCCAGCAGGAGCAAACATATGCGAAAAATGTTCGTAGAATGAGCTTTTCAGTGAAGAGCAGCCAGGCACATTTTAGCAAGTTTTACTTGTAAGTGGGGTTGGAATCGCTTTTCAGGCTCAGTACTGGGATCAAAACATGCAGCCCTGATGTCTCTCATGATAGCAGGTGGTTAAGTAGAAATTCACTGCTCGACTGACCCTGCAGGAGCAAACGTATGCCAAAAATGTACGTAGAATGAGCTTTTCAGTGAATAGCAGCCAGGCACATTTTAGCAAGTTTTACTTGTAAGAGGGGTTGGAAACGCTTTTCAGGCTCAGTACTGGGCTCAAAAGATGCATCCCTGATGTCTCTCATGATAGCAGGTGGTTAAGTAGAAATTCGCCTCTTGGCTGACCCAGCAGGAGCAAACGTATACCAAAAATGTACGCAGAATGAGCTTTTTAGTGAAGAGCAACCAGGCACATTTTAGCAAGTTTTACTTGTAAGTGGGGTTGGAAACGCTTTTCAGGCTCAGTACTGGGCTCAAAACATGCAGCCCTGATGTCTCTCATGATAGCAGGTGGTTAAGTAGAAATTCGCTGCTCGGCTGACCCGGCAGGAGCAAACGTATGCCAAAAATGTACGCAGAATGAGCTTTTCAGTGAAGAGCAGCCAGGCACATTTTAGCAAGTTTTACTTTTAAGTGGGGTTGGAAACGCTTTTCAGGCTCAGCACTGGGCTCAAAACATGCAGCCCTGATGTCTCTCATGATAGCAGGTGGTTAAGTAGAAATTCGCTGCTCGGCTGACCCTGCAGGAGCAAACGTATGCTAAAAATGTTCGTCGAATGAGCTTTTCAGTGAAGAGCAGCCAGGCACATTTTAGCAAGTTTTACTTGTCAGTGGCATTGGAAATGCTTTTCAGGCTCAGTACTGGGCTCAAAACATGCAGCCCTGATGTCTCTCATGAATGCAGGTGGTTAAGTAGAAATTCGCAGCTCGGCTGACCCAGCAGGAGCAAACGTATGCCAAAAATGTACGCAGAATGAGCTCTTCAGTGAAGAGCAACCAGGCACATTTTAGCAAGTTTGACTTGTAAGTGGGGTTGGAAACGCTTTTCAGGCTCAGTACTGGGCTCAAAAGATGCAGCCCTGATGTCTCTCATGATAGCAGGTGGTTAAGTAGAAATTCGCTGCTCGGCTGACCCGGCAGGAGCAACCGTATGCCAAAAATGTATGCAGAATGAGCTTTTCAGTGAAGAGCAGCCAGGCACATTTGAGCAAGTTTTACTTGCAAGTGGGGTTGGAAACGCTTTTCAGGCTCAGTACTGGGCTCAAAAGATGCAGCCCTGAGGTCTCTCATGATAGGAGGTGGTTAAGTAGAAATTCGCCACTCGGCTGATCCAGCAGGAGCAAACATATGCGAAAAATGTTCGTGAATGAGCTTTTCAGTGAAGATCAGCCAGGCACATTTTAGCAAGTTTTACTTGTAAGTGGGGTTGGAAACGCTTTTCAGGCTCAGTACTGGGCTCAAAACATGCAGCCCTGATGTCTCTCATGATAGCAGGTGGTTAAGTAGAAATTTGCTGCTCGGCTGACCCTGCCGGAGCAAACGTATGCTAAAAATGTTTGTAGAATGAGCTTTTCAGTGAATAGCAGCCAGGCACATTTTGCAAATTTTACTTGTAAGTGGGGTTGGAAATGCTTTTCAGGCTCAGTACTGGGCTCAAAACATGCAGCCCTGATGTCTCTCATGATAGCAGGTGGTTTGTAGAAATTCGCCGCTCGGCTGACCCAGCAGGAGCAAACGTATGCCAAAAATGTACGCAGAATGAGCTTTTAAGTGAAGAGCAACCAGGCACATTTTAGCAAGTTTTACTTGTAAGTGGGGATGGAAACGCTTTTCAGGCCCAGTACTGGGCTCAAAACATGCAGCCCTGATGTCTCTCATGATAGCAGGTGGTTAAGTAGAAATTCGCTGCTCGGCTGAGCCTGCAGGATCAAAAGTATGCTAAAAATGTTCGTAGAATGAGCTTTTCAGTGAAGAGCAGCCAGGCACATTTTAGCAAGTTTTACTTGTAAGTGGGGTTGGAAACGCTTTTCAGGCTTAGTACTGGGATCAAAACATGCAGCCCTGATGTCTCTCATGATAGCAGGTGGTTAAGTAGAAATTCGCTGCTCGGCTGACCCTGCAGGAGCAAACGTTTGCTAAAAATGTTCGTAGAATGAGCTTTTCAGTGAAGAGCAGCCAGGCACATTTTAGCAAGTTTTACTTGTAAGTGGGGCTGGAAATGCTTTTCAGGCTCAGTACTGGGCTCAAAACATGCAGCCCTGATGTCTCTCATGATAGCAGGTGGTTAAGTAGAAATTCGCCGCTCGGCTGACCCAGCAGGAGCAAACGTATGCCAAAAATGTACGCAGAATGAGCTTTTCAGTGAAGAGCAACCAAACACATTTGAGCAACTTTTACTTGTATGTGGGGTTGAAACGCTTTTCAGGCTCAGTACTGGGCTCAAAACATGCAGCCCTGAGGTCTCTCATGATAGGAGGTGGTTAAGTAGAAATTTGCTGCTCGGCTGACCCAACAGGAGCAAACGTATGCCAAAAATGTACGCAGAACCAGCTTTTCAGTGAAGAGCATCCAGGCACATTTTAGCAAGTTTTACTTGTAAGTGGGGTTGGAAACGCTTTTCAGGCTCAGTACTGGGCTCAAAAGATGCAGCCCTGAGGTCTCTCATGATAGGAGGTGGTTAAGTAGAAATTCGCCGCTCGGCTGATCCAGCAGGAGCAAACATATGCGAAAAATGTTCGTAGAATGAGCTTTTCAGTGAAGAGCATCCAGGCACATTTTAGCAAGTTTTACTTGTAAGTGGGGTTGGAATCGCTTTTCAGGCTCAGTACTGGGATCAAAACATGCAGCCCTGATGTCTCTCATGATAGCAGGTGGTTAAGTAGAAATTCGCCTCTTGGCTACCCAGCAGGAGCAAACGTATGCCAAAAATGTACGCAGAATGAGCTTTTCAGTGAATAGCAGCCAGGCACATTTTAGCAAGTTTTACTTGTAAGAGGGGTTGGAAACGCTTTTCAGGCTCAGTACTGGGCTCAAAAGATGCATCCCTGATGTCTCTCATGATAGCAGGTGGTTAAGTAGAAATTCGCCTCTTGGCTGACCCAGCAGGAGCAAACGTATGCCAAAAATGTACGCAGAATGAGCTTTTCAGTGAAGAGCAACCAGGCACATTTTAGCAAGTTTTACTTTTAAGTGGGGTTGGAAACGCTTTTCAGGCTCAGTACTGGGCTCAAAACATGCAGCCCTGATGTCTCTCATGATAGCAGGTGGTTAAGTAGAAATTCGCTGCTCGGCTGACCCTGCAGGAGCAAACGTATGCTAAAAATGTTCGTCGAATGAGCTTTTCAGTGAAGAGCAGCCAGGCACATTTTAGCAAGTTTTACTTGTAAGTGGGGTTGGAAATGCTTTTCAGGATCAGTACTGGGCTCAAAACATGCAGCCCTGATGTCTCTCATGATAGCAGGTGGTTAAGTAGAAATTCGCTGCTCGGCTGACCCGGCAGGATAAACGTATGCCAAAAATGTACGCAGAATGAGCTTTTCAGTGAAGAGCAGCCAGGCACATTTTAGCAAGTTTTACTTTTAAGTGGGGTTGGAAACGCTTTTCAGGCTCAGTACTGGGCTCAAAACATGCAGCCCTGATGTCTCTCATGATAGCAGGTGGTTAAGTAGAAATTCGCTGCTCGGCTGACCCTGCAGGAGCAAACGTATGCTAAAAATGTTCGTCGAATGAGCTTTTCAGTGAAGAGCAGCCAGGCACATTTTAGCAAGTTTTACTTGTAAGTGGGGTTGGAAATGCTTTTCAGGATCAGTACTGGGCTCAAAACATGCAGCCCTGATGTCTCTCATGATAGCAGGTGGTTAAGTAGAAATTCGCTGCTCGGCTGACCCGGCAGGATAAACGTATGCCAAAAATGTACGCAGAATGAGCTTTTCAGTGAAGAGCAGCCAGGCACATTTTAGCAAGTTTTACTTGTAAGTGGGGTTGGAAACGCTTTTCAGGCTCAGTACTGGGCTCAAAACATGCAGCCCTGATGTCTCTCATGATAGCAGGTGGTTAAGTAGAAATTCGCTGCTCGGCTGAGCCTGCAGGAGCAAACGTATGCCAAAAATGTTCGTAGAATGAGCTTTTCAGTGAAGAGCAGCCAGGCACATTTTAGCAAGTTTTACTTGTAAGTGGGATTGGAAATGCTTTTCAGGCTCAGTACTGGGCTCAAAACATGCAGCCCTGATGTCTCTCATGAATGCAGGTGGTTAAGTAGAAATTCGCAGCTCGGCTGACCCAGCAGGAGCAAACGTATGCCAAAAATGTACGCAGAATGAGCTCTTCAGTGAAGAGCAACCAGGCACATTTTAGCAAGTTTTACTTGTACGTGGGGTTGAAACGCTTTTCAGGCTCAGTACTGGGCTCAAAACATGCAGCCCTGAGGTCTCTCATGATAGGAGGTGGTTAAGTAGAAATTCGCCGCTCGGCTGATCCAGCAGGAGCAAACATATGTGAAAAATGTTCGTGAATGAGCTTTTCAGTGAAGAGCAGCCAGGCACATTTTAGCAAGTTTTACTTGTAAGTGGGGTTGGAAACGCTTTTCAGGCTCAGTACTGGGCTCAAAACATGCAGCCCTGATGTCTCTCATGATAGCAGGTGGTTAAGTAGAAATTCGCTGCTCGGCTGACCCTGCAGGAGCAAACGTATGCTAAAAATGTTTGTAGAATGAGCTTTTCAGTGAAGCGCAGCCAGGCACATTTTAGCAAGTTTTACTTGTAAGTGGGGTTGGAAATGCTTTTCAGGCTCAGTACTGGGCTCAAAACATGCAGCCCTGATGTCTCTCATGATAGCAGGTGGTTAAGTAGAAATTCGCCGCTCGGCTGACCCAGCAGGAGCAAACGTATGCCAAAAATGTACGCAGAATGAGCTTTTCAGTGAAGAGCAACCAGGCACATTTAGCAAGTTTTACTTGTAAGTGGGATTGGAAACGCTTTTCAGGCTCAGTACTGGGCTCAAAACATGCAGCCCTGATGTCTCTCATGATAGCAGGTGGTTAAGTAGAAATTCGCTGCTCGGCTGACCCTGCAGGAGCAAACGTATGCCACAAATGTACGTAGAATGAGCTTTTCAGTGAATAGCAGCCAGGCACATTTTAGCAAGTTTTACTTGTAAGAGGGGTTGGAATTGCTTTTCAGGCTCAGTACTGGGCTCAAAAGATGCATCCCTGATGTCTCTCATGATAGCAGGTGGTTAAGTAGAAATTCGCCGATAGGCTGACCCAGCAGGAGCAAACGTATGCCAAAAATGTACGCAGAATGAGCTTTTCAGTGAAGAGCAACCAGGCACATTTTAGCAAGTTTTACTTGTAAGTGGGGTTGGAAACGCTTTTCAGGCTCAGTACTGGGCTCAAAACATGCAGCCCTGATGTCTCTCATGATAGCAGGTGGTTAAGTAGAAATTCGCTGCTCGGCTGACCCGGCAGGAGCAACCGTATGCCAAAAATGTATGCTGAATGAGCTTTTCATTAAAGAGCAGCCAGGCACATTTGAGCAAGTTTTACTTGTAAGTGGGGTTGGAAACGCTTTTCAGGCTCAGTACTGGGCTCAAAAGATGCAGCCCTGAGGTCTCTCATGATAGGAGGTGGTTAAGTAGAAATTCGCCGCTCGGCTGATCCAGCAGGAGCAAACATATGCGAAAAATGTTCGTGAATGAGCTTTTCAGTGAAGAGCAGCCAGGCACATTTTAGCAAGTTTTACTTGTAAGTTGGGTTGGAAACGCTTTTCAGGCTCAGTACTGGGCTCAAAACATGCAGCCCTGATGTCTCTCATGATAGCAGGTGGTTAAGTAGAAATTCGCTGCTCGGCTGACCCTGCAGGAGCAAACGTATGCTAAAAATGTTCGTAGAATGAGCTTTTCATTGAAGAGCAGCCAGGCACATTTTAGCAAGTTTTACTTGTAAGTGGGGTTGGAAATGCTTTTCAGGCTCAGTACTGGGCTCAAAACATGCAGCCCTGATGTCTCTCATGATAGCAGGTGGTTAAGTAGAAATTCGCAGCTCGGCTGACCCAGCAGGAGCAAACGTATGCCAAAAATGTACGCAGAATGAGCTTTTAAGTGTAGAGCAACCAGGCACAATTTAGCAAGTTTTACTTGTAAGTGGGGTTGGTAACGCTTTTCAGGCTCAGTACTGGGCTCAAAACATGCAGCCCTGATGTCTCTCATGATAGCAGGTGGTTTAGTAAAAATTCCCCGCTCGGCTGACCCAGCAGGAGCAAACGTATGCCAAAAATGTACGCAGAATGAGCTTTTCAGTGAAGAGCAACCAGGCACATTTTAGCAAGTTTTACTTGTAAGTGGGGTTGAAACGCTTTTCAGGCTCAGTACTGGGCTCAAAACATGCAGCCCTGATGTCTCTCATGATAGCAGGTGGTTAAGTAGAAATTTGCTGCTCGGCTGACCCAGCAGGAGCAAACGTATGCCAAAAATGAATGCAGAACCAGCTTTCCAGTGAAGAGCAACCAGGCACATTTTAGCAAGTTTTACTTGTAAGTGGGGTTGGAAACGCTTTACTGGCTCAGTACTGGGCTCAAAAGATGCAGCCCTGATGTCGCTCATGATAGCAGGTGGTTAAGTAGAAATTTGCAGCTCGGCTGACCCTGCAGGATCAAACGTACGCCAAAAATGTACGCAGAATGAGCTTTTCAGTGAAGAGCAACCAGGCATATTTTAGCAAGTTTTACATGTAAGTAAGGTTGGAAACGCTTTTCAGGCTCAGTACTGGGCTCAAAACATGCAGCCCTGAGGTCTCTCATGATAGGAGCTGGTTAAGTAAAAATTCGCCGCTCGGCTGATCCAGCAGGAGCAAACATATGCGAAAAATGTTCGTAGAATGAGCTTTTCAGTGAAGAGCAGCCAGGCACATTTTAGAAAGTTTTACTTGTAAGTGGGGTTAGAAACGCTTTTCAGGCTCAGTACTGGGATCAAAACATGCAGCCCTGATGTCTCTCATGATAGCAGGTGGTTAAGTAGAAATTCGCTGCTCGGCTGACCCTGCAGGAGCAAACGTTTGCCAAAAATGTACGTAGAATGAACTTTTCAGTGAATAGCAGCCAGGCACATTACATTTTAGTAAGTTTTACTTGTAAGAGGGGTTGGAAACGCTTTTCAGGCTCAGTACTGGGCTCAAAAGATGCAGCCCTGATGTCTCTCATGATAGCAGGTGGTTAAGTAGAAATTCGCCGCTCGGCTGACCCAGCCGGAGCAAACGTATGCCAAAAATGTACGCAGAATGAGCTTTTCAGTGAAGAGCAACCAGGCACATTTTAGCAAGTTTTACTTGTAAGTGGGGTTTGAAACGCTTTTCAGGCTCAGTACTGGGCTCAAAATATGCAGCCCTGATGTCTCTCATGATAGCAGGTGGTTAAGTAGAAATTCGCTGCTCGGCTGACCCGGCAGGAGCAAACGTATGCCAAAAATGTACGCAGAATGAGCTTTTCAGTGAAGAGCAGCCAGGCACATTTTAGCAAGTTTTACTTGTAAGTTGGGTTGGAAACGCTTTTCAGGCTCAGTACTGGGCTCAAAAGATGCAGCCCTGAGGTCTCTCATGATAGGAGGTGGTTAAGTAGAAATTCGCCGCTCGGCTGATCCAGCAGGAGCAAACATATGCGAAAAATGTTCGTAGAATGAGCTTTTCAGTGAAGAGCAGCCAGGCACATTTTAGCAAGTTTTACTTGTAAGTGGGGTTGGAAACGCTTTTCAGGCTCAGTACTGGGATCAAAACATGCAGCCCTGATGTCTCTCATGATAGCAGGTGGTTAAGTAGAAATTTGCTGCTCGGCTGACCCTGCAGGAGCAAACGTATGCCAAAATTGTACGTAGAATGAGCTTTTCAGTGAATAGCAGCAAGGCACATTTTAGCAAGTTTTACTTGTAAGAGGGGTTGGAAACGCTTTTCAGGCTCAGTACTGGGCTCAAAAGATGCATCCCTGATGTCTCTCATGATAGCAGGTGGTTAAGTAGAAATTCGCCGCTCGGCTGACCAAGCAGGAGCAAACGTATGCCAAAAATGTACGCAGAATGAGCTTTTCAGTGAAGAGCAACCAGGCACATTTTAGCAAGTTTGACTTGTAAGTGGGGTTGGAAACGCTTTTCAGGCTCAGTACTGGGCTCAAAAGATGCAGCCCTGATGTCTCTCATGATAGCAGGTGGTTAAGTAGAAATTCGCTGCTCGGCTGACCCGGCAGGAGCAACCGTATGCCAAAAATGTATGCAGAATGAGCTTTTCAGTGAAGAGCAGCCAGGCACATTTGAGCAAGTTTTACTTGTAAGTGGGGTTGGAAACGCTTTTCAGGCTCAGTACTGGGCTCAAAAGATGCAGCCCTGAGGTCTCTCATGATAGGAGGTGGTTAAGTAGAAATTCGCCACTCGGCTGATCCAGCAGGAGCAAACATATGCGAAAAATGATCGTGAATGAGCTTTTCAGTGAAGATCAGCCAGGCACATTTTAGCAAGTTTTACTTGTAAGTGGGGTTGGAAACGCTTTTCAGGCTCAGTACTGGGCTCAAAACATGCAGCCCTGATGTCTCTCATGATAGCAGGTGGTTAAGTAGAAATTTGCTGCTCGGCTGACCCTGCCGGAGCAAACGTATGCTAAAAATGTTTGTAGAATGAGCTTTTCAGTGAATAGCAGCCAGGCACATTTTAGCAAGTTTTACTTGTAAGTGGGGTTGGAAATGCTTTTCAGGCTCAGTACTGGGCTCAAAAAATGCAGCCCTGATGTCTCTCATGATAGCAGGTGGTTTGTAGAAATTCGTCGCTCGGCTGACCCAGCAGGAGCAAACGTATGCCAAAAATGTACGCAGAATGAGCTTTTAAGTGAAGAGCAACCAGGCACATTTTAGCAAGTTTTACTTGTAAGTGGGGTTGGAAACGCTTTTCAGGCTCAGTACTGGGCTCAAAACATGCAGCCCTGATGTCGCTCATGATAGCAGGTGGTTAAGTAGAAATTCGCTGCTCGGCTGACCCAGCAGGACAAACGTATGCCAAAAATGTACGCAGAATGAGCTTTTCAGTGAAGAGCAGCCAGGCACATTTTAGCAAGTTTTACTTGTAAGTGGGGATGGAAACGCTTTTCAGGCTCAGTACTGGGCTCAAAACATGCAGCCCTGATGTCTCTCATGATAGCAGGTGGTTAAGTAGAAATTCGCTGCTCGGCTGAGCCTGCAGGATCAAAAGTATGCTAAAAATGTTCGTAGAATGAGCTTTTCAGTGAAGAGCAGCCAGGCACATTTTAGCAGGTTTTACTTGTAAGTGGGGTTGGAAACGCTTTTCAGGCTTAGTACTGGGATCAAAACATGCAGCCCTGATGTCTCTCATGATAGCAGGTGGTTAAGTAGAAATTCGCTGCTCGGCTGACCCTGCAGGAGCAAACATTTGCTAAAAATGTTCGTAGAATGAGCTTTTCAGTGAAGAGCAGCCAGGCACATTTTAGCAAGTTTTACTTGTAAGTGGGGTTGGAAATGCTTTTCAGGCTCAGTACTGGGCTCAAAACATGCAGCCCTGATGTCTCTCATGATAGCAGGTGGTTAAGTAGAAATTCGCCGCTCGGCTGACCCAGCAGGAGCAAACGTATGCCAAAAATGTACGCAGAATGAGCTTTTCAGTGAAGAGCAACCAAACACATTTGAGCAACTTTTACTTGTAATTGGGGTTGAAACGCTTTTCAGGCTCAGTACTGGGCTCAAAACATGCAGCCCTGAGGTCTCTCATGATAGGAGGTGGTTAAGTAGAAATTTGCTGCTCGGCTGACCCAACAGGAGCAAACGTATGCCAAAAATGTACGCAGAACCAACTTTTCAGTGAAGAGTATCCAGGCACATTTTAGCAAGTTTTACTTGTAAGTGGGGTTGGAAACGCTTTTCAGGCTCAGTACTGGGCTCAAAAGATGCAGCCCTGAGGTCTCTCATGATAGGAGGTGGTTAAGTAGAAATTCGCCGCTCGGCTGATCCAGCAGGAGCAAACATATGCGAAAAATGTTTGTAGAGTGAGCTTTTCAGTGAAGAGCAGCCAGGCACATTTTAGCAAGTTTTACTTGTGAGTGGGGTTGGAATCGCTTTTCAGGCTCAGTACTGGGATCAAAACATGCAGCCCTGATGTCTCTCATGATAGCAGGTGGTTAAGTAGAAATTCACTGCTCGACTGACCCTGCAGGAGCAAACGTATGCCAAAAATGTACGTAGAATGAGCTTTTCAGTGAATAGCAGCCAGGCACATTTTAGCAAGTTTTACTTGTAAGAGGGGTTGGAAACGCTTTTCAGGCTCAGTACTGGGCTCAAAAGATGCATCCCTGATGTCTCTCATGATAGCAGGTGGTTAAGTAGAAATTCGCCTCTTGGCTGACCCACAGGAGCAAACGTATGCCAAAAATGTACGCAGAATGAGCTTTTCAGTGAAGAGCAACCAGGCACATTTTAGCAAGTTTTACTTGTAAGTGGGGTTGGAAACGCTTTTCAGGCTCAGTACTGGGCTCAAAACTTGCAGCCCTGATGTCTCTCATGATAGCAGGTGGTTAAGTAGAAATTCGCTGCTCGGCTGACCCGGCAGGAGCAAACGTATGCCAAAAATGTACGCAGAATGAGCTTTTCAGTGAAGAGCAGCCAGGCACATTTTAGCAAGTTTTACTTTTAAGTGGGGTTGGAAACGCTTTTCAGGCTCAGTACTGGGCTCAAAACATGCAGCCCTGATGTCTCTCATGATAGCAGGTGGTTAAGTAGAAATTCGCTGCTCGGCTGACCCTGCAGGAGCAAACGTATGCTAAAAATGTTCGTAGAATGAGCTTTTCAGTGAAGAGCAGCCAGGCACATTTTAGCAAGTTTTACTTGTAAGTGGGGTTGGAAATGCTTTTCAGGCTCAGTACTGGGCTCAAAACATGCAGCCCTGATGTCTCTCATGATAGCAGGTGGTTAAGTAGAAATTCGCTGCTCGGCTGACCCGGCAGGATAAACGTATGCCAAAAATGTACGCAGAATGAGCTTTTCAGTGAAGAGCATCCAGGCACATTTTAGCAAGTTTTACTTGTAAGTGTGGTTGGAAATGCTTTTCAGGCTCAGTACTGGGCTCAAAACATGCAGCCCTGATGTCTCTCATGAATGCAGGTGGTTAAGTAGAAATTCGCAGCTCGGCTGACCCAGCAGGAGCAAACGTATGCCAAAAATGTACGCAGAATGAGCTCTTCAGTGAAGAGCAACCAGGCACATTTTAGCAAGTTTTACTTGTAAGTGGGGTTGAAACGCTTTTCAGGCTCAGTACTGGGCTCAAAACATGCAGCCCTGAGGTCTCTCATGATAGGAGGTGGTTAAGTAGAAATTCGCCGCTCGGCTGATCCAGCAGGAGCAAACATATGTGAAAAATGTTCGTGAATGAGCTTTTCAGTGAAGAGCAGCCAGGCACATTTTAGCAAGTTTTACTTGTAAGTGGGGTTGGAAACGCTTTTCAGGCTCAGTACTGGGCTCAAAACATGCAGCCCTGATGTCTCTCATGATAGCAGGTGGTTAAGTAGAAATTCGCTGCTCGGCTGACCCTGCAGGAGCAAACGTATGCTAAAAATGTTCGTAGAATGAGCTTTTCAGTGAAGCGCAGCCAGGCACATTTTAGCAAGTTTTACTTGTAAGTGGGGTTGGAAATGCTTTTCAGGCTCAGTACTGGGCTCAAAACATGCAGCCCTGATGTCTCTCATGATAGCAGGTGGTTAAGTAGAAATTCGCCGCTCGGCTGACCCAGCCGGAGCAAACGTATGCCAAAAATGTACGCAGAATGAGCTTTTCAGTGAAGAGCAACCAGGCACATTTTAGCAAGTTTTACTTGTAAGTGGGGTTTGAAACGCTTTTCAGGCTCAGTACTGGGCTCAAAATATGCAGCCCTGATGTCTCTCATGATAGCAGGTGGTTAAGTAGAAATTCGCTGCTCGGCTGACCCGGCAGGAGCAAACGTATGCCAAAAATGTACGCAGAATGAGCTTTTCAGTGAAGAGCAGCCAGGCACATTTTAGCAAGTTTTACTTGTAAGTTGGGTTGGAAACGCTTTTCAGGCTCAGTACTGGGCTCAAAAGATGCAGCCCTGAGGTCTCTCATGATAGGAGGTGGTTAAGTAGAAATTCGCCGCTCGGCTGATCCAGCAGGAGCAAACATATGCGAAAAATGTTCGTAGAATGAGCTTTTCAGTGAAGAGCAGCCAGGCACATTTTAGCAAGTTTTACTTGTAAGTGGGGTTGGAAACGCTTTTCAGGCTCAGTACTGGGATCAAAACATGCAGCCCTGATGTCTCTCATGATAGCAGGTGGTTAAGTAGAAATTTGCTGCTCGGCTGACCCTGCAGGAGCAAACGTATGCCAAAATTGTACGTAGAATGAGCTTTTCAGTGAATAGCAGCCAGGCACATTTTAGCAAGTTTTACTTGTAAGAGGGGTTGGAAACGCTTTTCAGGCTCAGTACTGGGCTCAAAAGATGCATCCCTGATGTCTCTCATGATAGCAGGTGGTTAAGTAGAAATTCGCCGCTCGGCTGACCAAGCAGGAGCAAACGTATGCCAAAAATGTACGCAGAATGAGCTTTTCAGTGAAGAGCAACCAGGCACATTTTAGCAAGTTTGACTTGTAAGTGGGGTTGGAAACGCTTTTCAGGCTCAGTACTGGGCTCAAAAGATGCAGCCCTGATGTCTCTCATGATAGCAGGTGGTTAAGTAGAAATTCGCTGCTCGGCTGACCCGGCAGGAGCAACCGTATGCCAAAAATGTATGCAGAATGAGCTTTTCAGTGAAGAGCAGCCAGGCACATTTGAGCAAGTTTTACTTGTAAGTGGGGTTGGAAACGCTTTTCAGGCTCAGTACTGGGCTCAAAAGATGCAGCCCTGAGGTCTCTCATGATAGGAGGTGGTTAAGTAGAAATTCGCCACTCGGCTGATCCAGCAGGAGCAAACATATGCGAAAAATGATCGTGAATGAGCTTTTCAGTGAAGATCAGCCAGGCACATTTTAGCAAGTTTTACTTGTAAGTGGGGTTGGAAACGCTTTTCAGGCTCAGTACTGGGCTCAAAACATGCAGCCCTGATGTCTCTCATGATAGCAGGTGGTTAAGTAGAAATTTGCTGCTCGGCTGACCCTGCCGGAGCAAACGTATGCTAAAAATGTTTGTAGAATGAGCTTTTCAGTGAATAGCAGCCAGGCACATTTTAGCAAGTTTTACTTGTAAGTGGGGTTGGAAATGCTTTTCAGGCTCAGTACTGGGCTCAAAAAATGCAGCCCTGATGTCTCTCATGATAGCAGGTGGTTTGTAGAAATTCGTCGCTCGGCTGACCCAGCAGGAGCAAACGTATGCCAAAAATGTACGCAGAATGAGCTTTTAAGTGAAGAGCAACCAGGCACATTTTAGCAAGTTTTACTTGTAAGTGGGGTTGGAAACGCTTTTCAGGCTCAGTACTGGGCTCAAAACATGCAGCCCTGATGTCGCTCATGATAGCAGGTGGTTAAGTAGAAATTCGCTGCTCGGCTGACCCAGCAGGACAAACGTATGCCAAAAATGTACGCAGAATGAGCTTTTCAGTGAAGAGCAGCCAGGCACATTTTAGCAAGTTTTACTTGTAAGTGGGGATGGAAACGCTTTTCAGGCTCAGTACTGGGCTCAAAACATGCAGCCCTGATGTCTCTCATGATAGCAGGTGGTTAAGTAGAAATTCGCTGCTCGGCTGAGCCTGCAGGATCAAAAGTATGCTAAAAATGTTCGTAGAATGAGCTTTTCAGTGAAGAGCAGCCAGGCACATTTTAGCAGGTTTTACTTGTAAGTGGGGTTGGAAACGCTTTTCAGGCTTAGTACTGGGATCAAAACATGCAGCCCTGATGTCTCTCATGATAGCAGGTGGTTAAGTAGAAATTCGCTGCTCGGCTGACCCTGCAGGAGCAAACATTTGCTAAAAATGTTCGTAGAATGAGCTTTTCAGTGAAGAGCAGCCAGGCACATTTTAGCAAGTTTTACTTGTAAGTGGGGTTGGAAATGCTTTTCAGGCTCAGTACTGGGCTCAAAACATGCAGCCCTGATGTCTCTCATGATAGCAGGTGGTTAAGTAGAAATTCGCCGCTCGGCTGACCCAGCAGGAGCAAACGTATGCCAAAAATGTACGCAGAATGAGCTTTTCAGTGAAGAGCAACCAAACACATTTGAGCAACTTTTACTTGTAATTGGGGTTGAAACGCTTTTCAGGCTCAGTACTGGGCTCAAAACATGCAGCCCTGAGGTCTCTCATGATAGGAGGTGGTTAAGTAGAAATTTGCTGCTCGGCTGACCCAACAGGAGCAAACGTATGCCAAAAATGTACGCAGAACCAACTTTTCAGTGAAGAGTATCCAGGCACATTTTAGCAAGTTTTACTTGTAAGTGGGGTTGGAAACGCTTTTCAGGCTCAGTACTGGGCTCAAAAGATGCAGCCCTGAGGTCTCTCATGATAGGAGGTGGTTAAGTAGAAATTCGCCGCTCGGCTGATCCAGCAGGAGCAAACATATGCGAAAAATGTTTGTAGAGTGAGCTTTTCAGTGAAGAGCAGCCAGGCACATTTTAGCAAGTTTTACTTGTGAGTGGGGTTGGAATCGCTTTTCAGGCTCAGTACTGGGATCAAAACATGCAGCCCTGATGTCTCTCATGATAGCAGGTGGTTAAGTAGAAATTCACTGCTCGACTGACCCTGCAGGAGCAAACGTATGCCAAAAATGTACGTAGAATGAGCTTTTCAGTGAATAGCAGCCAGGCACATTTTAGCAAGTTTTACTTGTAAGAGGGGTTGGAAACGCTTTTCAGGCTCAGTACTGGGCTCAAAAGATGCATCCCTGATGTCTCTCATGATAGCAGGTGGTTAAGTAGAAATTCGCCTCTTGGCTGACCCACAGGAGCAAACGTATGCCAAAAATGTACGCAGAATGAGCTTTTCAGTGAAGAGCAACCAGGCACATTTTAGCAAGTTTTACTTGTAAGTGGGGTTGGAAACGCTTTTCAGGCTCAGTACTGGGCTCAAAACTTGCAGCCCTGATGTTTCTCATGATAGCAGGTGGTTAAGTAGAAATTCGCTGCTCGGCTGACCCGGCAGGAGCAAACGTATGCCAAAAATGTACGCAGAATGAGCTTTTCAGTGAAGAGCAGCCAGGCACATTTTAGCAAGTTTTACTTTTAAGTGGGGTTGGAAACGCTTTTCAGGCTCAGTACTGGGCTCAAAACATGCAGCCCTGATGTCTCTCATGATAGCAGGTGGTTAAGTAGAAATTCGCTGCTCGGCTGACCCTGCAGGAGCAAACGTATGCTAAAAATGTTCGTAGAATGAGCTTTTCAGTGAAGAGCAGCCAGGCACATTTTAGCAAGTTTTACTTGTAAGTGGGGTTGGAAATGCTTTTCAGGCTCAGTACTGGGCTCAAAACATGCAGCCCTGATGTCTCTCATGATAGCAGGTGGTTAAGTAGAAATTCGCTGCTCGGCTGACCCGGCAGGATAAACGTATGCCAAAAATGTACGCAGAATGAGCTTTTCAGTGAAGAGCATCCAGGCACATTTTAGCAAGTTTTACTTGTAAGTGTGGTTGGAAATGCTTTTCAGGCTCAGTACTGGGCTCAAAACATGCAGCCCTGATGTCTCTCATGAATGCAGGTGGTTAAGTAGAAATTCGCAGCTCGGCTGACCCAGCAGGAGCAAACGTATGCCAAAAATGTACGCAGAATGAGCTCTTCAGTGAAGAGCAACCAGGCACATTTTAGCAAGTTTTACTTGTAAGTGGGGTTGAAACGCTTTTCAGGCTCAGTACTGGGCTCAAAACATGCAGCCCTGAGGTCTCTCATGATAGGAGGTGGTTAAGTAGAAATTCGCCGCTCGGCTGATCCAGCAGGAGCAAACATATGTGAAAAATGTTCGTGAATGAGCTTTTCAGTGAAGAGCAGCCAGGCACATTTTAGCAAGTTTTACTTGTAAGTGGGGTTGGAAACGCTTTTCAGGCTCAGTACTGGGCTCAAAACATGCAGCCCTGATGTCTCTCATGATAGCAGGTGGTTAAGTAGAAATTCGCTGCTCGGCTGACCCTGCAGGAGCAAACGTATGCTAAAAATATTCGTAGAATGAGCTTTTCAGTGAAGCGCAGCCAGGCACATTTTAGCAAGTTTTACTTGTAAGTGGGGTTGGAAATGCTTTTCAGGCTCAGTACTGGGCTCAAAACATGCAGCCCTGATGTCTCTCATGATAGCAGGTGGTTAAGTAGAAATTCGCCGCTCGGCTGACCCAGCAGGAGCAAACGTATGCCAAAAATGTACGCAGAATGAGCTTTTCAGTGAAGAGCAACCAGGCACATTTTAGCAAGTTTTACTTGTAAGTGGGATTGGAAACGCTTTTCAGGCTCAGTACTGGGCTCAAAACATGCAGCCCTGATGTCTCTCATGATAGCAGGTGGTTAAGTAGAAATTCGCTGCTCGGCTGACCCTGCAGGAGCAAACGTATGCCACAAATGTACGTAGAATGAGCTTTTCAGTGAATAGCAGCCAGGCACATTTTAGCAAGTTTTACTTGTAAGAGGGGTTGGAAACGCTTTTCAGGCTCAGTACTGGGCTCAAAAGATGCATCCCTGATGTCTCTCATGATAGCAGGTGGTTAAGTAGAAATTCGCCGCTCGGCTGACCCAGCAGGAGCAAACGTATGCCAAAAATGTACGCAGAATGAGCTTTTCAGTGAAGAGCAACCAGGCACATTTTAGCAAGTTTTACTTGTAAGTGGGGTTGGAAACGCTTTTCAGGCTCAGTACTGGGCTCAAAACATGCAGCCCTGATGTCTCTCATGATAGCAGGTGGTTAAGTAGAAATTCGCTGCTCGGCTGACCCGGCAGGAGCAACCGTATGCCAAAAATGTATGCTGAATGAGCTTTTCATTAAAGAGCAGCCAGGCACATTTGAGCACGTTTTACTTGTAAGTGTGGTTGGAAACGCTTTTCAGGCTCAGTACTGGGCTCAAAAGATGCAGCCCTGAGGTCTCTCATGATAGGAGGTGGTTAAGTAGAAATTCGCCGCTCGGCTGATCCAGCAGGAGCAAACATATGCGAAAAATGTTCGTGAATGAGCTTTTCAGTGAAGAGCAGCCAGGCACATTTTAGCAAGTTTTACTTGTAAGTTGGGTTGAAAACGCTTTTCAGGCTCAGTACTGGGCTCAAAACATGCAGCCCCGATGTCTCTCATGATAGCAGGTGGTTAAGTAGAAATTTGCTGCTCGGCTGACCCTGGAGGAGCAAACGTATGCTAAAAATGTTCGTAGAATGAGCTTTTCATTGAAGAGCAGCCAGGCACATTTTAGCAAGTTTTACTTGTAAGTGGGGTTGGAAATGCTTTTCAGGCTCAGTACTGGGCTCAAAACATGCAGCCCTGATGTCTCTCATGATAGCAGGTGGTTAAGTAGAAATTCGCCGCTCGGCTGACCCAGCAGGAGCAAACGTATGCCAAAAATGTACGCAGAATGAGCTTTTAAGTGAAGAGCAACCAGGCACAATTTAGCAAGTTTTACTTGTAAGTGGGGTTGGTAACGCTTTTCAGGCTCAGTACTGGGCTCAAAACATGCAGCCCTGATGTCTCTCATGATAGCAGGTGGTTAAGTAGAAATTCGCTGCTCGGCTGACCCTGCAGGAGCAAACGTATGCTAAAAATGTTCGTAGAATGAGCTTTTCAGTGAAGAGCAGCCAGGCACATTTTAGCAAGTTTTACTTGTAAGTGGGGTTGGAAACGCTTTTCTGACTCAGTACTGGGCTCAAAAGATGCAGCCCTGATGTCGCTCATGATAGCAGGTGGTTAAGTAGAAATTCGCAGCTCGGCTGACCCTGCAGGAGCAAACGTACGCCAAAAATGTACGCAGAATGAGCTTTTCAGTGAAGAGCAACCAGGCACATTTTAGCAAGTTTTACATGTAAGTGGGGTTGGAAACGCTTTTCAGGCTCAGTACTGGGCTCAAAACATGCAGCCCTGAGGTCTCTCATGATAGGAGCTTGTTAAGTAAAAATTCGCCGCTCGGCTGATCCAGCAGGAGCAAACATGTGCGAAAAATGTTCGTAGAATGAGCTTTTCAGTAAAGAGCAGCCAGGGACATTTTAGAAAGTTTTACTTGTAAGTGGGGTTGGAAACGCTTTTCAGGCTCAGTACTGGGATCAAAACATGCAGCCCTGATGTCTCTCATGATAGCAGGTGGTTAAGTAGAAATTCGCTGCTCGGCTGACCCTGCAGGAGCAAACATTTGCCAAAAATGTACGTAGAATGAACTTTTAAGTGAATAGCAGCCAGGCACATTACATTTTAGCAAGTTTTACTTGTAAGAGGGGTTGGAAACGCTTTTCAGGCTCAGTACTGGACTCAAAAGATGCAGCCCTGATGTCTCTCATGATAGCAGGTGGTTAAGTAGAAATTCGCCGCTCGGCTGACCCAGCCGGAGCAAACGTATGCCAAAAATGTACGCAGATTGAGCTTTTCAGTGAAGAGCAGCCAGGCACATTTTAGCAAGTTTTACTTGTAAGTGGGGTTGGAAACGCTTTTCAGGCTCAGTACTGGGCTCAAAACATGCAGCCCTGATGTCTCTCATGATAGCAGGTGGTTAAGTAGAAATTCGCTGCTCGGCTGACCCTGCAGGAGCAAACGTATGCTAAAAATGTTCGTAGAATGATCTTTTCAGTGAAGAGCAGCCAGGCACATTTTAGCACGTTTTACTTGTAAGTGGGGTTGGAAATACTTTTCAGGCTCAGTACTGGGCTCAAAACATGCAGCCCTGATGTCTCTCATGATAGCAGGTGGTTAAGTAGAAATTCGCTGCTCGGCTGACCCAGCAGGAGCAAACGTATGCCAAAAATGTACGCAGAATGAGCTTTTCAGTGAAGAGCAACCAGGCACATTTGAGCATCTTTTACTTGTAAGTGGGGTTGAAACACTTTTTAGGCTCAGTACTGGGCTCAAAACATGCAGCCCTGAGGTCTCTCATGATAGGAGGTGGTTAAGTAGAAATTCGCCGCTCGGCTGATCCAGCAGGAGCAAACATATGCGAAAAATGTTCGTAGAATGAGCTTTTCAGTGAAGAGCAGCCAGGCACATTTTAGCAAGTTTTACTTGTAAGTGGGGTTGGAAACGCTTTTCAGGCTCAGTACTGGGATCAAAACATGCAGCCCTGATGTCTCTCATGATAGCAGGTGGTTAAGTAGAAATTTGCTGCTCGGCTGACCCTGCAGGAGCAAACGTATGCCAAAATTGTACGTAGAATGAGCTTTTCAGTGAATAGCAGCCAGGCACATTTTAGCAAGTTTTACTTGTAAGAGTGGTTGGAAACGCTTTTCAGGCTCAGTACTGGGCTCAAAAGATGCATCCCTGATGTCTCTCATGATAGCAGGTGGTTAAGTAGAAATTCGCCGCTCGGCTGACCCAGCAGGAGCAAACGTATGACAAAAATGTACGCAGAATGAGATTTTCAGTGAAGGGCAACCAGGCACATTTTAGCAAGTTTTACTTGTAAGTGGGGTTGGAAACGCTCTTCAGGCTCAGTACTGGGCTCAAAAGATGCAGCCCTGATGTCTCTCATGATAGCAGGTGGTTAAGTAGAAATTCGCTGCTCGGCAGACCCGGCAGGAGCAACCGTATGCCAAAAATGTATGCAGAATGAGCTTTTCAGTGAAGAGCAGCCAGGCACATTTGAGCAAGTTTTACTTGTAAGTGGGGTTGGAAACGCTTTTCAGGCTCAGTACTGGGCTCAAAAGATGCAGCCCTGAGGTCTCTCATGATAGGAGGTGGTTAAGTAGAAATTCGCCACTCGGCTGATCCAGCATGAGCAAACATATGCGAAAAATGTTCGTGAATGAGCTTTTCAGTGAAGATCAGCCAGGCACATTTTAGCAAGTTTTACTTGTAAGTGGGGTTGGAAACGCTTTTCAGGCTCAGTACTGGGCTCAAAACATGCAGCCCTGATGTCTCTCATGATAGCAGGTGGTTAAGTAGAAATTCGCTGCTCGGCTGACCCAGCAGGAGCAAACGTATGCCAAAAATGTACGTAGAATGAGCTTTTCAGTGAAGAGCAACCAGGCATATTTGAGCAACTTTTACTTGTAAGTGGGGTTGAAACACTTTTCAGGCTCAGTACTGGGCTCAAAACATGCAGCCCTGAGGTCTCTCATGATAGGAGATGGTTAAGTAGAAATTTGCCGCTCGGCTGATCCAGCAGGAGCAAACATATGCGAAAAATGTTCGTAGAATGAGCTATTCAGTGAAGAGCAGCCAGGCACATTTTAGCAAGTTTTACTTGTAAGTGGGGTTGGAAACGCTTTTCAGGCTCAGTACTGGGATCAAAACATGCAGCCCTGATGTCTCTCATGATAGCAGGTGGTTAAGTAGAAATTTGCTGCTCGGCTGACCCTGCAGGAGCAAACGTATGCCAAAATTGTACGTAGAATGAGCTTTTCAGTGAATAGCAGCCAGGCACATTTTAGCAAGTTTTACTTGTAAGTGGGGTTGGAAACGCTTTTCAGGCTCAGTACTGGGATCAAAACATGCAGCCCTGATGTCTCTCATGATAGCAGGTGGTTAAGTAGAAATTCGCTGCTCGGCTGACCCTGCAGGAGCAAACATTTGCCAAAAATGTACGTAGAATGAACTTTTGAGTGAATAGCAGCCAGGCACATTACATTTTAGCAAGTTTTACTTGTAAGAGGGGTTGGAAACGCTTTTCAGGCTCAGTACTGGACTCAAAAGATGCAGCCCTGATGTCTCTCATGATAGCAGGTGGTTAAGTAGAAATTCGCCGCTCGGCTGACCCAGCCGGAGCAAACGTATGCCAAAAATGTACGCAGAATGAGCTTTTCAGTGAAGAGCAACCAAGCACATTTTAGCAAGTTTTACTTGTAAGTGGGGTTGGAAACGCTTTTCAGGCTCAGTACTGGGCTCAAAACATGCAGCCCTGATGTCTCTCATGATAGCAGGTGGTTAAGTAGAAATTCGCTGCTCGGCTGACCCGGCAGGAGCAAACGTATGCCAAAAATGTACGCAGATTGAGCTTTTCAGTGAAGAGCAGCCAGGCACATTTTAGCAAGTTTTACTTGTAAGTGGGGTTGGAAACGCTTTTCAGGCTCAGTACTGGGCTCAAAACATGCAGCCCTGATGTCTCTCATGATAGCAGGTGGTTAAGTAGAAATTCGCTGCTCGGCTGACCCTGCAGGAGCAAACGTATGCTAAAAATGTTCGTAGAATGAGCTTTTCAGTGAAGAGCAGCCAGGCACATTTTAGCACGTTTTACTTGTAAGTGGGGTTGGAAATGCTTTTCAGGCTCAGTACTGGGCTCAAAACATGCAGCCCTGATGTCTCTCATGATAGCAGGTGGTTAAGTAGAAATTCGCTGCTCGGCTGACCCAGCAGGAGCAAACGTATGCCAAAAATGTACGCAGAATGAGCTTTTCAGTGAAGAGCAACCAGGCACATTTGAGCATCTTTTACTTGTAAGTGGGGTTGAAACACTTTTCAGGCTCAGTACTGGGCTCAAAACATGCAGCCCTGAGGTCTCTCATGATAGGAGATGGTTAAGTAGAAATTTGCCGCTCGGCTGATCCAGCAGGAGCAAACATATGCGAAAAATGTTCGTAGAATGAGCTATTCAGTGAAGAGCAGCCAGGCACATTTTAGCAAGTTTTACTTGTAAGTGGGGTTGGAAACGCTTTTCAGGCTCAGTACTGGGATCAAAACATGCAGCCCTGATGTCTCTCATGATAGCAGGTGGTTAAGTAGAAATTTGCTGCTCGGCTGACCCTGCAGGAGCAAACGTATGCCAAAATTGTACGTAGAATGAGCTTTTCAGTGAATAGCAGCCAGGCACATTTTAGCAAGTTTTACTTGTAAGTGGGGTTGGAAACGCTTTTCAGGCTCAGTACTGGGATCAAAACATGCAGCCCTGATGTCTCTCATGATAGCAGGTGGTTAAGTAGAAATTCGCTGCTCGGCTGACCCTGCAGGAGCAAACATTTGCCAAAAATGTACGTAGAATGAACTTTTAAGTGAATAGCAGCCAGGCACATTACATTTTAGCAAGTTTTACTTGTAAGAGGGGTTGGAAACGCTTTTCAGGCTCAGTACTGGACTCAAAAGATGCAGCCCTGATGTCTCTCATGATAGCAGGTGGTTAAGTAGAAATTCGCCGCTCGGCTGACCCAGCCGGAGCAAACGTATGCCAAAAATGTACGCAGAATGAGCTTTTCAGTGAAGAGCAACCAAGCACATTTTAGCAAGTTTTACTTGTAAGTGGGGTTGGAAACGCTTTTCAGGCTCAGTACTGGGCTCAAAACATGCAGCCCTGATGTCTCTCATGATAGCAGGTGGTTAAGTAGAAATTCGCTGCTCGGCTGACCCGGCAGGAGCAAACGTATGCCAAAAATGTACGCAGATTGAGCTTTTCAGTGAAGAGCAGCCAGGCACATTTTAGCAAGTTTTACTTGTGAGTGGGGTTGGAAACGCTTTTCAGGCTCAGTACTGGGCTCAAAACATGCAGCCCTGATGTCTCTCATGATAGCAGGTGGTTAAGTAGAAATTCGCTGCTCGGCTGACCCTGCAGGAGCAAACGTATGCTAAAAATGTTCGTAGAATGAGCTTTTCAGTGAAGAGCAGCCAGGCACATTTTAGCACGTTTTACTTGTAAGTGGGGTTGGAAATGCTTTTCAGGCTCAGTACTGGGCTCAAAACATGCAGCCCTGATGTCTCTCATGATAGCAGGTGGTTAAGTAGAAATTCGCTGCTCGGCTGACCCAGCAGGAGCAAACGTATGCCAAAAATGAACGCAGAATGAGCTTTTCAGTGAAGAGCAACCAGGCACATTTGAGCATCTTTTACTTGTAAGTGGGGTTGAAACACTTTTCAGGCTCAGTACTGGGCTCAAAACATGCAGCCCTGAGGTCTCTCATGATAGGAGGTGGTTAAGTAGAAATTTGCCGCTCGGCTGATCCAGCAGGAGCAAACATATGCGAAAAATGTTCATAGAATGAGCTTTTCAGTGAAGAGCAGCCAGGCACATTTTAGCAAGTTTTACTTGTAAGTGGGGTTGGAAACGCTTTTCAGGCTCAGTACTGGGATCAAAACATGCAGCCCTGATGTCTCTCATGATAGCAGGTGGTTAAGTAGAAATTTTCTGCTCGGCTGACCCTGCAGGAGCAAACGTATGCCAAAATTGTACGTAGAATGAGCTTTTCAGTGAATAGCAGCCAGGCACATTTTAGCAAGTTTTACTTGTAAGAGTGGTTGGAAACGCTTTTCAGGCTCAGTACTGGGCTCAAAAGATGCATCCCTGATGTCTCTCATGATAGCAGGTGGTTAAGTAGAAATTCGCCGCTCGGCTGACCCAGCAGGAGCAAACGTATGCCAAAAATGTACGCAGAATGAGCTTTTCAGTGAAGGGCAACCAGGCACATTTTAGCAAGTTTTACTTGTAAGTGGGGTTGGAAACGCTCTTCAGGCTCAGTACTGGGCTCAAAAGATGCAGCCCTGATGTCTCTCATGATAGCAGGTGGTTAAGTAGAAATTCGCTGCTCGGCTGACCCGGCAGGAGCAACCGTATGCCAAAAATGTATGCAGAATGAGCTTTTCAGTGAAGAGCAGCCAGGCACATTTGAGCAAGTTTTACTTGTAAGTGGGGTTGGAAACGCTTTTCAGGCTCAGTACTGGGCTCAAAAGATGCAGCCCTGAGGTCTCTCATGATAGGAGGTGGTTAAGTAGAAATTCGCCACTCGGCTGATCCAGCATGAGCAAACATATGCGAAAAATGTTCGTGAATGAGCTTTTCAGTGAAGATCAGCCAGGCACATTTTAGCAAGTTTTACTTGTAAGTGGGGTTGGAAACGCTTTTCAGGCTCAGTACTGGGCTCAAAACATGCAGCCCTGATGTCTCTCATGATAGCAGGTGGTTAAGTAGAAATTCGCTGCTCGGCTGACCCAGCAGGAGTAAACGTATGCCAAAAATGTACGCAGAATGAGCTTTTCAGTGAAGAGCAACCAGGCACATTTGAGCAACTTTTACTTGTAAGTGGGGTTGAAACACTTTTCAGGCTCAGTACTGGGCTCAAAACATGCAGCCCTGAGGTCTCTCATGATAGGAGGTGGTTAAGTAGAAATTTGCTGCTCGGCTGACCCAACAGGAGCAAACGTATGCCAAAAATGTACGCAGAACCAGCTTTTCAGTGAAGAGTATCCAGGCACATTTTAGCAAGTTTTACTTGTAAGTGGGGTTGGAAACGCTTTTCAGGCTCAGTACTGGGCTCAAAAGATGCAGCCCTGAGGTCTCTCATGATAGGAGGTGGTTAAGTAGAAATTCGCCGCTCGGCTGATCCAGCAGGAGCAAACATATGCGAAAAATGTTTGTAGAGTGAGCTTTTCAGTGAAGATCAGCCAGGCACATTTTAGCAAGTTTTACTTGTGAGTGGGGTTGGAATCGCTTTTCAGGCTCAGTACTGGGATCAAAACATGCAGCCCTGATGTCTCTCATGATAGCAGGTGGTTAAGTAGAAATTCACTGCTCGACTGACCCTGCAGGAGCAAACGTATGCCAAAAATGTACGTAGAATGAGCTTTTCAGTGAATAGCAGCCAGGCACATTTTAGCAAGTTTTACTTGTAAGAGGGGTTGGAAACGCTTTTCAGGCTCAGTACTGGGCTCAAAAGATGCATCCCTGATGTCTCTCATGATAGCAGGTGGTTAAGTAGAAATTCACTGCTCGGCTGACCCGGCAGGAGCAAACGTATGCCAAAAATGTACTCAGAATGAGCTTTTCAGTGAAGAGCAGCCAGGCACATTTTAGCAAGTTTTACTTTTAAGTGGGGTTGGAAACGCTTTTCAGGCTCAGTACTGGGCTCAATACATGCAGCCCTGATGACTCTCATGATAGCAGGTGGTTAAGTAGAAATTCGCTGCTCGGCTGACCCTGCAGGAGCAAACGTATGCTAAAAATGTTCGTAGAATGAGCTTTTCAGTGAAGAGCAGCCAGGCACATTTTAGCAAGTTTTACTTGTAAGTGGGGTTGGAAATGCTTTTCAGGCTCAGTACTGGGCTCAAAACATGCAGCCCTGATGTCTCTCATGATAGCAGGTGGTTAAGTAGAAATTCGCTGCTCGGCTGACCCGGCAGGATAAACGTATGCCAAAAATGTACGCAGAATGAGCTTTTCAGTGAAGAGCAGCCAGGCACATTTTAGCAAGTTTTACTTGTAAGTGTGGTTGGAAATGCTTTACAGGCTCAGTACTGGGCTCAAAACATGCAGCCCTGATGTCTCTCATGAATGCAGGTGGTTAAGTAGAAATTCACAGCTCGGCTGACCCAGCAGGAGCAAACGTATGCCAAAAATGTACGCAGAATGAGCTCTTCAGTGAAGAGCAACCAGGCACATTTTAGCAAGTTTTACTTGTAAGTGGGGTTGAAATGCTTTTCAGGCTCAGTACTGGGCTCAAAACATGCAGCCCTGAGGTCTCTCATGATAGGAGGTGGTTAAGTAGAAATTCGCCGCTCGGCTGATCCAGCAGGAGCAAACATATGTGAAAAATGTTCGTGAATGAGCTTTTCAGTGAAGAGCAGCCAGGCACATTTTAGCAAGTTTTACTTGTAAGTGGGGTTGGAAACGCTTTTCAGGCTCAGTACTGGGCTCAAAACATGCAGCCCTGATGTCTCTCATGATAGCAGGTGGTTAAGTAGAAATTCGCTGCTCGGCTGACCCTGCAGGAGCAAACGTATGCTAAAAATGTTCGTAGAATGAGCTTTTCAGTGAAGCGCAGCCAGGCACATTTTAGCAAGTTTTACTTGTAAGTGGGGTTGGAAATGCTTTTCAGGCTCAGTACTGGGCTCAAAACATGCAGCCCTGATGTCTCTCATGATAGCAGGTGGTTAAGTAGAAATTCGCCGCTCGGCTGACCCAGCAGGAGCAAACGTATGCCAAAAATGTACGCAGAATGAGCTTTTCAGTGAAGAGCAACCAGGCACATTTTAGCAAGTTTTACTTGTAAGTGGGATTGGAAACGCTTTTCAGGCTCAGTACTGGGCTCAAAACATGCAGCCCTGATGTCTCTCATGATAGCAGGTGGTTAAGTAGAAATTCGCTGCTCGGCTGACCCTGCAGGAGCAAACGTATGCCACAAATGTACGTAGAATGAGCTTTTCAGTGAATAGCAGCCAGGCACATTTTAGCAAGTTTTACTTGTAAGAGGGGTTGGAAACGCTTTTCAGGCTCAGTACTGGGCTCAAAAGATGCATCCCTGATGTCTCTCATGATAGCAGGTGGTTAAGTAGAAATTCGCCGCTCGGCTGACCCAGCAGGAGCAAACGTATGCCAAAAATGTACGCAGAATGAGCTTTTCAGTGAAGAGCAACCAGGCACATTTTAGCAAGTTTTACTTGTAAGTGGGGTTGGAAACGCTTTTCAGGCTCAGTACTGGGCTCAAAACATGCAGCCCTGATGTCTCTCATGATAGCAGGTGGTTAAGTAGAAATTCGCTGCTCGGCTGACCCGGCAGGAGCAACCGTATGCCAAAAATGTATGCTGAATGAGCTTTTCATTAAAGAGCAGCCAGGCACATTTGAGCACGTTTTACTTGTAAGTGGGGTTGGAAACGCTTTTCAGGCTCAGTACTGGGCTCAAAAGATGCAGCCCTGAGGTCTCTCATGATAGGAGGTGGTTAAGTAGAAATTCGCCGCTCGGCTGATCCAGCAGGAGCAAACATATGCGAAAAATGTTCGTGAATGAGCTTTTCAGTGAAGAGCAGCCAGGCACATTTTAGCAAGTTTTACTTGTAAGTTGGGTTGAAAACGCTTTTCAGGCTCAGTACTGGGCTCAAAACATGCAGCCCTGATGTCTCTCATGATAGCAGGTGGTTAAGTAGAAATTTGCTGCTCGGCTGACCCTGCAGGAGCAAACGTATGCTAAAAATGTTCGTAGAATGAGCTTTTCATTGAAGAGCAGCCAGGCACATTTTAGCAAGTTTTACTTGTAAGTGGGGTTGGAAATGCTTTTCAGGCTCAGTACTGGGCTCAAAACATGCAGCCCTGATGTCTCTCATGATAGCAGGTGGTTAAGTAGAAATTCGCCGCTCGGCTGACCCAGCAGGAGCAAACGTATGCCAAAAATGTACGCAGAATGAGCTTTTAAGTGAAGAGCAACCAGGCACAATTTAGCAAGTTTTACTTGTAAGTGGGGTTGGTAACGCTTTTCAGGCTCAGTACTGGGCTCAAAACATGCAGCCCTGATGTCTCTCATGATAGCAGGTGGTTAAGTAGAAATTCGCTGCTCGGCTGACCCTGCAGGAGCAAACGTATGCTAAAAATGTTCGTAGAATGAGCTTTTCAGTGAAGAGCAGCCAGGCACATTTTAGCAAGTTTTACTTGTAAGTGGGGTTGGAAACGTTTTTCTGGCTCAGTACTGGGCTCAAAAGATGCAGCCCTGATGTCGCTCATGATAGCAGGTGGTTAACTAGAAATTCGCAGCTCGGCTGACCCTGCAGGAGCAAACGTACATCTAAAATGTACGCAGAATGAGCTTTTCAGTGAAGAGCAACCAGGCACATTTTAGCAAGTTTTACATGTAAGTGGGGTTGGAAACGCTTTTCAGGCTCAGTACTGGGCTCAAAACATGCAGCCCTGAGGTCTCTCATGATAGGAGCTTGTTAAGTAAAAATTCGCCGCTCGGCTGATCCAGCAGGAGCAAACATATGCGAAAAATGTTCGTAGAATGAGCTTTTCAGTAAAGAGCAGCCAGGGACATTTTAGAAAGTTTTACTTGTAAGTGGGGTTGGAAACGCTTTTCAGGCTCAGTACTGGGATCAAAACATGCAGCCCTGATGTCTCTCATGATAGCAGGTGGTTAAGTAGAAATTCGCTGCTCGGCTGACCCTGCAGGAGCAAACATTTGCCAAAAATGTACGTAGAATGAACTTTTAAGTGAATAGCAGCCAGGCACATTACATTTTAGCAAGTTTTACTTGTAAGAGGGGTTGGAAACGCTTTTCAGGCTCAGTACTGGGCTCAAAACATGCAGCCCTGATGTCTCTCATGATAGCAGGTGGTTAAGTAGAAATTCGCCGCTCGGCTGACCCAGCAGGAGCAAACGTATGCCAAAAATGTACGCAGAATGAGCTTTTCAGTGAAGAGCAACCAGGCACATTTTAGCAAGTTTTACTTGTAAGTGGGATTGGAAACGCTTTTCAGGCTCAGTACTGGGCTCAAAACATGCAGCCCTGATGTCTCTCATGATAGCAGGTGGTTAAGTAGAAATTCGCTGCTCGGCTGACCCTGCAGGAGCAAACGTATGCCACAAATGTACGTAGAATGAGCTTTTCAGTGAATAGCAGCCAGGCACATTTTAGCAAGTTTTACTTGTAAGAGGGGTTGGAAACGCTTTTCAGGCTCAGTACTGGGCTCAAAAGATGCATCCCTGATGTCTCTCATGATAGCAGGTGGTTAAGTAGAAATTCGCCGCTCGGCTGACCCAGCAGGAGCAAACGTATGCCAAAAATGTACGCAGAATGAGCTTTTCAGTGAAGAGCAACCAGGCACATTTTAGCAAGTTTTACTTGTAAGTGGGGTTGGAAACGCTTTTCAGGCTCAGTACTGGGCTCAAAACATGCAGCCCTGATGTCTCTCATGATAGCAGGTGGTTAAGTAGAAATTCGCTGCTCGGCTGACCCGGCAGGAGCAACCGTATGCCAAAAATGTATGCTGAATGAGCTTTTCATTAAAGAGCAGCCAGGCACATTTGAGCACGTTTTACTTGTAAGTGGGGTTGGAAACGCTTTTCAGGCTCAGTACTGGGCTCAAAAGATGCAGCCCTGAGGTCTCTCATGATAGGAGGTGGTTAAGTAGAAATTCGCCGCTCGGCTGATCCAGCAGGAGCAAACATATGCGAAAAATGTTCGTGAATGAGCTTTTCAGTGAAGAGCAGCCAGGCACATTTTAGCAAGTTTTACTTGTAAGTTGGGTTGAAAACGCTTTTCAGGCTCAGTACTGGGCTCAAAACATGCAGCCCTGATGTCTCTCATGATAGCAGGTGGTTAAGTAGAAATTTGCTGCTCGGCTGACCCTGCAGGAGCAAACGTATGCTAAAAATGTTCGTAGAATGAGCTTTTCATTGAAGAGCAGCCAGGCACATTTTAGCAAGTTTTACTTGTAAGTGGGGTTGGAAATGCTTTTCAGGCTCAGTACTGGGCTCAAAACATGCAGCCCTGATGTCTCTCATGATAGCAGGTGGTTAAGTAGAAATTCGCCGCTCGGCTGACCCAGCAGGAGCAAACGTATGCCAAAAATGTACGCAGAATGAGCTTTTAAGTGAAGAGCAACCAGGCACAATTTAGCAAGTTTTACTTGTAAGTGGGGTTGGTAACGCTTTTCAGGCTCAGTACTGGGCTCAAAACATGCAGCCCTGATGTCTCTCATGATAGCAGGTGGTTAAGTAGAAATTCGCTGCTCGGCTGACCCTGCAGGAGCAAACGTATGCTAAAAATGTTCGTAGAATGAGCTTTTCAGTGAAGAGCAGCCAGGCACATTTTAGCAAGTTTTACTTGTAAGTGGGGTTGGAAACGTTTTTCTGGCTCAGTACTGGGCTCAAAAGATGCAGCCCTGATGTCGCTCATGATAGCAGGTGGTTAAGTAGAAATTCGCAGCTCGGCTGACCCTGCAGGAGCAAACGTACGCCAAAAATGTACGCAGAATGAGCTTTTCAGTGAAGAGCAACCAGGCACATTTTAGCAAGTTTTACATGTAAGTGGGGTTGGAAACGCTTTTCAGGCTCAGTACTGGGCTCAAAACATGCAGCCCTGAGGTCTCTCATGATAGGAGCTTGTTAAGTAAAAATTCGCCGCTCGGCTGATCCAGCAGGAGCAAACATATGCGAAAAATGTTCGTAGAATGAGCTTTTCAGTAAAGAGCAGCCAGGGACATTTTAGAAAGTTTTACTTGTAAGTGGGGTTGGAAACGCTTTTCAGGCTCAGTACTGGGATCAAAACATGCAGCCCTGATGTCTCTCATGATAGCAGGTGGTTAAGTAGAAATTCGCTGCTCGGCTGACCCTGCAGGAGCAAACATTTGCCAAAAATGTACGTAGAATGAACTTTTAAGTGAATAGCAGCCAGGCACATTACATTTTAGCAAGTTTTACTTGTAAGAGGGGTTGGAAACGCTTTTCAGGCTCAGTACTGGACTCAAAAGATGCAGCCCTGATGTCTCTCATGATAGCAGGTGGTTAAGTAGAAATTCGCCGCTCGGCTGACCCAGCCGGAGCAAACGTATGCCAAAAATGTACGCAGATTGAGCTTTTCAGTGAAGAGCAGCCAGGCACATTTTAGCAAGTTTTACTTGTAAGTGGGGTTGGAAACGCTTTTCAGGCTCAGTACTGGGCTCAAAACATGCAGCCCTGATGTCTCTCATGATAGCAGGTGGTTAAGTAGAAATTCGCTGCTCGGCTGACCCTGCAGGAGCAAACGTATGCTAAAAATGTTCGTAGAATGAGCTTTTCAGTGAAGAGCAGCCAGGCACATTTTAGCACGTTTTACTTGTAAGTGGGGTTGGAAATACTTTTCAGGCTCAGTACTGGGCTCAAAACATGCAGCCCTGATGTCTCTCATGATAGCAGGTGGTTAAGTAGAAATTCGCTGCTCGGCTGACCCAGCAGGAGCAAACGTATGCCAAAAATGTACGCAGAATGAGCTTTTCAGTGAAGAGCAACCAGGCACATTTGAGCATCTTTTACTTGTAAGTGGGGTTGAAACACTTTTCAGGCTCAGTACTGGGCTCAAAACATGCAGCCCTGAGGTCTCTCATGATAGGAGGTGGTTAAGTAGAAATTCGCCGCTCGGCTGATCCAGCAGGAGCAAACATATGCGAAAAATGTTCGTAGAATGAGCTTTTCAGTGAAGAGCAGCCAGGCACATTTTAGCAAGTTTTACTTGTAAGTGGGGTTGGAAACGCTTTTCAGGCTCAGTACTGGGATCAAAACATGCAGCCCTGATGTCTCTCATGATAGCAGGTGGTTAAGTAGAAATTTGCTGCTCGGCTGACCCTGCAGGAGCAAACGTATGCCAAAATTGTACGTAGAATGAGCTTTTCAGTGAATAGCAGCCAGGCACATTTTAGCAAGTTTTACTTGTAAGAGTGGTTGGAAACGCTTTTCAGGCTCAGTACTGGGCTCAAAAGATGCATCCCTGATGTCTCTCATGATAGCAGGTGGTTAAGTAGAAATTCGCCGCTCGGCTGACCCAGCAGGAGCAAACGTATGACAAAAATGTACGCAGAATGAGCTTTTCAGTGAAGGGCAACCAGGCACATTTTAGCAAGTTTTACTTGTAAGTGGGGTTGGAAACGCTCTTCAGGCTCAGTACTGGGCTCAAAAGATGCAGCCCTGATGTCTCTCATGATAGCAGGTGGTTAAGTAGAAATTCGCTGCTCGGCAGACCCGGCAGGAGCAACCGTATGCCAAAAATGTATGCAGAATGAGCTTTTCAGTGAAGAGCAGCCAGGCACATTTGAGCAAGTTTTACTTGTAAGTGGGGTTGGAAACGCTTTTCAGGCTCAGTACTGGGCTCAAAAGATGCAGCCCTGAGGTCTCTCATGATAGGAGGTGGTTAAGTAGAAATTCGCCACTCGGCTGATCCAGCATGAGCAAACATATGCGAAAAATGTTCGTGAATGAGCTTTTCAGTGAAGATCAGCCAGGCACATTTTAGCAAGTTTTACTTGTAAGTGGGGTTGGAAACGCTTTTCAGGCTCAGTACTGGGATCAAAACATGCAGCCCTGATGTCTCTCATGATAGCAGGTGGTTAAGTAGAAATTCGCTGCTCGGCTGACCCTGCAGGAGCAAACATTTGCCAAAAATGTACGTAGAATGAACTTTTAAGTGAATAGCAGCCAGGCACATTACATTTTAGCAAGTTTTACTTGTAAGAGGGGTTGGAAACGCTTTTCAGGCTCAGTACTGGGCTCAAAACATGCAGCCCTGATGTCTCTCATGATAGCAGGTGGTTAAGTAGAAATTCGCCGCTCGGCTCACCCAGCAGGAGCAAACGTATGCCAAAAATGTACGCAGAATGAGCTTTTCAGTGAAGAGCAACCAGGCACATTTTAGCAAGTTTTACTTGTAAGTGGGATTGGAAACGCTTTTCAGGCTCAGTACTGGGCTCAAAACATGCAGCCCTGATGTCTCTCATGATAGCAGGTGGTTAAGTAGAAATTCGCTGCTCGGCTGACCCTGCAGGAGCAAACGTATGCCACAAATGTACGTAGAATGAGCTTTTCAGTGAATAGCAGCCAGGCACATTTTAGCAAGTTTTACTTGTAAGAGGGGTTGGAAACGCTTTTCAGGCTCAGTACTGGGCTCAAAAGATGCATCCCTGATGTCTCTCATGATAGCAGGTGGTTAAGTAGAAATTCGCCGCTCGGCTGACCCAGCAGGAGCAAACGTATGCCAAAAATGTACGCAGAATGAGCTTTTCAGTGAAGAGCAACCAGGCACATTTTAGCAAGTTTTACTTGTAAGTGGGGTTGGAAACGCTTTTCAGGCTCAGTACTGGGCTCAAAACATGCAGCCCTGATGTCTCTCATGATAGCAGGTGGTTAAGTAGAAATTCGCTGCTCGGCTGACCCGGCAGGAGCAACCGTATGCCAAAAATGTATGCTGAATGAGCTTTTCATTAAAGAGCAGCCAGGCACATTTGAGCACGTTTTACTTGTAAGTGGGGTTGGAAACGCTTTTCAGGCTCAGTACTGGGCTCAAAAGATGCAGCCCTGAGGTCTCTCATGATAGGAGGTGGTTAAGTAGAAATTCGCCGCTCGGCTGATCCAGCAGGAGCAAACATATGCGAAAAATGTTCGTGAATGAGCTTTTCAGTGAAGAGCAGCCAGGCACATTTTAGCAAGTTTTACTTGTAAGTTGGGTTGAAAACGCTTTTCAGGCTCAGTACTGGGCTCAAAACATGCAGCCCTGATGTCTCTCATGATAGCAGGTGGTTAAGTAGAAATTTGCTGCTCGGCTGACCCTGCAGGAGCAAACGTATGCTAAAAATGTTCGTAGAATGAGCTTTTCATTGAAGAGCAGCCAGGCACATTTTAGCAAGTTTTACTTGTAAGTGGGGTTGGAAATGCTTTTCAGGCTCAGTACTGGGCTCAAAACATGCAGCCCTGATGTCTCTCATGATAGCAGGTGGTTAAGTAGAAATTCGCCGCTCGGCTGACCCAGCAGGAGCAAACGTATGCCAAAAATGTATGCAGAATGAGCTTTTAAGTGAAGAGCAACCAGGCACAATTTAGCAAGTTTTACTTGTAAGTGGGGTTGGTAACGCTTTTCAGGCTCAGTACTGGGCTCAAAACATGCAGCCCTGATGTCTCTCATGATAGCAGGTGGTTAAGTAGAAATTCGCTGCTCGGCTGACCCTGCAGGAGCAAACGTATGCTAAAAATGTTCGTAGAATGAGCTTTTCAGTGAAGAGCAGCCAGGCACATTTTAGCAAGTTTTACTTGTAAGTGGGGTTGGAAACGTTTTTCTGGCTCAGTACTGGGCTCAAAAGATGCAGCCCTGATGTCGCTCATGATAGCAGGTGGTTAAGTAGAAATTCGCAGCTCGGCTGACCCTGCAGGAGCAAACGTACGCCAAAAATGTACGCAGAATGAGCTTTTCAGTGAAGAGCAACCAGGCACATTTTAGCAAGTTTTACATGTAAGTGGGGTTGGAAACGCTTTTCAGGCTCAGTACTGGGCTCAAAACATGCAGCCCTGAGGTCTCTCATGATAGGAGCTTGTTAAGTAAAAATTCGCCGCTCGGCTGATCCAGCAGGAGCAAACATATGCGAAAAATGTTCGTAGAATGAGCTTTTCAGTAAAGAGCAGCCAGGGACATTTTAGAAAGTTTTACTTGTAAGTGGGGTTGGAAACGCTTTTCAGGCTCAGTACTGGGATCAAAACATGCAGCCCTGATGTCTCTCATGATAGCAGGTGGTTAAGTAGAAATTCGCTGCTCGGCTGACCCTGCAGGAGCAAACATTTGCCAAAAATGTACGTAGAATGAACTTTTAAGTGAATAGCAGCCAGGCACATTACATTTTAGCAAGTTTTACTTGTAAGAGGGGTTGGAAACGCTTTTCAGGCTCAGTACTGGACTCAAAAGATGCAGCCCTGATGTCTCTCATGATAGCAGGTGGTTAAGTAGAAATTCGCCGCTCGGCTGACCCAGCCGGAGCAAACGTATGCCAAAAATGTACGCAGATTGAGCTTTTCAGTGAAGAGCAGCCAGGCACATTTTAGCAAGTTTTACTTGTAAGTGGGGTTGGAAACGCTTTTCAGGCTCAGTACTGGGCTCAAAACATGCAGCCCTGATGTCTCTCATGATAGCAGGTGGTTAAGTAGAAATTCGCTGCTCGGCTGACCCTGCAGGAGCAAACGTATGCTAAAAATGTTCGTAGAATGAGCTTTTCAGTGAAGAGCAGCCAGGCACATTTTAGCACGTTTTACTTGTAAGTGGGGTTGGAAATACTTTTCAGGCTCAGTACTGGGCTCAAAACATGCAGCCCTGATGTCTCTCATGATAGCAGGTGGTTAAGTAGAAATTCGCTGCTCGGCTGACCCAGCAGGAGCAAACGTATGCCAAAAATGTACGCAGAATGAGCTTTTCAGTGAAGAGCAACCAGGCACATTTGAGCATCTTTTACTTGTAAGTGGGGTTGAAACACTTTTCAGGCTCAGTACTGGGCTCAAAACATGCAGCCCTGAGGTCTCTCATGATAGGAGGTGGTTAAGTAGAAATTCGCCGCTCGGCTGATCCAGCAGGAGCAAACATATGCGAAAAATGTTCGTAGAATGAGCTTTTCAGTGAAGAGCAGCCAGGCACATTTTAGCAAGTTTTACTTGTAAGTGGGGTTGGAAACGCTTTTCAGGCTCAGTACTGGGATCAAAACATGCAGCCCTGATGTCTCTCATGATAGCAGGTGGTTAAGTAGAAATTTGCTGCTCGGCTGACCCTGCAGGAGCAAACGTATGCCAAAATTGTACGTAGAATGAGCTTTTCAGTGAATAGCAGCCAGGCACATTTTAGCAAGTTTTACTTGTAAGAGTGGTTGGAAACGCTTTTCAGGCTCAGTACTGGGCTCAAAAGATGCATCCCTGATGTCTCTCATGATAGCAGGTGGTTAAGTAGAAATTCGCCGCTCGGCTGACCCAGCAGGAGCAAACGTATGACAAAAATGTACGCAGAATGAGCTTTTCAGTGAAGGGCAACCAGGCACATTTGAGCAAGTTTTACTTGTAAGTGGGGTTGGAAACGCTTTTCAGGCTCAGTACTGGGCTCAAAAGATGCAGCCCTGAGGTCTCTCATGATAGGAGGTGGTTAAGTAGAAATTCGCCACTCGGCTGATCCAGCATGAGCAAACATATGCGAAAAATGTTCGTGAATGAGCTTTTCAGTGAAGATCAGCCAGGCACATTTTAGCAAGTTTTACTTGTAAGTGGGGTTGGAAACGCTTTTCAGGCTCAGTACTGGGCTCAAAACATGCAGCCCTGATGTCTCTCATGATAGCAGGTGGTTAAGTAGAAATTCGCTGCTCGGCTGACCCAGCAGGAGCAAACGTATGCCAAAAATGTACGCAGAATGAGCTTTTCAGTGAAGAGCAACCAGGCACATTTGAGCAACTTTTACTTGTAAGTGGGGTTGAAACACTTTTCAGGCTCAGTACTGGGCTCAAAACATGCAGCCCTGAGGTCTCTCATGATAGGAGATGGTTAAGTAGAAATTTGCCGCTCGGCTGACCCAGCCGGAGCAAACGTATGCCAAAAATGTACGCAGATTGAGCTTTTCAGTGAAGAGCAGCCAGGCACATTTTAGCAAGTTTTACTTGTAAGTGGGGTTGGAAACGCTTTTCAGGCTCAGTACTGGGCTCAAAACATGCAGCCCTGATGTCTCTCATGATAGCAGGTGGTTAAGTAGAAATTTGCTGCTCGGCTGACCCTGCAGGAGCAAACGTATGCTAAAAATGTTCGTAGAATGAGCTTTTCAGTGAAGAGCAGCCAGGCACATTTTAGCACGTTTTACTTGTAAGTGGGGTTGGAAATACTTTTCAGGCTCAGTACTGGGCTCAAAACATGCAGCCCTGATGTCTCTCATGATAGCAGGTGGTTAAGTAGAAATTCGCTGCTCGGCTGACCCAGCAGGAGCAAACGTATGCCAAAAATGTACGCAGAATGAGCTTTTCAGTGAAGAGCAACCAGGCACATTTGAGCATCTTTTACTTGTAAGTGGGGTTGAAACACTTTTCAGGCTCAGTACTGGGCTCAAAACATGCAGCCCTGAGGTCTCTCATGATAGGAGGTGGTTAAGTAGAAATTCGCCGCTCGGCTGATCCAGCAGGAGCAAACATATGCGAAAAATGTTCGTAGAATGAGCTTTTCAGTGAAGAGCAGCCAGGCACATTTTAGCAAGTTTTACTTGTAAGTGGGGTTGGAAACGCTTTTCAGGCTCAGTACTGGGATCAAAACATGCAGCCCTGATGTCTCTCATGATAGCAGGTGGTTAAGTAGAAATTTGCTGCTCGGCTGACCCTGCAGGAGCAAACGTATGCCAAAATTGTACGTAGAATGAGCTTTTCAGTGAATAGCAGCCAGGCACATTTTAGCAAGTTTTACTTGTAAGAGTGGTTGGAAACGCTTTTCAGGCTCAGTACTGGGCTCAAAAGATGCATCCCTGATGTCTCTCATGATAGCAGGTGGTTAAGTAGAAATTCGCCGCTCGGCTGACCCAGCAGGAGCAAACGTATGACAAAAATGTACGCAGAATGAGCTTTTCAGTGAAGGGCAACCAGGCACATTTTAGCAAGTTTTACTTGTAAGTGGGGTTGGAAACGCTCTTCAGGCTCAGTACTGGGCTCAAAAGATGCAGCCCTGATGTCTCTCATGATAGCAGGTGGTTAAGTAGAAATTCGCTGCTCGGCAGACCCGGCAGGAGCAACCGTATGCCAAAAATGTATGCAGAATGAGCTTTTCAGTGAAGAGCAGCCAGGCACATTTGAGCAAGTTTTACTTGTAAGTGGGGTTGGAAACGCTTTTCAGGCTCAGTACTGGGCTCAAAAGATGCAGCCCTGAGGTCTCTCATGATAGGAGGTGGTTAAGTAGAAATTCGCCACTCGGCTGATCCAGCATGAGCAAACATATGCGAAAAATGTTCGTGAATGAGCTTTTCAGTGAAGATCAGCCAGGCACATTTTAGCAAGTTTTACTTGTAAGTGGGGTTGGAAACGCTTTTCAGGCTCAGTACTGGGCTCAAAACATGCAGCCCTGATGTCTCTCATGATAGCAGGTGGTTAAGTAGAAATTCGCTGCTCGGCTGACCCAGCAGGAGCAAACGTATGCCAAAAATGTACGCAGAATGAGCTTTTCAGTGAAGAGCAACCAGGCACATTTGAGCAACTTTTACTTGTAAGTGGGGTTGAAACACTTTTCAGGCTCAGTACTGGGCTCAAAACATGCAGCCCTGAGGTCTCTCATGATAGGAGATGGTTAAGTAGAAATTTGCCGCTCGGCTGATCCAGCAGGAGCAAACATATGCGAAAAATGTTCGTAGAATGAGCTTTTCAGTGAAGAGCAGCCAGGCACATTTTAGCAAGTTTTACTTGTAAGTGGGGTTGGAAACGCTTTTCAGGCTTAGTACTGGGATCAAAACATGCAGCCCTGATGTCTCTCATGATAGCAGGTGGTTAAGTAGAAATTTGCTGCTCGGCTGACCCTGCAGGAGCAAACGTATGCCAAAATTGTACGTAGAATGAGCTTTTCAGTGAATAGCAGCCAGGCACATTTTAGCAAGTTTTACTTGTAAGTGGGGTTGGAAACGCTTTTCAGGCTCAGTACTGGGATCAAAACATGCAGCCCTGATGTCTCTCATGATAGCAGGTGGTTAAGTAGAAATTCGCTGCTCGGCTGACCCTGCAGGAGCAAACATTTGCCAAAAATGTACGTAGAATGAACTTTTAAGTGAATAGCAGCCAGGCACATTACATTTTAGCAAGTTTTACTTGTAAGAGGGGTTGGAAACGCTTTTCAGGCTCAGTACTGGACTCAAAAGATGCAGCCCTGATGTCTCTCATGATAGCAGGTGGTTAAGTAGAAATTCGCCGCTCGGCTGACCCAGCCGGAGCAAACGTATGCCAAAAATGTACGCAGAATGAGCTTTTCAGTGAAGAGCAACCAAGCACATTTTAGCAAGTTTTACTTGTAAGTGGGGTTGGAAACGCTTTTCAGGCTCAGTACTGGGCTCAAAACATGCAGCCCTGATGTCTCTCATGATAGCAGGTGGTTAAGTAGAAATTCGCTGCTCGGCTGACCCGGCAGGAGCAAACGTATGCCAAAAATGTACGCAGATTGAGCTTTTCAGTGAAGAGCAGCCAGGCACATTTTAGCAAGTTTTACTTGTAAGTGGGGTTGGAAACGCTTTTCAGGCTCAGTACTGGGCTCAAAACATGCAGCCCTGATGTCTCTCATGATAGCAGGTGGTTAAGTAGAAATTCGCTGCTCGGCTGACCCTGCAGGAGCAAACGTATGCTAAAAATGTTCGTAGAATGAGCTTTTCAGTGAAGAGCAGCCAGGCACATTTTAGCACGTTTTACTTGTAAGTGGGGTTGGAAATGCTTTTCAGGCTCAGTACTGGGCTCAAAACATGCAGCCCTGATGTCTCTCATGATAGCAGGTGGTTAAGTAGAAATTCGCTGCTCGGCTGACCCAGCAGGAGCAAACGTATGCCAAAAATGTACGCAGAATGAGCTTTTTAGTGAAGAGCAACCAGGCACATTTGAGCATCTTTTACTTGTAAGTGGGGTTGAAATTCTTTTCAGGCTCAGTACTGGGCTCAAAACATGCAGCCCTGAGGTCTCTCATGATAGGAGGTGGTTAAGTAGAAATTTGCCGCTCGGCTGATCCAGCAGGAGCAAACATATGCGAAAAATGTTCGTAGAATGAGCTTTTCAGTGAAGAGCAGCCAGGCACATTTTAGCAAGTTTTACTTGTAAGTGGGGTTGGAAACGCTTTTCAGGCTCAGTACTGGGATCAAAACATGCAGCCCTGATGTCTCTCATGATAGCAGGTGGTTAAGTAGAAATTTTCTGCTCGGCTGACCCTGCAGGAGCAAACGTATGCCAAAATTGTACGTAGAATGAGCTTTTCAGTGAATAGCAGCCAGGCACATTTTAGCAAGTTTTACTTGTAAGTGGGGTTGGAAACGCTCTTCAGGCTCAGTACTGGGCTCAAAAGATGCAGCCCTGATGTCTCTCATGATAGCAGGTGGTTAAGTAGAAATTCGGTGCTCGGCTGACCCGGCAGGAGCAACCGTATGCCAAAAATGTATGCAGAATGAGCTTTTCAGTGAAGAGCAGCCAGGCACATTTGAGCAAGTTTTACTTGTAAGTGGGGTTGGAAACGCTTTTCAGGCTCAGTACTGGGCTCAAAAGATGCAGCCCTGAGGTCTCTCATGATAGGAGGTGGTTAAGTAGAAATTCGCCACTCGGCTGATCCAGCATGAGCAAACATATGCGAAAAATGTTCGTGAATGAGCTTTTCAGTGAAGATCAGCCAGGCACATTTTAGCAAGTTTTACTTGTAAGTGGGGTTGGAAACGCTTTTCAGGCTCAGTACTGGGCTCAAAACATGCAGCCCTGATGTCTCTCATGATAGCAGGTGGTTAAGTAGAAATTCGCTGCTCGGCTGACCCAGCAGGAGCAAACGTATGCCAAAAATGTACGCAGAATGAGCTTTTCAGTGAAGAGCAACCAGGCACATTTGAGCAACTTTTACTTGTAAGTGGGGTTGAAACACTTTTCAGGCTCAGTACTGGGCTCAAAACATGCAGCCCTGAGGTCTCTCATGATAGGAGGTGGTTAAGTAGAAATTTGCTGCTCGGCTGACCCAACAGGAGCAAACGTATGCCAAAAATGTACGCAGAACCAGCTTTTCAGTGAAGAGTATCCAGGCACATTTTAGCAAGTTTTACTTGTAAGTGGGGTTGGAAACGCTTTTCAGGCTCAGTACTGGGCTCAAAAGATGCAGCCCTGAGGTCTCTCATGATAGGAGGTGGTTAAGTAGAAATTCGCCGCTCGGCTGATCCAGCAGGAGCAAACATATGCGAAAAATGTTTGTAGAGTGAGCTTTTCAGTGAAGAGCAGCCAGGCACATTTTAGCAAGTTTTACTTGTGAGTGGGGTTGGAATCGCTTTTCAGGCTCAGTACTGGGATCAAAACATGCAGCCCTGATGTCTCTCATGATAGCAGGTGGTTAAGTAGAAATTCACTGCTCGACTGACCCTGCAGGAGCAAACGTATGCCAAAAATGTACGTAGAATGAGCTTTTCAGTGAATAGCAGCCAGGCACATTTTAGCAAGTTTTACTTGTAAGAGGGGTTGGAAACGCTTTTCAGGCTCAGTACTGGGCTCAAAAGATGCATCCCTGATGTCTCTCATGATAGCAGGTGGTTAAGTAGAAATTCGCCTCTTGGCTGACCCACAGGAGCAAACGTATGCCAAAAATGTACGCAGAATGAGCTTTTCAGTGAAGAGCAACCAGGCACATTTTAGCAAGTTTTACTTGTAAGTGGGGTTGGAAACGCTTTTCAGGCTCAGTACTGGGCTCAAAACTTGCAGCCCTGATGTCTCTCATGATAGCAGGTGGTTAAGTAGAAATTCGCTGCTCGGCTGACCCGGCAGGAGCAAACGTATGCCAAAAATGTACTCAGAATGAGCTTTTCAGTGAAGAGCAGCCAGGCACATTTTAGCAAGTTTTACTTTTAAGTGGGGTTGGAAACGCTTTTCAGGCTCAGTACTGGGCTCAAAACATGCAGCCCTGATGTCTCTCATGATAGCAGGTGGTTAAGTAGAAATTCGCTGCTCGGCTGACCCTGCAGGAGCAAACGTATGCTAAAAATGTTCGTAGAATGAGCTTTTCAGTGAAGAGCAGCCAGGCACATTTTAGCAAGTTTTACTTGTAAGTGGGGTTGGAAATGCTTTTCAGGCTCAGTACTGGGCTCAAAACATGTAGCCCTGATGTCTCTCATGATAGCAGGTGGTTAAGTAGAAATTCGCTGCTCGGCTGACCCGGCAGGATAAACGTATGCCAAAAATGTACGCAGAATGAGCTTTTCAGTGAAGAGCAGCCAGGCACATTTTAGCAAGTTTTACTTGTAAGTGTGGTTGGAAATGCTTTTCAGGCTCAGTACTGGGCTCAAAACATGCAGCCCTGATGTCTCTCATGAATGCAGGTGGTTAAGTAGAAATTCACAGCTCGGCTGACCCAGCAGGAGCAAACGTATGCCAAAAATGTACGCAGAATGAGCTCTTCAGTGAAGAGCAACCAGGCACATTTTAGCAAGTTTTACTTGTAAGTGGGGTTGAAACGCTTTTCAGGCTCAGTACTGGGCTCAAAACATGCAGCCCTGAGGTCTCTCATGATAGGAGGTGGTTAAGTAGAAATTCGCCGCTCGGCTGATCCAGCAGGAGCAAACATATGTGAAAAATGTTCGTGAATGAGCTTTTCAGTGAAGAGCAGCCAGGCACATTTTAGCAAGTTTTACTTGTAAGTGGGTTGGAAACGCTTTTCAGGCTCAGTACTGGGCTCAAAACATGCAGCCCTGATGTCTCTCATGATAGCAGGTGGTTAAGTAGAAATTCGCTGCTCGGCTGACCCTGCAGGAGCAAACGTATGCTAAAAATGTTCGTAGAATGAGCTTTTCAGTGAAGCGCAGCCAGGCACATTTTAGCAAGTTTTACTTGTAAGTGGGGTTGGAAATGCTTTTCAGGCTCAGTACTGGGCTCAAAACATGCAGCCCTGATGTCTCTCATGATAGCAGGTGGTTAAGTAGAAATTCGCCGCTCGGCTGACCCAGCAGGAGCAAACGTATGCCAAAAATGTACGCAGAATGAGCTTTTCAGTGAAGAGCAACCAGGCACATTTTAGCAAGTTTTACTTGTAAGTGGGATTGGAAACGCTTTTCAGGCTCAGTACTGGGCTCAAAACATGCAGCCCTGATGTCTCTCATGATAGCAGGTGGTTAAGTAGAAATTCGCTGCTCGGCTGACCCTGCAGGAGCAAACGTATGCCACGAATGTACGTAGAATGAGCATTTCAGTGAATAGCAGCCAGGCACATTTTAGCAAGTTTTACTTGTAAGAGGGGTTGGAAACGCTTTTCAGGCTCAGTACTGGGCTCAAAAGATGCATCCCTGATGTCTCTCATGATAGCAGGTGGTTAAGTAGAAATTCGCCGCTCGGCTGACCCAGCAGGAGCAAACGTATGCCAAAAATGTACGCAGAATGAGCTTTTCAGTGAAGAGCAACCAGGCACATTTTAGCAAGTTTTACTTGTAAGTGGGGTTGGAAACGCTTTTCAGGCTCAGTACTGGGCTCAAAACATGCAGCCCTGATGTCTCTCATGATAGCAGGTGGTTAAGTAGAAATTCGCTGCTCGGCTGACCCGGCAGGAGCAACCGTATGCCAAAAATGTATGCTGAATGAGCTTTTCATTAAAGAGCAGCCAGGCACATTTGAGCACGTTTTACTTGTAAGTGGGGTTGGAAACGCTTTTCAGGCTCAGTACTGGGCTCAAAAGATGCAGCCCTGAGGTCGTTCATGATAGGAGGTGGTTAAGTAGAAATTCGCCGCTCGGCTGATCCAGCAGGAGCAAACATATGCGAAAAATGTTCGTGAATGAGCTTTTCAGTGAAGAGCAGCCAGGCACATTTTAGCAAGTTTTACTTGTAAGTTGGGTTGAAAACGCTTTTCAGGCTCAGTACTGGGCTCAAAACATGCAGCCCTGATGTCTCTCATGATAGCAGGTGGTTAAGTAGAAATTTGCTGCTCGGCTGACCCTGCAGGAGCAAACGTATGCTAAAAATGTTCGTAGAATGAGCTTTTCATTGAAGAGCAGCCAGGCACATTTTAGCAAGTTTTACTTGTAAGTGGGGTTGGAAATGCTTTTCAGGCTCAGTACTGGGCTCAAAACATGCAGCCCTGATGTCTCTCATGATAGCAGGTGGTTAAGTAGAAATTCGCCGCTCGGCTGACCCAGCAGGAGCAAACGTATGCCAAAAATGTACGCAGAATGAGCTTTTAAGTGAAGAGCAACCAGGCACAATTTAGCAAGTTTTACTTGTAAGTGGGGTTGGTAACGCTTTTCAGGCTCAGTACTGGGCTCAAAACATGCAGCCCTGATGTCTCTCATGATAGCAGGTGGTTAAGTAGAAATTCGCTGCTCGGCTGACCCTGCAGGAGCAAACGTATGCTAAAAATGTTCGTAGAATGAGCTTTTCAGTGAAGAGCAGCCAGGCACATTTTAGCAAGTTTTACTTGTAAGTGGGGTTGGAAACGTTTTTCTGGCTCAGTACTGGGCTCAAAAGATGCAGCCCTGATGTCGCTCATGATAGCAGGTGGTTAAGTAGAAATTCGCAGCTCGGCTGACCCTGCAGGAGCAAACGTACGCCAAAAATGTACGCAGAATGAGCTTTTCAGTGAAGAGCAACCAGGCACATTTTAGCAAGTTTTACATGTAAGTGGGGTTGGAAACGCTTTTCAGGCTCAGTACTGGGATCAAAACATGCAGCCCTGATGTCTCTCATGATAGCAGGTGGTTAAGTAGAAATTCGCTGCTCGGCTGACCCTGCAGGAGCAAACATTTGCCAAAAATGTACGTAGAATGAACTTTTAAGTGAATAGCAGCCAGGCACATTACATTTTAGCAAGTTTTACTTGTAAGAGGGGTTGGAAACGCTTTTCAGGCTCAGTACTGGACTCAAAAGATGCAGCCCTGATGTCTCTCATGATAGCAGGTGGTTAAGTAGAAATTCGCCGCTCGGCTGACCCAGCCGGAGCAAACGTATGCCAAAAATGTACGCAGATTGAGCTTTTCAGTGAAGAGCAGCCAGGCACATTTTAGCAAGTTTTACTTGTAAGTGGGGTTGGAAACGCTTTTCAGGCTCAGTACTGGGCTCAAAACATGCAGCCCTGATGTCTCTCATGATAGCAGGTGGTTAAGTAGAAATTCGCTGCTCGGCTGACCCTGCAGGAGCAAACGTATGCTAAAAATGTTCGTAGAATGAGCTTTTCAGTGAAGAGCAGCCAGGCACATTTTAGCACGTTTTACTTGTAAGTGGGGTTGGAAATACTTTTCAGGCTCAGTACTGGGCTCAAAACATGCAGCCCTGATGTCTCTCATGATAGCAGGTGGTTAAGTAGAAATTCGCTGCTCGGCTGACCCAGCAGGAGCAAACGTATGCCAAAAATGTACGCAGAATGAGCTTTTCAGTGAAGAGCAACCAGGCACATTTGAGCATCTTTTACTTGTAAGTGGGGTTGAAACACTTTTCAGGCTCAGTACTGGGCTCAAAACATGCAGCCCTGAGGTCTCTCATGATAGGAGGTGGTTAAGTAGAAATTCGCCGCTCGGCTGATCCAGCAGGAGCAAACATATGCGAAAAATGTTCGTAGAATGAGCTTTTCAGTGAAGAGCAGCCTGGCACATTTTAGCAAGTTTTACTTGTAAGTGGGGTTGGAAACGCTTTTCAGGCTCAGTACTGGGATCAAAACATGCAGCCCTGATGTCTCTCATGATAGCAGGTGGTTAAGTAGAAATTTGCTGCTCGGCTGACCCTGCAGGAGCAAACGTATGCCAAAATTGTACGTAGAATGAGCTTTTCAGTGAATAGCAGCCAGGCACATTTTAGCAAGTTTTACTTGTAAGAGTGGTTGGAAACGCTTTTCAGGCTCAGTACTTGGCTCAAAAGATGCATCCCTGATGTCTCTCATGATAGCAGGTGGTTAAGTAGAAATTCGCCGCTCGGCTGACCCAGCAGGAGCAAACGTATGACAAAAATGTACGCAGAATGAGCTTTTCAGTGAAGGGCAACCAGGCACATTTTAGCAAGTTTTACTTGTAAGTGGGGTTGGAAACGCTCTTCAGGCTCAGTACTGGGCTCAAAAGATGCAGCCCTGATGTCTCTCATGATAGCAGGTGGTTAAGTAGAAATTCGCTGCTCGGCAGACCCGGCAGGAGCAACCGTATGCCAAAAATGTATGCAGAATGAGCTTTTCAGTGAAGAGCAGCCAGGCACATTTGAGCATGTTTTACTTGTAAGTGGGGTTGGAAACGCTTTTCAGGCTCAGTACTGGGCTCAAAAGATGCAGCCCTGAGGTCTCTCATGATAGGAGGTGGTTAAGTAGAAATTCGCCACTCGGCTGATCCAGCATGAGCAAACATATGCGAAAAATGTTCGTGAATGAGCTTTTCAGTGAAGATCAGCCAGGCACATTTTAGCAAGTTTTACTTGTAAGTGGGGTTGGAAACGCTTTTCAGGCTCAGTACTGGGCTCAAAACATGCAGCCCTGATGTCTCTCATGATAGCAGGTGGTTAAGTAGAAATTCGCTGCTCGGCTGACCCTGCAGGAGCAAACGTATGCTAAAAATGTTCGTAGAATGAGCTTTTCAGTGAAGAGCAGCCAGGCACATTTTAGCACGTTTTACTTGTAAGTGGGGTTGGAAATACTTTTCAGGCTCAGTACTGGGCTCAAAACATGCAGCCCTGATGTCTCTCATGATAGCAGGTGGTTAAGTAGAAATTCGCTGCTCGGCTGACCCAGCAGGAGCAAACGTATGCCAAAAATGTACGCAGAATGAGCTTTTCAGTGAAGAGCAACCAGGCACATTTGAGCATCTTTTACTTGTAAGTGGGGTTGAAACACTTTTCAGGCTCAGTACTGGGCTCAAAACATGCAGCCCTGAGGTCTCTCATGATAGGAGGTGGTTAAGTAGAAATTCGCCGCTCGGCTGATCCAGCAGGAGCAAACATATGCGAAAAATGTTCGTAGAATGAGCTTTTCAGTGAAGAGCAGCCTGGCACATTTTAGCAAGTTTTACTTGTAAGTGGGGTTGGAAACGCTTTTCAGGCTCAGTACTGGGATCAAAACATGCAGCCCTGATGTCTCTCATGATAGCAGGTGGTTAAGTAGAAATTTGCTGCTCGGCTGACCCTGCAGGAGCAAACGTATGCCAAAATTGTACGTAGAATGAGCTTTTCAGTGAATAGCAGCCAGGCACATTTTAGCAAGTTTTACTTGTAAGAGTGGTTGGAAACGCTTTTCAGGCTCAGTACTTGGCTCAAAAGATGCATCCCTGATGTCTCTCATGATAGCAGGTGGTTAAGTAGAAATTCGCCGCTCGGCTGACCCAGCAGGAGCAAACGTATGACAAAAATGTACGCAGAATGAGCTTTTCAGTGAAGGGCAACCAGGCACATTTTAGCAAGTTTTACTTGTAAGTGGGGTTGGAAACGCTCTTCAGGCTCAGTACTGGGCTCAAAAGATGCAGCCCTGATGTCTCTCATGATAGCAGGTGGTTAAGTAGAAATTCGCTGCTCGGCAGACCCGGCAGGAGCAACCGTATGCCAAAAATGTATGCAGAATGAGCTTTTCAGTGAAGAGCAGCCAGGCACATTTGAGCATGTTTTACTTGTAAGTGGGGTTGGAAACGCTTTTCAGGCTCAGTACTGGGCTCAAAAGATGCAGCCCTGAGGTCTCTCATGATAGGAGGTGGTTAAGTAGAAATTCGCCACTCGGCTGATCCAGCATGAGCAAACATATGCGAAAAATGTTCGTGAATGAGCTTTTCAGTGAAGATCAGCCAGGCACATTTTAGCAAGTTTTACTTGTAAGTGGGGTTGGAAACGCTTTTCAGGCTCAGTACTGGGCTCAAAACATGCAGCCCTGATGTCTCTCATGATAGCAGGTGGTTAAGTAGAAATTCGCTGCTCGGCTGACCCAGCAGGAGCAAACATTTGCCAAAAATGTACGTAGAATGAACTTTTAAGTGAATAGCAGCCAGGCACATTACATTTTAGCAAGTTTTACTTGTAAGAGGGGTTGGAAACGCTTTTCAGGCTCAGTACTGGACTCAAAAGATGCAGCCCTGATGTCTCTCATGATAGCAGGTGGTTAAGTAGAAATTCGCCACTCGGCTGATCCAGCATGAGCAAACATATGCGAAAAATGTACGCAGATTGAGCTTTTCAGTGAAGAGCAGCCAGGCACATTTTAGCAAGTTTTACTTGTAAGTGGGGTTGGAAACGCTTTTCAGGCTCAGTACTGGGCTCAAAACATGCAGCCCTGATGTCTCTCATGATAGCAGGTGGTTAAGTAGAAATTCGCTGCTCGGCTGACCCTGCAGGAGCAAACGTATGCTAAAAATGTTCGTAGAATGAGCTTTTCAGTGAAGAGCAGCCAGGCACATTTTAGCACGTTTTACTTGTAAGTGGGGTTGGAAATACTTTTCAGGCTCAGTACTGGGCTCAAAACATGCAGCCCTGATGTCTCTCATGATAGCAGGTGGTTAAGTAGAAATTCGCTGCTCGGCTGACCCAGCAGGAGCAAACGTATGCCAAAAATGTACGCAGAATGAGCTTTTCAGTGAAGAGCAACCAGGCACATTTGAGCATCTTTTACTTGTAAGTGGGGTTGAAACACTTTTCAGGCTCAGTACTGGGCTCAAAACATGCAGCCCTGAGGTCTCTCATGATAGGAGGTGGTTAAGTAGAAATTCGCCGCTCGGCTGATCCAGCAGGAGCAAACATATGCGAAAAATGTTCGTAGAATGAGCTTTTCAGTGAAGAGCAGCCTGGCACATTTTAGCAAGTTTTACTTGTAAGTGGGGTTGGAAACGCTTTTCAGGCTCAGTACTGGGATCAAAACATGCAGCCCTGATGTCTCTCATGATAGCAGGTGGTTAAGTAGAAATTTGCTGCTCGGCTGACCCTGCAGGAGCAAACGTATGCCAAAATTGTACGTAGAATGAGCTTTTCAGTGAATAGCAGCCAGGCACATTTTAGCAAGTTTTACTTGTAAGAGTGGTTGGAAACGCTTTTCAGGCTCAGTACTTGGCTCAAAAGATGCATCCCTGATGTCTCTCATGATAGCAGGTGGTTAAGTAGAAATTCGCCGCTCGGCTGACCCAGCAGGAGCAAACGTATGACAAAAATGTACGCAGAATGAGCTTTTCAGTGAAGGGCAACCAGGCACATTTTAGCAAGTTTTACTTGTAAGTGGGGTTGGAAACGCTCTTCAGGCTCAGTACTGGGCTCAAAAGATGCAGCCCTGATGTCTCTCATGATAGCAGGTGGTTAAGTAGAAATTCGCTGCTCGGCAGACCCGGCAGGAGCAACCGTATGCCAAAAATGTATGCAGAATGAGCTTTTCAGTGAAGAGCAGCCAGGCACATTTGAGCATGTTTTACTTGTAAGTGGGGTTGGAAACGCTTTTCAGGCTCAGTACTGGGCTCAAAAGATGCAGCCCTGAGGTCTCTCATGATAGGAGGTGGTTAAGTAGAAATTCGCCACTCGGCTGATCCAGCATGAGCAAACATATGCGAAAAATGTTCGTGAATGAGCTTTTCAGTGAAGATCAGCCAGGCACATTTTAGCAAGTTTTACTTGTAAGTGGGGTTGGAAACGCTTTTCAGGCTCAGTACTGGGCTCAAAACATGCAGCCCTGATGTCTCTCATGATAGCAGGTGGTTAAGTAGAAATTCGCTGCTCGGCTGACCCAGCAGGAGCAAACGTATGCCAAAAATGTACGCAGAATGAGCTTTTCAGTGAAGAGCAACCAGGCACATTTGAGCAACTTTTACTTGTAAGTGGGGTTGAAACACTTTTCAGGCTCAGTACTGGGCTCAAAACATGCAGCCCTGAGGTCTCTCATGATAGGAGATGGTTAAGTAGAAATTTGCCGCTCGGCTGATCCAGCAGGAGCAAACATATGCGAAAAATGTTCGTAGAATGAGCTTTTCAGTGAAGAGCAGCCAGGCACATTTTAGCAAGTTTTACTTGTAAGTGGGGTTGGAAACGCTTTTCAGGCTCAGTACTGGGATCAAAACATGCAGCCCTGATGTCTCTCATGATAGCAGGTGGTTAAGTAGAAATTTGCTGCTCGGCTGACCCTGCAGGAGCAAACGTATGCCAAAATTGTACGTAGAATGAGCTTTTCAGTGAATAGCAGCCAGGCACATTTTAGCAAGTTTTACTTGTAAGTGGGGTTGGAAACGCTTTTCAGGCTCAGTACTGGGATCAAAACATGCAGCCCTGATGTCTCTCATGATAGCAGGTGGTTAAGTAGAAATTCGCTGCTCGGCTGACCCTGCAGGAGCAAACATTTGCCAAAAATGTACGTAGAATGAACTTTTAAGTGAATAGCAGCCAGGCACATTACATTTTAGCAAGTTTTACTTGTAAGAGGGGTTGGAAACGCTTTTCAGGCTCAGTACTGGACTCAAAAGATGCAGCCCTGATGTCTCTCATGATAGCAGGTGGTTAAGTAGAAATTCGCCGCTCGGCTGACCCAGCCGGAGCAAACGTATGCCAAAAATGTACGCAGAATGAGCTTTTCAGTGAAGAGCAACCAAGCACATTTTAGCAAGTTTTACTTGTAAGTGGGGTTGGAAACGCTTTTCAGGCTCAGTACTGGGCTCAAAACATGCAGCCCTGATGTCTCTCATGATAGCAGGTGGTTAAGTAGAAATTCGCTGCTCGGCTGACCCGGCAGGAGCAAACGTATGCCAAAAATGTACGCAGATTGAGCTTTTCAGTGAAGAGCAGCCAGGCACATTTTAGCAAGTTTTACTTGTAAGTGGGGTTGGAAACGCTTTTCAGGCTCAGTACTGGGCTCAAAACATGCAGCCCTGATGTCTCTCATGATAGCAGGTGGTTAAGTAGAAATTCGCTGCTCGGCTGACCCTGCAGGAGCAAACGTATGCTAAAAATGTTCGTAGAATGAGCTTTTCAGTGAAGAGCAGCCAGGCACATTTTAGCACGTTTTACTTGTAAGTGGGGTTGGAAATGCTTTTCAGGCTCAGTACTGGGCTCAAAACATGCAGCCCTGATGTCTCTCATGATAGCAGGTGGTTAAGTAGAAATTCGCTGCTCGGCTGACCCAGCAGGAGCAAACGTATGCCAAAAATGTACGCAGAATGAGCTTTTCAGTGAAGAGCAACCAGGCACATTTGAGCATCTTTTACTTGTAAGTGGGGTTGAAAAACTTTTCAGGCTCAGTACTGGGCTCAAAACATGCAGCCCTGAGGTCTCTCATGATAGGAGGTGGTTAAGTAGAAATTTGCCGCTCGGCTGATCCAGCAGGAGCAAACATATGCGAAAAATGTTCGTAGAATGAGCTTTTCAGTGAAGAGCAGCCAGGCACATTTTAGCAAGTTTTACTTGTAAGTGGGGTTGGAAACGCTTTTCAGGCTCAGTACTGGGATCAAAACATGCAGCCCTGATGTCTCTCATGATAGCAGGTGGTTAAGTAGAAATTTTCTGCTCGGCTGACCCTGCAGGAGCAAACGTATGCCAAAATTGTACGTAGAATGAGCTTTTCAGTGAATAGCAGCCAGGCACATTTTAGCAAGTTTTACTTGTAAGAGTGGTTGGAAACGCTTTTCAGGCTCAGTACTGGGCTCAAAAGATGCATCCCTGAGGTCTATCATGATAGGAGGTGGTTAAGTAGAAATTCGCCGCTCGGCTGACCCGGCAGGAGCAACCGTATGCCAAAAATGTATGCAGAATGAGCTTTTCAGTGAAGAGCAGCCAGGCACATTTGAGCAAGTTTTACTTGTAAGTGGGGTTGGAAACGCTTTTCAGGCTCAGTACTAGGCTCAAAAGATGCAGCCCTGAGGTCTCTCATGATAGGAGGTGGTTAAGTAGAAATTCATCGCTCGGCTGATGCAGCATGAGCAAACATATGCGAAAAATGTTCGTGAATGAGCTTTTCAGTGAAGATCAGCCAGGCACATTTTAGCAAGTTTTACTTGTAAGTGGGGTTGGAAACGCTTTTCAGGCTCAGTACTGGGCTCAAAACATGCAGCCCTGATGTCTCTCATGATAGCAGGTGGTTAAGTAGAAATGTGCTGCTCGGCTGACCCTGCAGGAGCAAACGTATGCTAAAAATGTTCGTAGAATGAGCTTTTCAGTGAAGAGCAGCCAGGCACATTTTAGCAAGTTTTACTTGTAAGTGGGGTTGGAAATGCTTGTCAGGCTCAGTACTGGGCTCAAAACATGCAGCCCTGATGTCTCTCATGATAGCAGGTGGTTAAGTAGAAATTCGCCGCTCGGCTTACCCAGCAGGAGCAAACGTATGCCAAAAATGTACGCAGAATGAGCTTTTAAGTGAAGAGCAACCAGGCACATTTTAGCAAGTTTTACTTGTAAGTGGGGTTGGAAACGCTTTTCAGGCTCAGTACTGGGCTCAAAACATGCAGTCCTGATGTCGCTCATGATAGCAGGTGGTTAAGTAGAAATTCGCTGCTCGGCTGACCCAGCAGGACAAACGTATGCCAAAAATGTACGCAGAATGAGCTTTTCAGTGAAGAGCAGCCAGGCACATTTTAGCAAGTTTTACTTGTAAGTGGGGTTGGAAACGCTTTTCAGGCTCAGAACTGGGCTCAAAACATGCAGCCCTGATGTCTCTCATGATAGCAGGTGGTTAAGTAGAAATTCGCTGCTCGGCTGAGCCTGCAGGATATAACGTATGCTAAAAATGTTCGTAGAATGAGCTTTTCAGTGAAGAGCAGCCAGGCACATTTTAGCAAGTTTTACTTGTAAGTGGGGTTGGAAACGCTTTTCAGGCTTAGTACTGGGATCAAAACATGCAGCCCTGACGTCTCTCATGATAGCAGGTGGTTAAGTAGAAATTCGCTGCTCTGCTGACCCTGCAGGAGCAAACGTATGCTAAAAATGTTCGTAGAATGAGCTTTTCAGTGAAGCGCAGCCAGGCACATTTTAGCAAGTTTTACTTGTAAGTGGGGTTGGAAACGCTTTTCAGGCTCAGAACTGGGCTCAAAATATGCAGCCCTGACGTCTCTCATGATAGCAGGTGGTTAAGTAGAAATTCGCTGCTCGGCTGACCCTGCAGGAGCAAACGTATGCCAAAAATGTACGCAGAATTAGCTTTTCAGTGAATAGCAACCAAACACATTTGAACAACTTTTACTTGTAAGTGGGGTTGAAACGCTTTTCAGGCTCAGTACTGGGCTCAAAACATGCAGCCCTGAGGTCTCTCATGATAGGAGGTGGTTAAGTAGAAATGTGCTGCTCGGCTGACCCAACAGGAGCAAACATATGCCAAAAATGTACGCAGAACCAGCTTTTCAGTGAAGAGCATCCAGGCACATTTTAGCAAGTTTTACTTGTAAGTGGGGTTGGAAACGCTTTTCAGGCTCAGTACTGGGCTCAAAAGATGCAGCCCTGAGGTCTCTCATGATAGGAGATGGTTAAGTAGAAATTCGCCGCTCAGCTGATCCAGCAGGAGCAAACATATGCGAAAAATTTTCGTAGAATGAGCTTTTCAGTGAAGAGCAGCCAGGCACATTTTAGCAAGTTTTACTTGTAAGTGGGGTTGGAAACGCTTTTCAGGCTCAGTACTGGGATCAAAACATGCAGCCCTGATGTCTCTCATGATAGCAGGTGGTTAACTAGAAATTCACAGCTCGGCTGACCCTGCAGGAGCAAACGTATGCCAAAAATGTACGTAGAATGAGCTTCTCAGTGAATAGCAGCCAGGCACATTTTAGCAAGTTTTACTTGTAAGAGGGGTTGGAAACGCTTTTCAGGCTCAGTACTGGGCTCAAAAGCTGCATCCCTGATGTCTCTCATGATAGCAGGTGGGTAAGTAGAAATTCGCCTCTCGGCTGACCCAGCAGGAGCAAACGTATGCCAAAAATGTACGCAGAATGAGCTTTTCAGTGAAGAGCAACCTGGCACATTTTAGCAAGTTTTACTTGTAAGTGTGGTTGGAAACGCTTTTCAGGCTCAGTACTGGGCTCAAAACATGCAGCCCTGATGTCTCTCATGATAGCAGGTGGTTAAGTAGAAATTCGCTGCTCGGCTGACCCTGCAGGAGCAAACGTTTGCCAAAAATGTACGTAGAATGAACTTTTCAGTGAATAGCAGCCAGGCACATTACATTTTAGCAAGTTTTACTTGTAAGAGGGGTTGGAAACGCTTTTCAGGCTCAGTACTGGACTCAAAAGATGCAGCCCTGATGTCTCTCATGATAGCAGGTGGTTAAGTAGAAATTCGCCGCTCGGCTGACCCAGCCGGAGCAATCGTATGCCAAAAATGTACGCATAATGAGCTTTTCAGTGAAGAGCAACCAAGCACATTTTAGCAGGTTTTACTTGTAAGTGGGGTTGGAAACGCTTTTCAGGCTCAGTACTGGGCTCAAAACATGCAGCCCTGATGTCTCTCTTGATAGCAGGTGGTTAAGTAGAAATTCGCTGCTCGGCTGACCCGGCAGGAGCAAACGTATGCCAAAAATGTACGCAGATTGAGCTTTTCAGTGAAGAGCAGCCAGGCACATTTTAGCAAGTTTTATTTGTAAGTGGGGTTGGAAACGCTCTTCAGTCTCAGTACTGGGCTCAAAAGATGCAGCCCTGAGGTCTCTCATGATAGGAGGTGGTTAAGTAGAAATTCGCCGCTCGGCTGATCCGGCAGGAGCAAACATATGCGAAAAATGTTCGTAGAATGAGCTTTTCAGTGAAGAGCAGCCAGGCACATTTTAGCAAATTTTACTTGTAAGTGGGGTTGGAAACGCTTTCCAGGCTCAGTACTGGGCTCAAAACATGCAGCCCTGATGTCTCTCATGATAGCAGGTGGTTAAGTAGAAATTCGCTGCTCGGCTGACCCTGCAGGAGCAAACGTATGCTAAAAATGTTCGTAGAATGAGCTTTTCAGTGAAGAGCAGCCAGGCACATTTTAGCACGTTTTACTTGTAAGTGGGGTTGGAAATGCTTTTCAGGCTCAGTACTGGGCTCAAAACATGCAGCCCTGATGTCTCTCATGATAGCAGGTGGTTAAGTAGAAATTCGCTGCTCGGCTGACCCAGCAGGAGCAGCCGTATGCCAAAAATGTACGCAGAATGAGCTTTTCAGTGAAGAGCAACCAGGCACATTTGAGCAACTTTTACTTGTAAGTGGGGTTGAAACACTTTTCAGGCTCAGTACTGGGCTCAAAACATGCAGCCCTGATGTCTCTCATGATAGCAGGTGGTTAAGTAGAAATTTGCTGCTCGGCTGACCCTGCAGGAGCAAACGTATGCTAAAAATGTTCGTAGAATGAGCTTTTCAGTGAAGAGCAGCCAGGCACATTTTAGCAAGTTTTACTTGTAAGTAGGGTTGGAAATGCTTTTCAGGCTCAGTACTGGGCTCAAAACATGCAGCCCTGATGTCTCTCATGATAGCAGGTGGTTAAGTAGAAATTCGCCGCTCGGCTGACCCAGCAGGAGCAAACGTATGCCAAAAATGTACGCAGAATGAGCTTTTAAGTGAAGAGCAACCAGGCACATTTTAGCAAGTTTTACTTGTAAGTGGGGTTGGAAACGCTTTTCAGGCTCAGTACTGGGCTCAAAACATGTAGCCCTGATGTCGCTCATGATAGCAGGTGGTTAAGTAGAAATTCGCTGCTCGGCTGACCCAGCAGGACAAACGTATGCCAAAAATGTACGCAGAATGAGCTTTTCAGTGAAGAGCAGCCAGGCACATTTTAGCAAGTTTTACTTGTAAGTGGGGTTGGAAACGCTTTTCAGGCTCAGAACTGGGCTCAAAATATGCAGCCCTGATGTCTCTCATGATAGCAGGTGGTTAAGTAGAAATTCGCTGCTCGGCTGAGCCTGCAGGATATAACGTATGCTAAAAATGTTCGTAGAATGAGCTTTTCAGTGAAGAGCAGCCAGGCACATTTTAGCAAGTTTTACTTGTAAGTGGGGTTGGAAACGCTTTTCAGGCTTAGTACTGGGATCAAAACATGCAGCCCTGATGTCTCTCATGATAGCAGGTGGTTAAGTAGAAATTCGCTACTCGGCTGACCCTGCAGGAGCAAACGTATGCTAAAAATGTTCGTAGAATGAGCTTTTCAGTGAAGCGCAGCCAGGCACATTTTAGCAAGTTTTACTTGTAAGTGGGGTTGGAAATGCTTTTCAGGCTCAGTACTGGGCTCAAAACATGCAGCCCTGAGGTCTATCATGATAGGAGGTGGTTAAGTAGAAATTTGCTGCTCGGCTGACCCAACAGGAGCAAACGTATGCCAAAAATGTACGCAGAACCAGCTTTTCAGTGAAGAGCATCCAGGCACATTTTAGCAAGTTTTACTTGTAAGTGGGGTTGGAAACGCTTTTCAGGCTCAGTACTGGGCTCAAAAGATGCAGCCCTGAGGTCTCTCATGATTAGAGGTGGTTAAGTAGAAATTTGCCGCTCAGCTGATCCAGCAGGAGCAAACATATGCGAAAAATGTTCGTAGAATGAGCTTTTCAGTGAAGAGCAGCCAGGCACATTTTAGCAAGTTTTACTTGTAAGTGGGGTTGGAAACGCTTTTCAGGCTCAGTACTGGGCTCAAAACATGCAGCCCTGATGTCTCTCATGATAGCAGGTGGTTAAATAGAAATTCGCCTCTCGGCTGACCCAGCAGGAGCAAACGTATGCCAAAAATGTACGCAGAATGAGCTTTTCAGTGAAGAGCAACCAGGCACATTTTAGCAAGTTTTACTTGTAAGTGTGGTTGGAAACGCTTTTCAGGCTCAGTACTGGGCTCAAAACATGCAGCCCTGATGTCTCTCATGATAGCAGGTGGTTAAGTAGAAATTCGCTGCTCGGCTGACCCGGCAGGAGCAAACGTATGCCAAAAATGTACGCAGAATGAGTTTTTCAGTGAAGAGCAGTCAGGCACATTTTAGCAAGTTTTACTTTTAAGTGGGGTTGGAAACGCTTTTCAGGCTCAGTACTGGGCTCAAAACATGCAGCCCTGATGTCTCTCATGATAGCAGGTGGTTAAGTAGAAATTCGCTGCTCGGCTGACCCTGCAGGAGCAAACGTATGCTAAAAATGTTCGTAGAATGAGCTTTTCAGTGAAGAGCAGCCAGGTACATTTTAGCAAGTTTTACTTGTAAGTGGGGTTGGAAAAGCTTTTCAGGCTCAGTACTGGGCTCAAAACATGCAGCCCTGATGTCTCTCATGATAGCAGGTGGTTAAGTAGAAATTCGCCGCTCGGCTGACCCAGCAGGAGCAAACGTATGCCAAAAATGTACGCAGAATGAGCTTTTCAGTGAAGAGCAACCAGGCACATTTTAGCAAGTTTTACTTGTAAGTGGGATTGGAAACGCTTTTCAGGCTCAGTACTGGGCTCAAAACATGCAGCCCTGATGTCTCTCATGATAGCAGGTGGTTAAGTAGAAATTTGCTGCTCGGCTGAGCCTGCAGGAGCAAACGTATGCTAAAAATGTTCGTAAAATGAGCTTTTCAGTGAAGAGCAGCCAGGCACATTTTAGCAAGTTTTACTTGTAAGTGGGATTGGAAATGCTTTTCAGGCTCAGTGCTGGGCTCAAAACATGCAGCCCTGATGTCTCTCATGAATGCAGGTGGTTAAGTAGAAATTCGCAGCTCGGATGACCCAGCAGGAGCAAACGTATACCAAAAATGTACGCAGAATGAGCTCTTCAGTGAAGAGCAACCAGGCACATTTTAGCAAGTTTTACTTGTAAGTGGGGTTGAAACGCTTTTCAGGCTCAGTACTGGGCTCAAAACATGCAGCCCTGAGGTCTCTCATGATAGGAGGTGGTTAAATAGAAATTTGCTGCTCGGCTGACCCAGCAGGAGCAAATGTATGCCAAAAATGTACGCAGAACCAACTTTTCAGTGAAGAGCAGCCAGGCACATTTTAGCAAGTTTTACTTGTAAGTGGGGTTGGAAACGCTTTTCAGGCTCAGTACTGGGCTCAAAAGATGCAGCCCTGAGGTCTCTCATGATAGGAGGTGGTTAAGTAGAAATTTGCCGCTCGGCTGATCTAGCAGGAGCAAACATATGCGAAAAATGTTCGTAGAATGAGTTTTTCAGTGAAGAGCAGCCAGGCACATTTTAGCAAGTTTTACTTGTAAGTGGGGTTGGAAACGCTTTTCAGGCTCAGTACTGGGCTCCAAACATGCAGCCCTGAAGTCTCTCATGATAGCAGGTGGTTAAGTAGAAATTCGCTGCTCGGCTGACCCGGCAGGAGCAAACGTATGGCAAAAATGTACGCAGAATGAGCTTTTCAGTGAAGAGCAGCCAGGCACATTTTAGCAAGTTTTACTTGTAAGTGGGGTTGTAAAAGCTTTTCAGGCTCAGTACTGGGCTCAAAAGATGCAGCCCTGAGGTCTCTCATGATAGGAGGTGGTTAAGTAGAAATTCTCTGCTCGGCTGATCCAGCAGGAGCAAACATATGCGAAAAATGTTCGTAGAATGAGCTTGTTCAGTGAAGAGCAGCCAGGCACATTTTAGCAAGTTTTACTTGTAAGTGGGGTTGGAAACGCTTTTCAGGCTCAGTACTGGGCTCAAAAGATGCAGCCCTGATGTCTCTCATGATAGCAGGTAGTAAAGTAGAAATTCGCCGCTCGGTTGACCCAGCAGGAGCAAACGTATGCCAAAAATGTACGCAGAATGAGCTTTTCAGTGAAGAGCAACCAGGCACATTTTAGCAAGTTTTACTTGTAAGTGGGGTTGAAATGCTTTTCAGGCTCAGTACTGGGCTCAAAACATGCAGCCCTGAGGTCTCTTATGATAGGAGGTGGTTAAGTAGAAATTTGCTGCTCGGCTGACCCAGCAGGAACAAACGTATGCCAAAAATGTACGCAGAACCAGCTTTTCGGTGAAGAGCAGCCAGGCACATTTTAGCAAGTTTTACTTGTAAGTGGGGTTGGAAACGCTTTTCAGGCTCAGTACTGGGGTCAAAACATGCAGCCCTGATGTCTCTCATGATAGCAGGTGGTTAAGTAAAAATTTGCTGCTCGGCTGACCCTGCAGGAGCAAACGTATGCCAAAAATGTATGCAGAACCAGCTTTTCAATGAAGAGCAGCCAGGCACATTTTAGCAAGTTTCACTTGTAAGTGGGGTTGGAAACGCTTTTCAGGCTCAGTACTGGGCTCAAAAGATGCAGCCCTGATGTCTCTCATGATAGCAGGTGGTTAAGTAGAAATGTGCTGCTCGGTGACCCAGCAGGAGCAAACGTATGCCAAAAATGTATGCAGAACCAGCTTTTCAGTGAAGAGCAGCCAGGCACATTTTAGCAAGTTTTACTTGTAAGAGGGGTTGGAAACGCTTTTCAGGCTCCAGTACTGGGCTCAAAAGATGCAGCCCTGATGTCTCTCATGATAGCAGGTTGTTAAGTAGAAATTCGCAGCTCGGCTGACCCAGCAGGAGCAAACGTATGCCAAAAATGTACGCAGAATGAGCTTTTCACTGAAGAGCAGCCAGGCACATTTTAGCAAGTTTTACTTGTAAGTGGGGTTGGAAACGCTTTTCAGGCTCAGTACTGGGCTCAAAACATGCAGCCCTGATGTCTCTCATGGTAGCAGGTGGTTAAGTAAAAATTTGCTGCTTGGCTGACCCGGCAGGAGCAAACGTATGCCAAAAATGTACGCAGAATGAGCTTTTCAGTGAAGAGCAGCCAGGCACATTTTAGCAAGTTTTACTTGTAAGTGGGGTTGGAAACGCTTTTCAGGCTCAGTACTGGGCTCAAAAGATGCAGCCCTGAGGTCTCTCATGATAGGAGGTGGTTAAGTAGAAATTCGCCGCTCGGCTGATCCAGCAGGAGCAAACATATGCGAAAAATGTTCGTAGAATGAGCTTTTTCAGTGAAGAGCAGCCAGGCACATTTTAGCAAGTTTTACTTGTAAGTGGGGTTGGAAACGCTTTTCAGGCTCAGTACTGGGCTCCAAACATGCAGCCCTGAAGGGTCTCATGATAGCAGGTGGTTAAGTAGAAATTCGCTGCTCGGCTGACCCGGCAGGAGCAAACGTATGCCAAAAATGTACGCAGAATGAGCTTTTCAGTGAAGAGCAGCCAGGCACATTTTAGCAAGTTTTACTTGTAAGTGGGGTTGTAAAAGCTTTTCAGGCTCAGTACTGGGCTCAAAAGATGCAGCCCTGAGGTCTCTCATGATAGGAGGTGGTTAAGTAGAAATTCTCTGCTCGGCTGATCCAGCAGGAGCAAACATATGCGAAAAATGTTCGTAGAATGAGCTTTTTCAGTGAAGAGCAGCCAGGCACATTTTAGCAAGTTTTACTTGTAAGTGGGGTTGGAAACGCTTTTCAGGCTCAGTACTGGGCTCAAAAGATGCAGCCCTGATGTCTCTCATGATAGCAGGTAGTAAAGTAGAAATTTGCCGCTCGGTTGACCCAGCAGGAGCAAACGTATGCCAAAAATGTACGCAGAATGAGCTTTTCAGTGAAGAGCAACCAGGCACATTTTAGCAAGTTTTACTTGTAAGTGGGGTTGAAATGCTTTTCAGGCTCAGTACTGGGCTCAAAACATGCAGCCCTGAGGTCTCTTATGATAGGAGGTGGTTAAGTAGAAATTTGCTGCTCGGCTAACCCAGCAGGAACAAACGTATGCCAAAAATGTACGCAGAACCAGCTTTTCGGTGAAGAGCAGCCAGGCACATTTTAGCAAGTTTTACTTGTAAGTGGGGTTGGAAACGCTTTTCAGGCTCAGTACTGGGGTCAAAACATGCAGCCCTGATGTCTCTCATGATAGCAGGTGGTTAAGTAAAAATTTGCTGCTCGGCTGACCCTGCAGGAGCAAACGTATGCCAAAAATGTATGCAGAACCAGCTTTTCAATGAAGAGCAGCCAGGCACATTTTAGCAAGTTTCACTTGTAAGTGGGGTTGGAAACGCTTTTCAGGCTCAGTACTGGGCTCAAAAGATGCAGCCCTGATGTCTCTCATGATAGCAGGTGGTTAAGTAGAAATGTGCTGCTCGGCTGACCCAGCAGGAGCAAACGTATGTCAAAAATGTATGCAGAACCAGCTTTTCAGTGAAGAGCAGCCAGGCACATTTTAGCAAGTTTTACTTGTAAGAGGGGTTGGAAACGCTTTTCAGGCTCCAGTACTGGGCTCAAAAGATGCAGCCCTGATGTCTCTCATGATAGCAGGTTGTTAAGTAGAAATTCGCAGCTCGGCTGACCCAGCAGGAGCAAACGTATGCCAAAAATGTACGCAGAATGAGCTTTTCACTGAAGAGCAACCAGGCACATTTTAGCAAGTTTTACTTGTAAGTGGGGTTGGAAACGCTTTTCAGGCTCAGTACTGGGCTCAAAACATGCAGCCCTGATGTCTCTCATGGTAGCAGGTGGTTAAGTAAAAATGTGCTGCTTGGCTGACCCGGCAGGAGCAAACGTATGCCAAAAATGTACGCAGAATGAGCTTTTCAGTGAAGAGCAGCCAGGCACATTTTAGCAAGTTTTACTTGTAAGTGGGGTTGGAAACGCTTTTCAGGCTCAGTACTGGGCTCAAAAGATGCAGCCCTGAGGTCTCTCATGATAGGAGGTGGTTAAGTAGAAATTCGCCGCTCGGCTGATCCAGCAGGAGCAAACATATGCGAAAAATGTTCGTAGAATGAGCTTTTTCAGTGAAGAGCAGCCAGGCACATTTTAGCAAGTTTTACTTGTAAGTGGGGTTGGAAACGCTTTTCAGGCTCAGTACTGGGCTCAAAACATGCAGCCCTGATGTCTCTCATGATAGCAGGTGGTTAAGTAGAAATTCGCTGCTCGGCTGAGCCTGCAGGAGCAAACGTATGCTAAAATTATTCGTAGAATGAGCTTTTCAGTGAAGAGCAGCCAGGCACATTTGAGCAAGTTTTACTTGTAAGTGGGATTGGAAATGCTTTTCAGGCTCAGTACTGGGCTCAAAACATGCAGCCCTGATGTCTCTCATGAATGCAGGTGGTTAAGTAGAAATTCGCAGCTCGGCTGACCCAGCAGGAGCAAACGTATGCCAAAAATGTACGCAGAATGAGCTCTTCAGTGAAGAGCAACCAGGCACATTTTAGCAAGTTTTACTTGTAAGTGGGGTTGAAACGCTTTTCAGGCTCAGTACTGGGCTCAAAACATGCAGCCCTGAGGTCTCTCATGATAGGAGGTGGTTAAATAGAAATTTGCTGCTCGGCTGACCCCGCAGGAGCAAATGTATGCCAAAAATGTACGCAGAACCAACTTTTCAGTGAAGAGCAGCCAGGCACATTTTAGCAAGTTTTACTTGTAAGTGGGGTTGGAAACGCTTTTCAGGCTCAGTACTGGGCTCAAAACATGCAGCCCTGAGGTCTCTCATGATAGGAGGTGGTTAAGTAGAAATTCGCCGCTCGGCTGATCTAGCAGGAGCAAACATATGCGAAAAATGTTCGTAGAATGAGTTTTTCAGTGAAGAGCAGCCAGGCACATTTTAGCAAGTTTTACTTGTAAGTGGGGTTGGAAACGCTTTTCAGGCTTAGTACTGGGATCAAAACATGCAGCCCTGATGTCTCTCATTAAGCAGGTGGTTAAGTAGAAATTCGCTGCTCGGCTGACCCTGCAGGAGCAAATGTATGCCAAAAATGTACGCAGAATGAGCTTTTCAGTGAAGAGCAACCAGGCACATTTTAGCAAGTTTTACTTGTAAGTGGGGTTGGAAACGCTTTTCAGGCTCAGTACTGGGCTCAAAACATGCAGCCCTGATGTCTCTCATGATAGCAGGTGGTTAAGTAGAAATTCGCTGCTCGGCTGACACGGCAGGAGCAAACGTATGCCAAAAATGTACGCAGAATGAGCTCTTCAGTGAAAAGCAGCCAGGCACATTTTAGCAAGTTTTACTTGTTAGTGGGGTTGGAAACGCTTTTCAGGCTCAGTACTGGGCTCCAAACATGCAGCCGTGATGTCTCTCATGGTAGCAGGTGGTTAAGTAAAAATTCCCTGCTTGGCTGACCCGGCAGGAGCAAACGTATGCCAATAATGTACGCAGAATGAGCTTTTCAGTGAAGAGCAGCCAGGCAAATTTTAGCAAGTTTTACTTGTAAGTGGGGTTGGAAACGCTTTTCAGGCTCAGTACTGGGCTCAAAAGATGCAGCCCTGATATCTCTCATGATAGGAGATGGTTAAGTAGAAATTCGCCGCTCGGCTGATCCAGCAGGAGCAAACATATGCGAAAAATGTTCGTAGAATGAGCTTTTTCAGTGAAGAGCAGCCAGGCACATTTTAGCAAGTTTTACTTGTAAGTGGGGTTGGAAACGCTTTTCAGGCTCAGTACTGGGCTCAAAAGATGCAGCCCTGATTTCTCTCATGATAGCAGGTGGTTAAGTAGAAATTCGCCGCTCGGCTGACGCAGCAGGAACAAACGTATGCCAAAAATGTACGCAGAATGAGCTTTTCAGTGAAGAGCAACCAGGCACATTTTAGCAAGTTTTACTTGAAAGTGGGGTTGAAACGCTTTTCAGGCTCAGTATTGGGCTCAAAACATGCAGCCCTGAGGTCTCTCTTGATAGGAGGTGGTTAAGTAGAAATTTGCTGCTCGGCTGACCCAGCAGGAGCAAACGTATGCCAAAAATGTACGCAGAACCAGCTTTTCAGTGAAGAGCAGCCAGGCACATTTTAGCAAGTTTTACTTGTAAGTGGGGTTGGAAACGCTTTTCAGGTTCAGTACTGGGCTCAAAACATGCAGCCCTGATGTCTCTCATGGTAGCAGGTGGTTAAGTAAAAATTTGCTGCTTGGCTGACCCGGCAGGAGCAAACCTATGCCAAAAATCTACGCAGAATGAGCTTTTCAGTGAAGAGCAACCAGGCACATTTTAGCAAGTTTTACTTGTACGTGGGGTTGGAAACGCTTTTCAGGCTCAGTACTGGGCTCAAAACATGCAGCCCTGATGTCTCGCATGGTAGCAGGTGGTTAAGTAAAAATTCGCTGCTTGGCTGACCCGGCAGGAGCAAACGTATGCCAAAAATGTACGCAGAATGAGCTTTTCAGTGAAGAGCAGCCAAGCACATTTTAGCAAGTTTTACTTGTAAGTGGGGTTGGAAACGCTTTTCAGGCTCTGTACTGGGCACAAAAGATGCAGCCCTGATATCTCTCATGATAGGAGATGGTTAAGTAGAAATTCGCCGCTCGGCTGATCCAGCAGGAGCAAACATATGCGAAAAATGTTCGTAGAATGAGCTTTTTCAGTGAAGAGCAGCCAGGCACATTTTAGCAAGTTTTACTTGTAAGTGGGGTTGGAAACGCTTTTCAGGCTCAGTACTGGGCTCAAAAGATGCAGCCCTGATGTCTCTCATGATAGCAGGTGGTAAAGTAGAAATTCGCCGCTCGGCTGACCCAGCAGGAGCAAACGTATGCCAAAAATGTACGCAGAATGAGCTTTTCAGTGAAGAGCAACCAGGCACATTTTAGCAAGTTTTACTTGTAAGTGGGGTTGAAACGCTTTTCAGGCTCAGTACTGGGCTCAAAACATGCAGCCCTGAGGTCTCTCATGATAGGAGGTGGTTAAGTAGAAATTTGCTGCTCGGCTGACCCAGCAGGAGCAAATGTATGCCAAAAATGTACGCAGAACCAGCTTTTCGGTGAAGAGCAGCCAGGCACATTTTAGCAAGTTTTACTTCTAAGTGGTGTGATGTATTCCTATAGGTTCTGTATCGATCCCCCTATTCCTAACCCTATTCTGGTTAACAAGTTAACTAGCAGCCATCCCATGAGGCAGAAAACCCCCATGATGCAGGAACCGTTATCTGATTAAGCCACACTACGGCACAGGAACGTGTTATCTGATTAGGTCATAACGCTTGCCATCTAATTAGACAAGCAATATTCCTCCAGCCCCTGATAAGGCATACGGAGTTCTCAAAACAAATCAAACCTATGACAACCTGGGAAAAACCCTGCGGCCATTGTTTTGATTTCACCGAGAACTTCAGCAAAAGAATGTGCTAACGACCAGGTCGTATGACATCCTTATTGACGTATCTATGTCCATCCTTACGTCAATCTCGGCACCTTAAAGGTATAAATATTACCGATATTGCCCTATGCAAACACACGCGGTGGTGACGAGATCGGAGCAGCCAGACTTGCCGAAGCCCAGAGCAGAGCAGACCCCGCTGGCGCAGCCCCGCCTTCCTGACGCGCTGAGAACGAGACGCTGCTTTCTCCTGCTGAGAAATCCAGCTCCGGCGCTTCCGGGTAGCCCTCGCAGGCAGCCTGGAATATCGAGACCAGAGACGAGAGATACCATCCCTCATTCATCCTAGATTCCAGGTACAGAACTGAATAACCCCTTGCAGAGAATTCTTTAGTCAGTCACTTGGCAAAACAAACTTAACTTAAACTGCTACTTTCTATTCCCGCCCACGTATTAGGCTTAGGTTAGGTACATCTGGGGTAGGCGTAGTTAGAAACACCAGTTGAGTACGATTAGTCAAATGTTTATATGTATGTATCTATTTTATCCATTTTAAACCATCATATGGCTTAGAAACCATATAAATGTTTTTACAGTATTATTTTATACTTCTGCTTTTATTGTATGCACTTTACTTAACCATAAGTATTGCAATAATATCGATCCATTTCTCTTGTACGAGAAAAGAGACTGATCAATAAATAACATCTTTTATTGAACACGCCCGTCTCTTCCTTTTCTCTACAATCTGGTGAGACTAAGAATGCACGTACTGACTGAGTAAAATAAGTCATCTTTTGTTTTCACACGACTCTAGAGATACACTCTTGATTAGGGGAGAGCAAAGTTGTCATGTTCTATGGTTGTCAGAAACTAAATCCCTTCTCGTCTATCCAGGGAGGTTCAACTCCTCCTTGCCTATTCGAGAAAGTTTCTAGTGAACTCTGAGCTAGCTGGCAAACCCAAAACTTTAAGTCTAATATCGACAGTAGTAGACCTAGTTAACGTCTGGTCTAGGCCTATACTATTGAAGGTATTATTCCAATGCGCAGAGCCTATTGGGATAATAGGAACTACACTACATGGCGCCCAACGCATTTGGATAGGCGATAAAACTAACGTAAGACATTTAGAGTAACTCAGTCGTGCTTTTTCACTCAGACCCCTTTTTTCCCATAATACTCCAAAGACGTCTGGAGTGGGTGAAAGGTAATATCCGCCAGACCTCGCAGGAGGAAACTCCTATGTATGGTCCTTGGTTTAGTCAACGTTGAAGGATACACTGTTCCAAAATATTGTGCATCTAATCTTTGTTTCCATAAGAACCTGATCTGCAAACAAACAAAATAACCTTCTGGACAGTACAATGTCAGACAGTGAAGGAGAAAGAGAGGCAGTTAGAATAGCAACTGAACTCCCAGCAGCTGATACTGCTATGCAAGAAGCAGACCCGGGTATAATAATCATCCCGGTCAACACAAGAAAATCTATAACTTTAAAACTTATAGAAAATGGACTGACACCTAGAGGTGGCACAGTCATATTCGTAATTGAGGCACACGAATATCGGCAGACAGAGGTATTCTACACATGGATAAACTTTCCAGCAGCTAATGCTGTAACAAAGGTCTTCCACTATTACAAAACAGAGGAACCTCCTAATGAGTACACTCCTTTCGAGGAGGTGGAAGTACCACTTAAATTTCAAGAGCATCTGCTCTTATTTAATGGCGCCCTAAAACATAATAATCACATCACCAGGCTCGGTCCATTAGGTAGACCAGGAGCAACGTGGCCGGTTCTAGCCGGATACACACCACATCCAGACATCGATGGGATGTCTGCAGCAGAGCTTTTAACACAGCTAAAACAATTAATAAAATTACATAGACAATTAGTCCAATATGTGATGCGGACTTCAACAATTCAACCAGCAATTAAAATTCCACAGCTGACCCCTCATCAGGGGAACACAAATAAAATTACACCACAGAACATACAATCCTGCCTAGGTAAGGTACCAGCTAAACGGGAACAAATACCATTCTGGTTAGCACAACAAATCACCCAAATAGAGGCGGTGTTTCCAGACACCACCCCGTTAGAAAAACACAGGATTCTGACTATCTGTCTTCCAATGGGAATCGCACCACACGTGGAGGACTGTGACACTTGGGGTACAGTCTTTGCTTCCATCTACACAAAAACGCACGGTGTTCCATCCATTTCGGTAATACCAGATGTGCTAAAACAAATTCAAGACGAATACGGTCCAGAACCCGCTTTAACTCTTGGTATGAAATTACTAAAAGACTTCAAGCAGGTCTCGGCTATATTATTAGCCAACATAAAGGGAGAAGCAGCAAACGTGGCGATCCGCCAGAGGTTAAAGGAGACAGATATAGCAGACCAACCAGCTGAAATTGCCAGAATTATAGAAAAATCCTATGAGGAACTAGGTAGAGATAGTTTAGGTGGAATACCAGTAAAACCACAACTGATTGAAAGTCCTGGAAAAATATTTTTTAATAATAATTCAACATCACAAAAAATGAGCTGGGATGGAAATAAACAATCCAATCCTAAAGAAAAGAAATTCCAGTCCAGAGGAAGGTCTCCTCGGCGGAGAGAAAAATCTCCGAACCAAAGACACAGGTCACCCCAAAGTGACCCCTCTGGGAAAAGATATAACCTTAGAAATAGGGATAATATAAAGAAGCCTGATAGATATCAAGACATTGATACACGTCCCTCTCAATCTTTTCAGACTTCCTCGCAGAAATCGGAAAGAAGAGGACGATCAGAACAAAGAGAAGAGCACGCCAAGTCCAAAGACAAGGAATCTGCTCATCTAAAAAAGAAACTACAATTTCCAAAAAAGAAGGTAGCCAGTATCAAGGTAGTAAACAATGCCGAGAATACTGAGGACACAACTGAAAAACGGAGAATGGGCTCAGACAATGCTAGACAGCGCAGCAGAAGTGAGCATAGCTCGCAAAGTCCTTATGAATCATCTGGAGACAGTGGACACGAATGAATATCTTCAAGTGGAAACTGCAGACACCAGAGTTAGCAAACCTCACAAAATATATGAAATAACTTTACGTATAGAAGGGGATAAGACTAGAAAAATAAGGGGACTATTTTGGGATAATCTCTCCAAGGGCTATGACATCCTTCTAGCTGAAAAAGACTGGCCACCAGAGTTTGTCAGGGAGTGCCCTCATGGCGAAGAAATAATTATGCCTGCCTTCTCAAATCATATCCCAATTCATAAAAAATACACACTTGCCAGAAAGTGGGCAGTAGCTCAAGCTCCTGCTTTATATAAAAATCATGTAGGATGGGATGAGGACTCTCCTCCTCACAAAATCCAGTTAAAATCACAACCTACTGCACAAAGGCAGTATCCAATCAAGCAAGAAGCTAGAAAACAGGTAAAAGAAATTCTAGATCAATTAGAATACCAGGGGGTGATTGAAACTTGCACCTCACAAATGAACAACCCTTTGTTTCCTGTCTCCAAACCAGACAATTCATATCGTCTAGTTTTGGATTACAGACACCTTAACTCATGTTGCAAAACTTTTGCAGTGCAAAATTCGCATAGTGCTGCACTAATGAATAACATAGTGCGCAAAAAATACAAAACAACATTAGACATCTCTAATGGATTCTTTTGTCAAAACATAGCACCAGAGAGCAGATATTTGTCTGCGTTCTCAATAAATGGCACTCAAAAACAATTCTGTCGGTTAGCCCAGGGGTACAAGAATAGCCCAGGGGTATTCTCAGCGAGAGTAACAGAGTTACTACAAACATATGATGACGAAGCATTATCTTATGTCGATGACATATACCTAACAGATGATGACTTGGATACTCACTTGAAGAGAGTGAACACCATAATACTTGGGTTCGCAGCAGAGGGTTACAAATTCAACTTTAAAAAATCGAGAATTGCCCATCTAACAGTCCTGTTCTTAGGATATGAATTATCAAGTGAAGGTAAAAGCCTGGCTGACATTTTCCTAGAGAAATGTGCCGTACTCCAAGCACCTAGAACACTAAAAAACCTACAGTCAATTCTAGGCTTCCTAAATTTCGGAAGAACATACATTGCAAATTACGCAGAAAGGGTCAAACCCCTTTATGATCTAATAAAACCAGATTTTAAAAGAACCAATTGGACTCAAATACACACAGAAATTCTGAGATCCTTACAAACAGACATGTTAATTAAAACAAAATTAGAAACACGTGATAACACACGCAATCTTGTGATTCGAGTCATCCCAGGAAGATGCAGATTCACATACCTGACCTCTAATGAGGGAGAAAAGGTACCAATTGCATTCAAATCACACTTGTACACAGAAGCTGAAAAGAAATTCAGCATTAAAGAAAACATTGTTCATGCAGTTCAAACCGCAATAGCTAGAGAAAAAGATCAAGCGGACGGTAGACACATCACAGTCAGAATAGCAGAATCAGCCTTTGAGGCATTAACAACACCGTGTAATTTACCAACAACAACATTGAATCCGGAATGGATACAATGGGTGAATTCAATTACAATGGACAAAGTATACTACTACTTTGATCCAGAACTAAAGGAATTGGAAAATCTAGAATATGAAAGAACATTCCCTCTGCCAATCGACATTCTGCCCTTACGACAATACGCTTGTGTAATCTATACAGACGGACATGCTCAACCCTCCGTTTCGGGAGAACAAGCATACAATCCCACATGTGAGATTAAAAAAGAAGTGTGGCGCGGAGGTAATCTAAGACCTCTATTAACAAAAACACACTCAGTAGAAACTAATTCAGAACAACAGACTGAAATAATAGCATTGAAAATGGCGCTATATAATGCGGATTGCGAATTCCCTACACTTATAGTGTCCGATTCATATTACTGCGTCAAATCATATAACAACGATTTGCAGACATGGATTCAAAACGGTTACAAAGATGACGCAGGTGCAACAATAAAGCAAAAACTGCTTTGGGAACAAATAGTTCTGTTACAAAAAGAACTACCAAAGACTCACGTGATACATACACTGAGTCATCAGCGTGATGGCGTTCACGTTGCAGGGAATTCATTGGCTGAGACAGCCACAGCGGTAGCAACTAAATCGGCTTCCGTAGCTCGAAAAAAGCGTACAGTGAAGTATATTGACGGTGAAACAGTGCTGGCGGTGAAAACGTCATCAAAAGGCGACTGCTCAGCGCTACCGATCAACTATCCACTCAATTATACATACATAATCGATGCAAACTCCGTCCCTTTTGCTCGAATCCCTGGAGTGGGGGATAGAGTGATTCCAAACATGGACAGGAGAACCTTGTTAATAGCAGACGCACATATGGGCGAGGGTCTCAGACACCTCAAACTAAAAGATTCTCTGGAAGAATTACAATCAAGGTACTGGTGGCCAGGCATGAGCCTGCATCATACCATGTTTGTAAAGAACTGCCCAAACTGTAACAGAAATCGCAGTGGTGAGAGAAACGGTGTAATACCGTGTCGTTTCACTCCAGAAAAGATCAACAGTAAAAAGCAAAGCGTCCGATTAACATATACAGGCTAGTTTCCACTTATAATGTAGATCACCAGCACTCGGCTGACGTCTGGACTGTTATACAAAGATTTGCGAGTCTAAATGGCATATACGCTAGAAGCATGCTACGTTTGACCATTGTTTTCACTCTAGCCCTCCAGCCTGAGGGGAAACATGGCCAAATGAGCATAGCACAGCGGGACTCTTCTCACTTCCTTCCTGAGGGATACGGGATGGTGTAAAGAAAAAACCAAGGCATAAAGCTATCTATAACAGAAAGGATATTAGGTTCGGGAGCTGGGTGGGTCAAACATCTAATAAGTGTCCAACGTAGTCTAAATAACCTGCCAAGAAATTCTCTGAAGGGATTCAGTCCGTACGAATTATTGTTTGGAACTAGGATGTTAGTCTTAGACCTCGACAGTCAGACTTCAGTGGTGAAGGAAAAAAAGCTTTGATATCAAAGATTGTTTGGCTATTTTGCAGGACTTAAACGAAACAAGAAAAGACCTGAGCAACATAAAGTTGAAACAGCAGCCAACAACCACTGAAGAACCACCACCTGTCCCAGCAAGACCTGTCTGGATTCCAAAAGTTGGGGATCTAGTCAGAGAAAAGATCGCGGTAAAGAAGGAATTTGGGCCTTCTTACAGAAAAGCAGTTCCTGTCTTGTCTATCAACGGGACAAGATCAGTTGTACTACCGCCGCTTGCTGGTAAAAAGGAGAACCGAGTCTTATCCATCGACCTGGTAAAACCACAATCATGTGGCCGATAACAAACAGTAGGCCAAGTGGACTCCCGATAAGTAGTAGAACACCAAGATTTGCTACCAATACAGAGGTCCAAACTTTTTCCCTTTGGAGAGACAAGCCCCACCCAGCAGATCGTTAAGTCCACTTTCTGCTTAAATCCACCAACGGTACACTGGTGCGACACCCAACCAAACATAATATTTATCCCTTACAAACAGTGTTACTCAAGAATTTCACGTACCCGAGCACTCGCATTACAATTTCACCCTGACGATATCTAAATGTCAGAACCGAAGACTCTGAGCATTAGAGAAGAAGACATTGAAACACTGTTGAAGAGACCATCAACATTGAATCCTGGCAATACCATACTACAAGCTGGCCAATCCACTGAATTGGAAAAAATTGCCCGCCTGAAGAAAAAACAAATAAGAACATCCCTTCACGGTGAAGTACTACTAGAACACCTACGAGCGGGAACCATTCCAGTTGGTTTACAAGTAAAAAATGTGCCCGTGATCTTTACAGACGACCCCGAATATTTGGAAGGATTCAGCCACATCGGCACTAAATGCTCAAGAGATTGGATGTTCCATTCAATCAAAACTGCTGAACGACTAGGACTAAAAGAACAGGAGTTAATTAAAGAACTGGAAGAAGCCTTCAAGAACAATAAAGCAATTGAAAACGCCCAGGCACTTTTAAGCAAAATAGAAAAAGAAAACCAAATCTTCCAAAAAACAACCGAAGACTTCAAAAAACAGAAATTATTGAAAGACATTACAAACTATTCCGAGAAAAAAACGTACCCGTATCTGGATAAGGACTACTACAAACAACAACAGAACACCGGCGCCTTACGCACATACGGAGGCAGAAGCAGAAGACAATTTATAACATTCTCAGAAGATTCCTCCGCATCAACCAACTCAAGTGACGCCGACGCCTCCACCAGCAATAGAGACGACCAAGCCCGCCAATTTTACCAACAGGCACCTTTTTCCGACAGAGGCAGAGGCAGATCCCGTGGCCGCCCGAGAGGCAACAGGTGGTTCAACCGCCCCAACAACCAATACCAAGGGGAGATCACAACGAGGAGACGAGTTTACCGATGGTAGAACCGTACTCCAACGCAGTCTTCAACTTGTCTAACCACATTCTGTCAGATAACGAAAGAAGTGTGCTACAGAAAGGCCTAACATTCATTCCAACTGTCCGTCCAGATATCTGTCAAACTAAATTGGAACTGATCCAACTTTTTCGAAAAATGAGGCTTAAGATATTCTTCGAAAATCAATCAGACCTAACGACTAGAAACTATTCTGGACTGAAAAATCCTTCAACCTTTTTTCCTAATTCCAGTCAGATGCCTGTAGAATTACTGACGTTCGAAAAGAATGTGTTACGTGACCTAGACACGTTAGATAAGAGAATGAAGAAAAAATATACAAAATGGAACTTAACACTGGATGAAAAAATCGCCCTACAGGGACTCCAAGACAACAAAAGTCTCATTATTAAGCCGGCGGACAAAGGTGGGGGGATTGTTATCCTCCAACGAGAAATGTATGAAGCTGAAGTGCTGCGGCAACTAACAGACGAAAAATACTATAAAAAAACGAATGACAACTGGAATGAAAAACTGAAAGATCGCCTAGAAACGCTGGTCAATCAAGGTAGAAAAGAAGGATGGCTATCCAAAAAAGAGGGAGAATATCTAATAAATAAGAATCCACGCACGCCCTTGATGTATATTCTACCCAAAGTTCATAAGGACTCTATGAACCCTCCTGGCCGCCCGATTATATCGGGAGTGAACTCTATTCTGGAACGACCGGCTAAATACGTTGACACATTTTTAAAACCCCTTGTGGGTCAGACTGCAAGCTTCATTAAAGACACGATGGAAGCGATAAACTTTCTAGATGGTCAACCCTTTGATGAACCAATGGAATTTCTAGTCACCATGGACATCGTGAGTCTATATTCGAACATTCCGCAAGAAGACGGCTTGGAAGCACTAGAATTTTTTCTGGAAAAGAGAGAAAGGCCACATAATGTCCCTACAGATTTCCTAATCAAATTAGCGGAAATTTGCCTGAAATTCAATTTCTTTAAATTCAACAACGTACAATTTCTCCAAACGATGGGGACGGCTATGGGATGCCCCTTTGCGCCGGAAATGGCTATAATGTATATGGCCCTATATGAAGCCACTTGGATCTACAATAACAATCCATACGAAGGACATATAAAAGTCTGGCGACGTTATATAGACGACGTCTTCATGCTGTGGCGAGGTGATGAAAGAACATTGAATGAATTTGCTGTCTGGCTCAATGACCGTAATCCCAACATCCAGTTCACGATGACATATAACAAAACACAAATACATTTCTTGGATTTAATGGTCAAGCATGAAGAAGGCAATATGTATACCACGCTATACACCAAAGAGACGGACCGCAACACTTTTTTACATTTTTCTAGTTTTCACCAACGCAACCTCCGTGAAAACTTACCATTCAGCCAATTCATGAGACTGCGCAGGAATTGCACGAAGAAGACTGACTACTTCCACCATGCCCAAGAGTTGCTATGTAAACTGATCGAAAGAGGTTATCCCAGGAAACTACTAAAGAGAAGCATGAAGAGAGCATGGTACATCCCGAGAGATACCCTTTTGACCCCCAAAGACAAAAACAAGGAAGACACCCCAATGGTATGTGTGACAACCTTCTCAGGAGCAACCGCAGAAATCAAGAAAATAGTCACAAAAAATTGGAATACAGTACGGAGCCTAAAACCATTTGAAGGTCCACCCATTTTCGCACTCAAAAAGAACGAGAGTATAAGAAACAAATTGGTCAGAGCTGACACTACATTACCGAGGCAAGAAAGTTCAATCCAGTCACTTCTGCACCTTCCGCCAGTTAAAGGACACCATAAATGCGGCAATTGCATTTCCTGTAGTAGCACTATAGAAGGAACAGTCTTTTCCTATGGCCTGAAACAAATGAAACACAAGGTATTTACAAACTGCAATACCTGCAACGTTATCTACTGCGCCATATGCCCCTGCGGGTTTGCGTACGTTGGAAAAACTAGCCAGCCCGTAAAAACAAGAATATCACAACACCGCTCGAGAATTCGATGCAGAAAGGAAAATGCACCCATGGTCGCCCATTGCATTGAAAAACAGCACGGACCAGATGACCTGAAATGGACTGTGGTGAAACAAGTGAAAGGGAAAAATGTGGCTGAGAATTTGTCCAAGCAAGAAGCCAAGACAATCATGTATCTTGATACAGTCAACCACGGACTCAATGAATTATCAGAAATATCCAACTTCATGTGAATCATAACATAAACCCCAGCGCGCTGCCAGAAGCTTTCTGCGAAGAATTAAGCGTCCTGATCGCCTAGCAACAAGCGCATGTGCCCATGACGCGATACGCCGTCCAATTAGCAGCGCTCAAACATCAAAGCAGGCGCACTAGCCAATGAGAGCTCCGCTCTCAACTGCGTCCAAGACGTAAGATTCCCAGCCTTCGGAACGCTGTGCAATCCCTCCACAGCGGCGGCGGAGAGAGAAGCAACACGCCAACGAGGAGACGCCGGGAATGTAACGACCCCCTGCTCCTCCACCTTGCGGAGAATACGTCCCGCAAACGACGACGCTGTGGCGCCATAAAGGAAATTTCCACATTTCCCCAGGTACGAGATGCACCGATGCCAGCGTAACATTAATTAACATCGGCATCTTGCCGCGCCCACATATGCATCATGTAATAGGTTCCAAACGTAGATAAGCCTCCAGGACCTAATTGATCCACATGAAGTTTTGAATTCATCTTCCTACTTCCCCCCACAGTAACTAAAGACTGCGGACACACAGCCATTCCGGCTAGTGAGTAACCCCGCCTCCTGATACTTACCAGTACTCAACAAATCCAGTACAGACTTTTCCACACTCGGGTACGTGATCTCAAATAATTATCATTCACACTGATTTGTAAATATCACCCACAAGCACTGTAATTGGTCCTATGCCCAATATCCTATCACTAAAACATGCCCCTTATAAATCTCCCCCAGGTGTGACATGATGATCCCCAACACCTACTGTGAGCCCTGATGAAGACCTGCCTTAAATTTCCTATCCTGTCAAGATTTCTATCCAGGTCGAAACGCGTAGGCTCAACTTAAGTGCCAGGAGAGACACAAGCCATATGATCCAATTAAATACTTGGGACATATAGTGAGAGACGTATCTCACAATCAGGCATCTTATAACTTTGAATACATGACTGTCCCTGGCAAGCTACAGGACAACTTACTTTTACCTTGGAGGGACAAATTGATAATATTCCCCAGGGACAATAACATAATCTCTCTTAGATGTATGGTAGGACCTTGAAATACCATTTGTAAATAAGATTTTGCTGTCACATTAACTCACTTTTCTTTTTTGTGGACCGTTTCTGTCATTGTAATTTTGCAATTGTGTTTTTTACATGTTGTTGTAAATAGTGAATGCACTTTATGTCATAAGGAGATACTCTAAGCTGAGTTGTTCACACCCCATGTGTACCTGTTTGAACCCTAAAATAATGTGCTAAGACAAATAGCGTTCATAGTCAATAAATAGGACTTGAACAAAAAATAACCTGTGTAATCTATGGTGTCAGAGGCTTTGTACATTTAATAATATCAAACTAAGAGGCTAATCACATTCGAAACGCCTACAGAACTACAACAAGGACTATGCAACAATGCATTGGAACTTAAACCTCTGAAAACCCAAATAAAAACATTTAGCAGAGACACACCAATCTATAATGAAGTAACAAACGACTATGCAAGAAACAGTAATCCTGAAGCAATTGGAACAATTGACAGAACTGCATCCGGCTACTTCATAAACTTCGATGATTCCTCTGAAGACCTAAGTGAATCAAAAACACAGCCATCAACAAAAACCTTTAAAGATAAAGTTAAAGTATTTTTGAAACAACTGAAAGAAACATATCTGATTTCTCCATGGATTGAATTTTGGGTGGGTTTTGGTGCATTTATCCTCATACTTTGGCTCATCATGGTACTAACTTTGGGACGCTTCATTGAGGGAAAATATGCTAAAATGGACACAGCAAGTCAGAAAATCAACTTGATCCTCAAACCACACACATCTTCACACGTCGAGAAAAGAGAACTTTCTTCAGTCAACTTCACAGCCAATCCTATACCGGGTGGGGTAGCATGGGACAACACTGACTACGAAATTTATGGTCCGGTTGAAATCCTGAAATATCCACACCAAATTAAGATCTCGTTGAGTGACTTTGTAAAAGCAAGCTCGTTTGCTGATGATTGGGACTTTGAAAGTATAAATAATATGATGTCTGACTTAGTGATGTCTGCTAAATTTACAAAACATGATTATTTGCAGGGTTCGACAAATTATGATAGTATGTACTGTTATAACCACTATGGTAACCATTTTCTACATAGATCTGCACAACCTAGAAATGTTTTAAATTATAATCAATGGGAACATTGTGCAACCCCTCCAAAAGGAAGCTCAAGAACCGTTTATGACAAATATTCATACTTTTCAGGTTTCAACTCAAGTACTGCTGAAACATTTTATTTCAAATTGTCAAATAAGACAGGGACAAAGACCATGATAACAAACACGAAATTGATATATTCAGACTCATTCTTTGAACAAATGAATACTTTTGGTTTTGATTATTGGGACAAAAATGTTGAAGTAAAGAGTGTTTGGGGTACAAAAGAATGGCAAGTACAGGGTATAGAATCTTTGTTTAGAGCCTGCATGATCCCAGAACAAATTATATTTTTAAATGACACTGTTCAACAAACTACCTGTCTCGGCCTAGCCAAAATCAAAGACTTAAATAAACCGTCTATTCCAAAACCAATAATGAACAACAATAGCTCTACAGATGAAGAGATAGACGTAAATTATGTATTAAACCAAAACAGAACAAATCCTGATTGGAAAAAGTGGTTGATCTGGCCTACAGATACTAATAACTGTCAAGACAGATGCCTGAACAAAACACAGGGGTTCAAAATGACCAGGCCAGACCCTAGATATTCCCAAAGACAACACACAGGGATAATAACCACCTACAGTGTGGGCAAATTATGCCTTCAGTGGCTACAAACTTCCACACTGGCAGAAATTAAGCAACACCTAACTTTACTTACTGATGGTGCTGACTTGCGTGATTTCATTATGGGACCACGCAAACAGCGTCAGAAACGTTTCATAGCAGCCTCTGTATATGCAGCATACAACGAGGCCTGGAAGGTGACTCAAATTGAGACAGCAGAAAGTATACGGGAAATTGACCGTATTAATTTGGAAAAATCACTTTCTGTAGTGGACAATGGGTTAATGACTCTGTCCTCCAGAATTTTTTCTCTGGACAGCATTGTGTCTTCAGCAATCGACATATTATCGCAAGACTTACTGTTGTTACAACACGGTCAGTCCCAATTTGCGTTCTATTGTACAGCTTGGCTGGACGTTACAAAATCTGCGTTCAGGCTATGTGCCTTGGCGTTTAATCAACACAACGTCACTATTCAATATCTTTAACCTTACTGATAAACAAATCAGTATGGCACAGAAGGGTGCTGATTATACAATCCTGAGCATTGAGAAACTCGAGAGATTACCAGTGACAATGTCAGAACGACCTGTCAGTGAATGGATAATACATGGGATAATTAATATTCCAATATCTACCTTCAGGTTTCAATACTGCCAAAAATATATACAGGCTGGCATGTACGAAAAATTGGGAAAAGGGTACATTAAAACAACATGGAACTTGCCCTATTCACATGCATGTGTCAGTAATAAAGGACAGAAAGTGTTTCTTAGTGGCAATAATTGTGCGATGTCACTGAGCGGTACACTTCTGTGTAATGGAATTAGTTTGCATGGAGCCTGTGAAGGGAACTCAAATAACCTTTCATGTCACCAGCTAGGCGCACCTGCAACAGAGATAGAACCATTCTTTCAAAGACTCTATAATGGGAGTTACATTCTAATTGTGGACCGCAGATGTTGTAGTCTTATGCCCGGGACTCCTTATCTCGTAACTACGACTGCGAAGGTCAGGTGCTGTGGACGCTTATTGTTCCCCAGCTCCCTTCCAGACAGGGAGGCAAGGGCATGGCCCAACTTGAAAATTACTTCTATTCGAATAGATACTTTAAGCAGAATGAAAACAGTGCTTCTTCAGACGCCGACCAGGCTCACGTCATCAAAAGAAACGTATGATCTCCTAGTCGCAAGGACGACTGCAGAGATTCACTCATTTTTATCAACTAATTCCCCCATACATTTCACAGAAATCCTGAATGAAATCTTAAATATTTCTGATACCAGTGGAGTCTCAAAAGTATTTAAGACAGTATTTTCGATGGCATTAACACCATTCAAAGCCATACTGGGTATTTTTCCAGATTTCGTCCATTCGATTTTTGGCGGACTTCCCCTCATTTTGGGACTAATTGCAGGAATCCTATTCCTAGTCCTTATATTTCGTTATGGCAAACCATGTCACAGACAAAACACCTGCGACAAGGGAAGAAACAATCCTAGCCATTGGATACCGGGACCGGATATCAAAAATCCTGGGACTATCCCGGCTTAGAGACCTGAACATGACTTGGTTTCTTTCATTTCGACCAATGTGGCAACGATGTGTTTTACCTGTATTAAGGTGCTTGCTATGCGGAGAAGAATGCGTGTTAGACACCTGTCTGACGCTACAATCGGATGCGCCAATGGATGCAGAAACATTGTTGAGTCCAATAAAGGCTCATGCTTTGTGCTGCCCTCAACGGCTACCAATCCTGATGACGGCATTTGTGGAAGCTTCACCACTACGATTAAGGGGCAGTGAAGTTCAAGATGAAAGCAGCATTGATCAGGTACGACCTTCTGTCAGCAACTCTAATCAAAACGTCAATGGAGACAATCAGGCGCACGAATGCATGGTTACACCTTTTTCCGAGTTAGTGGAACTCTCCCAGGAAGCTGTTGACAGCTTTTTCGACAGTCTAAATGATATGATGTTCTCACCAGAGCAGAAATAGAGACTTTTGAGCAAGCTCGCACACGGCGTTCCCTGAATTTGGCCTTCAACTAGAATAGCAAAATACCATGAACAATTTTCCCTCCAGTTCACGGACAGCAATTTTTTTCAGCAGCCCCAAAATCTTTCTACATATTTTTTGGGACACTTATATTCTGCTTAAAGAAAGAAATATTCTTAGAGAACTAACATTTTATTTTTAGATACTTTATAGACATTAGCTGCCCGCTGGTATGTTCATAATTATTTTATTCTGTGATGGAATGGTCTCGAACCTTTTTTCTGTATTTAGAGCCCTTCCATGTGTAAATTCTCATATACAAATTAGTGATTATGTATAGATATGCGTGATTACTTTAGCATTATTCTACAGCTTGAGTGCATATATTACATGTGACTGTTTTTTCCGTATATTTGATAATTTCAAAATGCATTTTATGTATTTTGGGGTGGTAAGGTATACATGATACTCTACAGTATGTTTTACTATGCATAGATTCGTAAATATGTCCATAGTTAGCGTGGAGTGGGTGTGATGTATTCCTATAGGTTCTGTATCGATCCCCCTATTCCTGACCCTATTCTGGTTAACAAGTTAACTAGCAGCCATCCCATGAGGCAGAAAACCCCCATGATGCAGGAACCGTTATCTGATTAAGCCACATTACGGCACAGGAACGTGTTATCTGATTAGGTCATAACGCTTGCCATCTAATTAGACAAGCGATATTCCTCCAGCCCCTGATAAGGCATACGGAGTTCTCAAAACAAATCAAACCTATGACATCCTGGGAAAAACCCTGCGGCCATTGTTTTGATTTCACTGAGAACTTCAGCAAAAGAATGTGCTAACGACCAGGTCGTTTGACATCCTTATTGACGTATCTATGTCCATCCTTACGTCAATCTCGGCACCTTAAAGGTATAAATATTACCGATATTGCCCTATGCAAACACACGCGGTGGTGACGAGATCGGAGCAGCCAGACTTGCCGAAACCCAGAGCAGAGCAGACCCCGCTGGCGCAGCCCCGCCTTCCTGACGCGCTGAGAACGAGACGCTGCTTTCTCCTGCCGAGAAATCCAGCTCCGGCGCTTCCGGGTAGCCCTCGCAGGCAGCCTGGAATATCGAGACCAGAGACGAGAGATACCATCCCTCATTCATCCTAGATTCCAGGTACAGAACTGAATAACCCCTTGCAGAGAATTCTTTAGTCAGTCACTTGGCAAAACAAACTTAACTTAAACTGCTACTTTCTATTCCCGCCCACGTATTAGGCTTAGGTCAGGTACATCTGGGGTAGGCGTAGTTAGAAACACCAGTTGAGTACGATTAGTCAAATGTTTATATGTATGTATCTATTTTATCCATTTTAAACCATCATATGGCTTAGAAACCATATAAATGTTTTTACAGTATTATTTTATACTTCTGCTTTTATTGTATGCACTTTACTTAACCATAAGTATTGCAATAATATCGATCCATTTCTCTTGTACGAGAAAAGAGACTGATCAATAAATAACATCTTTTATTGAACACGCCCGTCTCTTCCTTTTCTCTACAATCTGGTGAGACTAAGAATGCACGTACTGACTGAGTAAAATAAGTTGTCTTTTGTTTTCACACGACTCTAGAGATACACTCTTGATTAGGGGAGAGCAAAGTTGTCATGTTCTATGGTTGTCAGAAACTAAATCCCTTCTTGTCTATCCAGGGAGGTTCAACTCCTCCTTGCCTATTCGAGAAAGTTTCTAGTGAACTCTGAGCTAGCTGGCAAACCCAAAACTTTAAGTCTAATATTGACAGTAGTAGACCTAGTTAACGTCTGGTCTAGGCCTATACTATTGAAGGTATTATTCCAATGCGCAGAGCCTATTGGGATAATAGGAACTACACTACAGTGGTGTTGGAAACGCTTTTCAGGCTCAGTACTGGGGTCAAAACATGCAGCCCTGATGTCTCTCATGATAGCAGGTGGTTAAGTAAAAATTTGCTGCTCGGCTGACCCTGCAGGAGCAAACGTATGCCAAAAATGTATGCAGAACCAGCTTTTCAGTGAAGAGCAGCCAGGCACATTTTAGCAAGTTTCACTTGTAAGTGGGGTTGGAAACGCTTTTCAGGCTCAGTACTGGGCTCAAAAGATGCAGCCCTGATGTCTCTCATGATAGCAGGTGGTTAAGTAGAAATGTGCTGCTCGGCTGACCCAGCAGGAGCAAACGTATGCCAAAAATGTATGCAGAACCAGCTTTTCAGTGCAGAGCAGCCAGGCACATTTTAGCAAGTTTTACTTGTAAGAGGGGTTGGAGTCGCTTTTCAGGCTCCAGTACTGGGCTCAAAAGATGCAGCCCTGATGTCTCTCATGATAGCAGGTTGTTATGTAGAAATTCGCCGCTCGGCTGACCCAGCAGGAGCAAAAGTATGCCAAAAATGTACGCAGAATGAGCTTTTCAGTGAAGAGCAACCAGGCACATTTTAGCAAGTTTTACTTGTAAGTGGGGTTGGAAACGCTTTTCAGGCTCAGTACTGGGCTCAAAACATGCAGCCCTGATGTCTCTCATGGTAGCAGGTGGTTAAGTAAAAATTCGCTGCTTGGCTGACCCGGCAGGAGCAAACGTATGCCAAAAATGTATGCAGAATGAGCTTTTCAGTGAAGAGCAGCCAGGCACATTTTAGCAAGTTTTACTTGTAAGTGGGGTTGGAAACGCTTTTCAGGCTCAGTACTGGGCTCAAAAGATGCAGCCCTGAGGTCTCTCATGATAGGAGGTGGTTAAGTAGAAATTCGCCGCTCGGCTGATCCAGCAGGAGCAAACATATGCGAAAAATGTTCGTAGAATGAGCTTTTCAGTGAAGAGCAGCCAGGCACATTTTAGCAAGTTTTACTTGTAAGTGGGGTTGGAAACGCTTTTCAGGCTCAGTACTGGGCTCAAAACATGCAGCTCTGATGTCTCTCATGATAGCAGGTGGTTAAGTAGAAATTCGCTGCTCGGCTGACCCTGCAGGAGCAAACGTATGCTAAAAATGTTCGTAGAATGAGCTTTTCAGTGAAGAGCAGCAAGGCACATTTTAGCAAGTTTTACTTGTAAGTGGGGTTGGAAATGCTTTTCAGGCTCAGTACTGGGCTCAAAAGATGCAGCCCTGATTTCTCTCATGATAGCAGGTGGTTAAGTAGAAATTCGCCGCTCGGCTGACCCATCAGGAACAAACGTATGCCAAAAATGTACGCAGAATGAGCTTTTCAGTGAAGAGCAACCAGGCACATTTTAGCAAGTTTTACTTGAAAGTGGGGTTGAAACGCTTTTCAGGCTCAGTACTGGGCTCAAAACATGCAGCCCTGATGTCTCTCATGGTAGCAGGTGGTTAAGTAAAAATTTGCTGCTTGGCTGACCCGGCAGGAGCAAACGTATGCCAAAAATGTACGCAGAATGAGCTTTTCAGTGAAGAGCAGCCAGGCACATTTTAGCAAGTTTTACTTGTAAGTGGGGTTGGAAACACTTTGCAGGCTCAGTACTGGGCTCAAAAGATGCAGCCCTGAGGTCTCTCATGATAGGAGGTGGTTAAGTAGAAATTCGCCGCTCGGCTGATCCAGCAGGAGCAAACATATGCGAAAAATGTTCGTAGAATGAGCTTTTCAGTGAAGAGCAGCCAGGCACATTTTAGCAAGTTTTACTTGTAAGTGGGGTTGGAAACGCTTTTCAGGCTCAGTACTGGGCTCAAAACATGCAGCCCTGATGTCTCTCATGATAGCAGGTGGTTAAGTAGAAATTCGCTGCTCGGCTGACCCTGCAGGAGCAAACGTATGCTAAAAATGTTCGTAGAATGAGCTTTTCAGTGAAGAGCAGCCAGGCACATTTTAGCAAGTTTTTCTTGTAAGTGGGGTTGGAAATGCTTTTCAGGCTCAGTACTGGGCTCAAAAGATGCAGCCCTGATTTCTCTCATGATAGCAGGTGGTTAAGTAGAAATTCGCCGCTCGGCTGACCCAGCAGGAACAAACGTATGCCAAAAATGTACGCAGAATGAGCTTTTCACTGAAGAGCAACCAGGCACATTTTAGCAAGTTTTACTTGAAAGTGCGGTTGAAACGCTTTTCAGGCTCAGTATTGGGCTCAAAACATGCAGCCCTGAGGTCTCTCTTGATAGGAGGTGGTTAAGTAGAAATTTGCTGCTCGGCTGACCCAGCAGGAGCAAACGTATGCCAAAAATGTACGCAGAACCAGCTTTTCAGTGAAGAGCAGCCAGGCACATTTTAGCAAGTTTTACTTGTAAGTGGGGTTGGAAACGCTTTTCAGGCTCAGTACTGGGCTCAAAACATGCAGCCCTGATGTCTCTCATGGTAGCAGGTGGTTAAGTAAAAATTCGCTGCTTGGCTGACCCGGCAGGAGCAAACGTATGCCAAAAATGTACACAGAATGAGCTTTTCAGTGAAGAGCAGCCAGGCACATTTTAGCAAGTTTTACTTGTAAGTGGGGTTGGAAACGCTTTTCAGGCTCAGTACTGGGCTCAAAAGATGCAGCCCTGAGGTCTCTCATGATAGGAGGTGGTTAAGTAGAAATTCGCAGCTCGGCTGATCCAGCAGGAGCAAACATATGCGAAAAATGTTCGTAGAATGAGCTTTTTCAGTGAAGAGCAGCCAGGCACATTTTTGCAAGTTTTACTTGTAAGTGGGGTTGGAAACGCTTTTCAGGCTCAGTAGTGGGCTCAAAAGATGCAGCCCTGATGTCTCTCATGATAGCAGGTAGTTAAGTAGAAATTCGCTGCTCGGCTGACCCTGCAGGAGCAAACGTATGCTAAAAATGTTCGTAGAATGAGCTTTTCAGTGAAGAGCAGCCAGGCACATTTTAGCAAGTTTTACTTGAAAGTGGGGTTGAAACGCTTTTCAGGCTCAGTACTGGGCTCAAAACATGCAGCCCTGAGGTCTCTCATGATAGGAGGTGGTTAAGTAGAAATTCGCCGCTCGGCTGATCCAGCAGGAGCAAACATATGCGAAAAATGTTCGTAGAATGAGCTTTTTCAGTGAAGAGCATCCAGGCACATTTTAGCAAGTTTTACTTGTAAGTGGCTTTGGAAACGCTTTTCAGGCTCAGTACTGGGCTCAAAAGATGCAGCCCTGATGTCTCTCATGATAGCAGTTGGTTAAATAGAAATTCGCTGCTCGGCTGACCCTGCAGGAGCAAACGTATGCTAAAAATGTTTGTAGAATGAGCTTTTCAGTGAAGAGCAGCCAGGCACATTTTAGCAAGTTTTACTTGTAATTGGGGTTGGAAATGCTTTTCAGGCTCAGTACTGGGCTCAAAAGATGCAGCCCTGATTTCTCTCATGATAGCAGGTGGTTAAGTAGAAATTCGCCGCCCGGCTGACCCAGCAGGAACAAACGTATGCCAAAAATGTACGCAGAATGAGCTTTTCAGTGAAGAGCAACCAGGCACATTTTAGCAAGTTTTACTTGAAAGTGGGGTTGAAACGCTTTTCAAGCTCAGTACTGGGCTCAAAACATGCAGCCCTGAGGTCTCTCTTGATAGGAGGTGGTTAAGTGGAAATTTGCTGCTCGGCTGACCCAGCAGGAGCAAACGTATGCCAAAAATGTACGCAGAACCAGCTTTTCAGTGAAGAGCAGCCAGGCACATTATAGCAAGTTTTACTTGTAAGTGGGGTTGGAAACGCTTTTCAGGCTCAGTACTGGGCTCAAAACATGCAGCCCTGATGTCTCTCATGGTAGCAGGTGGTTAAGTAAAAATTCGCTGCTTGGCTGACCCGGCAGGAGCAAACGTATGCCAAAAATGTACGCAGAATGAGCTTTTCAGTGAAGAGCAGCCAGGCACATTTTAGCAAGTTTTACTTGTAAGTGGGGTTGGAAATGCTTTTCAGGCTCAGTACTGGGCTCAAAAGATGCAGCCCTGAGGTCTCTCATGATAGGAGTTGGTTAAGTAGAAATTCGCCGCTTGGCTGATCCAGCAGGAGCAAACATATGTGAAAAATGTTCGTAGAGGGGAGGAGCCAAGCTCGCGAGCGTAATGGTCGCCTTGTAGCTCGGCTCCGTCAGTCCTCTGGCCTGACTCGCCTATCCTGTTGTATATCCTGCCCAGAGACGACACAATTCCGAAGAAATAGCAACGCAACGTTTCGCTCTTTCTCACCGTTTGGCCTGGAGACTCCGGCGTGCTGCGGTTTCGAAGTTGTGCCCCCCCGAAGGGACCTGGGCCCTCGTGGTGTTGAGACCGGGGCCTCGCCTATCGGATCCGGCCTGGCGTTGTGGTGACCGTCGGCCCCGGCCGAGAGACTGAGCCACTGGTGAGAGCCGTTGTGAGAACACCCCGGTGACCCTGATCCGGGCCCGCCTTGACGGCCGTGAGGCTGGTGCGGGGCGCGGTGCTCCGTGGACTGATCGTGGGAAGGGGTCCCCCCGCCGCTGCTCCGTCCATCGACCCTGGACCCTCGTCTTTGGACTCTGTTTGAGAGGAGCGCCAGCGATATTGCAGAGGGCCCCCCGCCTTGGGTGAATCTCCTTTTTTCACCGAGGCTGCCATTGCTGGGTCCCCCCGGAAATCTGTAAAGGCCCGCATTTGTGAACTGTTCCGAGAATCGCGGAGGGTGGTGAGGAGGCTGAATTCACAAAATGGCTACCGACGACCTGTGCTGTGGGTCTCCTCGTGAAGACGGCCTTGGGTTGCTGGACTGCACGGGGGCCTGGACGTGTGTGCCTGAGCCTACGATTGGAGACGTTCTTGATGCCTTACGATCCTTACGCGCGGATCTGGCCCCCGGTGCTCCGGAAGACTCGATTCGTTCCACCGCCATCTTGGGTGAACGCTCCTTCATGGTCCCCTCTTGCCTCAGTGATGCCACCGCCTCGCCTCCCCAGGTTGCTGCGGGGGATACTGTCGCTATCCATCGATGGGTCTGCTGGCCGGTGGATTTGGGACCTCCTGCTCTTCGATGTTTGGAGTTTGGGGACTTGGATGTCGTGCGGGGACCCGATCCTCCCCGGGTGCCTGAGACCAATGGTGGACCGCTGCCTGTTGTTGCCTTGATGAGGTCGTGTTCCTATTTTGCTGGGAAATCCCCGCTTTTCCTAACGGCGAGACTGAACTCCTGTCTATTATTGCCCTCGTTGTTATTGCTGAGACATTTGAACTGCCTATTTGAACTTTTGCCCGCTTGCTTATTGATTGCCCTCCCTGGCCTACGTTTTGCTCGTACTCTCTTTCAATTGTATGCTTGCCTCGCATCGTGTTGTCTACCTCACACTGTCCTGTGGTGGGTGGTAACTGTGGTTAGGAAGGGACTGGGGTGAGATGCACGGCTCCCGGTGGTTTATTGATGTACGGATCTGTGGCTACGTTGCTCATAATTCTTGTGCTGTGGGAGACCCCCCCCCGTACGTTTTTTTGGCGCTCGAGATTGTGTCGTTCTGGTTCACATGTAATATGATCGTATGGTTGGGTGGAGGGCTGTAGCCGACCGTATTTGTTTCTGCCCTTTTGCTCCTCCCTCCCATTTTTGTTTTTTTTTGTTTTGATGTCCTTTTTTGTCTCTATATTCTTCCTTTCTCTTGTCTCTACTACATTTCGGGTTCTGGTTTAGGGCGACAGGCGCGCTGTTTGGAGGGTAGGCCGTAGCCTTCTGCAGGGGTGCTGGGTGGGATGGGTGGGTTGGGTCTTATTTGATGTTTTATTTTCCTCAGTTCTATGGCCCTTTTGTATCTCTTTATTGGAGTGCCGCGTCTGTCCTTGCCTTCCGTGGTATGCTTGGGGTGGGGTCTGTAACGTCGCTGTTCTTCCTTTTGTATTTCTGCTGCTTTCCATTGAGACTCCCATGCTCTTCTCGTTGTTGATATTATTGCTCTTTTATGTGTTCCTTACTACGGGGCGCTTGTTTAGGCGCGGCAGTCTTCTCTTTCAGTTTGTGTTTTCCTTTCCCCTTCTTATTTCCTCTTTCCCCCCCCCTCCCTCCCTTTTTCCTTCTCTCCCAAGGTTAGTATGACGGGTTAGTCTTGGTGTTGTTGCTATTCCGGCCCCTTTGTTCTGTTTCCGATGTGCTACTGGGTGGTGGGGACGCAAAGTTGTTCTTAATTATACACTGACTTGTGTTCACGGCCCTGTTTTTATACTGATATCTACAGTGCTGACGTTCCTGCATGGCTGCCCTTTAGCCGTTCTGTTACCGATGGTTTGATTTGGGAATCCGGATTCTCCTCTATTGTCGCCGAGCCTGTCATGCTCCTTATCGCCCTATTATAATAAATAACCTTCTTTGCTCCTGTTTGCTGGCCGTTTGGATCCTCTCTCCCCCCCCCCTTTTAAGATTGTATTGCTTACGTTCCTCTATGATTGATTCTGTAACTCCATTCTGGACTTCTTGACTGCTTTCACGTATTATGGCCGGCCAGTTTGGTTGTAGGCCCAGATTTGTATATCCTGTCTATACCAATAAAGGTTTACAAAAAAAAAAAAAAAAAATGTTCGTAGAATGAGCTTTTTTAGTGAAGAGCAGCCAGGCACATTTTAGCAAGTTTTACTTGTAAGTGGGGTTGGAAACGCTTTTCAGGCTCAGTACTGGGGTCAAAACATGCAGCCCTGATGTCTCTCATGATAGCAGGTGGTGAAGTAAAAATTCGCTGCTCGGCTGACCCTGCAGGAGCAAACGTATGCCAAAAATGTATGCAGAACCAGCTTTTCAGTGAAGAGCAGCCAGGCACATTTTAGCAAGTTTCACTTGTAAGTGGGGTTGGAAACGCTTTTCAGGCTCAGTACTGGGCTCAAAAGATGCAGCCCTGATGTCTCTCATGATAGCAGGTGGTTAAGTAGAAATGTGCTGCTCGGCTGACCCAGCAGGAGCAAACGTATGCCAAAAATGTATGCAGAACCAGCTTTTCAGTGAAGAGCAGCCAGGCACATTTTAGCAAGTTTTACTTGTAAGAGGGGTTGGAAACGCTTTTCAGGCTCCAGTACAGGGCTCAAAAGATGCAGCCCTGATGTCTCTCATGATAGCAGGTTGTTAAGTAGAAATTCGCCGCTCGGCAGACCCAGCAGGAGCAAATGTATGCCAAAAATGTACGCAGAATGAGCTTTTCAGTGAAGAGCAACCAGGCACATTTTAGCAAGTTTTACTTGTAAGTGGGGTTGGAAACGCTTTTCAGGCTCAGTACTGGGCTAAAAACATGCAGCCCTGATGTCTCTCATGGTAGCAGGTGGTTAAGTAAAAATTCGCTGCTTGGCTGACCCGGCAGGAGCAAACGTATGCCAAAAATGTACGCAGAATGAGCTTTTCAGAGAAGACCAGCCAGGCACATTTTAGCAAGTTTTACTTGTAAGTGGGGTTGGAAACGCTTTTCAGGCTCAGTACTGGGCTCAAAAGATGCAGCCCTGAGGTCTCTCATGATAGGAGGTGGTTAAGTAGAAATTCGCCGCTCGGCTGATCCAGCAGGAGCAAACATATGCGAAAAATGTTCGTAGAGGGGAGAAGCCAAGCTCGCGAGCGTAATGGTCGCCTTGTAGCTCGGCTCCGTCAGCCCTCTGGCCTGACTCGCCTATCCTGTTGTATATCCTGCCCAGAGACGACACAATTCCGAAGAAATAGCAACGCAACGTTTCGCTCTTACTCACCGTTTGGCCTGGAGACTCCGGCGTGCTGCGGTTTCGAAGTTGTGCCCCCCGAAGGGACCTGGGCCCTCGTGGTGTTGAGACCGGGGCCTCGCCTATCGGATCCGGCCTGGCGTCATGGTGACCGTCGGCCCCGGCCGAGAGACTGCGCCACTGGTGAGAGCCGTTGTGAGAACACCCCGGTGACCCTGATCCGGGCCCGCCTTGACGGCCGTGAGGCTAGTGCGGGGCGCGGTGCTCCGTGGACTGATCGTGGGAAGGGGTCCCCCCGCTGCTGCTCCGTCCATCGATCCTGGACCCTCGTCTTCGGACTCTGTTTGAGAGGAGCACCAGCGATATTGCAGACGGCCCCCCGCCTTGGGCGAATCTCCTTTTTTCACCGAGGCTGCCATTGCTGGGTCCCCCCGGAAATCTGTAAAGGCCCGCATTTGTGAACTGTTCCAAGAATCGCGGAGGGTGGTGAGGAGGCTGAATTCACAAAATGGCTACCGACGACCTGTGCTGTGGGTCTCCTCGTGATGACGGCCTTGGGTTGCTGGACTTCACGGGGGCCTGGACGTGTGTGCGTGAGCCTACGATTGGAGACGTTCTTGATGCCTTACGATCCTTACGTGCGGCCCTGGCCCCCGGTGCTCCGGAAGACTCGATTTGTTCCACCGCCATCTTGGGTGAACGCTCCTTCATGGTCCCCTCTTGCCTCAGTGATGCCACTGCCTCACCTCCCCAGGTTGCTGCGGGGGATACTGTCGCTATCCATCGACGGGTCTGCTGGCCGGTGGATTTGGGACCTCCTGCTCTTCGATGTTTGGAGTTTGGGGACTTGGATGTCGTGCGGGGACCCGATCCTCCCCGGGTGCCTGAGACCAATGGTGGACCGCTGCCTGTCGTTGCCTTGATGAGGTCGTGTTCCTATTTTGCTGGGAAATCCCCGCTTTTCCTAACGGCGAGACTGAACTCCTGTCTATTATTGCCCTCGTTGTTATTGCTGAGACATTTGAACTGCCTATTTGAACTTTTGCCCGCTTGCTTATTGATTGCCCTCCCTGGCCTACGTTTTGCTCGTACTCTCTTTCAATTGTGTGCTTGCCTCGCATTGTGTTGTCTACCTCACACTGTCCTTTGGTGGGTGGTAACTGTGGTTAGGAAGGGACTGGGGTGAGATGCACGGCTCCCGGTGGTTTATTGATGTACGGATCTGTGGCGACGTTGCTCATAATTCTTGTGCTGTGGGAGACCCCCCCGTACGTTTTTTTGGCGCTCGAGATTGTGTCGTTCTGGTTCACATGTAATATGATCGTATGGTTGGGTGGAGGGCTGTAGCCGACCGTATTTGTTTCTGCCCTTTTGCTCCTCCCTCCCATTTTTTTGTTTTTGTTTTGATGTCCTTTTTTGTCTCTATATTCTTCCTTTCTCTTGTCTCTACTACATTTCGGGTTCTGGTTTAGGGCGACAGGCGCGCTGTTTGGAGGGTAGGCCGTAGCCTTCTGCAGGGGTGCTGGGTGGGATGGGTGGGTTGGGTCTTATTTGATGTTTTATTTTCCTCAGTTCTATGGCCCTTTTGTATCTCTTTATTGGAGTGCCGCGTCTGTCCTTGCCTTCCGTGGTATGATTGGGGTGGGGTCTGTAATGTCGCTGTTCTTCTTTTTGTATTTCTGCTGCTTTCCATTGAGACTCCCATGCTCTTCTCGTTGTTGATATTATTGCTCTTTTATGTGTTCCTTACTACGGGGCGCTTGTTTAGGCGCGGCAGTCTTCTCTTTCAGTTTGTTTTTTCCTTTCCCCTTCTTCTTTCCTCTTTCCCCCCCCTCCCTCCCTTTTTCCTTCTCTCCCAAGGTTAGTATGACGGGTTAGTCTTGGTGTTGTCGCTATTCCGGCCCCTTTGTTCTGTTTCCGATGTGCTACTGGGTGGTGGGGACGCAAAGTTGTTCTTAATTATACACTGACTTGTGTTCACGGCCCTGTTTTTATACTGATATCTACAGTGCTGACGTTCCTGCATGGCTGCCCTTTAGCCGTTCTGTTACCGATGGTTTGATTTGGGAATCCGGATTCTCCTCTATTGTCGCCGAGCCTGTCATGCTCCTTATCGCCCTATTATAAAAAATAACCTTCTTTGCTCCTGTTTGCTGGCCGTTTGGATCCTCTCTCCTCCCCCCCCCTTTTTAAGATTGTATTGCTTACGTTCCACTATGATTGATTCTGTAACTCCATTCTGGACTTCTTGACTGCTTTCACGTATTATGGCCGGCCAGTTTGGTTGTAGGCCCAGATTTGTATATCCTGTCTATACCAATAAAGGTTTACAAAAAAAAAAAAAAAACATGTTCGTAGAATGAGCTTTTTCAGTGAAGAGCAGCCAGGCACATTTTAGCAAGTTTTACTTGTAAGTGGGGTTGGAAATGCTTTTCAGGCTCAGTACTGGGCTCAAAAGATGCAGCCCTTATGTCTCTCATGATAGCAGGTGGTAAAGTAGAAATTCGCCGCTCGGCTGACCCAGCAGGAGCAAACGTATGCCAAAAATGTACACAGAATGAGCTTTTCAGTGAAGAGCAACCAGGCACATTTTAGCAAGTTTTACTTGTAAGTGGGGTTGGAAACGCTTTTCAGGCTCAGTACTGTGCTCAAAAGATGCAGCCCTGAGGTCTCTCATGATAGGAGGTGGTTAAGTAGAAATTCGCCGCTCGGCTGATCCAGCAGGAGCAAACATATGCCAAAAATGTACGCAGAATGAGCTTTTCAGTGAAGAGCAGCCAGGCACATTTTAGCAAGTTTTACTTGTAAGTGGGGTTGGAAATGCTTTTCAGGCTCAGTACTGGGCTCAAAAGATGCAGCCCTGATGTCTCTCATGATAGCAGGTGGTTAAGTAGAAATTCGCTGCTCGGCTGACCCTGCAGGAGCAAACGTATGCTAAAAATGTTTGTAGAATGAGCTTTTCAGTGAAGAGCAGCCAGGCACATTTTAGCAAGTTTTACTTGTAAGTGGGGTTGGAAATGCTTTTCAGGCTCAGTACTGGGCTCAAAAGATGCAGCCCTGATTTCTCTCATGATAGCAGGTGGTTAAGTAGAAATTCGCCGCTCGGCTGACCCAGCAGGAACAAACGTATGCCAAAAATGTACGCAGAATGAGCTTTTCAGTGAAGAGCAACCAGGCACATTTTAGCAAGTTTTACTTGAAAGTGGGGTTGAAACGCTTTTCAGGCTCAGTACTGGGCTCAAAACATGCAGCCCTGAGGTCTCTCTTGATAGGAGGTGGTTAAGTAGAAATTTGCTGCTCGGCTGACCCAGCAGGAGCAAACGTATGCCAAAAATGTACGCAGAACCAGCTTTTCAGTGAAGAGCAGCCAGGCACATTTTAGCAAGCTTTACTTGTAAGTGGGGTTGGAAACGCTTTTCAGGCTCAGTACTGGGCTCAAAACATGCAGCCCCGATGTCTCTCATGGTAGCAGGTGGTTAAGTAAAAATTCGCTGCTTGGCTGACCCGGCAGGAGCAAACGTATGCCAAAAATGTACGCAGAATGAGCTTTTCAGTGAAGAGCAGCCAGGCACATTTTAGCAAGTTTTACTTGTAAGTGGGGTTGGAAATGCTTTTCAGGCTCAGTACTGGGCTCAAAAGATGCAGCCCTGAGGTCTCTCATGATAGGAGGTGGTTAAGTAGAAATTCGCCGCTCGGCTGATCCAGCAGGAGCAAACATATGTGAAAAATGTTCGTAGAGGGGAGGAGCCAAGCTCGCGAGCGTAATGGTCGCCTTGTAGCTCGGCTCCGTCAGCCCTCTGGCCTGACTCGCCTATCCTGTTGTATATCCTGCCCAGAGACGACACAATTCCGAAGAAATAGCAACGCAACGTTTCGCTCTTACTCACCGTTTGGCCTGGAGACTCCGGCGTGCTGCGGTTTTGAAGTTGTGCCCCCCGAAGGGACCTGGGCCCTCGTGGTGTTGAGACCGGGGCCTCGCCTATCGGATCCGGCCTGGCGTCGTGGTGACCGTCGGCCCCGGCCGAGAGACTGCGCCACTGGTGAGAGCCGTTGTGAGAACACCCCGGTGACCCTGATCCGGGTCCGCCTTGAGGGCCGTGAGGCTGGTGCGGGGCGCGATGCTCCGCGGACTGATCGTGGGAAGGGGTCCCCCCGCCGCTGCTCCGTCCATCGACCCTGGACCCTCGTCTTCGGACTCTGTTTGAGAGGAGCGCCAGTGATATTGCAGACGGCCCCCCGCCTTGGGTGAATCTCCTTTTTTCACCGAGGCTGCCATTGCTGGGTCCCCCCGGAAATCTGTAAAGGCCCGCATTTGTGAACTGTTCCGAGAATCGCGGAGGGTGGTGAGGAGGCTGAATTCACAAAATGGCTACCGACGACCTGTGCTGTGGGTCTCCTCGTGATGACGGCCTTGGGTTGCTGGACTGCACGGGGGCCTGGACGTGTGTGCGTGAGCCTACGATTGGAGACGTTCTTGATGCCTTACGATCCTTACGTGCGGCCCTGGCCCCCGGTGCTCCGGAAGACTCGATTCGTTCCACCGCCATCTTGGGTGAACGCTCCTTCATGGTCCCCTCTTGCCTCAGTGATGCCACAGCCTCGCCTCCCCAGGTTGCTGCGGGGGATACTGTCGCTATCCATCGACGGGTCTGCTGGCCGGTGGATTTGGGACCTCCTGCTCTTCGATGTTTGGAGTTTGGGGACTTGGATGTCGTGCGGGGACCCGATCCTCCCCGGGTGCCTGAGACCAATGGTGGACCGCTGCCTGTTGTTGCCTTGATGAGGTCGTGTTCCTATTTTGCTGGGAAATCCCCGCTTTTCCTAACGGCGAGACTGAACTCCTGTCTATTATTGCCCTCGTTGTTATCGCTGAGACATTTGAACTGCCTATTTGAACTTTTGCCCGCTTGCTTATTGATTGCCCTCCCTGGCCTACGTTTTGCTCGTACTCTCTTTCAATTGTGTGCTTGCCTCGCATCGCGTTGTCTACCTCACACTGTCCTGTGGTGGGTGGTAACTGTGGTTAGGAAGGGACTGGGGTGAGATGCACGGCTCCCGGTGGTTTATTGATGTACGGATCTGTGGCGACGTTGCTCATAATTCTTGTGCTGTGGGAGACCCCCCCGTATGTTTTTTTGGCGCTCGAGATTGTGTCGTTCTGGTTCACATGTAATATGATCGTATGGTTGGGTGGAGGGCTGTAGCCGACCGTATTTGTTTCTGCCCATTATGCTCCTCCCTTCCATTTTTTTTTTTTTGTTTTGATGTCCTTTTTTGTCTCTGTATTCTTCCTTTCTCTTGTCTCTACTACATTTCGGGTTCTGGTTTAGGGCGACAGGCGCGCTGTTTGGAGGGTAGGTCGTAGCCTTCTGCAGGGGTGCTGGGTGGGATGGGTGGGTTGGGTATTATTTGATGTTTTATTTTCCTCAGTTCTATGGCCCTTTTGTATCTCTTTATTGGAGTGCAGCGTCTGTCCTTGCCTTCCGTGGTATGATTGGGGTGGGGTCTGTAATGTCGCTGTTCTTCTTTTTGTATTTCTGCTGCTTTCCATTGAGACTCCCATGCTCTTCTCGTTGTTGATATTATTGCTCTTTTATGTGTTCCTTACTACGGGGCACTTGTTTAGGCGCGGCAGTCTTCTCTTTCAGTTTGTGTTTTCCTTTCCCCTTCTTCTTTCCTCTTCCCCCCCCTCCCTTTTTCCTTCTCTCCCAAGGTTAGTATGACAGGTTAGTCTTGGTGTTGTTGCTATTCCGGCCCCTTTGTTCTGTTTCCGATGTGCTACTGGGTGGTGGGGACGCAAAGTTGTTCTTAATTATACACTGACTTGTGTTCACGGCCCTGTTTTTATACTGATATCTACAGTGCGGACGTTCCTGCATGGCTGCCCTTTAGCCGTTCTGTTACCGATGGTTTGATTTGGGAATCCGGATTCTCCTCTATTGTCGCCGAGCCTGTCATGCTCCTTATCGCCCTATTATAAGAAATAACCTTCTTTGCTCCTGTTTGCTAGCCGTTTGGATCCTCTCTCCTCCCCCCCCCTTTTTAAGATTGTATTGCTTACGTTCCTCTATGATTGATTCTGTAACTCCATTCTGGACTTCTTGACTGCTTTCACGTATTATGGCCGGCCAGTTTGGTTGTAGGCTCAGATTTGTATATCCTGTCTATACCAATAAAGGTTTACAAAAAAAAAAAAAAAATGTTCGTAGAATGAGCTTTTTCAGTGAAGAGCAACCAGGCACATTTTAGCAAGTTTTACTTGTAAGTGGGGTTGAAACGCTTTTCAGGCTCAGTACTGGGCTCAAAACATGCAGCCCTGAGGTCTCTCATGATAGGAGGTGTTAAGTAGAAATTTGTTGCTCGGCTGACCCAGCAGGAGCAAACGTATGCCAAAAATGTACGCAGAACCAGCTTTTCGGTGAAGAGCAGCCAGGCACATTTTAGCAAGTTTTACTTGTAAGTGGTGTTGGAAACGCTTTTCAGGCTCAGTACTGGGGTCAAAACATGCAGCCCTGATGTCTCTCATGATAGCAGGTGGTTAAGTAAAAATTCGCTGCTCGGCTGACCCTACAGGAGCAAACGTATGCCAAAAATGTATGCAGAACCAGCTTTTCAGTGAAGAGCAGCCAGGCACATTTTAGCAAGTTTCACTTGTAAGTGGGGTTGGAAACGCTTTTCAGGCTCAGTACTGGGCTCAAAAGATGCAGCCGTGATGTCTCTCATGATAGCAGGTGGTTAAGTAGAAATGTGCTGCTCGGCTGACCCAGCAGGAGCAAACGTATGCCAAAAATGTATGCAGAACCAGCTTTTCAGTGAAGAGCAGCCAGGCACATTTTAGAAAGTTTTACTTGTAAGAGGGGTTGGAAACGCTTTTCAGGCTCCAGTACAGGGCTCAAAAGATGCAGCCCTGATGTCTCTCATGATAGCAGGTTGTTAAGTAGAAATTCGCCGCTCGGCTGACCCAGCAGGAGCAAACGTATGTCAAAAATGTACGCAGAATGAGCTTTTCAGTGAAGAGCAACCAGGCACATTTTAGCAAGTTTTACTTGTAAGTGGGGTTGGAAACACTTTTCAGGCTCAGTACTGGGCTAAAAACATGCAGCCCTGATGTCTCTCATGGTAGCAGGTGGTTAAGTAAAAATTCGCTGCTTGGCTGACCCGGCAGGAGCAAACGTATGCCAAAAATGTACGCAGAATGAGCTTTTCAGTGAAGAGCAGCCAGGCACATTTTAGCAAGTTTTACTTGTAAGTGGGGTTGGAAACGCTTTTCAGGCTCAGTACTGGGCTCAAAAGATTCAGCCCTGAGGTCTCTCATGATAGGAGGTGGTTAAGTAGAAATTCGCCGCTCGGCTGATCCAGCAGGAGCAAACATATGCCAAAAATGTACGCAGAATGAGCTTTTCAGTGAAGAGCAGCCAGGCCCATTTTAGCAAGTTTTACTTGTAAGTGGGGTTGGAAATGCTTTTCAGGCTCAGTACTGGGCTCAAAAGATGCAGCCCTGAGGTCTCTCATGATAGGAGGTGGTTCAGTAGAAATTCGCCGCTCGGCTGATCCAGCAGGAGCAAACATATGCGAAAAATGTTCGTAGAGGGGAGGAGCCAAGCTCGCGAGCGTAATGGTCGCCTTGTAGCTCGGCTCCGTCAGCCCTCTGGCCTGACTCGCCTATCCTGTTGTATATCCTGCCCAGAGACGACACAATTCCGAAGAAATAGCAACGCAACGTTTCGCTCTTACTCACCGTTTGGCCTGGAGACTCCGGCGTGCTGCGGTTTCGAAGTTGTGCCCCCCGAAGGGACCTGGGCCCTCGTGGTGTTGAGACCGGGGCCTCGCCTATCGGATCCGGCCTGGCGTCGTGGTGACCGTCGGCCCCGGCCGAGAGACTGCACCACTGGTGAGAGCCATTGTGAGAACACCCCGGTGACCCTGATCCGGGCCCGCCTTGACGGCCGTGAGGCTGGTGCGGGGCGCGGTGCTCCGTGGACTGATTGTGGGAAGGGGTCCCCCCGCCGCTGCTCCGTCCATCGACCCTGGACCCTCGTCTTCGGACTCTGTTTGAGAGGAGCGCCAGCGATATTGCAGACGGCCCCCGCCTTGGGTGAATCTCCTTTTTTCACCAGGGCTGCCATTGCTGGGTACCCCCGGAAATCTGTAAAGGCCCGCATTTGTGAACTGTTCCGAGAATCGCGGAGGGTGGTGAGGAGGCTGAATTCACAAAATGGCTACCGACAACCTGTGCTGTGGGTCTCCTCGTGATGACGGCCTTGGGTTGCTGGACTGCACGGGGCCTGGACGTGTGTGCGTGAGCCTACGATTGGAGACGTTCTTGATGCCTTACGATCCTTACGTGCGGCCCTGGCCCCCGGTGCTCCGGAAGACTCGATTTGTTCCACCGCCATCTTGGGTGAACGCTCCTTCATGGTCCCCTCTTGCCTCAGTGATGCCACCGCCTCGCCTCCCCAGGTTGCTGCGGGGGATACTGTCGCTATCCATCGACGGGTCTGCTGGCCGGTGGATTTGGGACCTCCTGCTCTTCGATGTTTGGAGTTTGGGGACTTGGATGTCGTGCGGGGACCCGATCCTCCCCGGGTGCCTGAGACCAATGGTGGACCGCTGCCTGTTGTTGCCTTGATGAGGTCGTGTTCCTATTTTGCTGGGAAATCCCCGCTTTTCCTAACGGCGAGACTGAACTCCTGTCTATTATTGCCCTCGTTGTTATTGCTGAGACATTTGAACTGCCTATTTGAACTTTTGCCCGCTTGCTTATTGATTGCCCTCCCTGGCCTACGTTTTGCTCGTACTCTCTTTCAATTGTGTGCTTGCCTCGCATCGTGTTGTCTACCTCACACTGTCCTGTGGTGGGTGGTAACTGTGGTTAGGAAGGGACTGGGGTGAGATGCACGGCTCCCGGTGGTTTATTGATGTACGGATCTGTGGCGACGTTGCTCATAATTCTTGTGCTGTGGGAGACCCTCCCCGTACGTTTTTTTGGCGCTCGAGATTGTGTCGTTCTGGTTCACATGTAATATGATCGTACGGTTGGGTGGAGGGCTGTAGCCGACCGTATTTGTTTCTGCCCTTTTGCTCCTCCCTCCCATTTTTTTTTTTTTTTTTTGTTTTGATGTTCTTTTTTGTCTCTATATTCTTCCTTTCTCTTGTCTCTACTACATTTCGGGTTCTGGTTTAGGGCGACAGGCGCGCTGTTTGGAGGGTAGGCCATAGCCTTCTGCAGGGGTGCTGGGTGGGATGGGTGGGTTGGGTCTTATTTGATGTTTTATTTTCCTCAGTTCTATGGCCCTTTTGTATCTCTTTATTGGAGTGCCGCGTCTGTCCTTGCCTTCCGTGGTATGATTGGGGTGGGGTCTGTAATGTCGCTGTTCTTCTTTTTGTATTTCTGCTGCTTTCCATTGAGACTCCCATGCTCTTCTCGTTGTTGATATTATTGCTCTTTTATGTGTTCCTTACTACGGGCGCTTGTTTATGCGCGGCAGTCTTCTCTTTCAGTTTGTGTTTTCCTTTCCCCTTCTTCTTTCCTCTTTCCCCCTCCCTCCCTTTTTCCTTCTCTCCCAAGGTTAGTATGACGGGTTAGTCTTGGTGTTGTCGCTATTCCGGCCCCTTTGTTCTGTTTCCGATGTGCTACTGGGTGGTGGGGACGCAAAGTTGTTCTTAATTATACACTGACTTGTGTTCACGGCCCTGTTTTTATACTGATATCTACAGTGCTGACGTTCCTGCATGGCTGCCCTTTAGCCGTTCTGTTACCGATGGTTTGATTTGGGAATCCGGATTCTCCTCTATTGTCGCCGAGCCTGTCATGCTCCTTATCGCCCTATTATAAAAAATACCCTTCTTTGCTCCTGTTTGCTGGCCGTTTGGATCCTCTCTCCTCCCCCCCCTTTTTAAGATTGTATTGCTTACGTTCCTCTATGATTGATTCTGTAACTCCATTCTGGACTTCTTGACTGCTTTCACGTATTATGGCCGGCCAGTTTGGTTGTAGGCCCAGATTTGTATATCCTGTCTATACCAATAAAGGTTTACAAAAAAAAATTTTTTTTTTCGTAGAATGAGCTTTTTCAGTGAAGAGCAGCCAGGCACATTTTAGCAAGTTTTACTTGTAAGTGGGGTTGGAAACGCTTTTCAGGCTCAGTACTGGGCTCAAAAGATGCAGCCCTGATGTCTCTCATGATAGCAGGTGGTAAAGTAGAAATTCGCCGCTCGGCTGACCCAGCAGGAGCAAACGTATGCCAAAAATGTACACAGAATGAGCTTTTCAGTGAAGAGCAACCAGGCACATTTTAGCAAGTTTTACTTGTAAGTGGGGTTGAAACGCTTTTCAGGCTCAGTACTGGGCTCAAAACATGCAGCCCTGAGGTCTCTCATGATAGGAGGTGTTAAGTAGAAATTTGTTGCTCGGCTGACCCAGCAGGAGCAAACGTATGCCAAAAATGTACGCAGAACCAGCTTTTCGGTGAAGAGCAGCCAGGCACATTTTAGCAAGTTTTACTTGTAAGTGGTGTTGGAAACGCTTTTCAGGCTCAGTACTGGGGTCAAAACATGCAGCCCTGATGTCTCTCATGATAGCAGGTGGTTAAGTAGAAATGTGCTGCTCGGCTGACCCAGCAGGAGCAAACGTATGCCAAAAATGTATGCAGAACCAGCTTTTCAGTGAAGAGCAGCCAGGCACATTTTAGCAAGTTTTACTTGTAAGAGGGGTTGGAAACGCTTTTCAGGCTCCAGTACAGGGCTCAAAAGATGCAGCCCTGATGTCTCTCATGATAGCAGGTTGTTAAGTAGAAATTCGCCGCTCGGCTGACCCAGCAGGAGCAAATGTATGCCAAAAATGTACGCAGAATGAGCTTTTCAGTGAAGAGCAACCAGGCACATTTTAGCAACTTTTACTTGTAAGTGGGGTTGGAAACGCTTTTCAGGCTCAGTACTGGGCTAAAAACATGCAGCCCTGATGTCTCTCATGGTAGCAGGTGGTTAAGTAAAAATTCGCTGCTCGGCTGACCCTGCAGGAGCAAACGTATGCCAAAAATGTACGCTGAATGAGCTTTTCAGTGAAGAGCAGCCAGGCACATTTTAGCAAGTTTTACTTGTAAGTGGGGTTGGAAACGCTTTTCAGGCTCAGTACTGGGCTCAAAAGATGCAGCCCTGAGGTCTCTCATGATAGGAGGTGGTTAAGTAGAAATTCGCCGCTCGGCTGATCCAGCAGGAGCAAACATATGCCAAAAATGTACGCAGAATGAGCTTTTCAGTGAAGAGCAGCCAGGCACATTTTAGCAAGTTTTACTTGTAAGTGGGGTTGGAAATGCTTTTCAGGCTCAGTACTGGGCTCAAAAGATGCAGCCCTGAGGTCTCTCATGATAGGAGGTGGTTAAGTAGAAATTCGCCGCCCGGCTGATCCAGCAGGAGCAAACATATGCGAAAAATGTTCGTAGAGGGGAGGAGCCAAGCTCGCGAGCATAATGGTCGCCTTGTAGCTCGGCTCCGTCAGCCCTCTGGCCTGACTCGCCTATCCTGTTGTATATCCTGCCCAGAGACGACACAATTCCGAAGAAATAGCAACGCAACGTTTCGCTCTTACTCACCGTTTGGCCTGGAGACTCCGGCGTGCTGCGGTTTCGAAGTTGTGCCCCCCAAAGGGACCTGGGCCCTCGTGGTGTTGAGACCGGGGCCTCGCCTATCGGATCCGGCCTGGCGTCGTGGTGACCATCGGCCCCGGCCGAGAGACTGCGCCACTGGTGAGAGCCGTTGTGAGAACACCCCGGTGACCCTGATCCGGGCCCGCCTTGACGGCCGTGAGGCTGGTGCGGGGCGCGGTGCTCCGTGGACTGATCGTGGGAAGGGGTCCCCCCGCCGCTGCTCCGTCCATCGACCCTGGACCCTCGTCTTCGGAGTCTGTTTGAGAGGAGCGCCAGCGATATTGCAGACGGCCCCCCGCCTTGGGCGAATCTCCTTTTTTCACCGAGGCTGCCATTGCTGGGTCCCCCCGGAAATCTGTAAAGGCCCGCATTTGTGAACTGTTCCGAGAATCGCGGAGGGTGGTGAGGAGGCTGAATTCACAAAATGGCTACAGACGACCTGTGCTGTGGGTCTCCTCATGATGACGGCCTTGGGTTGCTGGACTGCACGGGGGCCTGGACGTGTGTGCGTGAGCCTACGATTGGAGACGTTCTTGATGCCTTACGATCCTTACGCGCGGCCCTGGCCCCCGGTGCTCCGGAAGATCGATTCGTTCCACCGCCATCTTGGGTGAACGCTCCTTCACGGTCCCCTCTTGCCTCAGTGATGCCACCGCCTCGCCTCCCCAGGTTGCTGCGGGGGATACTGTCGCTATCCATCGACGGGTCTGCTGGCCGGTGGATTTGGGACCTCCTGCTCTTTGATGTTTGGAGTTTGGGGACTTGGATGTCGTGCGGGGACCCGATCATCCCCGGGTGCCTGAGACCAATGGTGGACCGCTGCCTGTTGTTGCCTTGATGAGGTCGTGTTCCTATTTTGCTGGGAAATCCCCGCTTTTCCTAACGGCGAGACTGAACTCCTGTCTATTATTGCCCTCGTTGTTATTGCTGAGACATTTGAACTGCCTATTTGAACTTTTGCCCGCTTGCTTATTGATTGCCCTCCCTGGCCTACGTTTTGCTCGTACTCTCTTTCAATTGTGTGCTTGCCTCGCATCGTGTTGTCTACCTCACACTGTCCTGTGGTGGGTGGTAACTGTGGTTAGGAAGGGACTGGGGTGAGATGCACGGCTCCCGGTGGTTTATTGATGTACGGATCTGTGGCGACGTTGCTCATAATTCTTGTGCTGTGGGAGACCCCCCCGTACGTTTTTTTGGCGCTCGAGATTGTGTCGTTCTGGTTCACATGTAATATGATCGTATGGTTGGGTGGAGGGCTGTAGCCGACCGTATTTGTTTCTGCCCTTTTGCAGTCTTCTCTTTCAGTTTGTGTTTTCCTTTCCCCTTCTTATTTCCTCTTCCCCCCCCCCTCCCTCCCTTTTTCCTTCTCTCCCAAAGTTAGTATGACGGGTTAGTCTTGGTGTTGTTGCTATTCCGGCCCCTTTGTTCTGTTTCCGATGTGCTACTGGGTGGTGGGGACGCAAAGTTATTCTTAATTATACACTGACTTGTGTTCACGGCCCTGTTTTTATACTGATATCTACAGTGCTGACGTTCCTGCATGGCTGCCCTTTAGCCGTTCTGTTACCGATGGTTTGATTTGGGAATCCGGATTCTCCTCTATTGTCGCCGAGCCTGTCATGCTCCTTATCGCCCTATTATAAAAAATAACCTTGTTTGCTGGCCGTTTGGATCCTCTCTCCTCCCCCCCCTTTTTAAGATTGTATTGCTTACGTTCCTCTATGATTGATTCTGTAACTCCATTCTGGACTTCTTGACTGCTTTCTTGTATTATGGCCGGCCAGTTTGGTTGTAGGCCCAGATTTGTATATCCTGTCTATACCAATAAAGGTTTACAAAAAAAAAAAAATGTTCGTAGAATGAGCTTTTTCAGTGAAGAGCATCCAGGCACATTTTAGCAAGTTTTACTTGTAAGTGGCTTTGGAAACGCTTTTCAGGCTCAGTACTGGGCTCAAAAGATGCAGCCCTGATGTCTCTCATGATAGCAGGTGGTTAAGTAGAAATTCGCTGCTCGGCTGACCCTGCAGGAGCAAACGTATGCTAAAAATGTTTGTAGAATGAGCTTTTCAGTGAAGAGCAGCCAGGCACATTTTAGCAAGTTTTACTTGTAAGTGGGGTTGGAAATGCTTTTCAGGCTCAGTACTGGGCTCAAAAGATGCAGCCCTGATTTCTCTCATGATAGCAGGTGGTTAAGTAGAAATTCGCCGCTCGGCTGACCCAGCAGGAACAAACGTATGCCAAAAATGTACGCAGAATGAGCTTTTCAGTGAAGAGCAACCAGGCACATTTTAGCAAGTTTTACTTGAAAGTGGGGTTGAAACGCTTTTCAGGCTCAGTACTGGGCTCAAAACATGCAGCCCTGAGGTCTCTCTTGATAGGAGGTGGTTAAGTAGAAATTTGCTGCTCGGCTGACCCAGCAGGAGCAAACGTATGCCAAAAATGTACGCAGAACCAGCTTTTCAGTGAAGAGCAGCCAGGCACATTTTAGCAAGTTTTACTTGTAAGTGGGGTTGGAAACGCTTTTCAGGCTCAGTACTGGGCTCAAAACATGCAGCCCTGATGTCTCTCATGGTAGCAGGTGGTTAAGTAAAAATTCGCTGCTTGGCTGACCCGGCAGGAGCAAACGTATGCCAAAAATGTACGCAGAATGAGCTTTTCAGTGAAGAGCAGCCAGGCACATTTTAGCAAGTTTTACTTGTAAGTGGGGTTGGAAATGCTTTTCAGGCTCAGTACTGGGCTCAAAAGATGCAGCCCTGAGGTCTCTCATGATAGGAGGTGGTTAAGTAGAAATTCGCCGCTCGGCTGATCCAGCAGGAGCAAACATATGTGAAAAATGTTCGTAGAATGATCTTTTTCAGTGAAGAGCAGCCAGGCACATTTTAGCAAGTTTTACTTGTAAGTGGTGTTGGAAATGCTTTTCAGGCTCAGTACTGGGCTCAACAGATGCAGCCCTGATGTCTCTCATGATAGCAGGTGGTAAAGTAGAAATTCGCCGCTCGGCTGACCCAGCAGGAGCAAACGTATGCCAAAAATGTACACAGAATGAGCTTTTCAGTGAAGAGCAACCAGGCACATTTTAGCAAGTTTTACTTGTAAGTGGTGTTGAAACGCTTTTCAGGCTCAGTACTGGGCTCAAAACATGCAGCCCTGAGGTCTCTCATGATAGGAGGTGTTAAGTAGAAATTTGTTGCTCGGCTGACCCAGCAGGAGCAAACGTATGCCAAAAATGTACGCAGAACCAGCTTTTCGGTGAAGAGCAGCCAGGCACATTTTAGCAAGTTTTACTTGTAAGTGGTGTTGGAAATGCTTTTCAGGCTCAGTACTGGGGTCAAAACATGCAGCCCTGATGTCTCTCATGATAGCAGGTGGTTAAGTAGAAATGTGCTGCTCGGCTGACCCAGCAGGAGCAAACGTATGCCAAAAATGTATGCAGAACCAGCTTTTCAGTGAAGAGCAACCAGGCACATTTTAGCAAGTTTTACTTGTAAGTGGGGTTGGAAACGCTTTTCAGGCTCAGTACTGGGCTAAAAACATGCAGCCCTGATGTCTCTCATGGTAGCAGGTGGTTAAGTAAAAATTCGCTGCTTGGCTGACCCGGCAGGAGCAAACGTATGCTAAAAATGTACGCAGAATGAGCTTTTCAGTGAAGAGCAGCAGCCAGGCACATTTTAGCAAGTTTTACTTGTAAGTGGGGTTGGAAACGCTTTTCAGGCTCAGTACTGGGCTCAAAAGATGCAGCCCTGAGGTCTCTCATGATAGGAGGTGGTTAAGTAGAAATTCGCCGCTCGGCTGATCCAGCAGGAGCAAACATATGCGAAAAATGTTCATAGAATGAGCTTTTCAGTGAAGAGCAGCCAGGCACATTTTAGCAAATTTTACTTGTAAGTGGGGTTGGAAACGCTTTTCAGGCTCAGTACTGGGCTCAAAACATGCAGCCCTGATGTCTCTCATGATAGCAGGTGGTTAAGTAGAAATTCGCTGCTCGGCTGACCCTGCAGGAGCAAACGTATGCTAAAAATGTTCGTAGAATGAGCTTTTCAGTGAAGAGCAGCCAGGCACATTTTAGCAAGTTTTACTTGTAAGTGGGGTTGGAAATGCTTTTCAGGCTCAGTACTGGGCTCAAAAGATGCAGCCCTGATTTCTCTCATGATAGCAGGTGGTTAAGTAGAAATTCGCCGCTCAGCTGACCCAGCAGGAACAAACGTATGCCAAAAATGTACGCAGAATGAGCTTTTCAGTGAAGTGCAACCAGGCACATTTTAGCAAGTTTTACTTGAAAGTGGGGTTGAAATGCTTTTCAGGCTCAGTACTGGGCTCAAAACATGCAGCCCTGATGTCTCTCTAGATAGGAGGTGGTTAAGTAGAAATTTGCTGCTCGGCTGACCCAGCAGGAGCAAACGTATACCAAAATTGTACGCAGAACCAGCTTTTCAGTGAAGAGCAGCCAGGCAGATTTTAACAAGTTTTACTTGTAAGTGGGGTTGGAAACGCTTTTCAGGCTCAGTACTGGGCTCAAAACATGCAGCCCTGATGTCTCTCATGGTAGCAGGTGGTTATGTAAAAATTCGCTGCTTGGCTGACCCGGCAGGAGCAAACGTATGCGAAAAATGTTCGCAGAATGAGCTTTTCAGTGAAGAGCAGCCAGGCACATTTTATAAAGTTTTACTTGTAAGTGGGGTTGGAAACGCTTTTCACGCTCAGTACTGGGCTCAAAACATGCAGCCCTGATGTCTCTCATGATAGGAGGTGGTTAAGTAGAAATGTGCTGCTCGGCTGACCCAGCAGGAGCAAACGTATGCCAAAAATGTATGCAGAACCAGCTTTTCAGTGAAGAGCAGCCAGGCACATTTTAGCAAGTTTCACTTGTAAGTGGGGTTGGAAACGCTTTTCAGGCTCAGTACTGGGCTCAAAAGATGCAGCCCTGATGTCTCTCATGATAGCAGGTGGTTAAGTAGAAATGTGCTGCTCGGCTGACCCAGCCGGAGCAAACGTATGCCAAAAATGTATGCAGAACCAGCTTTTCAGTGAAGAGCAGCCAGGCACATTTTAGCAAGTTTTACTTGTAAGAGGGGTTGGAAACGCTTTTCAGGCTCCAGTACTGGGCTCAAAAGATGCAGCCCTGATGTCTCTCATGATAGCAGGTTGTTAAGTAGAAATTCGCCGCTCGGCTGACCCAGCAGGAGCAAACGTATGCCAAAAATGTACGCAGAATGAGCTTTTCAGTGAAGAGCAACCAGGCACATTTTAGCAAGTTTTACTTGTAAGTGGGGTTGGAAACACTTTTCAGGCTCAGTACTGGGCTAAAAACATGCAGCCCTGATGTCTCTCATTGTAGCAGGTGGTTAAGTAAAAATTCGCTGCTTGGCTGACCCGGCAGGAGTAAACGTATGCCAAAAATGTACGCAGAATGAGCTTTTCAGTGAAGAGCAGCCAGGCACATTTTAGCAAGTTTTACTTGTAAGTGGGGTTGGAAACGCTTTTCAGGCTCAGTACTGGGCTCAAAAGATGCAGCCCTGAGGTCTCTCATGATAGGAGGTGGTTAAGTAGAAATTCGCCGCTCGGCTGATCCAGCAGGAGCAAACATATGCGAAAAATGTTCGTAGAATGAGCTTTTCAGTGAAGAGCAGCCAGGCACATTTTAGCAAGTTTTACTTGTAAGTGGGGTTGGAAACGCTTTTCAGGCTCAGTACTGGGCTCAAAACATGCAGCCCTGAGGTCAATCATGATAGGAGGTGGTTAAGTAGAAATTTGCCGCTCGGCTGATCCAGCAGGAGCAAACATATGCGAAAAATGTTCGTAGAATGAGTTTTTCAGTGAAGAGCAGCCAGGCACATTTTAGCAAGTTTTACTTGTAAGTGGGGTTGGAAACGCTTTTCAGGCTTAGTACTGGGATCAAAACATGCAGCCCTGATGTCTCTCATGATAGCAGGTGGTTAAGTAGAAATTCGCTGCTCGGCTGACCCTGCAGGAGCAAACGTATGCTAAAAATGTTCGTAGAATGATCTTTTCAGTGAAGAGCAGCCAGGCACATTTTAGCAAGTTTTACTTGTAAGTGGGGTTGGAAATGCTTTTCAGGCTCAGTACTGGGCTCAAAAGATGCAGCCCTGATTTCTCTCATGATAGCAGGTGGTTAAGTAGAAATTCGCCGCTCGGCTGACCCAGCAGGAACAAACGTATGCCAAAAATGTACGCAGAATGAGCTTTTCAGTGAAGAGCAACCAGGCACATTTTAGCAAGTTTTACTTGAAAGTGGGGTTGAAATGCTTTTCAGGCTCAGTACTGGGCTCAAAACATGCAGCCCTGAGGTCTCTCTTGATAGGAGGTGGTTAAGTAGAAATTTGCTGCTCGGCTGACCCAGCAGGAGCAAACGTATACCAAAATTGTACGCAGAACCAGCTTTTCAGTGAAGAGCAGCCAGGCAGATTTTAGCAAGTTTTACTTGTAAGTGGGGTTGGAAACGCTTTTCAGGCTCAGTACTGGGCTCAAAACATGCAGCCCTGATGTCTCTCATGGTAGCAGGTGGTTATGTAAAAATTTGCTGCTTGGCTGACCCGGCAGGAGCAAACGTATGCGAAAATTTTTCGTAGAATGAGCTTTTCAGTGAAGAGCAGCCAGGCACATTTTATAAAGTTTTACTTGTAAGTGGGGTTGGAAACGCTTTTCAGGCTCAGTACTGGGCTCAAAACATGCAGCCCTGATGTCTCTCATGATAGGAGGTGGTTAAGTAGAAATGTGCTCCTCAGCTGACCCAGCAGGAGCAAACGTATGCCAAAAATGTATGCAGAACCAGCTTTTCAGTGAAGAGCAGCCAGGCACATTTTAGCAAGTTTTACTTGTAAGTGGGGTTGGAAACGCTTTTCAGGCTCAGTACTGGGCTCAAAACATGCAGCCCTGATGTCTCTCATGGTAGCAGGTGGTTACGTAAAAATTCGCTGCTTGGCTGACCCGGCAGGAGCAAACGTATGCCAAAAATGTACGCAGAATGAGCTTTTCAGTGAAGAGCAGCCAGGCACATTTTAGCAAGTTATACTTGTAAGTGGGGTTGGAAATGCTTTTCAGGCTCAGTACTGGGCTCAAAAGATGCAGCCCTGAGGTCTCTCATGATAGGAGGTGGTTAAGTAGAAATTCGCCGCTCGGCTGATCCAGCAGGAGCAAACATATGTGAAAAATGTTCGTAGAATGAGCTTTTTCAGTGAAGAGCAGCCAGGCACATTTTAGCAAGTTTTACTTGTAAGTGGTGTTGGAAACGCTTTTCAGGCTCAGTACTGGGCTCAACAGATGCAGCCCTGATGTCTCTCATGATAGCAGGTGGTAAAGTAGAAATTCGCCGCTCGGCTGACCCAGCAGGAGCAAACGTATGCCAAAAATGTACACAGAATGAGCTTTTCAGTGAAGAGCAACCAGGCACATTTTAGCAAGTTTTACTTGTAAGTGGGGTTGAAACGCTTTTCAGGCTCAGTACTGGGCTCAAAACATGCAGCCCTGAGGTCTCTCATGATAGGAGGTGTTAAGTAGAAATTTGTTGCTCGGCTGACCCAGCAGGAGCAAACGTATGCCAAAAAAGTTCGTAGAATGAGCTTTTTCAGTGAAGAGCAGCCAGGCACATTTTAGCAAGTTTTACTTGTAAGTGGTGTTGGAAACGCTTTTCAGGCTCAGTACTGGGCTCAACAGATGCAGCCCTGATGTCTCTCATGATAGCAGGTGGTAAAGTAGAAATTCGCCGCTCGGCTGACCCAGCAGGAGCAAACGTATGCCAAAAATGTACACAGAATGAGCTTTTCAGTGAAGAGCAACCAGGCACATTTTAGCAAGTTTTACTTGTAAGTGGGGTTGAAACGCTTTTCAGGCTCAGTACTGGGGTCAAAACATGCAGCCCTGATGTCTCTCATGATAGCAGGTGGTTAAGTAAAATTTCACTGCTCGGCTGACCCTGCAGGAGCAAACGTATGCCAAAAATGTATGCAGAACCAGCTTTTCAGTGAAGAGCAGCCAGGCACATTTTAGCAAGTTTCACTTGTAAGTGGGGTTGCAAACGCTTTTCAGGCTCAGTACTGGGCTCAAAAGATGCAGCCCTGATGTCTCTCATGATAGCAGGTGGTTAAGTAGAAATGTGCTGCTCGGCTGACCCAGCAGGAGCAAACGTATGCCAAAAATGTATGCAGAACCAGCTTTTCAGTGAATAGCTGCCAGGCACATTTTAGCAAGTTTTACTTGTAAGAGGGGTTGGAAACGCTTTTCAGGCTCCAGTACAGGGCTCAAAAGATGCAGCCCTGATGTCTCTCATGATAGCAGGTTGTTAAGTAGAAATTCGCCGCTCGGCTGACCCAGCAGGAGCAAACGTATGCCAAAAATGTACGCAGAATGAGCTTTTCAGTGAAGAGCAACCAGGCACATTTTAGCAAGTTTTACTTGTAAGTGGGGTTGGAAACGCTTTTCAGGCTCAGTACTGGGCTAAAAACATGCAGCCCTGATGTCTCTCATGGTAGCAGGTGGTTAAGTAAAAATTCGCTGCTTGGCTGACCCGGCAGGAGCAAACGTATGCCAAAAATGTACGCAGAATGAGCTTTTCAGTGAATAGCAGCAGCCAGGCACATTTTAGCAAGTTTTACTTGTAAGTGGGGTTGGAAACGCTTTTCAGGCTCAGTACTGGGCTCAAAAGATGCAGCCCTGAGGTCTCTCATGATAGGAGGTGGTTAAGTAGAAATTCGCCGCTCGGCTGATCCAGCAGGAGCAAACGTATGCCAAAAATGTTCATAGAATGAGCTTTTCAGTGAAGAGCAGCCAGGCACATTTTGGCAAGTTTTACTTGTAAGTGGGGTTGGAAACGCTTTTCAGGCTCAGTACTGGGCTCAAAACATGCAGCCCTGATGTCTCTCATGATAGCAGGTGGTTAAGTAGAAATTCGCTGCTCGGCTGACCCTGCAGGAGCAAACGTATGCTAAAAATGTTCGTAGAATGAGCTTTTCAGTGAAGAGCAGCCAGGCACATTTTAGCAAGTTTTACTTGTAAGTGGGGTTGGAAATGCTTTTCAGGCTCAGTACTGGGCTCAAAAGATGCAGCCCTGATTTCTCTCATGATAGCAGGTGGTTAAGTAGAAATTCGCCGCTCAGCTGACCCAGCAGGAACAAACGTATGCCAAAAATGTACGGAGATTGAGCTTTTCAGTGAAGAGCAACCAGGCACATTTTAGCAAGTTTTACTTGAAAGTGGGGTTGAAATGCTTTTCAGGCTCAGTACTGGGCTCAAAACATGCAGCCCTGATGTCTCTCTTGATAGGAGGTGGTTAAGTAGAAATTTGCTGCTCGGCTGACCCAGCAGGAGCAAACGTATACCAAAATTGTACGCAGAACCAGCTTTTCAGTGAAGAGCAGCCAGGCAGATTTTAGCAAGTTTTACTTGTAAGTGGGGTTGGAAACGCTTTTCAGGCTCAGTACTGGGCTCAAAACATGCAACCCTGATGTCTCTCATGGTAGCAGGTGGTTATGTAAAAATTCGCTGCTTGGCTGACCCGGCAGGAGCAAACGTATGCGAAAAATGTTCGTAGAATGAGCTTTTCAGTGAAGAGCAGCCAGGCACATTTTATAAAGTTTTACTTGTAAGTGGGGTTGGAAACGCTTTTCACGCTCAGTACTGGGCTCAAAACATGCAGCCCTGATTTCTCTCATGATAGGAGGTGGTTAAGTAGAAATGTGCTGCTCGGCTGACCCAGCAGGAGCAATAGTATGCCAAAAATGTATGCAGAACCAGCTTTTCAGTGAAGAGCAGCCAGGCACATTTTAGCAAGTTTCACTTGTAAGTGGGGTTGGAAACGCTTTTCAGGCTCAGTACTGGGCTCAAAAGATGCAGCCCTGATGTCTCTCATGATAGCAGGTGGTTAAGTAGAAATGTGCTGCTCGGCTGACCCAGCAGGAGCAAACGTATGCCAAAAATGTATGCAGAACCAGCTTTTCAGTGAAGAGCAGCCAGGCACATTTTAGCAAGTTTTACTTGTAAGAGGGGTTGGAAACGCTTTTCAGGCTCCAGTACTGGGCTCAAAAGATGCAGCCCTGATGTCTCTCATGATAGCAGGTTGTTAAGTAGAAATTCGCCGCTCGGCTGACCCAGCAGGAGCAAACGTATGCCAAAAATGTACGCAGAATGAGCTTTTCAGTGAAGAGCAACCAGGCACATTTTAGCAAGTTTTACTTGTAAGTGGGGTTGGAAACACTTTTCAGGCTCAGTACTGGGCTAAAAACATGCAGCCCTGATGTCTCTCATGGTAGCAGGTGGTTAAGTAAAAATTCGCTGCTTGGCTGACACGGCAGGAGTAAACGTATGCCAAAAATGTACGCAGAATGAGCTTTTCAGTGAAGAGCAGCCAGGCACATTTTAGCAAGTTTTACTTGTAAGTGGGGTTGGAAACGCTTTTCAGGCTCAGTACTGGGCTCAAAAGATGCAGCCCTGAGGTCTCTCATGATAGGAGGTGGTTAAGTAGAAATTCGCCGCTCGGCTGATCCAGCAGGAGCAAACATATGCGAAAAATGTTCGTAGAATGAGCTTTTCAGTGAAGAGCAGCCAGGCACATTTTAGCAAGTTTTACTTGTAAGTGGGGTTGGAAACGCTTTTCAGGCTCAGTACTGGGCTCAAAACATGCAGCCCTGATGTCTCTCATGATAGCAGGTGGTTAAGTAGAAATTCGCTGCTCGGCTGACCCTGCAGGAGCAAACATATGCGAAAAATGTTCATAGAATGAGCTTTTCAGTGGAGAGCAGCCAGGCACATTTTAGCAAGTTTTACTTGTAAGTGCGGTTGGAAATGCTTTTCAGGCTCAGTACTGGGCTCAAAAGATGCAGCCCTGATTTCTCTCATGATAGCAGGTGGTTAAGTAGAAATTCGCCGCTCGGCTGACCCAGCAGGAACAAACGTATGCCAAAAATGTACGCAGAATGAGCTTTTCAGTGAAGAGCAACCAGGCACATTTTAGCAAGTTTTACTTGAAAGTGGGGTTGAAATGCTTTTCAGGCTCAGTACTGGGCTCAAAACATGCAGCCCTGAGGTCTCTCTTGCTTGGAGGTGGTTAAGTAGAAATTTGCTGCTCGGCTGACCCAGCAGTAGCAAATGTATGCCAAAAATGTACGCAGAACCAGCTTTTCAGTGAAGAGCAGCCAGGCACATTTTAGCAAGTTTTACTTGTAAGTTGGGGTTGGAAACGCTTTTCAGGCTCAGTACTGGGCTCAAAACATGCAGCCCTGATGTCTCTCATGATAGCAGGTGGTTAAGTAGAAATTTGCTGCTCGGCTGACCCAGCAGGAGCAAACGTATGCCAAAAATGGATGCAGAACCAGCTTTTCAGTGAAGAGCAGCCAGGCACATTTTAGCAAGTTTTACTTGTAAGTGGGGTTGGAAACGCTTTTCAGGCTCAGTACTGGGCTCAAAAGAAGCAGCCCTGATGTCTCTCATGATAGCAGGTGGTAAAGTAGAAATTCGCCGCTCGGCTGACCCAGCAGGAGCAAACGTATGCCAAAAATGTACGCAGAATGAGCTTTTCAGTGAAGAGCAACCAGGCACATTTTAGCAAGTTTTACTTGTAAGTGGGGTTGAAATGCTTTTCAGGCTCAGTACTGGGCTCAAAACATGCAGCCCTGAGGTCTCTCATGATAGGAGGTGTTAAGTAGAAATTTGCTGCTCGGCTGACCCAGCAGGAGCAAACGTATGCCAAAAAAGTACGCAGAACCAGCTTTTCGGTGAAGAGCAGCCAGGCACATTTTAGCAAGTTTTACTTGTAAGTGGTGTTGGAAACGCTTTTCAGGCTCAATACTGGGGTCAAAACATGCAGCCCTGATGTCTCTCATGATAGCAGGTGGTTAAGTAAAAATTCGCTGCTCGGCTGACCCTGCAGGAGCAAACATATGCCAAAAATGTATGCAGAACCAGCTTTTCAGTGAAGAGCAGCCAGGCACATTTTAGCAAGTTTCACTTGTAAGTGGGGTAGGAAATGCTTTTCAGGCTCAGTACTGGGCTCAAAAGATGCAGCCCTGGTGTCTCTCATGATAGCAGGTGGTTAAGTAGAAATGTGCTGCTCGGCTGACCCAGCAGGAGCAAACGTATGCCAAAAATGTATGCAGAACCAGCTTTTCAGTGAAGAGCAGCCAGGCACATTTTAGCAAGTTTTACTTGTAAGAGGGGTTGGAAACGCTTTTCAGGCTCCAGTACTGGGCTCAAAAGATGTAGCCCTGATGTCTCTCATGATAGCAGGTTGTTAAGTAGAAATTCGCCGCTCGGCTGAACCAGCAGGAGCAAACGTATGCCAAAAATGTACGCAGAATGAGCTTTTCAGTGAAGAGCAACCAAGCACATTTTAGCAAGTTTTACTTGTAAGTGGGGTTGGAAACGCTTTTCAGGCTCAGTACTGGGCTAAAAACATGCAGTCCTGATGTCTCTCATGGTAGCAGGTGGTTAAGTAAAAATTCGCTGCTTGGCTGACCCGGCAGGAGCAAACGTATGCCAAAAATGTACACAGAATGAGCTTTTCAGTGAAGAGCAGCCAGGCACATTTTAGCAAGTTTTACTTGTAAGTGGGGTTGGAAACGCTTTTCAGGCTCAGTACTGGGCTCAAAAGATGCAGGTCTCTCATGATAGGAGGTGGTTAAGTAGAAATTCACCGCTCGGCTGATCCAGCAGGAGCAAACATATGCGAAAAATGTTCGTAGAATGAGCTTTTCAGTGAAGAGCAGCCAGGCACATTTTAGCAAGTTTTACTTGTAAGTGGGGTTGGAAACGCTTTTCAGGCTCAGTACTGGGCTCAAAACATGCAGCCCTGATGTCTCTCATGATAGCAGGTGGTTAAATAGAAATTTGCTGCTCGGCTGACCCTGCAGGAGCAAACATATGCGAAAAATGTTCATAGAATGAGCTTTTCAGTGAAGAGCAGCCAGGCACATTTTAGCAAGTTTTACTTGTAAGTGGGGTTGGAAATGCTTTTCAGGCTCAGTACTGGGCTCAAAAGATGCAGCCCTGATTTCTCTCATGATAGCAGGTGGTTAAGTAGAAATTCGCCGCTCGGCTGACCCAGCAGGAACAAACGTATGCCAAAAATGTACGCAGAATGAGCTTTTCAGTGAAGAGCAACCAGGCACATTTTAGCAAGTTTTACTTGAAAGTGGGGTTGAAATGCTTTTCAGGCTCAGTACTGGGCTCAAAACATGCAGCCCTGAGGTCTCTCTTGCTTGGAGGTGGTTAAGTAGAAATTTGCTGCTCGGCTGACCCAGCAGTAGCAAATGTATGCCAAAAATGTACGCAGAACCAGCTTTTCAGTGAAGAGCAGCCAGGCACATTTTAGCAAGTTTTACTTGTAAGTTGGGGTTGGAAACGCTTTTCAGGCTCAGTACTGGGCTCAAAACATGCAGCCCTGATGTCTCTCATGATAGCAGGTGGTTAAGTAGAAATTTGCTGCTCGGCTGACCCAGCAGGAGCAAACGTATGCCAAAAATGGATGCAGAACCAGCTTTTCAGTGAAGAGCAGCCAGGCACATTTTAGCAAGTTTTACTTGTAAGTGGGGTTGGAAACGCTTTTCAGGCTCAGTACTGGGCTCAAAAGAAGCAGCCCTGATGTCTCTCATGATAGCAGGTGGTAAAGTAGAAATTCGCCGCTCGGCTGACCCAGCAGGAGCAAACGTATGCCAAAAATGTACGCAGAATGAGCTTTTCAGTGAAGAGCAACCAGGCACATTTTAGCAAGTTTTACTTGTAAGTGGGGTTGAAATGCTTTTCAGGCTCAGTACTGGGCTCAAAACATGCAGCCCTGAGGTCTCTCATGATAGGAGGTGTTAAGTAGAAATTTGCTGCTCGGCTGACCCAGCAGGAGCAAACGTATGCCAAAAAAGTACGCAGAACCAGCTTTTCGGTGAAGAGCAGCCAGGCACATTTTAGCAAGTTTTACTTGTAAGTGGTGTTGGAAACGCTTTTCAGGCTCAATACTGGGGTCAAAACATGCAGCCCTGATGTCTCTCATGATAGCAGGTGGTTAAGTAAAAATTCGCTGCTCGGCTGACCCTGCAGGAGCAAACATATGCCAAAAATGTATGCAGAACCAGCTTTTCAGTGAAGAGCAGCCAGGCACATTTTAGCAAGTTTCACTTGTAAGTGGGGTAGGAAATGCTTTTCAGGCTCAGTACTGGGCTCAAAAGATGCAGCCCTGGTGTCTCTCATGATAGCAGGTGGTTAAGTAGAAATGTGCTGCTCGGCTGACCCAGCAGGAGCAAACGTATGCCAAAAATGTATGCAGAACCAGCTTTTCAGTGAAGAGCAGCCAGGCACATTTTAGCAAGTTTTACTTGTAAGAGGGGTTGGAAACGCTTTTCAGGCTCCAGTACTGGGCTCAAAAGATGGAGCCCTGATGTCTCTCATGATAGCAGGTTGTTAAGTAGAAATTCGCCGCTCGGCTGAACCAGCAGGAGCAAACGTATGCCAAAAATGTACGCAGAATGAGCTTTTCAGTGAAGAGCAACCAAGCACATTTTAGCAAGTTTTACTTGTAAGTGGGGTTGGAAACGCTTTTCAGGCTCAGTACTGGGCTAAAAACATGCAGTCCTGATGTCTCTCATGGTAGCAGGTGGTTAAGTAAAAATTTGCTGCTTGGCTGACCCGGCAGGAGCAAACGTATGCCAAAAATGTACACAGAATGAGCTTTTCAGTGAAGAGCAGCCAGGCACATTTTAGCAAGTTTTACTTGTAAGTGGGGTTGGAAACGCTTTTCAGGCTCAGTACTGGGCTCAAAAGATGCAGCCCTGAGGTCTCTCATGATAGGAGGTGGTTAAGTAGAAATTCGCCGCTCGGCTGATCCAGCAGGAGCAAACATATGCGAAAAATGTTCGTAGAATGAGCTGTTCAGTGAAGAGCAGCCAGGCACATTTTAGCAAGTTTTACTTGTAAGTGGGGTTGGAAACGCTTTTCAGGCTCAGTACTGGGCTCAAAACATGCAGCCCTGATGTCTCTCATGATAGCAGGTGGTTAAGTAGAAATTCGCTGCTCGGCTGACCCTGCAGGAGCAAACTTAATGCTAAAAATGTTCGTAGAATGAGCTTTTCAGTGAAGAGCAGCCAGGCACATTTTAGCAAGTTTTACTTGTAAGTGGGGTTGGAAATGCTTTTCAGGCTCAGTACTGGGCTCAAAAGATGCAGCCCTGATTTCTCTCATGATAGCAGGTGGTTAAGTAGAAATTCGCCGCTCGGCTGACCCTGCAGGAACAAACGTATGCCAAAAATGTACACAGAATGAGCTTTTCAGTGAAGAGCAACCAGGCACATTTTAGCAAGTTTTACTTGAAAGTGGGGTTGAATTGCTTTTCAGGCTCAGTACGGGGCTCAAAACATGCAGCCCTGAGGTCTCTCATGATAGCAGGTGGTTAAGTAGAAATTTGCTGCTCGGCTGACCCAGCAGGAGCAAACGTATGCCAAAAATGGATGCAGAACCAGCTTTTCAGTGAAGAGCATCCAGGCACATTTTAGCAAATTTTCACTTGTAAGTGGGGTTGGAAACGCCTTTCAGGCTCAGTACTGGGCTCAAAAGATGCAGCCCTGATGTCTCTCATGATAGGAGGTGGTTAAGTAGAAATTCGCCGCTCGGCTGATCCAGCAGGAGCAAACATATGCGAAAAATGTTCGTAGAATGAGCTTTTCAGTGAAGAGCAGCCAGGCACATTTTAGCAAGTTTTACTTGTAAGTGGGGTTGGAAACGCTTTTCAGGCTCAGTACTGGGCTCAAAACATGCAGTCCTGATGTCTCTCATGATAGCAGGTGGTTAAGTAGAAATTCGCTGCTCGGCTGACCCTGCAGGAGCAAACTTATGCTAAAAATGTTCGTAGAATGAGCTTTTCAGTGAAGAGCAGCCAGGCACATTTTAGCAAGTTTTACTTGTAAGTGGGGTTGGAAATGCTTTTCAGGCTCAGTACTGGGCTCAAAAGATGCAGCCCTGAATTCTCTCATGATAGCAGGTGGTTAAGTAGAAATTCGCAGCTCGGCTGACCCAGCAGGAACAAACGTATGCCAAAAATGTAGGCAGAATGAGCTTTTCAGTGAAGAGCAACCAGGCACATTTTAGCAAGTTTTACTTGAAAGTGGGGTTGAAAGGCTTTTCAGGCTCAGTACGGGGCTCGAAACATGCATCCCTGAGGTCTCTCATGATAGCAGGTGGTTAAGTAGAAATTTGCTTCTCGGCTGACCCAGCAGGAGCAAACGTATGCCAAAAATGGATGCAGAACCAGCTTTTCAGTGAAGAGCAGCCAGGCACATTTTAGCAAGTTTTACTTGTAAGTGGGGTTGGAAACGCTTTTCAGGCTCAGTACTGGGCTCAAAAGAAGCAGCCCTGATGTCTCTCATGATAGCAGGTGGTAAAGTAGAAATTCGCCGCTCGGCTGACCCAGCAGGAGCAAACGTATGCCAAAAATGTACGCAGAATGAGCTTTTCAGTGAAGAGCAACCAGGCACATTTTAGCAAGTTTTACTTGTAAGTGGGGTTTAAATGCTTTTCAGGCTCAGTACTGGGCTCAAAACATGCAGCCCTGAGGTCTCTCATGATAGGAGGTGTTAAGTAGAAATTTGCTGCTCGGCTGACCCAGCAGGAGCAAACGTATGCCAAAAAAGTACGCAGAACCAGCATTTCGGTGAAGAGCAGCCAGGCACATTTTAGCAAGTTTTACTTGTAAGTGGTGTTGGAAACGCTTTTCAGGCTCAATACTGGGGTCAAAACATGCAGCCCTGATGTCTCTCATGATAGCAGGTGGTTAAGTAAAAATTCGCTGCTCGGCTGACCCTGCAGGAGCAAACATATGCCAAAAATGTATGCAGAACCAGCTTTTCAGTGAAGAGCAGCCAGGCACATTTTAGCAAGTTTCACTTGTAAGTGGGGTAGGAAATGCTTTTCAGGCTCAGTACTGGGCTCAAAAGATGCAGCCCTGGTGTCTCTCATGATAGCAGGTGGTTAAGTAGAAATGTGCTGCTCGGCTGACCCAGCAGGAGCAAACGTATGCCAAAAATGTATGCAGAACCAGCTTTTCAGTGAAGAGCAGCCAGGCACATTTTAGCAAGTTTTACTTGTAAGAGGGGTTGGAAACGCTTTTCAGGCTCCAGTACTGGGCTCAAAAGATGTAGCCCTGATGTCTCTCATGATAGCAGGTTGTTAAGTAGAAATTCGCCGCTCGGCTGAACCAGCAGGAGCAAACGTATGCCAAAAATGTACGCAGAATGAGCTTTTCAGTGAAGAGCAACCAAGCACATTTTAGCAAGTTTTACTTGTAAGTGGGGTTGGAAACGCTTTTCAGGCTCAGTACTGGGCTAAAAACATGCAGTCCTGATGTCTCTCATGGTAGCAGGTGGTTAAGTAAAAATTCGCTGCTTGGCTGACCCGGCAGGAGCAAACGTATGCCAAAAATGTACACAGAATGAGCTTTTCAGTGAAGAGCAGCCAGGCACATTTTAGCAAGTTTTACTTGTAAGTGGGGTTGGAAACGCTTTTCAGGCTCAGTACTGGGCTCAAAAGATGCAGCCCTGAGGTCTCTCATGATAGGAGGTGGTTAAGTAGAAATTCGCCGCTCGGCTGATCCAGCAGGAGCAAACATATGCGAAAAATGTTCGTAGAATGAGCTTTTCAGTGAAGAGCAGCCAGGCACATTTTAGCAAGTTTTACTTGTAAGTGGGGTTGGAAACGCTTTTCAGGCTCAGTACTGGGCTCAAAACATGCAGCCCTGATGTCTCTCATGATAGCAGGTGGTTAAGTAGAAATTCGCTGCTCGGCTGACCCTGCAGGAGCAAACTTAATGCTAAAAATGTTCGTAGAATGAGCTTTTCAGTGAAGAGCAGCCAGGCACATTTTAGCAAGTTTTACTTGTAAGTGGGGTTGGAAATGCTTTTCAGGCTCAGTACTGGGCTCAAAAGATGCAGCCCTGATTTCTCTCATGATAGCAGGTGGTTAAGTAGAAATTCGCCGCTCGGCTGACCCTGCAGGAACAAACGTATGCCAAAAATGTACACAGAATGAGCTTTTCAGTGAAGAGCAACCAGGCACATTTTAGCAAGTTTTACTTGAAAGTGGGGTTGAAACGCTTTTCAGGCTCAGTACGGGGCTCAAAACATGCAGCCCTGAGGTCTCTTATGATAGCAGGTGGTTAAGTAGAAATTTGCTGCTCGGCTGACCCAGCAGGAGCAAACGTATGCCAAAAATGGATGCAGAACCAGCTTTTCAGTGAAGAGCATCCAGGCACATTTTAGCAAATTTTCACTTGTAAGTGGGGTTGGAAACGCCTTTCAGGCTCAGTACTGGGCTCAAAAGATGCAGCCCTGATGTCTCTCATGATAGGAGGTGGTTAAGTAGAAATTCGCCGCTCGGCTGATCCAGCAGGAGCAAACATATGCGAAAAATGTTCGTAGAATGAGCTTTTCAGTGAAGAGCAGCCAGGCACATTTTAGCAAGTTTTACTTGTAAGTGGGGTTGGAAACGCTTTTCAGGCTCAGTACTGGGCTCAAAACATGCAGTCCTGATGTCTCTCATGATAGCAGGTGGTTAAGTAGAAATTCGCTGCTCGGCTGACCCTGCAGGAGCAAACTTATGCTAAAAATGTTCGTAGAATGAGCTTTTCAGTGAAGAGCAGCCAGGCACATTGTAGCAAATTTTACTTGTAAGTGGGGTTGGAAATGCTTTTCAGGCTCAGTACTGGGCTCAAAAGATGCAGCCCTGATTTCTCTCATGATAGCAGGTGGTTAAGTAGAAATTCGCCGCTCGGCTGACCCAGCAGGAACAAACGTATGCCAAAAATGTACGCAGAATGAGCTTTTCAGTGAAGAGCGACCAGGCACATTTTAGCAAGTTTTACTTGAAAGTGGGGTTGAAATGCTTTTCAGGCTCAGTACGGGGCTCAAAACATGCATCCCTGAGGTCTCTCATGATAGCAGGTGGTTAAGTAGAAATTTGCTGCTCGGCTGACCCAGCAGGAGCAAACGTATGCCAAAAATGGATGCAGAACCAGCTTTTCAGTGAAGAGCAGCCAGGCACATTTGAGCAAATTTTCACTTGTAAGTGGGGTTGGAAACGCCTTTCAGGCTCACTACTGGGCTCAAAAGATGCAGCCCTGATGTCTCTCATGATAGGAGGTGGTTAAGTAGAAATTCGCCGCTCGGCTGATCCAGCAGGAGCAAACATATGCGAAAAATGTTCGTAGAATGAGCTTTTCAGTGAAGAGCAGCCAGGCACATTTTAGCAAGTTTTACTTGTAAGTGGGGTTGGAAACGCTTTTCAGGCTCAGTACTGGGCTCAAAACATGCAGCCCTGATGTCTCTCATGATAGCAGGTGGTTAAGTAGAAATTCGCTGTTTGGCTGACCCTGCAGGAGCAAACTTATGCTAAAAATGTTCGTAGAATGAGCTTTTCAGTGAAGAGCAGCCAGGCACATTTTAGCAAGTTTTACTTGTAAGTGGGGTTGGAAATGCTTTTCAGGCTCAGTACTAGGCTCAAAAGATGCAGCCCTGATTTCTCCATGATAGCAGGTGGTTAAGTAGAAATTCGCCGCTCGGCTGACCCAGCAGGAACAAACGTATGCCAAAAATGTACGCAGAATGAGCTTTTCAGTGAAGAGCAACCAGGCACATTTTAGCAAGTTTTACTTGAAAGTGGGGTTGAAACGCTTTTCAGGCTCAGTACTGGGCTCAAAACATGCAGCCCTGAGGTCTCTCATGATAGCAGGTGGTTAAGTAGAAATTTGCTGCTCGCCTGACCCAGCAGGAGCAAACGTATGCCAAAAATGGATGCAGAACCAGCTTTTCAGTGAAGAGCAGCCAGGCACATTTTAGCAAATTTTCACTTGTAAGTGGGGTTGGAAACGCCTTTCAGGCTCACTACTGGGCTCAAAAGATGCAGCCCTGATGTCTCTCATGATAGCAGGTGTTTAAGTAGAAATTCGCCGCTCGGCTGACCCAGCAGGAGCAAACGTATGCCAAAAATTTACGCAGAATGAGCTTTTCAGTGAAGAGCAACCAGGCACATTTTAGCAAGTTTTACTTGTAAGTGGCGTTGGAAACGCTTTTCAGGCTCAGTACTGGGCTCAAAACATGCAGCCCTGATGTCTCTCATGGTAGTAGGTGGTTAAGTAAAAATGTGCTGCTTGGCTGACCCAGCAGGAGCAAACGTATGCCAAAAATGTACGCAGAATGAGCTTTTCAGTGAAGAGCAGCCAGGCACATTTTAGCAAGTTTTACTTGTAAGTGGGGTTGGAAACGCTTTTCAGGCTCAGTACTGGGCTCAAAAGATGCAGCCCTGAGGTCTCTCATGATAGGAGGTGGTTAAGTAGAAATTCGCCGCTCGGCTGATCCAGCAGGAGCAAACATATGCGAAAAATGTTCGTAGAATGAGCTTTTTCAGTGAAGAGCAGCCAGGCACATTTTAGCAAGTTTTATTTGTAAGTGGGGTTGGAAACGCTTTTCAGGCTCAGTACTGGGCTCAAAAGATGCAGCCCTGATGTCTCTCATGATAGCAGGTGGTAAAGTAGAAATTCGCCGCTCGGCTGACCCAGCAGGAGCAAACGTATGCCAAAAATGTACGCAGAATGAGCTTTTCAGTGAAGAGCAACCAGGCACATTTTAGCAAGTTTTACTTGTAAGTGGGGTTGAAACGCTTTTCAGGCTCAGTACTGGGCTCAAAACATGCAGCCCTGAGGTCTCTCATGATAGGAGGTGGTTTAGTAGAAATTTGCTGCTCGGCTGACCCAGCAGGAGCAAACGTATGCCAAAAATGTACGCAGAACCAGCTTTTCGGTGAAGAGCAGCCAGGCACATTTCAGCAAGTTTTACTTGTAAGTGGTGTTGGAAACGCTTTTCAGGCTCAGTACTGGGGTCAAAACATGCAGCCCTGATGTCTCTCATGATAGCAGGTGGTTAAGTAAAAATTCGCTGCTCGGCTGACCCAGCAGGAGCAAACGTATGCCAAAAATGTATGCAGAACCAGCTTTTCAGTGAAGAGCAGCCAGGCACATTTCAGCAAGTTTTACTTGTAAGTGGTGTTGGAAACGCTTTTCAGGCTCAGTACTGGGGTCAAAACATGCAGCCCTGATGTCTCTCATGATAGCAGGTGGTTAAGTAAAAATTTGCTGCTCGGCTGACCCAGCAGGAGCAAACGTATGCCAAAAATGTATGCAGAACCAGCTTTTCAGTGAAGAGCAACCAGGCACATTTTAGCAAGTTTTACTTGTGAGAGGTGTTGGAAACGCTTTTCAGGCTCCAGTACCGGGCTCAAAAGATGCAGCCCTGATGTCTCTCATGATAGCAGGTTGTTAAGTAGAAATTTGCCGCTCGGCTGACCCAGCAGGAGCAAACGTATGCCAAAAATGTACGCAGAATGAGCTTTTCAGTGAAGAGCAGCCAGGCACATTTTAGCAAGTTTTACTTGTAAGTGGGGTTGGAAATGCTTTTCAGGCTCAGTACTGGGCTCAAAAGATGCAGCCCTGAGGTCTCTCATGATAGGAGGTGGTTAAGTAGAAATTTGCCGCTCGGCTGATCCAGCAGGAGCAAACATATGCGAAAAATGTTCGTAGAATGAGCTTTTTCAGTGAAGAGCAACCAGGCACATTTTAGCAAGTTTTACTTGTAAGTGGGGTTGAAACGCTTTCCAGGCTCAGTACTGGGCTCAAAACATGCAGCCCTGAGGTCTCTCATGATAGGAGGTGGTTTAGTAGAAATTTGCTGCTCGGCTGACCCAGCAGGAGCAAACGTATGCCAAAAATGTACGCAGAACCAGCTTTTCGGTGAAGAGCAGCCAGGCACATTTCAGCAAGTTTTACTTGTAAGTGGTGTTGGAAACGCTTTTCAGGCTCAGTACTGGGGTCAAAACATGCAGCCCTGATGTCTCTCATGATAGCAGGTGGTTAAGTAAAAATTCGCTGCTCGGCTGACCCTGCAGGAGCAAACGTATGCCAAAAATGTATGCAGAACCAGCTTTTCAGTGAAGAGCAACCAGGCACATTTTAGCAAGTTTTACTTGTGAGAGGTGTTGGAAACGCTTTTCAGGCTCCAGTACCGGGCTCAAAAGATGCAGCCCTGATGTCTCTCATGATAGCAGGTTGTTAAGTAGAAATTTGCCGCTCGGCTGACCCAGCAGGAGCAAACGTATGCCAAAAATGTACGCAGAATGAGCTTTTCAGTGAAGAGCAACCAGGCACATTTTAGCAAGTTTTACTTGTAAGTGGGGTTGGAAACGCTTTTCAGGCTCAGTACTGGGCTCAAAAGATGCAGCCCTGAGGTCTCTCATGATAGGAGGTGGTTAAGTAGAAATTCGCCGCTCGGCTGATCCAGCAGGAGCAAACATATGCGAAAAATGTTCGTAGAATGAGCTTTTCAGTGAAGAGCAGCCAGACACATTTTAGCAAGTTTTACTTGTAAGTGGGGTTGTAAACGCTTTTCAGGTTCAGTACTGGGCTCAAAACATGCAGCCCTGATGTCTCTCATGATAACAGGTGGTTAAGTAGAAATTCGCTGCTCGGCTGACCCTGCAGGAGCAAATGTATGCTAAAAATGTTCGTAGAATGAGCTTTTCAGTGAATAGCAGCCAGGCACATTTTAGCAAGTTTTACTTGTAAGTGGGGTTGGAAATGCTTTTCAGGCTCAGTACTGGGCTCAAAAGATGCAGCCCTGATTTCTCTCATGATAGCAGGTGGTTAAGTAGAAATTCGCCGCTCGGCTGACCCAGCAGGAAGAAACGTATGCCAAAAAAGTACGCAGAATGAGCTTTTCAGTGAAGAGCAACCAGGCACATTTTAGCAAGTTTTACTTGAAAGTGGGGTTGAAAACGCTTTTCAGGCTCAGTACTAGGCTTAAAACATGCAGCCCTGATGTCTCTCATGATAGGAGGTGGTTAAGTAGAAATTCGCCGCTCGGCTGATCCAGCAGGAGCAAACATATGCGAAAAATGTTCGTAGAATGAGCTTTTTCAGTGAAGAGCAGCCAGGCACATTTTAGCAAGTTTTATTTGTAAGTGGGGTTGGAAACGCTTTTCAGGCTCAGTACTGGGCTCAAAAGATGCAGCCCTGATGTCTCTCATGATAGCAGGTGGTAAAGTAGAAATTCGCCGCTCGGCTGACCCAGCAGGAGCAAACGTATGCCAAAAATGTACGCAGAATGAGCTTTTCAGTGAAGAGCAACCAGGCACATTTTAGCAAGTTTTACTTGTAAGTGGGGTTGAAACGCTTTTCAGGCTCAGTACTGGGCTCAAAACATGCAGCCCTGAGGTCTCTCATGATAGGAGGTGGTTTAGTAGAAATTTGCTGCTCGGCTGACCCAGCAGGAGCAAACGTATGCCAAAAATGTACGCAGAACCAGCTTTTCGGTGAAGAGCAGCCAGGCACATTTCAGCAAGTTTTACTTGTAAGTGGTGTTGGAAACGCTTTTCAGGCTCAGTACTGGGGTCAAAACATGCAGCCCTGATGTCTCTCATGATAGCAGGTGGTTAAGTAAAAATTCGCTGCTCGGCTGACCCAGCAGGAGCAAACGTATGCCAAAAATGTATGCAGAACCAGCTTTTCAGTGAAGAGCAGCCAGGCACATTTCAGCAAGTTTTACTTGTAAGTGGTGTTGGAAACGCTTTTCAGGCTCAGTACTGGGGTCAAAACATGCAGCCCTGATGTCTCTCATGATAGCAGGTGGTTAAGTAAAAATTTGCTGCTCGGCTGACCCAGCAGGAGCAAACGTATGCCAAAAATGTATGCAGAACCAGCTTTTCAGTGAAGAGCAACCAGGCACATTTTAGCAAGTTTTACTTGTGAGAGGTGTTGGAAACGCTTTTCAGGCTCCAGTACCGGGCTCAAAAGATGCAGCCCTGATGTCTCTCATGATAGCAGGTTGTTAAGTAGAAATTTGCCGCTCGGCTGACCCAGCAGGAGCAAACGTATGCCAAAAATGTACGCAGAATGAGCTTTTCAGTGAAGAGCAGCCAGGCACATTTTAGCAAGTTTTACTTGTAAGTGGGGTTGGAAACGCTTTTCAGGCTCAGTACTGGGCTCAAAAGATGCAGCCCTGAGGTCTCTCATGATAGGAGGTGGTTAAGTAGAAATTCGCCGCTCGGCTGATCCAGCAGGAGCAAACATATGCGAAAAATGTTCGTAGAATGAGCTTTTCAGTGAAGAGCAGCCAGACACATTTTAGCAAGTTTTACTTGTAAGTGGGGTTGTAAACGCTTTTCAGGTTCAGTACTGGGCTCAAAACATGCAGCCCTGATGTCTCTCATGATAACAGGTGGTTAAGTAGAAATTCGCTGCTCGGCTGACCCTGCAGGAGCAAATGTATGCTAAAAATGTTCGTAGAATGAGCTTTTCAGTGAATAGCAGCCAGGCACATTTTAGCAAGTTTTACTTGTAAGTGGGGTTGGAAATGCTTTTCAGGCTCAGTACTGGGCTCAAAAGATGCAGCCCTGATTTCTCTCATGATAGCAGGTGGTTAAGTAGAAATTCGCCGCTCGGCTGACCCAGCAGGAAGAAACGTATGCCAAAAAAGTACGCAGAATGAGCTTTTCAGTGAAGAGCAACCAGGCACATTTTAGCAAGTTTTACTTGAAAGTGGGGTTGAAAACGCTTTTCAGGCTCAGTACTAGGCTTAAAACATGCAGCCCTGATGTCTCTCATGATAGGAGGTGGTTAAGTAGAAATTCGCCGCTCGGCTGATCCAGCAGGAGCAAACATATGCGAAAAATGTTCGTAGAATGAGCTTTTTCAGTGAAGAGCAGCCAGGCACATTTTAGCAAGTTTTATTTGTAAGTGGGGTTGGAAACGCTTTTCAGGCTCAGTACTGGGCTCAAAAGATGCAGCCCTGATGTCTCTCATGATAGCAGGTGGTAAAGTAGAAATTCGCCGCTCGGCTGACCCAGCAGGAGCAAACGTATGCCAAAAATGTACGCAGAATGAGCTTTTCAGTGAAGAGCAACCAGGCACATTTTAGCAAGTTTTACTTGTAAGTGGGGTTGAAACGCTTTTCAGGCTCAGTACTGGGCTCAAAACATGCAGCCCTGAGGTCTCTCATGATAGGAGGTGGTTTAGTAGAAATTTGCTGCTCGGCTGACCCAGCAGGAGCAAACGTATGCCAAAAATGTACGCAGAACCAGCTTTTCGGTGAAGAGCAGCCAGGCACATTTCAGCAAGTTTTACTTGTAAGTGGTGTTGGAAACGCTTTTCAGGCTCAGTACTGGGGTCAAAACATGCAGCCCTGATGTCTCTCATGATAGCAGGTGGTTAAGTAAAAATTCGCTGCTCGGCTGACCCAGCAGGAGCAAACGTATGCCAAAAATGTATGCAGAACCAGCTTTTCAGTGAAGAGCAGCCAGGCACATTTCAGCAAGTTTTACTTGTAAGTGGTGTTGGAAACGCTTTTCAGGCTCAGTACTGGGGTCAAAACATGCAGCCCTGATGTCTCTCATGATAGCAGGTGGTTAAGTAAAAATTTGCTGCTCGGCTGACCCAGCAGGAGCAAACGTATGCCAAAAATGTATGCAGAACCAGCTTTTCAGTGAAGAGCAACCAGGCACATTTTAGCAAGTTTTACTTGTGAGAGGTGTTGGAAACGCTTTTCAGGCTCCAGTACCGGGCTCAAAAGATGCAGCCCTGATGTCTCTCATGATAGCAGGTTGTTAAGTAGAAATTTGCCGCTCGGCTGACCCAGCAGGAGCAAACGTATGCCAAAAATGTACGCAGAATGAGCTTTTCAGTGAAGAGCAGCCAGGCACATTTTAGCAAGTTTTACTTGTAAGTGGGGTTGGAAATGCTTTTCAGGCTCAGTACTGGGCTCAAAAGATGCAGCCCTGAGGTCTCTCATGATAGGAGGTGGTTAAGTAGAAATTTGCCGCTCGGCTGATCCAGCAGGAGCAAACATATGCGAAAAATGTTCGTAGAATGAGCTTTTTCAGTGAAGAGCAACCAGGCACATTTTAGCAAGTTTTACTTGTAAGTGGGGTTGAAACGCTTTCCAGGCTCAGTACTGGGCTCAAAACATGCAGCCCTGAGGTCTCTCATGATAGGAGGTGGTTTAGTAGAAATTTGCTGCTCGGCTGACCCAGCAGGAGCAAACGTATGCCAAAAATGTACGCAGAACCAGCTTTTCGGTGAAGAGCAGCCAGGCACATTTCAGCAAGTTTTACTTGTAAGTGGTGTTGGAAACGCTTTTCAGGCTCAGTACTGGGGTCAAAACATGCAGCCCTGATGTCTCTCATGATAGCAGGTGGTTAAGTAAAAATTCGCTGCTCGGCTGACCCAGCAGGAGCAAACGTATGCCAAAAATGTATGCAGAACCAGCTTTTCAGTGAAGAGCAACCAGGCACATTTTAGCAAGTTTTACTTGTGAGAGGTGTTGGAAACGCTTTTCAGGCTCCAGTACCGGGCTCAAAAGATGCAGCCCTGATGTCTCTCATGATAGCAGGTTGTTAAGTAGAAATTTGCCGCTCGGCTGACCCAGCAGGAGCAAACGTATGCCAAAAATGTACGCAGAATGAGCTTTTCAGTGAAGAGCAACCAGGCACATTTTAGCAAGTTTTACTTGTAAGTGGGGTTGGAAACGCTTTTCAGGCTCAGTACTGGGCTCAAAAGATGCAGCCCTGAGGTCTCTCATGATAGGAGGTGGTTAAGTAGAAATTCGCCGCTCGGCTGATCCAGCAGGAGCAAACATATGCGAAAAATGTTCGTAGAATGAGCTTTTCAGTGAAGAGCAGCCAGACACATTTTAGCAAGTTTTACTTGTAAGTGGGGTTGTAAACGCTTTTCAGGTTCAGTACTGGGCTCAAAACATGCAGCCCTGATGTCTCTCATGATAACAGGTGGTTAAGTAGAAATTCGCTGCTCGGCTGACCCTGCAGGAGCAAATGTATGCTAAAAATGTTCGTAGAATGAGCTTTTCAGTGAAGAGCAGCCAGGCACATTTTAGCAAGTTTTACTTGTAAGTGGGGTTGGAAATGCTTTTCAGGCTCAGTACTGGGCTCAAAAGATGCAGCCCTGATTTCTCTCATGATAGCAGGTGGTTAAGTAGAAATTCGCCGCTCGGCTGACCCAGCAGGAAGAAACGTATGCCAAAAAAGTACGCAGAATGAGCTTTTCAGTGAAGAGCAACCAGGCACATTTTAGCAAGTTTTACTTGAAAGTGGGGTTGAAAACGCTTTTCAGGCTCAGTACTAGGCTTAAAACATGCAGCCCTGATGTCTCTCATGATAGCAGGTGGTTAAGTAGAAATTTGCTGCTCGGCTGACCCAGCAGGAGCAAACGTATGCCAAAAATGGATGCAGAACCAGCTTTTCAGTGAAGAGCAGCCAGGCACATTTTAGCAAGTTTTACTTGTAAGTGGGGTTGGAAACGCTTTTCAGGCTCACTACTGGGCTCAAAAGATGCAGCCCTGATGTCTCTCATGATAGCAGGTGTTTAAGTAGAAATTCGCTGCTCGGCTGACCCGGCAGGAGCAAACGTATGCCAAAAATGTACGCAGAATGAGCTTTTCAGTGAAGAGCAACCAGGAACATTTTAGCAAGTTTTACTTGTAAGTGGGGTTGGAAGCGCTTTTCAGGCTCAGTACTGGGATCAAAACATGCAGCCCTGATGTCTCTCATGATAGCAGGTGGTTAAGTGGAAATTCGCTGCTCGGCTGACCCTGCAGGAGCAAACGTTTGCCAAAAATGTACGTAGAATGAGCTTTTCAGTGAATAGCAGCCAGACACATTACATTTTAGCAAGTTTTACTTGTAAGAGGGGTTGGAAACGCTTTTCAGGCTCAGTACTGGGCTCAAAAGATGCAGCCCTGATGTCTCTCATGATAGCAGGTGGTTAAGTAGAAATTCGCCTCTCGGCTGACCCAGCAGGAGCAAACGTATGCCAAAAATGTACGCAGAATGAGCTTTTCAGTGAAGAGCATCCAGGCACATTTTAGCAAGTTTTACTTGTAAGTGGGGTTGGAAACGTTTTTCAGGCTCAGTACTGGGCTCAAAACATGCAGCCCTGATGTCTCTCATGATAGCAGGTGGTTAAGTAGAAATTCGCTGCTCGGCTGACCCGGCAGGAGCAAACGTATGCCAAAAATGTACGCAGAATGAGCTTTTCAGTGAAGAGCAGCCAGGCACATTTTAGCAAGTTTTACTTGTAAGTGGGGTTGGAAACGCTTTTCAGGCTCAGTACTGTGCTCAAAAGATGCAGCCCTGAGGTCTCTCATGATAGGAGGTGGTTAAGTAGAAATTTGCCGCTCGGCTGACCCAGCAGGAGCAAACATATGCGAAAAATGTTCGTAGAATGAGCTTTTCAGTGAAGAGCAGCCAGGCACATTTTAGCAAGTTTTATTTGTAAGTGGGGTTGAAATGCTTTTCAGGCTCAGTACTGGGCTCAAAACATGCAGCCCTGATGTCTCTCATGATAACAGGTGGTTAAGTAGAAATTCGCTGCTCGGCTGACCCTGCAGGAGCAAACGTATGCTAAAAATGTTCGTAGAATGAGCTTTTCAGTGAAGAGCAGCCAGGCACATTTTAGCAAGTTTTACTTGTAAGTGGGGTTGGAAATGCTTTTCAGGCTCAGTACTGGGCTCAAAAGATGCAGCCCTGATTTCTCTCATGATAGCAGGTGGTTAAGTAGAAATTCGCCGCTCGGCTGACCCAGCAGGAACAAACGTATGCCAAAAATGTACGCAGAATGAGCTTTTCAGTGAAGAGCAACCAGGCACATTTTAGCAAGTTTTACTTGAAAGTGGGGTTGAAACGCTTTTCAGGCTCCGTACTGGGCTCAAAACATGCAGCACTGAGGTCTCTCTTGATAGGAGGTGGTTAAGTAGAAATTTGCTGCTCAGCTGACCCAGCAGGAGCAAACGTATGCCAAAAATGTAGGCAGAACCAGCTTTTCAGTGAAGAGCAGCCAGGCACATTTTAGCAAGTTTTACTTGTAAGTGGGGTTGGAAACGCTTTTCAGGCTCAGTACTGGGCTTAAAACATGCAGCCCTGATGTCTCTCATGATAGCAGGTGGTTAAGTAGAAATGTGCTGCTCGGCTGACCCAGCAGGAGCAAACGTATGCCAAAAATGGATGCAGAACCAGCTTTTCAGTGAAGAGCAGCCAGGCACATTTTAGCAAATTTTCACTTGTAAGTGGGGTTGGAAACGCCTTTCAGGCTCACTACTGGGCTCAAAAGATGCAGCCCTGATGTCTCTCATGATAGCAGTTGTTTAAGTAGAAATTCGCTGCTCGGCTGACCCGGCAGGAGCAAACGTATGCCAAAAATGTACGCAGAATGAGCTTTTCAGTGAAGAGCAACCAGGCACATTTTAGCAAGTTTTACTTGTAAGTGGGGTTGGAAGCGCTTTTCAGGCACAGTACTGGGATCAAAACATGCAGCCCTGATGTCTCTCATGATAGCAGGTGGTTAAGTAGAAATTCGCTGCTCGGCTGACCCTGCAGGAGCAAACGTTTGCCAAAAATGTACGTAGAATGAGCTTTTCAGTGAATAGCAGCCAGGCACATTACATTTGAGCAAGTTTTACTTGTAAGAGGGGTTGGAAACGCTTTTCAGGCTCAGTACTGGGCTCAAAAGATGCAGCCCTGATGTCTCTCATGATAGGAGGTGGTTAAGTAGAAATTCGCCTCTTGGCTGACCCAGCAGGAGCAAACGTATGCCAAAAATGTACGCAGAATGAGCTTTTCAGTGAAGAGCAGCCAGGCACATTTTAGCAAGTTTTACTTGTAAGTGGGGTTGGAAACGTTTTTCAGGCTCAGTACTGGGCTCAAAACATGCAGCCCTGATGTCTCTCATGATAGCAGGTGGTTAAGTAGAAATTCGCTGCTCGGCTGACCCGGCAGGAGCAAACGTATGCCAAAAATGTACGCAGAATGAGCTTTTCAGTGAAGAGCAGCCAGGCACATTTTAGCAAGTTTTACTTGTAAGTGGGGTTGGAAACGCTTTTCAGGCTCAGTACTGTGCTCAAAAGATGCAGCCCTGAGGTCTATCATGATAGGAGGTGGTTAAGTAGAAATTCGCCGCTCGGCTGACCCAGCAGGAGCAAACATATGCGAAAAATGTTCGTAGAATGAGCTTTTCAGTGAAGAGCAGCCAGGCACATTTTAGCAAGTTTTATTTGTAAGTGGGGTTGAAATGCTTTTCAGGCTCAGTACTGGGCTCAAAACATGCAGCCCTGATGTCTCTCATGATAACAGGTGGTTAAGTAGAAATTTGCTGCTCGGCTGACCCTGCAGGAGCAAACGTATGCTAAAAATGTTCGTAGAATGAGCTTTTCAGTGAAGAGCAGCCAGGCACATTTTAGCAAGTTTTACTTGTAAGTGGGGTTGGAAATGCTTTTCAGGCTCAGTACTGGGCTCAAAAGATGCAGCCCTGATTTCTCTCATGATAGCAGGTGGTTAAGTAGAAATTCGCCGCTCGGCTGACCCAGCAGGAACAAACGTATGCCAAAAATGTACGCAGAATGAGCTTTTCAGTGAAGAGCAACCAGGCACATTTTAGCAAGTTTTACTTGAAAGTGGGGTTGAAACGCTTTTCAGGCTCAGTACTGGGCTCAAAACATGCAGCACTGAGGTCTCTCTTGATAGGAGGTGGTCAAGTAGAAATTTGCTGCTCAGCTGACCCAGCAGGAGCAAACGTATGCCAAAAATGTAGGCAGAACCAGCTTTTCAGTGAAGAGCAGCCAGGCACATTTTAGCAAGTTTTACTTGTAAGTGGGGTTGGAAACGCTTTTCAGGCTCAGTACTGGGCTTAAAACATGCAGCCCTGATGTCTCTCATGATAGCAGGTGGTTAAGTCGAAATGTGCTGCTCGGCTGACCCAGCAGGAGCAAACGTAGCCAAAAATGGATGCAGAACCAGCTTTTCAGTGAAGAGCAGCCAGGCACATTTTAGCAAATTTTCACTTGTAAGTGGGGTTGGAAACGCCTTTCAGGCTCACTACTGGGCTCAAAAGATGCAGCCCTGATGTCTCTCATGATAGCAGTTGTTTAAGTAGAAATTCGCTGCTCGGCTGACCCGGCAGGAGCAAACGTATGCCAAAAATGTACGCAGAATGAGCTTTTCAGTGAAGAGCAACCAGGCACATTTTAGCAAGTTTTACTTGTAAGTGGGGTTGGAAGCGCTTTTCAGGCTCAGTACTGGGATCAAAACATGCAGCCCTGATGTCTCTCATGATAGCAGGTGGTTAAGTAGAAATTCGCTGCTCGGCTGACCCTGCAGGAGCAAACGTTTGCCAAAAATGTACGTAGAATGAGCTTTTCAGTGAATAGCAGCCAGGCACATTACATTTGAGCAAGTTTTACTTGTAAGAGGGGTTGGAAACGCTTTTCAGGCTCAGTACTGGGCTCAAAAGATGCAGCCCTGATGTCTCTCATGATAGGAGGTGGTTAAGTAGAAATTCGCCTCTCGGCTGACCCAGCAGGAGCAAACGTATGCCAAAAATGTACGCAGAATGAGCTTTTCAGTGAAGAGCAGCCAGGCACATTTTAGCAAGTTTTACTTGTAAGTGGGGTTGGAAACGTTTTTCAGGCTCAGTACTGGGCTCAAAACATGCAGCCCTGATGTCTCTCATGATAGCAGGTGGTTAAGTAGAAATTCGCTGCTCGGCTGACCCGGCAGGAGCAAACGTATGCCAAAAATGTACGCAGAATGAGCTTTTCAGTGAAGAGCAGCCAGGCACATTTTAGCAAGTTTTACTTGTAAGTGGGGTTGGAAACGCTTTTCAGGCTCAGTACTGTGCTCAAAAGATGCAGCCCTGAGGTCTATCATGATAGGAGGTGGTTAAGTAGAAATTCGCCGCTCGGCTGACCCAGCAGGAGCAAACATATGCGAAAAATGTTCGTAGAATGAGCTTTTCAGTGAAGAGCAGCCAGGCACATTTTAGCAAGTTTTATTTGTAAGTGGGGTTGAAATGCTTTTCAGGCTCAGTACTGGGCTCAAAACATGCAGCCCTGATGTCTCTCATGATAACAGGTGGTTAAGTAGAAATTTGCTGCTCGGCTGACCCTGCAGGAGCAAACGTATGCTAAAAATGTTCGTAGAATGAGCTTTTCAGTGAAGAGCAGCCAGGCACATTTTAGCAAGTTTTACTTGTAAGTGGGGTTGGAAATGCTTTTCAGGCTCAGTACTGGGCTCAAAAGATGCAGCCCTGATTTCTCTCATGATAGCAGGTGGTTAAGTAGAAATTCGCCGCTCGGCTGACCCAGCAGGAACAAACGTATGCCAAAAATGTACGCAGAATGAGCTTTTCAGTGAAGAGCAACCAGGCACATTTTAGCAAGTTTTACTTGAAAGTGGGGTTGAAACGCTTTTCAGGCTCAGTACTGGGCTCAAAACATGCAGCACTGAGGTCTCTCTTGATAGGAGGTGGTCAAGTAGAAATTTGCTGCTCAGCTGACCCAGCAGGAGCAAACGTATGCCAAAAATGTAGGCAGAACCAGCTTTTCAGTGAAGAGCAGCCAGGCACATTTTAGCAAGTTTTACTTGTAAGTGGGGTTGGAAACGCTTTTCAGGCTCAGTACTGGGCTTAAAACATGCAGCCCTGATGTCTCTCATGATAGCAGGTGGTTAAGTCGAAATGTGCTGCTCGGCTGACCCAGCAGGAGCAAACGTATGCCAAAAATGGATGCAGAACCAGCTTTTCAGTGAAGAGCAGCCAGGCACATTTTAGCAAATTTTCACTTGTAAGTGGGGTTGGAAACGCCTTTCAGGCTCACTACTGGGCTCAAAAGATGCAGCCCTGATGTCTCTCATGATAGCAGGTGTTTAAGTAGAAATTCGCTGCTCGGCTGACCCGGCAGGAGCAAACGTATGCCAAAAATGTACGCAGAATGAGCTTTTCAGTGAAGAGCAACCAGGCACATTTTAGCAAGTTTTACTTGTAAGTGGGGTTGGAAGCGCTTTTCAGGCTCAGTACTGGGATCAAAACATGCAGCCCTGATGTCTCTCATGATAGCAGGTGGTTAAGTAGAAATTCGCTGCTCGGCTGACCCTGCAGGAGCAAACGTTTGCCAAAAATGTCCGTAGAATGAGCTTTTCAGTGAATAGCAGCCAGGCACATTACATTTTAGCAAGTTTTACTTGTAAGAGGGGTTGGAAACGCTTTTCAGGCTCAGTACTGGGCTCAAAAGATGCAGCCCTGATGTCTCTCATGATAGCAGGTGGTTAAGTAGAAATTCGCCTCTCGGCTGACCCAGCAGGAGCAAACGTATGCCAAAAATGTACGCAGAATGAGCTTTTCAGTGAAGAGCAGCCAGGCACATTTTAGCAAGTTTTACTTGTAAGTGGGGTTGGAAACGTTTTTCAGGCTCAGTACTGGGCTCAAAACATGCAGCCCTGATGTCTCTCATGATAGCAGGTGGTTAAGTAGAAATTCGCTGCTCGGCTGACCCGGCAGGAGCAAACGTATGCCAAAAATGTACGCAGAATGAGCTTTTCAGTGAAGAGCAGCCAGGCACATTTTAGCAAGTTTTACTTGTAAGTGGGGTTGGAAACGCTTTTCAGGCTCAGTAATGTGCTCAAAAGATGCAGCCCTGAGGTCTCTCATGATAGGAGGTGGTTAAGTAGAAATTCGCCGCTTGGCTGACCCAGCAGGAGTAAACATATGCGAAAAATGTTCGTAGAATGAGCTTTTCAGTGAAGAGCAGCCAGGCACATTTTAGCAAGTTTTATTTGTAAGTGGGGTTGAAATGCTTTTCAGGCTCAGTACTGGGCTCAAAACATGCAGCCCTGAGGTCTCTCATGATAGGAGGTGTTAAATAGAAATTTGCTGCTCGGCTGACCCAGCAGGAGCAAACGTATGCCAAAAATGTACGCAGAACCAGCTTTTCGGTGAAGAGCAGCCAGGCACATTTTAGCAAGTTTTACTTGTAAGTGGTGTTGGAAACGCTTTTCAGGCTCAGTACTGGGGTCAAAACATGCAGCCCTGATGTCTCTCATGATAGCAGGTGGTTAAGTAAAAATTCGCTGCTCGGCTGACCCTGCAGGAGCAAACATATGCCAAAAATGTATGCAGAACCAGCTTTTCAGTGAAGAGCAGCCAGGCACATTTTAGCAAGTTTCACTTGTAAGTGGGGTAGGAAATGCTTTTCAGGCTCAGTACTGGGCTCAAAAGATGCAGCCCTGATGTCTCTCATGATAGCAGGTGGTTAAGTAGAAATGTGCTGCTCGGCTGACCCAGCAGGAGCAAACGTATGCCAAAAATGTATGCAGAACCAGCTTTTCAGTGAAGAGCAGCCAGGCACATTTTAGCAAGTTTTACTTGTAAGAGGGGTTGGAAACGCTTTTCAGGCTCCAGTACTGGGCTCAAAAGATGCAGCCCTGATGTCTTTAATGATAGCAGGTTGTTAAGTAGAAATTCGCCGCTCGGCTGACCCAGCAGGAGCAAACGTATGCCAAAAATGTACGCAGAATGAGCTTTTCAGTGAAGAGCAACCAGGCACATTTTAGCAAGTTTTACTTGTAAGTGGGGTTGGAAACGCTTTTCAGGCTCAGTACTGGGCTAAAAACATGCAGCCCTGATGTCTCTCATGGTAGCAGGTGGTTAAGTAAAAATTCGCTGCTTGGCTGACCCGGCAGGAGCAAACGTATGCCAAAAATGTACGCAGAATGAGCTTTTCAGTGAAGAGCAGCCAGGCACATTTTAGCAAGTTTTACTTGTAAGTGGGGTTGGAAACGCTTTTCAGGCTCAGTACTGGGCTCAAAAGATGCAGCCCTGAGGTCTCTCATGATAGGAGGTGGTTAAGTAGAAATTCGCTGCTCGGCTGACCCTGCAGGAGCAAACTTATGCTAAAAATGTTCGTAGAATGAGCTTTTCAGTGAAGAGCAGCCAGGCACATTTTAGCAAGTTTTACTTGTAAGTGGGGTTGGAAATGCTTTTCAGGCTCAGTACTGGGCTCAAAAGATGCAGCCCTGATTTCTCTCATGATAGCAGGTGGTTAAGTAGAAATTCGCCGCTCGGCTGACCCAGCAGGAACAAACGTATGCCAAAAATGTACGCAGAATGAGCTTTTCAGTGAAGAGCAACCAGGCACATTTTAGCAAGTTTTACTTGAAAGTGGGGTTGAAACGCTTTTCAGGCTCAGTACGGGGCTCAAAACATGCAGCCCTGAGGTCTCTCATGATAGCAGGTGGTTAAGTAGAAATTTGCTGCTCGGCTGACCCAGCAGGAGCAAAGGTATGCCAAAAATGGATGCAGAACCAGCTTTTCAGTGAAGAGCAGCCAGGCACATTTTAGCAAATTTTCACTTGTAAGTGGGGTTGGAAACGCCTTTCAGGCTCACTACTGGGCTCAAAAGATGCAGCCCTGATGTCTCTCATGATAGGAGGTGGTTAAGTAGAAATTCGCCGCTCGGCTGATCCAGCAGGAGCAAACATATGCGAAAAATGTTCGTAGAATGAGCTTTTCAGTGAAGAGCAGCCAGGCACATTTTAGCAAGTTTTACTTGTAAGTGGGGTTGGAAACGCTTTTCAGGCTCAGTACTGGGCTAAAAACATGCAGCCCTGATGTCTCTCATGGTAGCAGGTGGTTAAGTAAAAATTCGCTGCTTGGCTGACCCGGCAGGAGCAAACGTTTGCCAAAAATGTACGCAGAATGAGCTTTTCAGTGAAGAGCAGCCAGGCACATTTTAGCGAATTTTATTTGTAAGTGGGGTTGGAAACGCTTTTCAGGCTCAGTACTGGGCTCAAAAGATGCAGCCCTGAGGTCTCTCATGATAGGAGGTGGTTAAGTAGAAATTCGCCGCTCGGCTGATCCAGCAGGAGCAAACATATGCGAATAATGTTCGTAGAATGAGCTTTTCAGTGAAGAGCAGCCAGGCACATTTTAGCAAGTTTTACTTGTAAGTGGGGTTGGAAACGCTTTTCAGGCTCAGTACTGGGCTCAAAACATGCAGCCCTGATGTCTCTCATGATAGCAGGTGGTTAAGTAGAAATTCGCTGCTCGGCTGACCCTGCAGGAGCAAGCTTATGCTAAAAATGTTCGTAGAATGAGCTTTTCAGTGAAGAGCAGCCAGGCACATTTTAGCAAGTTTTACTTGTAAGTGGAGTTGGAAATGCTTTTCAGGCTCAGTACTGGGCTCAAAAGTTGCAGCCCTGATTTCTCTCATGATAGCAGGTGGTTCAGTAGAAATGCGCCGCTCGGCTGACCCAGCAGGAACAAACGTATGCCAAAAATGTACGCAGAATGAGCTTTTCAGTGAAGAGCAACCAGGCACATTTTAGCAAGTTTTACTTGAAAGTGGGGTTGAAACGCTTTTCAGGCTCAGTACGGGGCTCAAAACATGCAGCCCTGAGGTCTCTCATGATAGCAGGTGGTTAAGTAGAAATTTGCTGCTCGGCTGACCCAGCAGGAGCAAACGTATGCCAAAAATGGATGCAGAACCAGCTTTTCAGTGAAGAGCAGCCAGGCACATTTTAGCAAATTTTCACTTGTAAGTGGGGTTGGAAACGCCTTTCAGGCTCACTACTGGGCTCAAAAGATGCAGCCCTGATGTCTCTCATGAAAGGAGGTGGTTAAGTAGAAATTCGCCGCTCGGCTGATCCAGCAGGAGCAAACATATGCGAAAAATGTTCGTAGAATGAGCTTTTCAGTGAAGAGCAGCCAGGCACATTTTAGCAAGTTTTACTTGTAAGTGGGGTTGGAAACGCTTTTCAGGCTCAGTACTGGGCTCAAAACATGCAGCCCTGATGTCTCTCATGATAGCAGGTGGTTACGTAGAAATTCGCTGCTCGGCTGACCCTGCAGGAGCAAACTTATGCTAAAAATGTTCGTAGAATGAGCTTTTCAGTGAAGAGCAGTCAGGCACATTTTAGCAAGTTTTACTTGTAAGTGGGGTTGGAAATGCTTTTCAGGCTCAGTACTGGGCTCAAAAGATGCAGCCCTGATTTCTCTCATGATAGCAGGTGGTTAAGTAGAAATTCGCCGCTCGGCTGACCCAGCAGGAACAAACGTATGCCAAACATGTACGCAGAATGAGCTTTTCAGTGAAGAGCAACCAGGCACATTTTAGCAAGTTTTACTTGAAAGTGGGGTTGAAACGCTTGTCAGGCTCAGTACTGGGCTCAAAACATGCAGCCCTGAGGTCTCTCATGATAGCAGGTGGTTAAGTAGAAATTTGCTGCTCGGCTGACCCAGCAGGAGCAAATGTATGCCAAAAATGGATGCAGAACCAGCTTTTCAGTGAAGAGCAGCCAGGCACATTTTAGCAAATTTTCACTTGTAAGTGGGGTTGGAAACGCCTTTCAGGCTCACTACTGGGCTCAAAAGATGCAGCCCTGATGTCTCTCATGATAGCAGGTGTTTAAGTAGAAATTCGCCGCTCGGCTGACCCAGCAGGAGCAAACGTATGCCAAAAATGTACGCAGAATGAGCTTTTCAGTGAAGAGCAACCAGGCACATTTTAGCAAGTTTTACTTGTAAGTGGGGTTGGAAACGCTTTTCAGGCTCAGTACTGGGCTCAAAACATGCAGCCCTGATTTCTCTCATGATAGCAGGTGGTTAAGTAGAAATTCGCCGCTCGGCTGACCCAGCAGGAACAAACGTATGCCAAAAATGGATGCAAAACCAGCTTTTCAGTGAAGAGCAGCCAGGCACATTTTAGCAAATTTTCACTTGTAAGTGGGGTTGGAAACGCCTTTCAGGCTCACTACTGGGCTCAAAAGATGCAGCCCTGATGTCTCTCATGATAGGAGGTGGTTAAGTAGAAATTCGCCGCTCGGCTGATCCAGCAGGAGCAAACATATGCGAAAAATGTTCGTAGAATGAGCTTTTCAGTGAAGAGCAGCCAGGCACATTTTAGCAAGTTTTACTTGTAAGTGGGGTTGGAAACGCTTTTCAGGCTCAGTACTGGGCTAAAAACATGCAGCCCTGATGTCTCTCATGGTAGCAGGTGGTTAAGTAAAAATTCGCTGCTTGGCTGACCCGGCAGGAGCAAACGTATGCCAAAAATGTACGCAGAATGAGCTTTTCAGTGAAGAGCAGCCAGGCACATTTTAGCAAGTTTTACTTGTAAGTGGGGTTGGAAACGCTTTTCAGGCTCAGTACTGGGCTCAAAAGATGCAGCCCTGAGGTCTCTCATGATAGGAGGTGGTTAAGTAGAAATTCGCCGCTCGGCTGATCCACCAGGAGCAAACATATGCAAAAAATGTTCGTAGAATGAGCTTTTCAGTGAAGAGCAGCCAGGCACATTTTAGCACGTTTTACTTGTAAGTGGGGTTGGAAACGCTTTTCAGGCTCAGTACTGGGCTCAAAACATGCAGCCCTGATGTCTCTCATGATAGCAGGTGGTTAAGTAGAAATTCGCTGCTCGGCTGACCCTGCAGGAGCAAGCTTATGCTAAAAATGTTCGTAGAATGAGCTTTTCAGTGAAGAGCAGCCAGGCACATTTTAGCAAGTTTTACTTGTAAGTGGGGTTGGAAATGCTTTTCAGGCTCAGTACTGGGCTCAAAAGATGAAGCCCTGATTTCTCTCATGATAGCAGGTGGTTAAGTAGAAATTCACCGCTCGGCTGACCCAGCAGGAACAAACGTATGCCAAAAATGTACGCAGAATGAGCTTTTCAGTGAAGAGCAACCAGGCACATTTTAGCAAGTTTTACTTGAAAGTGGGGTTGAAACGCTTTTCAGGCTCAGTACTGGGCTCAAAACATGCAGCCCTGAGGTCTCTCATGATAGCAGGTGGTTAAGTAGAAATTTGCTGCTCGGCTGACCCAGCAGGAGCAAACGTATGCCAAAAATGGATGCAGAACCAGCTTTTCAGTGAAGAGCAGCCAGGCACATTTTAGCAAATTTTCACTTGTAAGTGGGGTTGGAAACGCCTTTCAGGCTCACTACTGGGCTCAAAAGATGCAGCCCTGATGTCTCTCATGATAGCAGGTGTTTAAGTAGAAATTCGCCGCTCGGCTGACCCAGCAGGAGCAAACGTATGCCAAAAATGTACGCAGAATGAGCTTTTCAGTGAAGAGCAACCAGGCACATTTTAGCAAGTTTTACTTGTAAGTGGGGTTGGAAACGCTTTTCAGGCTCAGTACTGGGCTCAAAACATGCAGCCCTGATGTCTCTCATGGTAGTAGGTGGTTAAGTAAAAATTTGTTGCTTGGCTGACCCAGCAGGAGCAAATGTATGCCAAAAATGTACGCAGAATGAGCTTTTCAGTGAAGAGCAGCCTGGCACATTTTAGCAAGTTTTACTTGTAAGTGGGGTTGGAAACGCTTTTCAGGCTCAGTACTGGGCTCAAAAGATGCAGCCCTGAGGTCTCTCATGATAGGAGGTGGTTAAGTAGAAATTCGCCGCTCGGCTGATCCAGCAGGAGCAAACATATGCGAAAAATGTTCGTAGAATGAGCTTTTTCAGTGAAGAGCAGCCAGGCACATTTTAGCAAGTTTTATTTGTAAGTGGGGTTGGAAACGCTTTTCAGGCTCAGTACTGGGCTCAAAAGATGCAGCCCTGATGTCTCTCATGATAGCAGGTGGTAAAGTAGAAATTCGCCGCTCGGCTGACCCAGCAGGAGCAAACGTATGCCCAAAATGTACGCAGAATGAGCTTTTCAGTGAAGAGCAACCAGGCACATTTTAGCAAGTTTTACTTGTAAGTGGGGTTGAAACGCTTTTCAGGCTCAGTACTGGGCTCAAAACATGCAGCCCTGAGGTCTCTCATGATAGGAGGTGGTTTAGTAGAAATTTGCTGCTCGGCTGACCCAGCAGGAGCAAACGTATGCCAAAAATGTACGCAGAACCAGCTTTTCGGCCTTTCAGCTTTACAACCCCCGCCATTACGATCGCGATCCCCTCAGGATACAAGTTCTTAAATATGGATCGACCGATTAAGGCAGGAGGCGGGTTAGCCATCATACATAAGGAATATCTGAAAGTCACTATTATAGAGAAAAAATGTAGTCCCACTCTAGAAATTATAACTTTCAGAATTAATCTCTCCACTAAAATAGCCAAGAAAGGTGCACTTATATACCGCCCACCGGGACCATGTGCAGGGTTCTCCCTCTCCCTCATGGAATCACTAGCCCCTTACCTTAGAGCCAAAGAAGACTTCGTCCTCTTAGGCGATTTTAATATACATGTAGACAACCCGGAACTTGCGGAAACAAAAGCTTTGCTTGCAGACATGTCTACACTAGGGCTTCAACTCCATAACTCCGATCCCACCCATGAAGGGGGACACCTCCTTGATTTACTATTCTCGAATCGCCCCACTTTGCCTTGTAAAGCCACCTCTCAGCTGGATTGGACAGACCACTATCTGTTAGAATTTGACCTTCCAACAACAAATAAACGGCCACCCAACAAAACTCTTCCTCCCATATGGCGGCGTCAGTGGCATAAAGTCACTACAGAAGGACTACAGAAGATCTGGGAAAAACCCAAATCCCTTGCAACAGATAAAGTAGAAGATACGTTAATCAGATTCAAGGATTCTTTAATGAAGGCAATAGATAAGCTAGCCCCGTTAAAACTTCACAAACAATTTCCCACCCACAAAAAGGAGAAATGGTACACAGACATATTAAGAACTGAGAAGCAAGGGTGCAGAAGACTGGAAAAAAAGTGGAGGAGGTCACACCTCGTAGAGGATAGGAAAGCCTATTTAGAAGCCCAATCGAAATACTATAAAAACATCAGAAAGGCTCGTAAGAATAGTTTGGCCCAACAACTGTTAGAGGCAGGTAACTCCTCGAAGGAATTATATAAGATACTTGAATCCTTTGTAAAACCTATAGCATGTGTAAGCTCGGATGATTTCTCACTGCCACTCTGTAATGAGATATCCCTGTACTTCGAGAGTAAAATCAACACCATATATGATAAAATCTTGAAAGCCACTCCTGCCAACAGTGGCTACCCTGCCCCCTCTGTATTGCAACAAAAAACAGTATCACTACTTTCCTTTCCCCTAGTATCAAACACCGATCTCCCCCTTTTAATTAACCATATAAAATCTGGCTCCCCTAATGACATCATACCTGCGAAAATGATGGCCCCTCTAAACTCCTTCCTAGGCCCATTCATACAAACCATCTTAAATCAATCCCTTAGCGAAGGACAGGTGCCATCTGAGTGGAAACAAGCAGTAGTCAATCCAATTCGGAAAAATACCACACTACCTTGGTCTGACTTATCAAACCTCAGACCCATCTCCCTCCTACCCTACCTCAGTAAACTCACCGAGAAGCATGTTAACACTCACCTGTCGAATTACATCGAGGCAGCGGAGGGCCTGGACCCATCTCAATCTGGTTTCAGGCCCAATCACAGCACTGAATCAGCCCTCCTCTCCGTGACCGACATCATCAGGATGTCACTGGACAGGGGGGAATCAGTGATTCTAGTGCTGTTAGACTTATCCGCTGCCTTCGACACGGTATCACATGAACTTCTTCTCGAAAGACTAAGTGATGTGGGGGTAGGAGGTACGGCTCTATCATGGCTGCAAAGCTTTCTCTCTGGCCGTACTCAAGGTGTCAGACTGGGCTCTCATTCTTCACCATCAAGAGTGCTAACTAAGGGAGTGCCACAGGGCTCGTGCCTCAGCCCCACGCTTTTTAACATTTATGTGGCCCCCTTAGCTAATTTGATAAGATCTTTCGGATTTACTCCTGTGTCATACGCTGATGACACCCAGCTTTTATTCCCCTTTCAAACTCTCACACCGGCAATTCAGTCATCATTTGCGGATGGGATGAGAGCAGTAGCACATTGGATGGCTCAAAATTTTCTTCAATGCAATGTGTCCAAAACCGAGGTTATGCTGTTTGGAGGGGCGACTCTTCTTTGGTCCCCAGAATGGTGGCCCTCGGAGCTAGGCCCCATTCCCACACCCAAACCAATAGCAAAAAACCTTGGCGTCAAACTAGACCAGGCGCTCCTGCTTAAGGAGCACACCACGCAAGTGGCAGGTGCTTGCCTCCATGTGGTGGGGCTTTTGAGACGCGCCTTCCCATTTCATTCCAGATAGTCATAGAAAAACTCTCATCCAAACTCTTATAATAAGCAGAATGGACTACTGCAACGGACTATATATATATCAGCAAATGAAGAAAAGCTAGATAAACTTCAGGTTGTCCAAAATACGGCAGCTAGACTGGCCCTCAATGCCCCTCCCAGAACGCCTTCCCGCCCTTTACTTCGCCAACTTCACTGGCTACCAGTAAAGCAGCGCATTAAATTTAAAATCTGTAATATTATACATAGATGTCTGTTTGGTACTAGCCCCAGTTATCTAAAAGAAAAATGTATACCCTACATCCCTGGACGCACTCTACGTTCCAGCAACCATCTACTGCTACAGGTCCCAAAGATAAGAAGAGCCAGACAGGGAGGTCGAGCCCTGTCTTATAAAGGACCTATCCTCTGGAACTCTCTACCCACCGAACTGAAACAGATCAGGAATTTAGAACCATTTAGGAAGAAACTGAAAATTTACCTCCTTACTTTGCCTTAAAATTTATTTGACCTCCCCTCTTCAGCTCTAATTCATACAGTAAACTGTTTAAATGCAAGTAACAGCGCAGAGATATCCCTTCGGGAATTGACTCAGGCGCTTAACAAGCAAATAAATAAATAAATAAATAAAAGAGCAGCCAGGCACATTTCAGCAAGTTTTACTTGTAAGTGGTGTTGGAAACGCTTTTCAGGCTCAGTACTGGGGTCAAAACATGCAGCCCTGATGTCTCTCATGATAGCAGGTGGTTAAGTAAAAATTCGCTGCTCGGCTGACCCAGCAGGAGCAAACGTATGCCAAAAATGTATGCAGAACCATCTTTTCAGTGAAGAGCAGCCAGGCACATTTTAGCAAGTTTTACTTGTAAGAGGTGTTGGAAACGCTTTTCAGGCTCCAGTACCGGGCTCAAAAGATGCAGCCCTGATGTCTCTCATGATAGCAGGTTGTTAAGTAGAAATTCGCCGCTCGGCTGACCCAGCAGGAGCAAACGTATGCCAAAATTGTACGCAGAATGAGCTTTTCAGTGAAGAGCAACCAGGCACATTTTAGCAAGTTTTACTTGTAAGTGGGGTTGGAAACGCTTTTCAGGCTCCAGTACTGGGCTCAAAAGATGCAGCCCTGAGGTCTCTCATGATAGGAGGTGGTTAAGTAGAAATTCGCCGCTCGGCTGATCCAGCAGGAGCAAACATATGCGAAAAATGTTCGTAGAATGAGCTTTTCAGTGAAGAGCAGCCAGGCACATTTTAGCAAGTTTTACTTGTAAGTGGGGTTGGAAACGCTTTTCAGGTTCAGTACTGGGCTCAAAACATGCAGCCCTGATGTCTCTCATGATAACAGGTGGTTAAGTAGAAATTCGCTGCTCGGCTGACCCTGCAGGAGCAAACGTATGCTAAAAATGTTCGTAGAATGAGCTTTTCAGTAAAGAGCAGCCAGGCACATTTTAGCAAGTTTTACTTGTAAGTGGGGTTGGAAATGCTTTTCAGGCTCAGTACTGGGCTCAAAAGATTCAGCCCTGATTTCTCTCATGATAGCAGGTGGTTAAGTAGAAATTCGCCGCTCGGCTGACCCAGCAGGAACAAACGTATGCCAAAAATGTACGCAGAATGAGCTTTTCAGTGAAGAGCAACCAGGCACATTTTAGCAAGTTTTACTTGAAAGTGGGGTTGAAACGCTTTTCAGGCTCAGTACTTGGCTCAAAACATGCAGCACTGAGCTCTCTCTTGATAGGAGGTGGTCAAGTAGAAATTTGCTGCTCAGCTGACCCAGCAGGAGTAAACGTATGCCAAAAATGTAGGCAGAACCAGCTTTTCAGTGAAGAGCAGCCAGGCACATTTTAGCAAGTTTTACTTGTAAGTGGGGTTGGAAACGCTTTTCAGGCTCAGTACTGGGCTTAAAACATGCAGCCCTGATGTCTCTCATGATAGCAGGTGGTTAAGTAGAAATTTGCTGCTCGGCTGACCCAGCAGGAGCAAATGTATGCCAAAAATGGATGCAGAGCCAGCTTTTCAGTGAAGAGCAGCCAGGCACATTTTAGCAAATTTTCACTTGTAAGTGGGGTTGGAAACGCCTTTCAGGCTCACTACTGGGCTCAAAAGATGCAGCCCTGATGTCTCTCATGATAGCAGGTGTTTAAGTAGAAATTCGCTGCTCGGCTGACCCGGCAGGAGCAAACGTATGCCAAAAATGTACGCAGAATGAGCTTTTCAGTGAAGAGCAACCAGGCACATTTTAGCAAGTTTTACTTGTAAGTGGGGTTGGAAACGCTTTTCAGGCTCAGTACTGGGATCAAAACATGCAGCCCTGATGTCTCTCATGATAGCAGGTGGTTAAGTAGAAATTCGCTGCTCGGCTGACCCTGCAGGAGCAAACGTTTGCCAAAAATGTACGTAGAATGAGCTTTTCAGTGAATAGCAGCCAGGCACATTACATTTTAGCAAGTTTTACTTGTAAGAGGGGTTGGAAACGCTTTTCAGGCTCAGTACTGGGCTCAAAAGATGCAGCCCTGATGTCTCTCATGATAGCAGGTGGTTAAGTAGAAATTCGCCTCTCGGCTGACCCAGCAGGAGCAAACGTATGCCAAAAATGTACGCAGAATGAGCTTTTCAGTGAAGAGCAGCCAGGCACATTTTAGCAAGTTTTACTTGTAAGAGGGGTTGGAAACGCTTTTCAGGCTCAGTACTGGGCTCAAAAGATGCAGCCCTGATGTCTCTCATGATAGCAGGTGGTTAAGTAGAAATTCGCTGCTCGGCTGACCCGGCAGGAGCAAACGTATGCCAAAAATGTACGCAGAATGAGCTTTTCAGTGAAGAGCAGCCAGGCACATTTTAGCAAGTTTTACTTGTAAGTGGGGTTGGAAACACTTTTCAGGCTCAGTACTGTGCTCAAAAGATGCAGCCCTGAGGTCTCTCATGATAGGAGGTGGTTAAGTAGAAATTCGCCGCTCGGCTGATCCAGCAGGAGCAAACATATGCGAAAAATGTTCGTAGAATGAGCTTTTCAGTGAAGAGCAGCCAGGCACATTTTAGCAAGTTTTATTTGTAAGTGGGGTTGGAAACACTTGTCAGGCTCAGTACTGGGCTCAAAACATGCAGCCCTGATGTCTCTCATGATAGCAGGTGGTTAAGTACAAATTCGCTGCTCGGCAGACCCTGCAGGAGTAAACGTATGCTAAAAATGTTCGTAGAATGAGCTTTTTAGTGAAGAGCAGCCAGGCACATTTTAGCAAGTTTTACTTGTAAGTGGGGTTGGAAATGCTTTTCAGGCTCAGTACTGGGCTCAAAAGATGCAGCCCTGATTTCTCTCATGATAGCAGGTGGTTAAGTAGAAATTCGCCGCTCGGCTGACCCAGCAGGAACAAACGTATGCCAAAAATGTACGCAGAATGAGCTTTTCAGTGAAGAGCAACCAGGCACATTTTAGCAAGTTTTACTTGAAAGTGGGGTTGAAACGCTTTTCAGGCTCAGTACTGGGCTCAAAACATGCAGCCCTGAGGTCTCTCTTGATAGGAGGTGGTTAAGTAGAAATTTGCTGCTCAGCTGACCCAGCAGGAGCAAACGTATGCCAAAAATGTACGCAGAACCAGCTTTTCAGTGAAGAGCAGCCAGGCACATTTTAGCAAGTTTTACTTGTAAGTGGGGTTGGAAACGCTTTTCAGGCTCAGTACTGGGCTCAAAACATGCAGCCCTGATGTCTCATGATAGCAGGTGGTTAAGTAGAAATTTGCTGTTTGGCTGACCCAGCAGGAGCAAACGTATGCCAAAAATGGATCCAGAACCAGCTTTTCAGTGAAGAGCAGCCAGGCACATTTTAGCAAATTTTCACTTGTAAGTGTTATGTTATGTTATGTTAATATTTTATTAAGCGCAAACAGCTGCCCCAGCAATGAGGCGTCCCGGCGCTGAACCATAAACAGAACCTGAAGGGAAGGGGAGGAGGGAGAGGAAGCACAGGAAGATTATATTAGGGAGTACAGAAATGTTTTAATCGCCTTGCGAAAGGCCAACAAGTTGGTTAGGGAGCAAATGTGGGGGGGCAAGGAATCCCAAAGCTTCGCCACCAAAGCTCTGAAAGAACGGCCACCCATTCTGCTTAGTCTTGTACGAGGGATAACCACCAAGTGTTGACCTAGGGAGCGTAAAGCACGCTGGGGGGTGTAAGGCTCTAGGAGTGGGCGTAGGAGTCCGGGACAGTCAGATCTAAGAATTTTAAAAGCAGTGGTGAGAGCCTTGAATTGAACTCGGGCTTCAATACGCAGCCAGTGTAACTTCTGGATGGTATTTCTGGCAGAGCAAGTGGGGTTGGAAACGCCTTTCAGGCTCACTACTGGGCTCAAAAGATGCAGCCCTGATGTCTATCATGATAGCAGTTGTTTAAGTAGAAATTCGCTGCTCGGCTGACCCTGCAGGAGCAAACGTATGCCAAAAATGTACGCAGAATTAGCTTTTCAGCGAAGAGCAACCAGGCACATTTTAGCAACTTTTACTTGTAAGTGGGGTTGGAAACGCTTTTCAGACTCAGTACTGGGATCAAAACATGCAGCCCTGATGTCTCTCATGATAGCAGGTGGTTAAGTAGAAATTCGCTGCTCGGCTGACCCTGCAGGAGCAAACGTTTGCCAAAAATCTACATAGAATGAGCTTTTCAGTGAATAGCAGCCAGGCACATTACATTTTAGCAAGTTTTACTTGTAAGAGGGGTTGGAAACGCTTTTCAGGCTCAGTACTGGGCTAAAAAGATGCAGCCCTGATGTCTCTCATGATAGCAGGTGGTTAAGTAGAAATTCGCTGCTCGGCTGACCCGGCAGGAACAAACGTATGCCAAAAATGTACGCAGAATGAGCTTTTCAGTGAAGAGCAGCCAGGCACATTTTAGCAAGTTTTACTTGTAAGTGGGGTTGGAAACGTTTTTCAGGCTCAGTACTGGGCTCAAAACATGCAGCCCTAATGTCTCTCATGATAGCAGGTGGTTAAGTAGAAATTCGCTGCTCGGCTGACCCGGCAGGAGCAAACGTATGCCAAAAATGTACGCAGAATGAGCTTTTCAGTGAAGAGCAGCCAGGCACATTTTAGCAAGTTTTACTTGTAAGTGGGGTTGGAAACGCTTTTCAGGCTCAGTACTGGGCTCAAAAGATGCAGCCCTGAGGTCTCTCATGATAGGAGGTGGTTCAGTAGAAATTCGCCGCTCGGCTGATCCAGCAGGAGCAAACATATGCGAAAAATTTTCATAGAATGAGCTTTTCAGTGAAGAGCAGCCAGGCACATTTTAGCAAGTTTTACTTGTAAGTGGGGTTGGAAACGCTTTTCAGGCTCAGTACTGGGCTCAAAACATGCAGCCCTGATGTCTCTCATGATAGCAGGTGGTTAAGTAGAAATTCGCTGCTCGGCTGACCCTGCAGGAGCAAACGTATGCTAAAAATGTTCGTAGAATGAGCTTTTCAGTGAAGAGCAGCCAGGCACATTTTAGCAAGTTTTACTTGTAAGTGGGGTTGGAAATGCTTTTCAGGCTCAGTACTGGGCTCAAAACATGCAGCCCTGATGTCTCTCATGATAGCAGATGGTTAAGTAGAAATTCGCCACTCAGCTGACCCAGCAGGAGCAAACGTATGCCAAAAATGTACGCAGAATGAGTTTTTCAGTGAAGAGCAACCAGGCACATTTTAGCAAGTTTTACTTGTAAGAGGGGTTGGAAATGCTTTTCAGGCTCCAGTACTGGGCTCAAAACATGCAGCCCTGATGTCTCTCATGATAGCAGGTGGTTAAGTAGAAATTCGCCGCTCAGCTGACCCAGCAGGAGCAAACGTATGCCAAAAATGTACGCAGAATGAGTTTTTCAGTGAAGAGCAACCAGGCACATTTTAGCAAGTTTTACTTGTAAGAGGGGTTGAAACGCTTTTCAGGCTCAGTACTGGGCTCAAAACATGCAGCCCTGAGGTCTCTCATGATAGGAGGTGGTTAAGTAGAAATGTGCTGCTCGGCTGACCCAGCAGAAGCAAACGTATGCCAAAAATGTATGCAGAACCAGCTTTTCAGTGAAGAGCAGCCAGGCACATTTTAGCAAGTTTTACTTGTAAGTGGGGTTGGAAACGCTTTCAGGCTCAGTACTGGGCTCAAAAGATGCAGCCCTGAGGTCTCTCGTGATAGGAGGTGGTTAAGTAGAAATTCGCCGCTCGGCTGATCCAGCAGGAGCAAACATATGCGAAAAATGTTCGTAGAATGAGCTTTTTCAGTGGAGAGCAGCCAGGCACATTTTAGCAAGTTTTATTTGTAAGTGGGGTTGGAAACGCTTTTCAGGCTCAGTACTGGGCTCAAAACATGCAGCCCTGATGTCTCTCATTATAGCAGGTGGTTAAGTAAAAATTTGCTCCTCGGCTGACCCTGCAGGAGCAAACGTATGCCAAAAATGTATGCAGAACCAGCTTTTCAGTGAAGAGCAGCCAGGCACATTTTAGCAAGTTTCACTTGTAAGTGGGGTTGGAAAAGCTTTTCAGGCTCAGTACTGGGCTCAAAAGATGCAGCCCTGATGTCTCTCATGATAGCAGGTGGTTAAGTAGAAATGTGCTGCTCGGCTGACCCAGCAGGAGCAAACGTATGCCAAAAAATGTATGCAGAACCAGCTTTTCAGTGAAGAGCAGCCAGGCACATTTTAGCAAGTTTTACTTGTAAGAGGGGTTGGAAACGCTTTTCAGGCTCCAGTACCGGGCTCAAAAGATGCAGCCCTGATGTCTCTCATGATAGCAGGTTGTTAAGTAGAAATTCGCCGCTCGGCTGACCCAGCAGGAGCAAACGTATGCCAAAAATGTACGCAGAATGAGCTTTTCAGTGAAGAGCAACCAGGCACATTTTAGCAAGTTTTACTTGTAATTGGGGTTGGAAACGCTTTTCAGGCTCAGTACTGGGCTCAAAACATGCAGCCCTGATGTCTCTCATGGTAGCAGGTGGTTAAGTAAAAATTCGCTGCTTGGCTGACCCGGCAGGAGCAAACGTATGCCAAAAATGTACGCAGAATGAGCTTTTCAGTGAAGAGCAGCCAGGCACATTTTAGCAAGTTTTACTTGTAAGTGGGGTTGGAAACGCTTTTCAGGCTCAGTACTAGGCTCAAAAGATGCAGCCCTGAGGTCTCTCATGATAGGAGGTGGTTAAGTAGAAATTCGCCGCTCGGCTGATCCAGCAGGAGCAAACATATGCGAAAAATGTTCGTAGAATGAGCTTTTCAGTGAAGAGCAGCCAGGCACATTTTAGCAAGTTTTACTTGTAAGTGGGGTTGAAACGCTTTTCAGGCTCAGTACTGGGCTCAAAACATGCAGCACTGAGGTCTCTCTTGATAGGAGGTGGTCAAGTAGAAATTTGCTGCTCAGCTGACCCAGCAGGAGCAAACGTATGCCAAAAATGTAGGCAGAACCAGCTTTTCAGTGAAGAGCAGCCAGGCACATTTTAGCAAGTTTTACTTGTAAGTGGGGTTGGAAACGCTTTTCAGGCTCAGTACTGGGCTTAAAACATGCAGCCCTGATGTCTCTCATGATAGCAGGTGGTTAAGTAGAAATGTGCTGCTCGGCTGACCCAGCAGGAGCAAACGTATGCCAAAAATGGATGCAGAACCAGCTTTTCAGTGAAGAACAGCCAGGCACATTTTAGCAAATTTTCACTTGTAAGTGGGGTTGGAAACGCCTTTCAGGCTCACTACTGGGCTCAAAAGATGCAGCCCTGATGTCTCTCATGATAGCAGGTGTTTAAGTAGAAATTCGCTGCTCGGCTGACCCGGCAGGAGCAAACGTATGCCAAAAATGTACGCAGAATGAGCTTTTCAGTGAAGAGCAACCAGGCACATTTTAGCAAGTTTTACTTGTAAGTGGGGTTGGAAATGCTTTTCAGGCTCAGTACTGGGATCAAAACATGCAGCCCTGATGTCTCTCATGATAGCAGGTGGTTAAGTAGAAATTCGCTGCTCGGCTGACCCTGCAGGAGCAAACGTTTGCCAAAAATGTCCGTAGAATGAGCTTTTCGGTGAATAGCAGCCAGGCACATTACATTTTAGCAAGTTTTACTTGTAAGAGGGGTTGGAAACGCTTTTCAGGCTCAGTACTGGGCTCAAAAGATGCAGCCCTGATGTCTCTCATGATAGCAGGTGGTTAAGTAGAAATTCGCCTCTCGGCTGACCCAGCAGGAGCAAACGTATGCCAAAAATGTACGCAGAATGAGCTTTTCAGTGAAGAGCAGCCAGGCACATTTTAGCAAGTTTTACTTGTAAGTGGGGTTGGAAACGTTTTTCAGGCTCAGTACTGGGCTCAAAACATGCAGCCCTGATGTCTCTCATGATAGCAGGTGGTTAAGTAGAAATTCGCTGCTCGGCTGACCCGGCAGGAGCAAACGTATGCCAAAAATGTACGCAGAATGAGCTTTTCAGTGAAGAGCAGCCAGGCACATTTTAGCAAGTTTCACTTGTAAGTGGGGTTGGAAACGCTTTTCAGGCTCAGTACTGGGCTCAAAAGATGCAGCCCTGATGTCTCTCATGATAGCAGGTGGTTAAGTAGAAATGTGCTGCTCGGCTGACCCAGCAGGAGCAAACGTATGCGAAAAATGTTCGTAGAATGAGCTTTTCAGTGAAGAGCAGCCAGGCACATTTTAGCAAGTTTTACTTGTAAGTGGGGTTGAAACGCTTTTCAGGCTCAGTACTGGGCTCAAAACATGCAGCACTGAGGTCTCTCTTGATAGGAGGTGGTTAAGTAGAAATGTGCTGCTCGGCTGACCCAGCAGGAGCAATAGTATGCCAAAAATGTATGCAGAACCAGCTTTTCAGTGAAGAGCAGCCAGGCACATTTTAGCAAGTTTCACTTGTAAGTGGGGTTGGAAACGCTTTTCAGGCTCAGTACTGGGCTCAAAAGATGCAGCCCTGATGTCTCTCATGATAGCAGGTGGTTAAGTAGAAATGTGCTGCTCGGCTGACCCAGCAGGAGCAAACGTATGCCAAAAATGTATGCAGAACCAGCTTTTCAGTGAAGAGCAGCCAGGCACATTTTAGCAAGTTTTACTTGTAAGAGGGGTTGGAAACGCTTTTCAGGCTCCAGTACTGGGCTCAAAAGATGCAGCCCTGATGTCTCTCATGATAGCAGGTTGTTAAGTAGAAATTCGCCGCTCGGCTGACCCAGCAGGAGCAAACGTATGCCAAAAATGTACGCAGAATGAGCTTTTCAGTGAAGAGCAACCAGGCACATTTTAGCAAGTTTTACTTGTAAGTGGGGTTGGAAACACTTTTCAGGCTCAGTACTGGGCTAAAAACATGCAGCCCTGATGTCTCTCATGGTAGCAGGTGGTTAAGTAAAAATTCGCTGCTTGGCTGACACGGCAGGAGTAAACGTATGCCAAAAATGTACGCAGAATGAGCTTTTCAGTGAAGAGCAGCCAGGCACATTTTAGCAAGTTTTACTTGTAAGTGGGGTTGGAAACGCTTTTCAGGCTCAGTACTGGGCTCAAAAGATGCAGCCCTGAGGTCTCTCATGATAGGAGGTGGTTAAGTAGAAATTCGCCGCTCGGCTGATCCAGCAGGAGCAAACATATGCGAAAAATGTTCGTAGAATGAGCTTTTCAGTGAAGAGCAGCCAGGCACATTTTAGCAAGTTTTATTTGTAAGTGGGGTTGAAATGCTTTTCAGGCTCAGTACTGGGCTCAAAACATGCAGCCCTGAGGTCTCTCATGATAGGAGGTGTTAAGTAGAAATTTGCTGCTCGGCTGACCCAGCAGGAGCAAACGTATGCCAAAAATGTACGCAGAACCAGCTTTTCGGTGAAAAGCAGCCAGGCACATTTTAGCAAGTTTTACTTGTAAGTGGTGTTGGAAACGCTTTTCAGGCTCAGTACTGGGGTCAAAACATGCAGCCCTGATGTCTCTCATGATAGCAGGTGGTTAAGTAAAAATTCGCTGCTCGGCTGACCCTGCAGGAGCAAACATATGCCAAAAATGTATGCAGAACCAGCTTTTCAGTGAAGAGCAGCCAGGCACATTTTAGCAAGTTTCACTTGTAAGTGGGGTAGGAAATGCTTTTCAGGCTCAGTACTGGGCTCAAAAGATGCAGCCCTGATGTCTCTCATGATAGCAGGTGGTTAAGTAGAAATGTGCTGCTCGGCTGACCCAGCAGGAGCAAACGTATGCCAAAAATGTATGCAGAACCAGCTTTTCAGTGAAGAGCAGCCAGGCACATTTTAGCAAGTTTTACTTGTAAGAGGGGTTGGAAACGCTTTTCAGGCTCCAGTACTGGGCTCAAAAGATGCAGCCCTGATGTCTTTAATGATAGCAGGTTGTTAAGTAGAAATTCGCCGCTCGGCTGACCCAGCAGGAGCAAACGTATGCCAAAAATGTACGCAGAATGAGCTTTTCAGTGAAGAGCAACCAGGCACATTTTAGCAAGTTTTACTTGTAAGTGGGGTTGGAAACGCTTTTCAGGCTCAGTACTGGGCTAAAAACATGCAGCCCTGATGTCTCTCATGGTAGCAGGTGGTTAAGTAAAAATTCGCTGCTTGGCTGACCCGGCATGAGCAAACGTATGCCAAAAATGTACGCAGAATGAGCTTTTCAGTGAAGAGCAGCCAGGCACATTTTAGCAAGTTTTACTTGTAAGTGGGGTTGGAAACGCTTTTCAGGCTCAGTACTGGGCTCAAAAGATGCAGCCCTGAGGTCTCTCATGATAGGAGGTGGTTAAGTAGAAATTCGCCGCTCGGCTGATCCAGCAGGAGCAAACATATGCGAAAAATGTTCGTAGAATGAGCTTTTCAGTGAAGAGCAGCCAGGCACATTTTAGCAAGTTTTACTTGTAAGTGGGGTTGGAAACACTTTTCAGGCTCAGTACTGGGCTCAAAACATGCAGCCCTGATGTCTCTCATGATAGCAGGGGGTTAAGTAGAAATTTGCTGCTCGGCTGACCCTGCAGGAGCAAACTTATGCTAAAAATGTTCGTAGAATGAGCTTTTCAGTGAAGAGCAGCCAGGCACATTTTAGCAAGTTTTACTTGTAAGTGGGGTTGGAAATGCTTTTCAGGCTCAGTACTGGGCTCAAAAGATGCAGCCCTGATTTCTCTCATGATAGCAGGTGGTTAAGTAGAAATTCGCCGCTCGGCTGACCCAGCAGGAACAAACGTATGCCAAAAATGTACGCAGAATGAGCTTTTCAGTGAAGAGCAACCAGGCACATTTTAGCAAGTTTTACTTGAAAGTGGGGTTGAAACGCTTTTCAGGCTCAGTACGGGGCTCAAAACATGCAGCCCTGAGGTCTCTCATGATAGCAGGTGGTTAAGTAGAAATTTGCTGCTCGGCTGACCCAGCAGGAGCAAAGGTATGCCAAAAATGGATGCAGAACCAGCTTTTCAGTGAAGAGCAGCCAGGCACATTTTAGCAAATTTTCACTTGTAAGTGGGGTTGGAAACGCCTTTCAGGCTCACTACTGGGCTCAAAAGATGCAGCCCTGATGTCTCTCATGATAGGAGGTGGTTAAGTAGAAATTCGCCGCTCGGCTGATCCAGCAGGAGCAAACATATGCGAAAAATGTTCGTAGAATGAGCTTTTCAGTGAAGAGCAGCCAGGCACATTTTAGCAAGTTTTACTTGTAAGTGGGGTTGGAAACGCTTTTCAGGCTCAGTACTGGGCTAAAAACATGCAGCCCTGATGTCTCTCATGGTAGCAGGTGGTTAAGTAAAAATTCGCTGCTTGGCTGACCCGGCAGGAGCAAACGTATGCCAAAAATGTACGCAGAATGAGCTTTTCAGTGAAGAGCAGCCAGGCACATTTTAGCGAATTTTACTTGTAAGTGGGGTTGGAAACGCTTTTCAGGCTCAGTACTGGGCTCAAAAGATGCAGCCCTGAGGTCTCTCATGATAGGAGGTGGTTAAGTAGAAATTCGCCGCTCGGCTGATCCAGCAGGAGCAAACATATGCGAAAAATGTTCGTAGAATGAGCTTTTCAGTGAAGAGCAGCCAGGCACATTTTAGCAAGTTTTACTTGTAAGTGGGGCTGGAAACGCTTTTCAGGCTCAGTACTGGGCTCAAAAAATGCAGCCCTGATGTCTCTCATGATAGCAGGTGGTTAAGTAGAAATTCGCTGCTCGGCTGACCCTGCAGGAGCAAGCTTATGCTAAAAATGTTCGTAGAATGAGCTTTTCAGTGAAGAGCAGCCAGGCACATTTTAGCAAGTTTTACTTGTAAGTGGAGTTGGAAATGCTTTTCAGGCTCAGTACTGGGCTCAAAAGATGCAGCCCTGATTTCTCTCATGATAGCAGGTGGTTCAGTAGAAATTCGCCGCTCGGCTGACCCAGCAGGAACAAACGTATGCCAAAAATGTACGCAGAATGAGCTTTTCAGTGAAGAGCAACCAGGCACATTTTAGCAAGTTTTACTTGAAAGTGGGGTTGAAACGCTTTTCAGGCTCAGTACGGGGCTCAAAACATGCAGCCCTGAGGTCTCTCATGATAGCAGGTGGTTAAGTAGAAATTTGCTGCTCGGCTGACCCAGCAGGAGCAAACGTATGCCAAAAATGGATGCAGAACCAGCTTTTCAGTGAAGAGCAGCCAGGCACATTTTAGCAAATTTTCACTTGTAAGTGGGGTTGGAAACGCCTTTCAGGCTCACTACTGGGCTCAAAAGATGCAGCCCTGATGTCTCTCATGATAGCAGGTGTTTAAGTAGAAATTCGCCGCTCGGCTGACCCAGCAGGAGCAAACGTATGCCAAAAACGTACGCAGAATGAGCTTTTCAGTGAAGAGCAACCAGGCACATTTTAGCAAGTTTTACTTGTAAGTGGGGTTGGAAACGCTTTTCAGGCTCAGTACTGGGCTCAAAACATGCAGCCCTGATGTCTCTCATGGTAGTAGGTGGTTAAGTAAAAATTTGCTGCTTGGCTGACCCAGCAGGAGCAAATGTATGCCAAAAATGTACGCAGAATGAGCTTTTCAGTGAAGAGCAGCCTGGCACATTTTAGCAAGTTTCACTTGTAAGTGGGGTTGGAAACGCCTTTCAGGCTCACTACTGGGCTCAAAAGATGCGGCCCTGATGTCTCTCATGAAAGGAGGTGGTTAAGTAGAAATTCGCCGCTCGGCTGATCCAGCAGGAGCAAACATATGCGAAAAATGTTCGTAGAATGAGCTTTTCAGTGAAGAGCAGCCAGGCACATTTTAGCAAGTTTTACTTGTAAGTGGGGTTGGAAACGCTTTTCAGGCTCAGTACTGGGCTCAAAACATGCAGCCCTGATGTCTCTCATGATAGCAGGTGGTTAAGTAGAAATTCGCTGCTCGGCTGACCCTGCAGGAGCAAACTTATGCTAAAAATGTTCGTAGAATGAGCTTTTCGGTGAAGAGCAGTCAGGCACATTTGAGCAAGTTTTACTTGTAAGTGGGGTTGGAAATGCTTTTCAGGCTCAGTACTGGGCTCAAAAGATGCAGCCCTGATTTCTCTCATGATAGCAGGTGGTTAAGTAGAAATTCGCCGCTCGGCTGACCCAGCAGGAACAAACGTATGCCAAACATGTACGCAGAATGAGCTTTTCAGTGAAGAGCAACCAGGCACATTTTAGCAAGTTTTACTTGAAAGTGGGGTTGAAACGCTTGTCAGGCTCAGTACTGGGCTCAAAACATGCAGCCCTGAGGTCTCTCATGATAGCAGGTGGTTAAGTAGAAATTTGCTGCTTGGCTGACCCAGCAGGAGCAAATGTATGCCAAAAATGGATGCAGAACCAGCTTTTCAGTGAAGAGCAGCCAGGCACATTTTAGCAAATTTTCACTTGTAAGTGGGGTTGGAAACGCCTTTCAGGCTCACTACTGGGCTCAAAAGATGCAGCCCTGATGTCTCTCATGATAGCAGGTGTTTAAGTAGAAATTCGCCGCTCGGCTGACCCAGCAGGAGCAAACGTATGCCAAAAATGTACGCAGAATGAGCTTTTCAGTGAAGAGCAACCAGGCACATTTTAGCAAGTTTTACTTGTAAGTGGGGTTGGAAACGCTTTTCAGGCTCAGTACTGGGCTCAAAACATGCAGCCCTGATTTCTCTCATGATAGCAGGTGGTTAAGTAGAAATTCGCCGCTCGGCTGACCCAGCAGGAACAAACGTATGCCAAAAATGTACGCAGAATGAGCTTTTCAGTGAAGAGCAACCAGGCACATTTTAGCAAGTTTTACTTGAAAGTGGGGTTGAAATGCTTTTCAGGCTCAGTACGGGGCTCAAAACATGCAGCCCTGAGGTCTCTCATGATAGCAGGTGGTTAAGTAGAAATTTGCTGCTCGGCTGACCCAGCAGGAGCAAACGTATGCCAAAAATGGATGCAGAACCAGCTTTTCAGTGAAGAGCAGCCAGGCACATTTTAGCAAATTTTCACTTGTAAGTGGGGTTGGAAACGCCTTTCAGGCTCACTACTGGGCTCAAAAGATGCAGCCCTGATGTCTCTCATGATAGGAGGTGGTTAAGTAGAAATTCGCCGCTCGGCTGATCCAGCAGGAGCAAACATATGCGAAAAATGTTCGTAGAATGAGCTTTTCAGTGAAGAGCAGCCAGGCACATTTTAGCAAGTTTTACTTGTAAGTGGGGTTGGAAACGCTTTTCAGGCTCAGTACTGGGCTAAAAACATGCAGCCCTGATGTCTCTCATGGTAGCAGGTGGTTAAGTAAAAATTCGCTGCTTGGCTGACCCGGCAGGAGCAAACGTATGCCAAAAATGTACGCAGACTGAGCTTTTCAGTGAAGAGCAGCCAGGCACATTTTAGCAAGTTTTACTTGTAAGTGGGGTTGGAAACGCTTTTCAGGCTCAGTACTGGGTTCAAAAGATGCAGCCCTGAGGTCTCTCATGATAGGAGGTGGTTAAGTAGAAATTCGCCGCTCGGCTGATCCAGCAGGAGCAAACATATGCGAAAAATGTTCGTAGAATGAGCTTTTCAGTGAAGAGCAGCCAGGCACATTTTAGCACGTTTTACTTGTAAGTGGGGTTGGAAACGCTTTTCAGGCTCAGTACTGGGCTCAAAACATGCAGCCCTGATGTCTCTCATGATAGCAGGTGATTAAGTAGAAATTCGCTGCTCGGCTGACCCTGCAGGAGCAAGCTTATGCTAAAAATGTTCGTAGAATGAGCTTTTCAGTGAAGAGCAGCCAGGCACATTTTAGCAAGTTTTACTTGTAAGTGGGGTTGGAAATGCTTTTCAGGCTCAGTACTGGGCTCAAAAGATGCAGCCCTGATTTCTCTCATGATAGCAGGTGGTTAAGTAGAAATTCGCCGCTCGGCTGACCCAGCAGGAACAAACGTATACCAAAAATGTACGCAGAATGAGCTTTTCAGTGAAGAGCAACCAGGCACATTTTAGCAAGTTTTACTTGAAAGTGGGGTTGAAACGCTTTTCAGGCTCAGTACGGGGCTCAAAACATGCAGCCCTGAGGTCTCTCATGATAGCAGGTGGTTAAGTAGAAATTTGCTGCTCGGCTGACCCAGCAGGAGCAAACGTATGCCAAAAATGGATGCAGAACCAGCTTTTCAGTGAAGAGCAGCCAGGCACATTTTAGCAAATTTTCACTTGTAAGTGGGGTTGGAAACGCCTTTCAGGCTCACTACTGGGCTCAAAAGATGCAGCCCTGATGTCTCTCATGATAGGAGGTGGTTAAGAAGAAATTCGCCGCTCGGCTGATCCAGCAGGAGCAAACATATGCGAAAAATGTTCATAGAATGAGCTTTTCAGTGAAGAGCAGCCAGGCACATTTTAGCAAGTTTTACTTGTAAGTGGGGTTGGAAACGCTTTTCAGGCTCAGTACTGGGCTCAAAACATGCAGCCCTGATGTCTCTCATGATAGCAGGTGGTTAAGTAGAAATTCGCTGCTCGGCTGACCCTGCAGGAGCAAACTTATGCTAAAAATTTTCGTAGAATGAGCTTTTCAGTGAAGAGCAGTCAGGCACATTTTAGCAAGTTTTACTTGTAAGTGGGGTTGGAAATGCTTTTCAGGCTCAGTACTGGGCTCAAAAGATGAAGCCCTGATTTCTCTCATGATAGCAGGTGGTTAAGTAGAAATTCGCCGCTCGGCTGACCCAGCAGGAACAAACGTATGCCAAAAATGTACGCAGAATGAGCTTTTCAGTGAAGAGCAACCAGGCACATTTTAGCAAGTTTTACTTGAAAGTGGGGTTGAAACGCTTTTCAGGCTCAGTACTGGGCTCAAAACATGCAGCCCTGAGGTCTCTCATGATAGCAGGTGGTTAAGTAGAAATTTGCTGCTCGGCTGACCCAGCAGGAGCAAACGTATGCCAAAAATGGATGCAGAACCAGCTTTTCAGTGAAGAGCAGCCAGGCACATTTTAGCAAATTTTCACTTGTAAGTGGGGTTGGAAACGCCTTTCAGGCTCACTACTGGGCTCAAAAGATGCAGCCCTGATGTCTCTCATGATAGCAGGTGTTTAAGTAGAAATTCGCCGCTCGGCTGACCCAGCAGGAGCAAACGTATGCCAAAAATGTACGCAGAATGAGCTTTTCAGTGAAGAGCAACCAGGCACATTTTAGCAAGTTTTACTTGTAAGTGGGGTTGGAAACGCTTTTCAGGCTCAGTACTGGGCTCAAAACATGCAGCCCTGATGTCTCTCATGGTAGTAGGTGGTTAAGTAAAAATTTGCTGCTTGGCTGACCCAGCAGGAGCAAATGTATGCCAAAAATGTACGCAGAATGAGCTTTTCAGTGAAGAGCAGCCTGGCACATTTTAGCAAGTTTTACTTGTAAGTGGGGTTGGAAATGCTTTTCAGGCTCAGTACTGGGCTCAAAAGATGCAGCCCTGAGGTCTCTCATGATAGCAGGTGGTAAAGTAGAAATTCGCTGCTCGGCTGACCCAGCAGGAGCAAACGTATGCCCAAAATGTACGCAGAATGAGCTTTTCAGTGAAGAGCAACCAGGCACATTTTAGCAAGTTTTACTTGTAAGTGGGGTTGAAACGCTTTTCAGGCTCAGTACTGGGCTCAAAACATGCAGCCCTGAGGTCTCTCATGATAGGAGGTGGTTTAGTAGAAATTTGCTGCTCGGCTGACCCAGCAGGAGCAAACGTATGCCAAAAATGTACGCAGAACCAGCTTTTCGGCCTTTCAGCTTTACAACCCCCGCCATTACGATCGCGATCCCCTCAGGATACAAGTTCTTAAATATGGATCGACCGATTAAGGCAGGAGGCGGGTTAGCCATCATACATAAGGAATATCTGAAAGTCACTATTATAGAGAAAAAATGTAGTCCCACTCTAGAAATTATAACTTTCAGAATTAATCTCTCCACTAAAATAGCCAAGAAAGGTGCACTTATATACCGCCCACCGGGACCATGTGCAGGGTTCTCCCTCTCCCTCATGGAATCACTAGCCCCTTACCTTAGAGCCAAAGAAGACTTCGTCCTCTTAGGTGATTTTAATATACATGTAGACAACCCGGAACTTGCGGAAACAAAAGCTTTGCTTGCAGACATGTCTACACTAGGGCTTCAACTCCATAACTCCGATCCCACCCATGAAGGGGGACACCTCCTTGATTTACTATTCTCGAATCGCCCCACTTTGCCTTGTAAAGCCACCTCTCAGCTGGATTGGACAGACCACTATCTGTTAGAATTTGACCTTCCAACAACAAATAAACGGCCACCCAACAAAACTCTTCCTCCCATATGGCGGCGTCAGTGGCATAAAGTCACTACAGAAGGACTACAGAAGATCTGGGAAAAACCCAAATCCCTTGCAACAGATAAAGTAGAAGATACGTTAATCAGATTCAAGGATTCTTTAATGAAGGCAATAGATAAGCTAGCCCCGTTAAAACTTCACAAACAATTTCCCACCCACAAAAAGGAGAAATGGTACACAGACATATTAAGAACTGAGAAGCAAGGGTGCAGAAGACTGGAAAAAAAGTGGAGGAGGTCACACCTCGTAGAGGATAGGAAAGCCTATTTAGAAGCCCAATCGAAATACTATAAAAACATCAGAAAGGCTCGTAAGAATAGTTTGGCCCAACAACTGTTAGAGGCAGGTAACTCCTCGAAGGAATTATATAAGATACTTGAATCCTTTGTAAAACCTATAGCATGTGTAAGCTCGGATGATTTCTCACTGCCACTCTGTAATGAGATATCCCTGTACTTCGAGAGTAAAATCAACACCATATATGATAAAATCTTGAAAGCCACTCCTGCCAACAGTGGCTACCCTGCCCCCTCTGTATTGCAACAAAAAACAGTATCACTACTTTCCTTTCCCCTAGTATCTAACACCGATCTCCCCCTTTTAATTAACCATATAAAATCTGGCTCCCCTAATGACATCATACCTGCGAAAATGATGGCCCCTCTAAACTCCTTCCTAGGCCCATTCATACAAACCATCTTAAATCAATCCCTTAGCGAAGGACAGGTGCCATCTGAGTGGAAACAAGCAGTAGTCAATCCAATTCGGAAAAATACCACACTACCTTGATCTGACTTATCAAACCTCAGACCCATCTCCCTCCTACCCTACCTCAGTAAACTCACCGAGAAGCATGTTAACGAATTACGTCGAGGCAGCGGAGGGCCTGGACCCATCTCAATCTGGTTTCAGGCCCAATCACAGCACTGAATCAGCCCTCCTCTCCGTGACCGACATCATCAGGATGTCACTGGACAGGGGGGAATCAGTGATTCTAGTGCTGTTAGACTTATCCGCTGCCTTCGACACGGTATCACATGAACTTCTTCTCGAAAGACTGAGTGATGTGGGGGTAGGAGGTACGGCTCTATCATGGCTGCAAAGCTTTCTCTCTGGCCGTACTCAAGGTGTCAGACTGGGCTCTCATTCTTCACCATCAAGAGTGCTAACTAAGGGAGTGCCACAGGGCTCGTGCCTCAGCCCCACGCTTTTTAACATTTATGTGGCCCCCTTAGCTAATTTGATAAGATCTTTCGGATTTACTCCTGTGTCATACGCTGATGACACCCAGCTTTTATTCCCCTTTCAAACTCTCACACCGGCAATTCAGTCATCATTTGCGGATGGGATGAGAGCAGTAGCACATTGGATGGCTCAAAATTTTCTTCAATGCAATGTGTCCAAAACCGAGGTTATGCTGTTTGGAGGGGCGACTCTTCTTTGGTCCCCAGAATGGTGGCCCTCGGAGCTAGGCCCCATTCCCACACCCAAACCAATAGCAAAAAACCTTGGCATCAAACTAGACCAGGCGCTCCTGCTTAAGGAGCACACCACGCAAGTGGCAGGTGCTTGCCTCCATGTGGTGGGGCTTTTGAGACGCGCCTTCCCATTTCTTCCAGATAGTCATAGAAAAACTCTCATCCAAACTCTTATAATAAGCAGAATGGACTACTGCAACGGACTATATATATCAGCAAATGAAGAAAAGCTAGATAAACTTCAGGTTGTCCAAAATACGGCAGCTAGACTGGCCCTCAATGCCCCTCCCTGAACGCCTTCCCGCCCTTTACTTCGCCAACTTCACTGGCTACCAGTAAAGCAGCGCATTAAATTTAAAATCTGTAATATTATACATAGATGTCTGTTTGGTACTAGCCCCAGTTATCTAAAAGAAAAATGTATACCCTACATCCCTGGACGCACTCTACGTTCCAGCAACCATCTACTGCTACAGGTCCCAAAGATAAGAAGAGCCAGACAGGGAGGTCGAGCCCTGTCTTATAAAGGACCTATCCTCTGGAACTCTCTACCCACCGAACTGAAACAGATCAGGAATTTAGAACCATTTAGGAAGAAACTGAAAATGTACCTCCTTACTTTGCCTTAAAATTTATTTGACCTCCCCTCTTCAGCTCTAATTCATACAGTAAACTGTTTAAATGCAAGTAACAGCGCAGAGATATCCCTTCGGGAATTGACTCAGGCACTTAACAAGCAAATAAATAAATAAATAAATAAAAGAGCAGCCAGGCACATTTCAGCAAGTTTTACTTATAAGTGGTGTTGGAAACGCTTTTCAGGCTCAGTACTGGGGTCAAAACATGCAGCCCTGATGTCTCTCATGATAGCAGGTGGTTAAGTAAAAATTCGCTGCTCGGCTGACCCAGCAGGAGCAAACGTATGCCAAAAATGTATGCAGAACCATCTTTTCAGTGAAGAGCAGCCAGGCACATTTTAGCAAGTTTTACTTGTAAGAGGTGTTGGAAACGCTTTTCAGGCTCCAGTACCGGGCTCAAAAGATGCAGCCCTGATGTCTCTCATGATAGCAGGTTGTTAAGTAGAAATTCGCCGCTCGGCTGACCCAGCAGGAGCAAACGTATGCCAAAATTGTACGCAGAATGAGCTTTTCAGTGAAGAGCAACCAGGCACATTTTAGCAAGTTTTACTTGTAAGTGGGGTTGGAAACGCTTTTCAGGCTCAGTACTGGGCTCAAAAGATGCAGCCCTGAGGTCTCTCATGATAGGAGGTGGTTAAGTAGAAATTCGCCGCTCGGCTGATCCAGCAGGAGCAAACATATGCGAAAAATGTTCGTAGAATGAGCTTTTCAGTGAAGAGCAGCCAGGCACATTTTAGCAAGTTTTACTTGTAAGTGGGGTTGGAAACGCTTTTCAGGTTCAGTACTGGGCTCAAAACATGCAGCCCTGATGTCTCTCATGATAACAGGTGGTTAAGTAGAAATTCGCTGCTCGGCTGACCCTGCAGGAGCAAACGTATGCTAAAAATGTTCGTAGAATGAGCTTTTCAGTAAAGAGCAGCCAGGCACATTTTAGCAAGTTTTACTTGTAAGTGGGGTTGGAAATGCTTTTCAGGCTCAGTACTGGGCTCAAAAGATTCAGCCCTGATTTCTCTCATGATAGCAGGTGGTTAAGTAGAAATTCGCCGCTCGGCTGACCCAGCAGGAACAAACGTATGCCAAAAATGTACGCAGAATGAGCTTTTCAGTGAAGAGCAACCAGGCACATTTTAGCAAGTTTTACTTGAAAGTGGGGTTGAAACGCTTTTCAGGCTCAGTACTGGGCTCAAAACATGCAGCACTGAGCTCTCTCTTGATAGGAGGTGGTCAAGTAGAAATTTGCTGCTCAGCTGACCCAGCAGGAGTAAACGTATGCCAAAAATGTAGGCAGAACCAGCTTTTCAGTGAAGAGCAGCCAGGCACATTTTAGCAAGTTTTACTTGTAAGTGGGGTTGGAAACGCTTTTCAGGCTCAGTACTGGGCTTAAAACATGCAGCCCTGATGTCTCTCATGATAGCAGGTGGTTAAGTAGAAATTTGCTGCTCGGCTGACCCAGCAGGAGCAAACGTATGCCAAAAATGGATGCAGAGCCAGCTTTTCAGTGAAGAGCAGCCAGGCACATTTTAGCAAATTTTCACTTGTAAGTGGGGTTGGAAACGCCTTTCAGGCTCACTACTGGGCTCAAAAGATGCAGCCCTGATGTCTCTCATGATAGCAGGTGTTTAAGTAGAAATTCGCTGCTCGGCTGACCCGGCAGGAGCAAACGTATGCCAAAAATGTACGCAGAATGAGCTTTTCAGTGAAGAGCAACCAGGCACATTTTAGCAAGTTTTACTTGTAAGTGGGGTTGGAAACGCTTTTCAGGCTCAGTACTGGGATCAAAACATGCAGCCCTGATGTCTCTCATGATAGCAGGTGGTTAAGTAGAAATTCGCTGCTCGGCTGACCCTGCAGGAGCAAACGTTTGCCAAAAATGTACGTAGAATGAGCTTTTCAGTGAATAGCAGCCAGGCACATTACATTTTAGCAAGTTTTACTTGTAAGAGGGGTTGGAAACGCTTTTCAGGCTCAGTACTGGGCTCAAAAGATGCAGCCCTGATGTCTCTCATGATAGCAGGTGGTTAAGTAGAAATTCGCCTCTCGGCTGACCCAGCAGGAGCAAACGTATGCCAAAAATGTACGCAGAATGAGCTTTTCAGTGAAGAGCAGCCAGGCACATTTTAGCAAATTTTACTTGTAAGTGGGGTTGGAAACGTTTTTCAGGCTCAGTACTGGGCTCAAAACATGCAGCCCTGATGTCTCTCATGATAGCAGGTGGTTAAGTAGAAATTCGCTGCTCGGCTGACCCGGCAGGAGCAAACGTATGCCAAAAATGTACGCAGAATGAGCTTTTCAGTGAAGAGCAGCCAGGCACATTTTAGCAAGTTTTACTTGTAAGTGGGGTTGGAAACACTTTTCAGGCTCAGTACTGTGCTCAAAAGATGCAGCCCTGAGGTCTCTCATGATAGGAGGTGGTTAAGTAGAAATTCGCCGCTCGGCTGATCCAGCAGGAGCAAACATATGCGAAAAATGTTCGTAGAATGAGCTTTTCAGTGAAGAGCAGCCAGGCACATTTTAGCAAGTTTTATTTGTAAGTGGGGTTGGAAACACTTGTCAGGCTCAGTACTGGGCTCAAAACATGCAGCCCTGATGTCTCTCATGATAGCAGGTGGTTAAGTACAAATTCGCTGCTCGGCAGACCCTGCAGGAGTAAACGTATGCTAAAAATGTTCGTAGAATGAGCTTTTTAGTGAAGAGCAGCCAGGCACATTTTAGCAAGTTTTACTTGTAAGTGGGGTTGGAAATGCTTTTCAGGCTCAGTACTGGGCTCAAAAGATGCAGCCCTGATTTCTCTCATGATAGCAGGTGGTTAAGTAGAAATTCGCCGCTCGGCTGACCCAGCAGGAACAAACGTATGCCAAAAATGTACGCAGAATGAGCTTTTCAGTGAAGAGCAACCAGGCACATTTTAGCAAGTTTTACTTGAAAGTGGGGTTGAAACGCTTTTCAGGCTCAGTACTGGGCTCAAAACATGCAGCCCTGAGGTCTCTCTTGATAGGAGGTGGTTAAGTAGAAATTTGCTGCTCAGCTGACCCAGCAGGAGCAAACGTATGCCAAAAATGTACGCAGAACCAGCTTTTCAGTGAAGAGCAGCCAGGCACATTTTAGCAAGTTTTACTTGTAAGTGGGGTTGGAAACGCTTTTCAGGCTCAGTACTGGGCTCAAAACATGCAGCCCTGATGTCTCTCATGATAGCAGGTGGTTAAGTAGAAATTTGCTGTTTGGCTGACCCAGCAGGAGCAAACGTATGCCAAAAATGGATCCAGAACCAGCTTTTCAGTGAAGAGCAGCCAGGCACATTTTAGCAAATTTTCACTTGTAAGTGTTATGTTATGTTATGTTAATATTTTATTAAGCGCAAACAGCTGCCCCAGCAATGAGGCGTCCCGGCGCTGAACCATAAACAGAACCTGAAGGGAAGGGGAGGAGGGAGAGGAAGCACAGGAAGATTATATTAGGGAGTACAGAAATGTTTTAATCGCCTTGCGAAAGGCCAACAAGTTGGTTAGGGAGCAAATGTGGGGGGGCAAGGAATCCCAAAGCTTCGCCACCAAAGCTCTGAAAGAACGGCCACCCATTCTGCTTAGTCTTGTACGAGGGATAACCACCAAGTGTTGACCTAGGGAGCGTAAAGCACGCTGGGGGGTGTAAGGCTCTAGGAGTGGGCGTAGGAGTCCGGGACAGTCAGATCTAAGAATTTTAAAAGCAGTGGTGAGAGCCTTGAATTGAACTCGGGCTTCAATACGCAGCCAGTGTAACTTCTGGATGGTATTTCTGGCAGAGCAAGTGGGGTTGGAAACGCCTTTCAGGCTCAATACTGGGCTCAAAAGATGCAGCCCTGATGTCTCTCATGATAGCAGGTGGTTAAGTAGAAATTCGCTGCTCGGCTGACCCTGCAGGACCAAACGTATGCTAAAAATGTACGCAGAATTAGCTTTTCAGCGAAGAGCAACCAGGCACATTTTAGCAACTTTTACTTGTAAGTGGGGTTGGAAACGCTTTTCAGACTCAGTACTGGGATCAAAACATGCAGCCCTGATGTCTCTCATGATAGCAGGTGGTTAAGTAGAAATTCGCTGCTCGGCTGACCCTGCAGGAGCAAACGTTTGCCAAAAATCTACGTAGAATGAGCTTTTCAGTGAATAGCAGCCAGGCACATTACATTTTAGCAAGTTTTACTTGTAAGAGGGGTTGGAAACGCTTTTCAGGCTCAGTACTGGGCTAAAAAGATGCAGCCCTGATGTCTCTCATGATAGCAGGTGGTTAAGTAGAAATTCGCTGCTCGGCTGACCCGGCAGGAGCAAACGTATGCCAAAAATGTACGTAGAATGAGATTTTCAGTGAATAGTAGCCAGGCACATTTTAGCAAGTTTTACTTGTAAGTGGGGATAGAAACGCTTTTTAGGTTCAGTACTGGGCTCAAAAGATGCAGCCCTGATGTCTCTCATGATAGCAGGTGGTTAAGTAGAAATTCGCTGCTCGGCTGACCCTGCAGGAGCAAACGTATGCTAAAAATGTTCGTAGAATGAGATTTTAAGTGAAGAGCAGCCTGGCACATTTTAGCAAGTTTTACTTGTAAGGGGGGTTGGAAACGCTTTTCCATACTCAATACTGGGCTCAAAAGATGCAGCCCTGATGTCTCTCATGATAGCAGGTGGTTAAGTAGAAATTCGCTGCTCGGCTGAACCAGCAGGAGCAAACGTATGCGAAAAATGTTCGTAGAATGAGTTTTTCAGTGAAGAGCAGCCTGGCACATTTTAGCAAGTTTTACTTGTAAGTGGGGATGGAAACGCTTTTTAGGCTCAGTACTGGGCTCAAAAGATGCAGCCCTGATGTCTCTCATGATAGCAGGTGGTTAAGTAGAAATTTGCTGCTCGGCTGACCCTGCAGGATCAAACGTATGCTAAAAATGTTCGTAGAATGAGATTTTCAGTGAAGAGCAGCCAGGCACATTTTAACAAGTTTTACTTGTAAGTGGGGTTGGAAACGCTTTTCAGGCTCAATACTGGGCTCAAAACATGCATCTCTGATGTCTCTCATGACAGCAGGTGGTTAAGTAGAAATTCGCTGCTCGGCTGACCCTGCAGGAGCAAACGTATGCAAAAAATGTTCGTAGAATGAGTTTTTCAGTGAAGAGCAGCCTGGCACATTTTAGCAAGTTTTACTTGTAAGTGGGGATGGAAACGCTTTTTAGGCTCAGTACTGGGCTCAAAAGATGCAGCCCTGATGTCTCTCATGATAGCAGGTGGTTAAGTAGAAATTTGCTGCTCGGCTGACCCTGCAGGATCAAACGTATGCTAAAAATGTTCGTAGAATGAGATTTTCAGTGAAGAGCAGCCAGGCACATTTTAACAAGTTTTACTTGTAAGTGGGGTTGGAAACGCTTTTCAGGCTCAGTACTGGGCTCAAAAGATGCAGCCCTGATGTCTCTCATGATAGCAGGTGGTTAAGTAGAAATTCGCTGCTCGGCTGACCCTGCAGGAGCAAACGTATGCTAAAAATGTTCATAGAATGAGATTTTCAGTGAAGAGCAGCCTGGCACATTTTAGCAAGTTTTACTTGTAAGGGGGGTTGGAAACGCTTTTCCATACTCAATACTGGGCTCAAAAGATGCAGCCCTGATGTCTCTCATGATAGCAGGTGGTTAAGTAGAAATTCGCTGCTCGGCTGACCCTGCAGGAGCAAACGTATGCTAAAAATGTTCGTAGAATGAGATTTTCAGTGAAGAGCAGCCAGGCACATTTTAGAAAGTTTTACTTGTAAGTGGGGTTGGAAACGCTTTTCAGGCTCAATACTGGGCTCAAAACATGCATCTCTGATATCTCTCATGATAGCAGGTGGTTAAGTAGAAATTCGCTGCTCGGCTGACCCTGCAGGAGCAAACGTATGCAAAAAATGTTCGTAGAATGAGTTTTTCAGTGAAGAGCAGCCAGGCACATTTTAGCAAGTTTTACTTGTAAGTGGGGTTGGAAACGCTTTTCAGGCTCAGTACTGGGCTCAAAGATGCAGCCCTGATGTCTCTCATGATAGCAGGTGGTTAAGTAGAAATTCGCTGCTCGGCTGACCCAGCATGAACAAACGTATGCCAAAAATGTACGTAGAATGAGATTTTCAGTGAATAGCAGCCAGGCACATTTTAGCAAGTTTTACTTGTAAGTGGGGTTGGAAACGCTTTTCGGGCTCAATACTGGGCTCAAAAGATGCAGCCCTGATGTCTCTCATGATAGCAGGTGGTTAAGTGGAAATTCGCTGCTCGGCTGACCCTGCAGGAGCAAACGTATGCTAAAAATGTTCGTAGAATGAGATTTTCAGTGAAGAGCAGCCAGGCACATTTTAGCAAGTTTTACTTGTAAGTGGGGTTGGAAATGCTTTTCAGGCTCAGTACTGGCCTCAAAAGATGCAGCCCTGATGTCTCTCATGATAGCAGGTGGTTAAGTAGAAATTCGCTGCTCGGCTGACCCTGCAGGAGCAAACATATGCGAAAAATGTACGTAGAATGAGCTTTTCAGTGAAGAGCAGCCAGGCACATTTTAGCAAGTTTTACTTGTAAGGGGGGTTGGAAACGCTTTTCCATACTCAATACTGGGCTCAAAAGATGCAGCCCTGATGTCTCTCATGATAGCAGGTGGTTAAGTAGAAATTCGCTGCTCGGCTGACCCTGCAGGAGCAAACGTATGCGAAAAATGTTCGTAGAATGAGATTTTCAGTGAAGAGCAGCCAGGCACATTTTAGCAAGTTTTACTTGTAAGTGGGGTTGGAAACGCTTTTCAGGCTCAATACTGGGCTCAAAACATGCAGCCCTGATGTCTCTCATGATAGCAGGTGGTTAAGTAGAAATTCGCTGCTCGGCTGACCCTGCAGGAGCAAACGTATGCGTACGTAGAATGAGATTTTCAGTGAAGAGCAGCCTGGCACATTTTAGCAAGTTTTACTTGTAAGTGGGGTTGGAAACGCTTTTCCATACTCAATACTGGGCTCAAAAGATGCAGCCCTGATGTCTCTCATGATAGCAGGTGGTTAAGTAGAAATTCGCTGCTCGGCTGAACCAGCAGGAGCAAACGTATGCCAAAAATGTACGTAGAATGAGATTTTCAGTGAATAGCAGCCAGGCACATTTTAGCAAGTTTTACTTGTAAGTGGGGATGGAAACGCTTTTTAGGCTCAGTACTGGGCTCAAAAGATGCAGCCCTGATGTCTCTCATGATAGCAGGTGGTTAAGTAGAAATTCGCTGCTCGGCTGACCCTGCAGGATCAAACGTATGCTAAAAATGTTCGTAGAATGAGATTTTCAGTGAAGAGCAGCCAGGCACATTTTAACAAGTTTTACTTGTAAGTGGGGTTGGAAACGCTTTTCAGGCTCAGTACTGGGCTCAAAAGATGCAGCCCTGATGTCTCTCATGATAGCAGGTGGTTAAGTAGAAATTCGCTGCTCGGCTGACCCTGCAGGAGCAAACGTATGCTAAAAATGTTCGTAGAATGAGATTTTCAGTGAAGAGCAGCCTGGCACATTTTAGCAAGTTTTACTTGTAAGGGGGGTTGGAAACGCTTTTCCATACTCAATACTGGGCTCAAAAGATGCAGCACTGATGTCTCTCATGATAGCAGGTGGTTAAGTAGAAATTCGCTGCTCGGCTGACCCTGCAGGAGCAAACGTATGCTAAAAATGTTCGTAGAATGAGATTTTCAGTGAAGAGCAGCCAGGCACATTTTAGAAAGTTTTACTTGTAAGTGGGGTTGGAAACGCTTTTCAGGCTCAATACTGGGCTCAAAACATGCATCTCTGATGTCTCTCATGATAGCAGGTGGTTAAGTAGAAATTCGCTGCTCGGCTGACCCTGCAGGAGCAAACGTATGCAAAAAATGTTCGTAGAATGAGTTTTTCAGTGAAGAGCAGCCAGGTACATTTTAGCAAGTTTTACTTGTAAGTGGGGTTGGAAACGCTTTTCAGGCTCAGTACTGGGCTCAAAGATGCAGCCCTGATGTCTCTCATGATAGCAGGTGGTTAAGTAGAAATTCGCTGCTCGGCTGACCCAGCATGAACAAACGTATGCCAAAAATGTACGTAGAATGAGATTTTCAGTGAATAGCAGCCAGGCACATTTTAGCAAGTTTTACTTGTAAGTGGGGTTGGAAACGCTTTTCAGGCTCAATACTGGGCTCAAAAGATGCAGCCCTGATGTCTCTCATGATAGCAGGTGGTTAAGTGGAAATTCGCTGCTCGGCTGACCCTGCAGGAGCAAACGTATGCTAAAAATGTTCGTAGAATGAGATTTTCAGTGAAGAGCAGCCAGGCACATTTTAGCAAGTTTTACTTGTAAGTGGGGTTGGAAACGCTTTTCAGGCTCAATACTGGGCTCAAAAGATGCAGCCCTGATGTCTCTCATGATAGCAGGTGGTTAAGTAGAAATTCGCTGCTCGGCTGACCCTGCAGGAGCAAACGTATGCTAAAAATGTTCGTAGAATGAGATTTTCAGTGAAGAGCAGCCAGGCACATTTTAGCAAGTTTTACTTGTAAGTGGGGTTGGAAATGCTTTTCAGGCTCAGTACTGGCCTCAAAAGATGCAGCCCTGATGTCTCTCATGATAGCAGGTGGTTAAGTAGAAATTCGCTGCTCGGCTGACCCTGCAGGAGCAAACATATGCGAAAAATGTACGTAGAATGAGCTTTTCAGTGAAGAGCAGCCAGGCACATTTTAGCAAGTTTTACTTGTAAGGGGGGTTGGAAACGCTTTTCCATACTCAATACTGGGCTCAAAAGATGCAGCCCTGATGTCTCTCATGATAGCAGGTGGTTAAGTAGAAATTCGCTGCTCGGCTGACCCTGCAGGAGCAAACGTATGCGAAAAATGTTCGTAGAATGAGATTTTCAGTGAAGAGCAGCCAGGCACATTTTAGCAAGTTTTACTTGTAAGTGGGGTTGGAAACGCTTTTCAGGCTCAATACTGGGCTCAAAACATGCAGCCCTGATGTCTCTCATGATAGCAGGTGGTTAAGTAGAAATTCGCTGCTCGGCTGACCCTGCAGGAGCAAACGTATGCGTACGTAGAATGAGATTTTCAGTGAAGAGCAGCCTGGCACATTTTAGCAAGTTTTACTTGTAAGTGGGGTTGGAAACGCTTTTCCATACTCAATACTGGGCTCAAAAGATGCAGCCCTGATGTCTCTCATGATAGCAGGTGGTTAAGTAGAAATTCGCTGCTCGGCTGAACCAGCAGGAGCAAACGTATGTCAAAAATGTACGTAGAATGAGATTTTCAGTGAATAGCAGCCAGGCACATTTTAGCAAGTTTTACTTGTAAGTGGGGATGGAAATGCTTTTTAGGCTCAGTACTGGGCTCAAAAGATGCAGCCCTGATGTCTCTCATGATAGCAGGTGGTTAAGTAGAAATTCGCTGCTCGGCTGACCCTGCAGGATCAAACGTATGCTAAAAATGTTCGTAGAATGAGATTTTCAGTGAAGAGCAGCCAGGCACATTTTAACAAGTTTTACTTGTAAGTGGGGTTGGAAACGCTTTTCAGGCTCAGTACTGGGCTCAAAAGATGCAGCCCTGATGTCTCTCATGATAGCAGGTGGTTAAGTAGAAATTCGCTGCTCGGCTGACCCTGCAGGAGCAAACGTATGCTAAAAATGTTCGTAGAATGAGATTTTCAGTGAAGAGCAGCCTGGCACATTTTAGCAAGTTTTACTTGTAAGGGGGGTTGGAAACGCTTTTCCATACTCAATACTGGGCTCAAAAGATGCAGCCCTGATGTCTCTCATGATAGCAGGTGGTTAAGTAGAAATTCGCTGCTCGGCTGAACCAGCAGGAGCAAACGTATGCGAAAAATGTTCGTAGAATGAGTTTTTCAGTGAAGAGCAGCCTGGCACATTTTAGCAAGTTTTACTTGTAGGTGGGGATGGAAACGCTTTTTAGGCTCAGTACTGGGCTCAAAAGATGCAGCCCTGATGTCTCTCATGATAGCAGGTGGTTAAGTAGAAATTCGCTGCTCGGCTGACCCTGCAGGATCAAACGTATGCTAAAAATGTTCGTAGAATGAGATTTTCAGTGAAGAGCAGCCAGGCACATTTTAACAAGTTTTACTTGTAAGTGGGGTTGGAAACGCTTTTCAGGCTCAGTACTGGGCTCAAAAGATGCAGCCCTGATGTCTCTCATGATAGCAGGTGGTTAAGTAGAAATTCGCTGCTCGGCTGACCCTGCAGGAGCAAACGTATGCTAAAAATGTTCATAGAATGAGATTTTCAGTGAAGAGCAGCCTGGCACATTTTAGCAAGTTTTACTTGTAAGGGGGGTTGGAAACGCTTTTCCATACTCAATACTGGGCTCAAAAGATGCAGCCCTGATGTCTCTCATGATAGCAGGTGGTTAAGTAGAAATTCGCTGCTCGGCTGACCCTGCAGGAGCAAACGTATGCTAAAAATGTTCGTAGAATGAGATTTTCAGTGAAGAGCAGCCAGGCACATTTTAGCAAGTTTTACTTGTAAGTGGGGTTGGAAACGCTTTTCAGGCTCAATACTGGGCTCAAAACATGCATCTCTGATGTCTCTCATGATAGCAGGTGGTTAAGTAGAAATTCGCTGCTCGGCTGACCCTGCAGGAGCAAACGTATGCAAAAAATGTTCGTAGAATGAGTTTTTCAGTGAAGAGCAGCCAGGCACATTTTAGCAAGTTTTACTTGTAAGTGGGGTTGGAAACGCTTTTCAGGCTCAGTACTGGGCTCAAAGATGCAGCCCTGATGTCTCTCATGATAGCAGGTGGTTAAGTAGAAATTCGCTGCTCGGCTGACCCAGCAGGAACAAACGTATGCCAAAAATGTACGTAGAATGAGATTTTCAGTGAATAGCAGCCAGGCACATTTTAGCAAGTTTTACTTGTAAGTGGGGTTGGAAACGCTTTTCAGGCTCAATACTGGGCTCAAAAGATGCAGCCCTGATGTCTCTCATGATAGCAGGTGGTTAAGTGGAAATTCGCTGCTCGGCTGACCCTGCAGGAGCAAACGTATGCTAAAAATGTTCGTAGAATGAGATTTTCAGTGAAGAGCAGCCAGGCACATTTTAGCAAGTTTTACTTGTAAGTGGGGATGGAAACGCTTTTTAGGCTCAGTACTGGGCTCAAAAGATGCAGCCCTGATGTCTCTCATGATAGAAGGTGTTTAAGTAGAAATACGCTGCTCGGCTGACCCTGCAGGAGCAAACGTATGCTAAAAATGTTCGTAGAATGAGATTTTCAGTGAATAGCAGCCAGGCACATTTTAGCAAGTTTTACTTGTAAGTGGGGTTGGAAACGCTTTTCAGGCTCAATACTGGGCTCAAAAGATGCAGCCCTGATGTCTCTCATGATAGCAGGTGGTTAAGTAGAAATTCGCTGCTCGGCTGACCCTGCAGGAGCAAACGTATGCTAAAAATGTTCGTAGAATGAGATTTTCAGTGAAGAGCAGCCAGGCACATTTTAGCAAGTTTTACTTGTAAGTGGGGTTGGAAATGCTTTTCAGGCTCAGTACTGGCCTCAAAAGATGCAGCCCTGATGTCTCTCATGATAGCAGGTGGTTAAGTGGAAATTCGCTGCTCGGCTGATCCAGCAGGAGCAAACATATGCGAAAAATGTACGTAGAATGAGCTTTTCAGTGAAGAGCAGCCAGGCACATTTTAGCAAGTTTTACTTGTAAGGGGGGTTGGAACGCTTTTCCATACTCAATACTGGGCTCAAAAGATGCAGCCCTGATGTCTCTCTTGATAGCAGGTGGTTAAGTAGAAATTCGCTGCTCGGCTGAACCAGCAGGAGCAAACGTATGCGAAAAATGTTCGTAGAATGAGTTTTTCAGTGAAGAGCAGCCAGGCACATTTTAGCAAGTTTTACTTGTAAGTGGGGATGGAAACGCTTTTCAGGCTCAGTACTGGGCTCAAAAGAAGCAGCCCTGATGTCTCTCATGATAGCAGGTGGTTAAGTAGAAATTCGCTGCTCGGCTGACCCGGCAGGAACAAACGTATGCCAAAAATGTACGTAGAATGAGATTTTCAGTGAATAGTAGCCAGGCACATTTTAGCAAGTTTTACTTGTAAGTGGGGATAGAAACGCTTTTTAGGTTCAGTACTGGGCTCAAAAGATGCAGCCCTGATGTCTCTCATGATAGCAGGTGGTTAAGTAGAAATTCGCTGCTCGGCTGACCCTGCAGGAGCAAACGTATGCTAAAAATGTTCGTAGAATGAGATTTTCAGTGAAGAGCAGCCTGGCACATTTTAGCAAGTTTTACTTGTAAGGGGGGTTGGAAACGCTTTTCCATACTCAATACTGGGCTCAAAAGATGCAGCCCTGATGTCTCTCATGATAGCAGGTGGTTAAGTAGAAATTCGCTGCTCGGCTGAACCAGCAGGAGCAAACGTATGCGAAAAATGTTCGTAGAATGAGTTTTTCAGTGAAGAGCAGCCTGGCACATTTTAGCAAGTTTTACTTGTAAGTGGGGATGGAAACGCTTTTTAGGCTCAGTACTGGGCTCAAAAGATGCAGCCCTGATGTCTCTCATGATAGCAGGTGGTTAAGTAGAAATTCGCTGCTCGGCTGACCCTGCAGGATCAAACGTATGCTAAAAATGTTCGTAGAATGAGATTTTCAGTGAAGAGCAGCCAGGCACATTTTAACAAGATTTACTTGTAAGTGGGGTTGGAAACGCTTTTCAGGCTCAGTACTGGGCTCAAAAGATGCAGCCCTGATGTCTCTCATGATAGCAGGTGGTTAAGTAGAAATTCGCTGCTCGGCTGACCCTGCAGGAGCAAACGTATGCTAAAAATGTTCATAGAATGATATTTTCAGTGAAGAGCAGCCTGGCACATTTTAGCAAGTTTTACTTGTAAGGGGGGTTGGAAACGCTTTTCCATACTCAATACTGGGCTCAAAAGATGCAGCCCTGATGTCTCTCATGATAGCAGGTGGTTAAGTAGAAATTCGCTGCTCGGCTGACCCTGCAGGAGCAAACGTATGCTAAAAATGTTCGTAGAATGAGATTTTCAGTGAAGAGCAGCCAGGCACATTTTAGCAAGTTTTACTTGTAAGTGGGGTTGGAAACGCTTTTCAGGCTCAATACTGGGCTCAAAACATGCAGCCCTGATGTCTCTCATGATAGCAGGTGGTTAAGTAGAAATTCGCTGCTCGGCTGACCCTGCAGGAGCAAACGTATGCGTACGTAGAATGAGATTTTCAGTGAATAGCAGCCAGGCACATTTTAGCAAGTTTTACTTGTAAGTGGGGTTGGAAATGCTTTTCAGGCTCAGTACTGGGCTCAAAGATGCATCCCTGATGTCTCTCATGATAGCAGGTGGTTAAGTAGAAATTCGCTGCTCGGCTGACCCAGCAGGAACAAACGTATGCCAAAAATGTACGTAGAATGAGATTTTCAGTGAATAGCAGCCAGGCACATTTTAGCAAGTTTTACTTGTAAGTGGGGATGGAAACACTTTTTAGGCTCAGTACTGGGCTCAAAAGATGCAGCCCTGATGTCTCTCATGATAGAAGGTGTTTAAGTAGAAATACGCTGCTCGGCTGACCCTGCAGGAGCAAACGTATGCTAAAAATGTACGTAGAATGAGATTTTCAGTGAATAGCAGCCAGGCACATTTTAGCAAGTTTTACTTGTAAGTGGGGATGGAAACACTTTTTAGGCTCAGTACTGGGCTCAAAAGATGCAGCCCTGATGTCTCTCATGATAGAAGGTGTTTAAGTAGAAATACACTGCTCGGCTGACCCTGCAGGAGCAAACGTATGCTAAAAATGTTCGTAGAATGAGATTTTCAGTGAATAGCAGCCAGGCACATTTTAGCAAGTTTTACTTGTAAGTGGGGTTGGAAACGCTTTTCAGGCTCAATACTGGGCTCAAAAGATGCAGCCCTGATGTCTCTCATGATAGCAGGTGGTTAAGTAGAAATTCGCTGCTCGGCTGACCCAGCAGGAGCAAACGTATGCTAAAAATGTTCGTAGAATGAGATTTTCAGTGAAGAGCAGCCTGGCACATTTTAGCAAGTTTTACTTGTAAGGGGGGGTTGGAAACGCTTTTCCATACTCAATACTGGGCTCAAAAGATGCAGCCCTGATGTCTCTCATGATAGCAGGTGGTTAAGTAGAAATTCGCTGCTCGGCTGAACCAGCAGGAGCAAACGTATGCGAAAAATGTTCGTAGAATGAGTTTTTCAGTGAAGAGCAGCCAGGCACATTTTAGCAAGTTTTACTTGTAAGTGGGGATGGAAACGCTTTTCAGGCTCAGTACTGGGCTCAAAAGAAGCAGCCCTGATGTCTCTCATGATAGCAGGTGGTTAAGTAGAAATTCGCTGCTCGGCTGACCCGGCAGGAACAAACGTATGCCAAAAATGTACGTAGAATGAGATATTCAGTGAATAGTAGCCAGGCACATTTTAGCAAGTTTTACTTGTAAGTGGGGATAGAAACGCTTTTTAGGTTCAGTACTGGGCTCAAAAGATGCAGCCCTGATGTCTCTCATGATAGCAGGTGGTTAAGTAGAAATTCGCTGCTCGGCTGACCCTGCAGGAGCAAACGTATGCTAAAAATGTTCGTAGAATGAGATTTTCAGTGAAGAGCAGCCTGGCACATTTTAGCAAGTTTTACTTGTAAGGGGGGTTGGAAACGCTTTTCCATACTCAATACTGGGCTCAAAAGATGCAGCCCTGATGTCTCTCATGATAGCAGGTGGTTAAGTAGAAATTCGCTGCTCGGCTGAACCAGCAGGAGCAAACGTATGCGAAAAATGTTCGTAGAATGAGTTTTTCAGTGAAGAGCAGCCTGGCACATTTTAGCAAGTTTTACTTGTAAGTGGGGATGGAAACGCTTTTTAGGCTCAGTACTGGGCTCAAAAGATGCAGCCCTGATGTCTCTCATGATAGAAGGTGGTTAAGTAGAAATTCGCTGCTCGGCTGACCCTGCAGGATCAAACGTATGCTAAAAATGTTCGTAGAATGAGATTTTCAGTGAAGAGCAGCCAGGTACATTTTAACAAGTTTTACTTGTAAGTGGGGTTGGAAACGCTTTTCAGGCTCAGTACTGGGCTCAAAAGATGCAGCCCTGATGTCTCTCATGATAGCAGGTGGTTAAGTAGAAATTCGCTGCTCGGCTGACCCTGCAGGAGCAAACGTATGCTAAAAATGTTCATAGAATGAGATTTTCAGTGAAGAGCAGCCTGGCACATTTTAGCAAGTTTTACTTGTAAGGGGGGTTGGAAACGCTTTTCCATACTCAATACTGGGCTCAAAAGATGCAGCCCTGATGTCTCTCATGATAGCAGGTGGTTAAGTAGAAATTCGCTGCTCGGCTGATCCAGCAGGAGCAAACATATGCGAAAAATGTACGTAGAATGAGCTTTTCAGTGAAGAGCAGCCAGGCACATTTTAGCAAGTTTTACTTGTAAGTGGGGATGGAAACACTTTTTATGCTCAGTACTGGGCTCAAAAGATGCAGCCCTGATGTCTCTCATGATAGCAGGTGGTTAAGTGGAAATTCGCTGCTCGGCTGATCCAGCAGGAGCAAACATATGCGAAAAATGTACGTAGAATGAGCTTTTCAGTGAAGAGCAGCCAGGCACATTTTAGCAAGTTTTACTTGTAAGGGGGGTTGGAACGCTTTTCCATACTCAATACTGGGCTCAAAAGATGCAGCCCTGATGTCTCTCTTGATAGCAGGTGGTTAAGTAGAAATTCGCTGCTCGGCTGAACCAGCAGGAGCAAACGTATGCGAAAAATGTTCGTAGAATGAGTTTTTCAGTGAAGAGCAGCCAGGCACATTTTAGCAAGTTTTACTTGTAAGTGGGGATGGAAACGCTTTTCAGGCTCAGTACTGGGCTCAAAAGAAGCAGCCCTGATGTCTCTCATGATAGCAGGTGGTTAAGTAGAAATTCGCTGCTCGGCTGACCCGGCAGGAACAAACGTATGCCAAAAATGTACGTAGAATGAGATTTTCAGTGAATAGTAGCCAGGCACATTTTAGCAAGTTTTACTTGTAAGTGGGGATAGAAACGCTTTTTAGGTTCAGTACTGGGCTCAAAAGATGCAGCCCTGATGTCTCTCATGATAGCAGGTGGTTAAGTAGAAATTCGCTGCTCGGCTGACCCTGCAGGAGCAAACGTATGCTAAAAATGTTCGTAGAATGAGATTTTCAGTGAAGAGCAGCCTGGCACATTTTAGCAAGTTTTACTTGTAAGGGGGGTTGGAAACGCTTTTCCATACTCAATACTGGGCTCAAAAGATGCAGCCCTGATGTCTCTCATGATAGCAGGTGGTTAAGTAGAAATTCGCTGCTCGGCTGAACCAGCAGGAGCAAACGTATGCGAAAAATGATCGTAGAATGAGTTTTTCAGTGAAGAGCAGCCTGGCACATTTTAGCAAGTTTTACTTGTAAGTGGGGATGGAAACGCTTTTTAGGCTCAGTACTGGGCTCAAAAGATGCAGCCCTGATGTCTCTCATGATAGCAGGTGGTTAAGTAGAAATTCGCTGCTCGGCTGACCCTGCAGGATCAAACGTATGCTAAAAATGTTCGTAGAATGAGATTTTCAGTGAAGAGCAGCCAGGCACATTTTAACAAGTTTTACTTGTAAGTGGGGTTGGAAACGCTTTTCAGGCTCAGTACTGGGCTCAAAAGATGCAGCCCTGATGTCTCTCATGATAGCAGGTGGTTAAGTAGAAATTCGCTGCTCGGCTGACCCTGCAGGAGCAAACGTATGCTAAAAATGTTCATAGAATGAGATTTTCAGTGAAGAGCAGCCTGGCACATTTTAGCAAGTTTTACTTGTAAGGGGGGTTGGAAACGCTTTTCCATACTCAATACTGGGCTCAAAAGATGCAGCCCTGATGTCTCTCATGATAGCAGGTGGTTAAGTAGAAATTCGCTGCTCGGCTGACCCTGCAGGAGCAAACGTATGCTAAAAATGTTCGTAGAATGAGATTTTCAGTGAAGAGCAGCCAGGCACATTTTAGCAAGTTTTACTTGTAAGTGGGGTTGGAAACGCTTTTCAGGCTCAATACTGGGCTCAAAACATGCATCTCTGATGTCTCTCATGATAGCAGGTGGTTAAGTAGAAATTCGCTGCTCGGCTGACCCTGCAGGAGCAAACGTATGCAAAAAATGTTCGTAGAATGAGTTTTTCAGTGAAGAGCAGCCAGGCACATTTTAGCAAGTTTTACTTGTAAGTGGGGATGGAAACGCTTTTTAGGCTCAGTACTGGGCTCAAAAGATGCAGCCCTGATGTCTCTCATGATAGCAGGTGGTTAAGTAGAAATTCGCTGCTCGGCTGACCCAGCAGGAACAAACGTATGCCAAAAATTTACGTAGAATGAGATTTTCAGTGAATAGCAGCCAGGCACATTTTAGCAAGTTTTACTTGTAAGTGGTGTTGGAAACGCTTTTCAGGCTCAATACTGGGCTCAAAAGATGCAGCCCTGATGTCTCTCATGATAGCAGGTGGTTAAGTGGAAATTTGCTGCTCGGCTGACCCTGCAGGAGCAAACGTATGCTAAAAATGTTCGTAGAATGAGATTTTCAGTGAAGAGCAGCCAGGCACATTTTAGCAAGTTTTACTTGTAAGTGGGGTTGGAAACGCTTTTTTTCAGGCTCAATACTGGGCTCAAAAGATGCAGCCCTGATGTCTCTCATGATAGCAGGTGGTTAAGTAGAAATTCACTGCTCGGCTGACCCTGCAGGAGCAAACGTATGCTAAAAAGGTTCGTAGAATGAGATTTTCAGTGAATAGTAGCCAGGCACTTTTTAGCAAGTTTTACTTGTAAGTGGGGATAGAAACGCTTTTCAGGCTCAATACTGGGCTCAAAAGATGCAGCCCTGATGTCTCTCATGATAGCAGGTGGTTAAGTAGAAATTCGCTGCTCGGCTGACCCTGCAGGAGCAAACGTATGCTAAAAATGTTCGTAGAATGAGATTTTCAGTGAAGAGCAGCCAGGCACATTTTAGCAAGTTTTACTTGTAAGTGGGGTTGGAAATGCTTTTCAGGCTCAGTACTGGCCTCAAAAGATGCAGACCTGATGTCTCTCATGATAGCAGGTGGTTAAGTGGAAATTCGCTGCTCGGCTGATCCAGCAGGAGCAAACATATGCGAAAAATGTACGTAGAATGAGCTTTTCAGTGAAGAGCAGCCAGGCACATTTTAGCAAGTTTTACTTGTAAGGGGGGTTGGAACGCTTTTCCATACTCAATACTGGGCTCAAAAGATGCAGCCCTGATGTCTCTCTTGATAGCAGGTGGTTAAGTAGAAATTCGCTGCTCGGCTGAACCAGCAGGAGCAAACGTATGCGAAAAATGTTCGTAGAATGAGTTTTTCAGTGAAGAGCAGCCAGGCACATTTTAGCAAGTTTTACTTGTAAGTGGGGATGGAAACGCTTTTCAGGCTCAGTACTGGGCTCAAAAGAAGCAGCCCTGATGTCTCTCATGATAGCAGGTGGTTAAGTAGAAATTCGCTGCTCGGCTGACCCGGCAGGAACCAACGTATGCCAAAAATGTACGTAGAATGAGATTTTCAGTGAATAGTAGCCAGGCACATTTTAGCAAGTTTTACTTGTAAGTGGGGATAGAAACGCTTTTTAGGTTCAGTACTGGGCTCAAAAGATGCAGCCCTGATGTCTCTCATGATAGCAGGTGGTTAAGTAGAAATTCGCTGCTCGGCTGACCCTGCAGGAGCAAATGTATGCTAAAAATGTTCGTAGAATGAGATTTTCAGTGAAGAGCAGCCTGGCACATTTTAGCAAGTTTTACTTGTAAGGGGGGTTGGAAACGCTTTTCCATACTCAATACTGGGCTCAAAAGATGCAGCCCTGATGTCTCTCATGATAGCAGGTGGTTAAGTAGAAATTCGCTGCTCGGCTGAACCAGCAGGGGCAAACGTATGCGAAAAATGTTCGTAGAATGAGTTTTTCAGTGAAGAGCAGCCTGGCACATTTTAGCAAGTTTTACTTGTAAGTGGGGATGGAAACGCTTTTTAGGCTCAGTACTGGGCTCAAAAGATGCAGCCCTGATGTCTCTCATGATAGCAGGTGGTTAAGTAGAAATTCGCTGCTCGGCTGACCCTGCAGGATCAAACGTATGCTAAAAATGTTCGTAGAATGAGATTTTCAGTGAAGAGCAGCCAGGCACATTTTAACAAGTTTTACTTGTAAGTGGGGTTGGAAACGCTTTTCAGGCTCAGTACTGGGCTCAAAAGATGCAGCCCTGATGTCTCTCATGATAGCAGGTGGTTAAGTAGAAATTCGCTGCTCGGCTGACCCTGCAGGAGCAAACGTATGCTAAAAATGTTCATAGAATGAGATTTTCAGTGAAGAGCAGCCTGGCACATTTTAGCAAGTTTTACTTGTAAGGGGGGTTGGAAACGCTTTTCCATACTCAATACTGGGCTCAAAAGATGCAGCCCTGATGTCTCTCATGATAGCAGGTGGTTAAGTAGAAATTCGCTGCTCGGCTGACCCTGCAGGAGCAAACGTATGCTAAAAATGTTCGTAGAATGAGATTTTCAGTGAAGAGCAGCGAATTTCTACTTAACCACCTGCTATCATGAGATACATCAGGGCTGCATCTTTTGAGCCCAGTACTGAGCCTGAAAAGCGTTTCCAACCCCACTTACAAGTAAAACTTGTTAAAATGTGCCTGGCTGCTCTTCACTGAAAATCTCATTCTACGAACATTTTTAGCATACGTTTGATCCTGCAGGGTCAGCCGAGCAGCGAATTTCTACTTAACCACCTGCTATCATGAGAGACATCAGGGCTGCATCTTTTGAGCCCAGTACTGAGCCTAAAAAGCGTTTCCATCCCCACTTACAAGTAAAACTTGCTAAAATGTGCCAGGCTGCTCTTCACTGAAAAACTCATTCTACGAACATTTTTCGCATACGTTTGCTCCTGCTGGTTCAGCCGAGCAGCGAATTTCTACTTAACCACCTGCTATCATGAGAGACATCAGGGCTGCATCTTTTGAGCCCAGTATTGAGTATGGAAAAGCGTTTCCAACCCCCCTTACAAGTAAAACTTGCTAAAATGTGCCTGGCTACTATTCACTGAAAATCTCATTCTACGTACATTTTTGGCATACGTTTGTTCCTGCCGGGTCAGCCGAGCAGCGAATTTCTACTTAACCACCTGCTATCATGAGAGACATCAGGGCTGCTTCTTTTGAGCCCAGTACTGAGCCTGAAAAGCGTTTCCATCCCCACTTACAAGTAAAACTTGCTAAAATGTGCCTGGCTGCTCTTCACTGAAAAGCTCATTCTACGTAAATTTTTCGCATATGTTTGCTCCTGCTGGATCAGCCGAGCAGCGAATTTCCACTTAACCACCTGCTATCATGAGAGACATCAGGGCTGCATCTTTTGAGGCCAGTACTGAGCCTGAAAAGCATTTCCAACCCCACTTACAAGTAAAACTTGCTAAAATGTGCCTGGCTGCTCTTCACTGAAAATCTCATTCTACGAACATTTTTAGCATACGTTTGCTCCTGCAGGGTCAGCCGAGCAGCGAATTTCTACTTAACCACCTGCTATCATGAGAGACATCAGGGCTGCATCTTTTGAGCCCAGTATTGAGTATGGAAAAGCGTTTCCAACCCCCCCTTACAAGTAAAACTTGCTAAAATGTGCCAGGCTGCTCTTCACTGAAAATCTCATTCTACGAACATTTTTAGCATACGTTTGCTCCTGCTGGGTCAGCCGAGCAGCGAATTTCTACTTAACCACCTGCTATCATGAGAGACATCAGGGCTGCATCTTTTGAGCCCAGTATTGAGCCTGAAAAGCGTTTCCAACCCCACTTACAAGTAAAACTTGCTAAAATGTGCCTGGCTACTCTTCACTGAAAATCTCATTCTACGAACATTTTTAGCATACGTTTGCTCCTGCAGGGTCAGCCGAGCAGCGAATTTCCACTTAACCACCTGCTATCATGAGAGACATCAGGGCTGCATCTTTTGAGCCCAGTATTGAGCCTGAAAAGCGTTTCCAACCCCACTTACAAGTAAAACTTGCTAAAATGTGCCTGGCTGCTATTCACTGAAAATCTCATTCTACGAACATTTTTAGCATACGTTTGCTCCTGCAGGGTCAGCCGAGCAGCGTATTTCTACTTAAACACCTTCTATCATGAGAGACATCAGGGCTGCATCTTTTGAGCCCAGTACTGAGCCTAAAAAGCGTTTCCATCCCCACTTACAAGTAAAACTTGCTAAAATGTGCCTGGCTGCTATTCACTGAAAATCTCATTCTACGTACATTTTTGGCATACGTTTGTTCCTGCTGGGTCAGCCGAGCAGCGAATTTCTACTTAACCACCTGCTATCATGAGAGACATCAGGGCTGCATCTTTGAGCCCAGTACTGAGCCTGAAAAGCGTTTCCAACCCCACTTACAAGTAAAACTTGCTAAAATGTGCCTGGCTGCTATTCACTGAAAATCTCATTCTACGTACGCATACGTTTGCTCCTGCAGGGTCAGCCGAGCAGCGAATTTCTACTTAACCACCTGCTATCATGAGAGACATCAGGGCTGCATGTTTTGAGCCCAGTATTGAGCCTGGAAAGCGTTTCCAACCCCACTTACAAGTAAAACTTGCTAAAATGTGCCTGGCTGCTCTTCACTGAAAATCTCATTCTACGAACATTTTTAGCATACGTTTGCTCCTGCAGGGTCAGCCGAGCAGCGAATTTCTACTTAACCACCTGCTATCATGAGAGACATCAGGGCTGCATCTTTTGAGCCCAGTATTGAGTATGGAAAAGCGTTTCCAACCCCCCTTACAAGTAAAACTTGCTAAAATGTGCCAGGCTGCTCTTCACTGAAAATCTCATTCTATGAACATTTTTAGCATACGTTTGCTCCTGCAGGGTCAGCCGAGCAGCGAATTTCTACTTAACCACCTGCTATCACGAGAGACATCAGGGCTGCATCTTTTGAGCCCAGTACTGAGCCTGAAAAGCGTTTCCAACCCCACTTACAAGTAAAACTTGTTAAAATGTGCCTGGCTGCTCTTCACTGAAAATCTCATTCTACGAACATTTTTAGCATACGTTTGATCCTGCAGGGTCAGCCGAGCAGCGAATTTCTACTTAACCACCTGCTATCATGAGAGACATCAGGGCTGCATCTTTTGAGCCCAGTACTGAGCCTAAAAGCGTTTCCATCCCCACTTACAAGTAAAACTTGCTAAAATGTGCCAGGCTGCTCTTCACTGAAAAACTCATTCTACGAACATTTTTCGCATACGTTTGCTCCTGCTAGTTCAGCCGAGCAGCGAATTTCTACTTAACCACCTGCTATCATGAGAGACATCAGGGCTGCATCTTTTGAGCCCAGTATTGAGTATGGAAAAGCGTTTCCAACCCCCCTTACAAGTAAAACTTGCTAAAATGTGCCAGGCTGCTCTTCACTGAAAATCTCATTCTACGAACATTTTTAGCATACGTTTGCTCCTGCAGGGTCAGCCGAGCAGCGAATTTCTACTTAACCACCTGCTATCATGAGAGACATCAGGGCTGCATCTTTTGAGCCCAGTACTGAACCTAAAAAGCGTTTCTATCCCCACTTACAAGTAAAACTTGCTAAAATGTGCCTGGCTACTATTCACTGAAAATCTCATTCTACGTACATTTTTGGCATACGTTTGTTCCTGCCGGGTCAGCCGAGCAGCGAATTTCTACTTAACCACCTGCTATCATGAGAGACATCAGGGCTGCTTCTTTTGAGCCCAGTACTGAGCCTGAAAAGCGTTTCCATCCCCACTTACAAGTAAAACTTGCTAAAATGTGCCTGGCTGCTCTTCACTGAAAAACTCATTCTACGAACATTTTTCGCATACGTTTGCTCCTGCTGGTTCAGCCGAGCAGCGAATTTCTACTTAACCACCTGCTATCAAGAGAGACATCAGGGCTGCATCTTTTGAGCCCAGTATTGAGTATGGAAAAGCGTTCCAACCCCCCTTACAAGTAAAACTTGCTAAAATGTGCCTGGCTGCTCTTCACTGAAAAGCTCATTCTACGTACATTTTTCGCATATGTTTGCTCCTGCTGGATCAGCCGAGCAGCGAATTTCCACTTAACCACCTGCTATCATGAGAGACATCAGGGCTGCATCTTTTGAGGCCAGTACTGAGCCTGAAAAGCATTTCCAACCCCACTTACAAGTAAAACTTGCTAAAATGTGCCTGGCTGCTCTTCACTGAAAATCTCATTCTACGAACATTTTTAGCATACGTTTGCTCCTGCAGGGTCAGCCGAGCAGCGAATTTCTACTTAACCACCTGCTATCATGAGAGACATCAGGGCTGCATCTTTTGAGCCCAGTATTGAGCCTGAAAAGCGTTTCTATCCCCACTTACAAGTAAAACTTGCTAAAATGTGCGTGGCTACTATTCACTGAAAATCTCATTCTACGAACCTTTTTAGCATATGTTTGCTCCTGCAGGGTCAGCCGAGCAGTGAATTTCTACTTAACCACCTGCTATCATGAGAGACATCAGGGCTGCATCTTTTGAGCCCAGTATTGAGCCTGAAAAAAAGCGTTTCCAACCCCACTTACAAGTAAAACTTGCTAAAATGTGCCTGGCTGCTCTTCACTGAAAATCTCATTCTACGAACATTTTTAGCATACGTTTGCTCCTGCAGGGTCAGCCGAGCAGCAAATTTCCACTTAACCACCTGCTATCATGAGAGACATCAGGGCTGCATCTTTTGAGCCCAGTATTGAGCCTGAAAAGCGTTTCCAACCCCACTTACAAGTAAAACTTGCTAAAATGTGCCTGGCTGCTATTCACTGAAAATCTCATTCTACGTAAATTTTTGGCATACGTTTGTTCCTGCTGGGTCAGCCGAGCAGCGAATTTCTACTTAACCACCTGCTATCATGAGAGACATCAGGGCTGCATCTTTTGAGCCCAGTACTGAGCCTAAAAAGCGTTTCCATCCCCACTTACAAGTAAAACTTGCTAAAATGTGCCTGGCTGCTATTCACTGAAAATCTCATTCTACGTACATTTTTGGCATACGTTCGTTCCTGCCGGGTCAGCCGAGCAGCGAATTTCTACTTAACCACCTGCTATCATGAGAGACATCAGGGCTGCATCTTTGAGCCCAGTACTGAGCCTGAAAAGCGTTTCCAACCCCACTTACAAGTAAAACTTGCTAAAATGTGCCTGGCTGCTCTTCACTGAAAAACTCATTCTACGAACATTTTTTGCATACGTTTGCTCCTGCAGGGTCAGCCGAGCAGCGAATTTCTACTTAACCACCTGCTATCATGAGAGACATCAGAGATGCATGTTTTGAGCCCAGTATTGAGCCTGAAAAGCGTTTCCAACCCCACTTACAAGTAAAACTTGCTAAAATGTGCCTGGCTGCTCTTCACTGAAAATCTCATTCTACGAACATTTTTAGCATACGTTTGCTCCTGCAGGGTCAGCCGAGCAGCGAATTTCTACTTAACCACCTGCTATCATGAGAGACATCAGGGCTGCATCTTTTGAGCCCAGTATTGAGTATGGAAAAGCGTTTCCAACCCCCCTTACAAGTAAAACTTTCTAAAATGTGCCAGGCTGCTCTTCACTGAAAATCTCATTCTATGAACATTTTTAGCATACGTTTGCTCCTGCAGGGTCAGCCGAGCAGCGAATTTCTACTTAACCACCTGCTATCATGAGAGACATCAGGGCTGCATCTTTTGAGCCCAGTACTGAGCCTGAAAAGCGTTTCCAACCCCACTTACAAGTAAAACTTGTTAAAATGTGCCTGGCTGCTCTTCACTGAAAATCTCATTCTACGAACATTTTTAGCATACGTTTGATCCTGCAGGGTCAGCCGAGCAGCGAATTTCTACTTAACCACCTGCTATCATGAGAGACATCAGGGCTGCATCTTTTGAGCCCAGTACTGAGCCTAAAAAGCGTTTCCATCCCCACTTACAAGTAAAACTTGCTAAAATGTGCTAGGCTGCTCTTCACTGAAAAACTCATTCTACGAACATTTTTCGCATACGTTTGCTCCTGCTGGTTCAGCCGAGCAGCGAATTTCTACTTAACCACCTGCTATCATGAGAGACATCAGGGCTGCATCTTTTGAGCCCAGTATTGAGTATGGAAAAGCGTTTCCAACCCCCCTTACAAGTAAAACTTGCTAAAATGTGCCAGGCTGCTCTTCACTGAAAATCTCATTCTACGAACATTTTTAGCATACGTTTGCTCCTGCAGGGTCAGCCGAGCAGCGAATTTCTACTTAACCACCTGCTATCATGAGAGACATCAGGGCTGCATCTTTTGAGCCCAGTACTGAACCTAAAAAGCGTTTCTATCCCCACTTACAAGTAAAACTTGCTAAAATGTGCCTGGCTACTATTCACTGAAAATCTCATTCTACGTACATTTTTGGCATACGTTTGTTCCTGCCGGGTCAGCCGAGCAGCGAATTTCTACTTAACCACCTGCTATCATGAGAGACATCAGGGCTGCTTCTTTTGAGCCCAGTACTGAGCCTGAAAAGCGTTTCCATCCCCACTTACAAGTAAAACTTGCTAAAATGTGCCTGGCTGCTCTTCACTGAAAAACTCATTCTACGAACATTTTTCGCATACGTTTGCTCCTGCTGGTTCAGCCGAGCAGCGAATTTCTACTTAACCACCTGCTATCAAGAGAGACATCAGGGCTGCATCTTTTGAGCCCAGTATTGAGTATGGAAAAGCGTTCCAACCCCCCTTACAAGTAAAACTTGCTAAAATGTGCCTGGCTGCTCTTCACTGAAAAGCTCATTCTACGTACATTTTTCGCATATGTTTGCTCCTGCTGGATCAGCCGAGCAGCGAATTTCCACTTAACCACCTGCTATCATGAGAGACATCAGGGCTGCATCTTTTGAGCCCAGTACTGAGCATAAAAAGTGTTTCCATCCCCACTTACAAGTAAAACTTGCTAAAATGTGCCTGGCTGCTCTTCACTGAAAAGCTCATTCTACGTACATTTTTCGCATATGTTTGCTCCTGCTGGATCAGCCGAGCAGCGAATTTCTACTTAACCACCTGCTATCATGAGAGACATCAGGGCTGCATCTTTTGAGCCCAGTATTGAGTATGGAAAAGCGTTTCCAACCCCCCTTACAAGTAAAACTTGCTAAAATGTGCCAGGCTGCTCTTCACTGAAAATCTCTTTCTATGAACATTTTTAGCATACGTTTGCTCCTGCAGGGTCAGCCGAGCAGCGAATTTCTACTTAACCACCTGCTATCATGAGAGACATCAGGGCTGCATCTTTTGAGCCCAGTACTGAGCCTGAAAAGCGTTTCCAACCCCACTTACAAGTAAAACTTGTTAAAATGTGCCTGGCTGCTGTTCACTGAAAATCTCATTCTACGAACATTTTTAGCATACGTTTGATCCTGCAGGGTCAGCCGAGCAGCGAATTTCTACTTAACCACCTTCTATCATGAGAGACATCAGGGCTGCATCTTTTGAGCCCAGTACTGAGCCTAAAAAGCGTTTCCATCCCCACTTACAAGTAAAACTTGCTAAAATGTGCCAGGCTGCTCTTCACTGAAAAACTCATTCTACGAACATTTTTCGCATACGTTTGCTCCTGCTGGTTCAGCCGAGCAGCGAATTTCTACTTAACCACCTGCTATCATGAGAGACATCAGGGCTGCATCTTTTGAGCCCAGTATTGAGTATGGAAAAGCGTTTCCAACCCCCCTTACAAGTAAAACTTGCTAAAATGTGCCAGGCTGCTCTTCACTGAAAATCTCATTCTACGAACATTTTTAGCATACGTTTGCTCCTGCAGGGTCAGCCGAGCAGCGAATTTCTACTTAACCACCTGCTATCATGAGAGACATCAGGGCTGCATCTTTTGAGCCCAGTACTGAACCTAAAAAGCGTTTCTATCCCCACTTACAAGTAAAACTTGCTAAAATGTGCCTGGCTACTATTCACTGAAAATCTCATTCTACGTACATTTTTGGCATACGTTTGTTCCTGCCGGGTCAGCCGAGCAGCGAATTTCTACTTAACCACCTGCTATCATGAGAGACATCAGGGCTGCTTCTTTTGAGCCCAGTACTGAGCCTGAAAAGCGTTTCCATCCCCACTTACAAGTAAAACTTGCTAAAATGTGCCTGGCTGCTCTTCACTGAAAAACTCATTCTACGAACATTTTTCGCATACGTTTGCTCCTGCTGGTTCAGCCGAGCAGCGAATTTCTACTTAACCACCTGCTATCAAGAGAGACATCAGGGCTGCATCTTTTGAGCCCAGTATTGAGTATGGAAAAGCGTTCCAACCCCCCTTACAAGTAAAACTTGCTAAAATGTGCCTGGCTGGTCTTCACTGAAAAGCTCATTCTACGTACATTTTTCGCATATGTTTGCTCCTGCTGGATCAGCCGAGCAGCGAATTTCCACTTAACCACCTGCTATCATGAGAGACATCAGGGCTGCATCTTTTGAGCCCAGTACTGAGCATAAAAAGTGTTTCCATCCCCACTTACAAGTAAAACTTGCTAAAATGTGCCTGGCTGCTCTTCACTGAAAAGCTCATTCTACGTACATTTTTCGCATATGTTTGCTCCTGCTGGATCAGCCGAGCAGTGAATTTCTACTTAACCACCTGCTATCATGAGAGACATCAGGGCTGCATCTTTTGAGCCCAGTATTGAGTATGGAAAAGCGTTTCCAACCCCCCTTACAAGTAAAACTTGCTAAAATGTGCCAGGCTGCTCTTCACTGAAAATCTCTTTCTATGAACATTTTTAGCATACGTTTGCTCCTGCAGGGTCAGCCGAGCAGCGAATTTCTACTTAACCACCTGCTATCATGAGAGACATCAGGGCTGCATCTTTTGAGCCCAGTACTGAGCCTGAAAAGCGTTTCCAACCCCACTTACAAGTAAAACTTGTTAAAATGTGCCTGGCTGCTCTTCACTGAAAATCTCATTCTACGAACATTTTTAGCATACGTTTGATCCTGCAGGGTCAGCCGAGCAGCGAATTTCTACTTAACCACCTTCTATCATGAGAGACATCAGGGCTGCATCTTTTGAGCCCAGTACTGAGCCTAAAAAGCGTTTCCATCCCCACTTACAAGTAAAACTTGCTAAAATGTGCCAGGCTGCTCTTCACTGAAAAACTCATTCTACGAACATTTTTCGCATACGTTTGCTCCTGCTGGTTCAGCCGAGCAGCGAATTTCTACTTAACCACCTGCTATCATGAGAGACATCAGGGCTGCATCTTTTGAGCCCAGTATTGAGTATGGAAAAGCGTTTCCAACCCCCCTTACAAGTAAAACTTGCTAAAATGTGCCAGGCTGCTCTTCACTGAAAATCTCATTCTACGAACATTTTTAGCATACGTTTGCTCCTGCAGGGTCAGCCGAGCAGCGAATTTCTACTTAACCACCTGCTATCATGAGAGACATCAGGGCTGCATCTTTTGAGCCCAGTACTGAACCTAAAAAGCGTTTCTATCCCCACTTACAAGTAAAACTTGCTAAAATGTGCCTGGCTACTATTCACTGAAAATCTCATTCTACGTACATTTTTGGCATACGTTTGTTCCTGCCGGGTCAGCCGAGCAGCGAATTTCTACTTAACCACCTGCTATCATGAGAGACATCAGGGCTGCTTCTTTTGAGCCCAGTACTGAGCCTGAAAAGCGTTTCCATCCCCACTTACAAGTAAAACTTGCTAAAATGTGCCTGGCTGCTCTTCACTGAAAAACTCATTCTACGAACATTTTTCACATACGTTTGCTCCTGCTGGTTCAGCCGAGCAGCGAATTTCTACTTAACCACCTGCTATCATGAGAGACATCAGGGCTGCATCTTTTGAGCCCAGTATTGAGTATGGAAAAGCGTTTCCAACCCCCCCCTTACAAGTAAAACTTGCTAAAATGTGCCAGGCTGCTCTTCACTGAAAATCTCATTCTACGAACATTTTTAGCATATGTTTGCTCCTGCTGGGTCAGCCGAGCAGCGAATTTCTACTTAACCACCTGCTATCATGAGAGACATCAGGGCTGCATCTTTTGAGCCCAGTATTGAGCCTGAAAAGCGTTTCCAACCCCACTTACAAGTAAAACTTGCTAAAATGTGCCTGGCTGCTATTCACTGAAAATCTCATTCTACGAACATTTTTAGCATACGTTTGCTCCTGCAGGGTCAGCCGAGCAGCGTATTTCTACTTAAACACCTTCTATCATGAGAGACATCAGGGCTGCATCTTTTGAGCCCAGTACTGAGCCTAAAAAGTGTTTCCATCCCCACTTACAAGTAAAACTTGCTAAAATGTGCCTGGCTGCTATTCACTGAAAATCTCATTCTACGTACATTTTTAGCATACGTTTGCTCCTGCAGGGTCAGCCGAGCAGCGTATTTCTACTTAAACACCTTCTATCATGAGAGACATCAGGGCTGCATCTTTTGAGCCTAGTACTGAGCCTAAAAAGTGTTTCCATCCCCACTTACAAGTAAAACTTGCTAAAATGTGCCTGGCTGCTATTCACTGAAAATCTCATTCTACGTACATTTTTGGCATACGTTTGTTCCTGCTGGGTCAGCCGAGCAGCGAATTTCTACTTAACCACCTGCTATCATGAGAGACATCAGGGATGCATCTTTGAGCCCAGTACTGAGCCTGAAAAGCGTTTCCAACCCCACTTACAAGTAAAACTTGCTAAAATGTGCCTGGCTGCTATTCACTGAAAATCTCATTCTACGTACGCATACGTTTGCTCCTGCAGGGTCAGCCGAGCAGCGAATTTCTACTTAACCACCTGCTATCATGAGAGACATCAGGGCTGCATGTTTTGAGCCCAGTATTGAGCCTGAAAAGCGTTTCCAACCCCACTTACAAGTAAAACTTGCTAAAATGTGCCTGGCTGCTCTTCACTGAAAATCTCATTCAACGAACATTTTTAGCATACGTTTGCTCCTGCAGGGTCAGCCGAGCAGCGAATTTCTACTTAACCACCTGCTATCATGAGAGACATCAGGGCTGCATCTTTTGAGCCCAGTATTGAGTATGGAAAAGCGTTTCCAACCCCCCTTACAAGTAAAACTTGCTAAAATGTGCCAGGCTGCTCTTCACTGAAAATCTCATTCTATGAACATTTTTAGCATACGTTTGCTCCTGCAGGGTCAGCCGAGCAGCGAATTTCTACTTAACCACCTGCTATCATGAGAGACATCAGGGCTGCATCTTTTGAGCCCAGTACTGAGCCTGAAAAGCGTTTCCAACCCCACTTACAAGTAAAACTTGTTAAAATGTGCCTGGCTGCTCTTCACTGAAAATCTCATTCTACGAACATTTTTAGCATACGTTTGATCCTGCAGGGTCAGCCGAGCAGCGAATTTCTACTTAACCACCTGCTATCATGAGAGACATCAGGGCTGCATCTTTTGAGCCCAGTACTGAGCCTAAAAAGCGTTTCCATCCCCACTTACAAGTAAAACGTGCTAAAATGTGCCAGGCTGCTCTTCACTGAAAAACTCATTCTACGAACATTTTTCGCATACGTTTGCTCCTGCTGGTTCAGCCGAGCAGCAAATTTCTACTTAACCACCTGCTATCATGAGAGACATCAGGGCTGCATCTTTTGAGCCCAGTATTGAGTATGGAAAAGCGTTTCCAACCCCCCTTACAAGTAAAACTTGCTAAAATGTGCCAGGCTGCTCTTCACTGAAAATCTCATTCTACGAACATTTTTAGCATACGTTTGCTCCTGCAGGGTCAGCCGAGCAGCGAATTTCTACTTAACCACCTGCTATCATGAGAGACATCAGGGCTGCATCTTTTGAGCCCAGTACTGAACCTAAAAAGCGTTTCTATCCCCACTTACAAGTAAAACTTGCTAAAATGTGCCTGGCTACTATTCACTGAAAATCTCATTCTACGTACATTTTTGGCATACGTTTGTTCCTGCCGGGTCAGCCGAGCAGCGAATTTCTACTTAACCACCTGCTATCATGAGAGACATCAGGGCTGCTTCTTTTGAGCCCAGTACTGAGCCTGAAAAGCGTTTCCATCCCCACTTACAAGTAAAACTTGCTAAAATGTGCCTGGCTGCTCTTCACTGAAAAACTCATTCTACGAACATTTTTCGCATACGTTTGCTCCTGCTGGTTCAGCCGAGCAGCGAATTTCTACTTAACCACCTGCTACCAAGAGAGACATCAGGGCTGCATCTTTTGAGCCCAGTATTGAGTATGGAAAAGCGTTCGAACCCCCCTTACAAGTAAAACTTGCTAAAATGTGCCTGGCTGCTCTTCACTGAAAAGCTCATTCTACGTACATTTTTCGCATATGTTTGCTCCTGCTGGATCAGCCGAGCAGCGAATTTCCACTTAACCACCTGCTATCATGAGAGACATCAGGGCTGCATCTTTTGAGGCCAGTACTGAGCCTGAAAAGCATTTCCAACCCCACTTACAAGTAAAACTTGCTAAAATGTGCCTGGCTGCTCTTCACTGAAAATCTCATTCTACGAACATTTTTAGCATACGTTTGCTCCTGCAGGGTCAGCCGAGCAGCGAATTTCTACTTAACCACCTGCTATCATGAGAGACATCAGGGCTGCATCTTTTGAGCCCAGTATTGAGCCTGAAAAGCGTTTCCAACCCCACTTACAAGTAAAACTTGCTAAAATGTGCCTGGCTGCTATTCACTGAAAATCTCATTCTACGAACATTTTTAGCATACGTTTGCTCCTGCAGGGTCAGCCGAGCAGCGTATTTCTACTTAAACACCTTCTATCATGAGAGACATCAGGGCTGCATCTTTTGAGCCCAGTACTGAGCCTAAAAAGCGTTTCCATCCCCACTTACAAGTAAAACTTGCTAAAATGTGCCTGGCTGCTCTTCACTGAAAATCTCATTCTACGAACATTTTTAGCATACGTTTGCTCCTGCAGGGTCAGCCGAGCAGCGAATTTCCACTTAACCACCTGCTATCATGAGAGACATCAGGGCTGCATCTTTTGAGCCCAGTATTGAGCCTGAAAAGCGTTTCCAACCCCACTTACAAGTAAAACTTGCTAAAATGTGCCTGGCTGCTATTCACTGAAAATCTCATTCTACGTACATTTTTGGCATACGTTTGTTCCTGCTGGGTCAGCCGAGCAGCGAATTTCTACTTAACCACCTGCTATCATGAGAGACATCAGGGCTGCATCTTTGAGCCCAGTACTGAGCCTGAAAAGCGTTTCCAACCCCACTTACAAGTAAAACTTGCTAAAATGTGCCTGGCTTCTCTTCACTGAAAAACTCATTCTACGAACATTTTTTGCATACGTTTGCTCCTGCAGGGTCAGCCGAGCAGCGAATTTCTACTTAACCACCTGCTATCATGAGAGACATCAGAGATGCATGTTTTGAGCCCAGTATTGAGCCTGAAAAGCGTTTCCAACCCCACTTACAAGTAAAACTTGCTAAAATGTGCCTGGCTGCTCTTCACTGAAAATCTCATTCTACGAACATTTTTAGCATACGTTTGCTCCTGCAGGGTCAGCCGAGCAGCGAATTTCTACTTAACCACCTGCTATCATGAGAGACATCAGGGCTGCATCTTTTGAGCCCAGTATTGAGTATGGAAAAGCGTTTCCAACCCCCCTTACAAGTAAAACTTGCTAAAATGTGCCAGGCTGCTCTTCACTGAAAATCTCATTCTATGAACATTTTTAGCATACGTTTGCTCCTGCAGGGTCAGCCGAGCAGCGAATTTCTACTTAACCACCTGCTATCATGAGAGACATCAGGGCTGCATCTTTTGAGCCCAGTACTGAGCCTGAAAAGCGTTTCCAACCCCACTTACAAGTAAAACTTGTTAAAATGTGCCTGGCTGCTCTTCACTGAAAATCTCATTCTACGAACATTTTTAGCATACGTTTGATCCTGCAGGGTCAGCCGAGCAGCGAATTTCTACTTAACCACCTGCTATCATGAGAGACATCAGGGCTGCATCTTTTGAGCCCAGTACTGAGCCTAAAAAGCGTTTCCATCCCCACCTACAAGTAAAACTTGCTAAAATGTGCCAGGCTGCTCTTCACTGAAAAACTCATTCTACGAACATTTTTCGCATACGTTTGCTCCTGCTGGTTCAGCCGAGCAGCGAATTTCTACTTAACCACCTGCTATCATGAGAGACATCAGGGCTGCATCTTTTGAGCCCATTATTGAGTATGGAAAAGCGTTTCCAACCCCCCTTACAAGTAAAACTTGCTAAAATGTGCCAGGCTGCTCTTCACTGAAAATCTCATTCTACGAACATTTTTAGCATACGTTTGATCCTGCAGGGTCAGCCGAGCAGCGAATTTCTACTTAACCACCTGCTATCATGAGAGACATCAGGGCTGCATCTTTTGAGCCCAGTACTGAGCCTAAAAAGCGTTTCCATCCCCACTTACAAGTAAAACGTGCTAAAATGTGCCTGGCTGCTATTCACTGAAAATCTCATTCTACGTACATTTTTGGCATACGTTTGCTCCTGCTGGTTCAGCCGAGCAGCGAATTTCTACTTAACCACCTGCTATCATGAGAGACATCAGGGCTGCATCTTTTGAGCCCAGTATTGAGTATGGAAAAGCGTTTCCAACCCCACTTACAAGTAAAACTTGCTAAAATGTGCCAGGCTGCTCTTCACTGAAAATCTCATTCTACGTACGCATACGTTTGCTCCTGCAGGGTCAGCCGAGCAGCGAATTTCTACTTAACCACCTGCTATCATGAGAGACATCAGGGCTGCATCTTTTGAGCCCAGTATTGAGTATGGAAAAGCGTTTCCAACCCCCCTTACAAGTAAAACTTGCTAAAATGTGCCAGGCTGCTCTTCACTGAAAATCTCATTCTATGAACATTTTTAGCATACGTTTGGTCCTGCAGGGTCAGCCGAGCAGCGAATTTCTACTTAACCACCTGCTATCATGAGAGACATCAGGGCTGCATCTTTTGAGCCCAGTACTGAGCCTGAAAAGCGTTTCCAACCCCACTTACAAGTAAAACTTGTTAAAATGTGCCTGGCTGCTCTTCACTGAAAATCTCATTCTACGAACATTTTTAGCATACGTTTGATCCTGCAGGGTCAGCCGAGCAGCGAATTTCTACTTAACCACCTGCTATCATGAGAGACATCAGGGCTGCATCTTTTGAGCCCAGTACTGAGCCTAAAAAGCGTTTCCATCCCCACTTACAAGTAAAACTTGCTAAAATGTGCCAGGCTGCTCTTCACTGAAAAACTCATTCTACGAACATTTTTAGCATACGTTTGCTCCTGCTGGTTCAGCCGAGTAGCGAATTTCTACTTAACCACCTGCTATCATGAGAGACATCAGGGCTGCATCTTTTGAGCCCAGTATTGAGTATGGAAAAGCGTTTCCAACCCCCCTTACAAGTAAAACTTGCTAAAATGTGCCAGGCTGCTCTTCACTGAAAATCTCATTCTACGAACATTTTTAGCATACGTTTGCTCCTGCAGGGTCAGCCGAGCAGCGAATTTCTACTTAACCACCTGCTATCATGAGAGACATCAGGGCTGCATCTTTTGAGCCCAGTACTGAACCTAAAAAGCGTTTCTATCCCCACTTACAAGTAAAACTTGCTAAAATGTGCCTGGCTACTATTCACTGAAAATCTCATTCTACGTACATTTTTGGCATACGTTTGTTCCTGCCGGGTCAGCCGAGCAGCGAATTTCTACTTAACCACCTGCTATCATGAGAGACATCAGGGCTGCTTCTTTTGAGCCCAGTACTGAGCCTGAAAAGCGTTTCCATCCCCACTTACAAGTAAAACTTGCTAAAATGTGCCTGGCTGCTCTTCACTGAAAAACTCATTCTACGAACATTTTTCGCATACGTTTGCTCCTGCTGGTTCAGCCGAGCAGCGAATTTCTACTTAACCACCTGCTATCAAGAGAGACATCAGGGCTGCATCTTTTGAGCCCAGTATTGAGTATGGAAAAGCGTTCCAATCCCCCTTACAAGTAAAACTTGCTAAAATGTGCCTGGCTGCTCTTCACTGAAAAGCTCATTCTACGTACATTTTTCGCATATGTTTGCTCCTGCTGGATCAGCCGAGCAGCGAATTTCCACTTAACCACCTGCTATCATGAGAGACATCAGGGCTGCATCTTTTGAGGCCAGTACTGAGCCTGAAAAGCATTTCCAACCCCACTTACAAGTAAAACTTGCTAAAATGTGCCTGGCTGCTCTTCACTGAAAATCTCATTCTACGAACATTTTTAGCATACGTTTGCTCCTGCAGGGTCAGCCGAGCAGCGAATTTCTACTTAACCACCTGCTATCATGAGAGACATCAGGGCTGCATCTTTTGAGCCCAGTATTGAGCCTGAAAAGCGTTTCCAACCCCACTTACAAGTAAAACTTGCTAAAATGTGCCTGGCTGCTCTTCACTGAAAATCTCATTCTACGAACATTTTTAGCATACGTTTGCTCCTGCAGGGTCAGCCGAGCAGCGAATTTCCACTTAACCACCTGCTATCATGAGAGACATCAGGGCTGCATCTTTTGAGCCCAGTATTGAGCCTGAAAAGCGTTTCCAACCCCACTTACAAGTAAAACTTGCTAAAATGTGCCTGGCTGCTATTCACTGAAAATCTCATTCTACGTACATTTTTGGCATACGTTTGTTCATGCTGGGTCAGCCGAGCAGCGAATTTCTACTTAACCACCTGCTATCATGAGAGACATCAGGGCTGCATCTTTGAGCCCAGTACTGAGCCTGAAAAGCGTTTCCAACCCCACTTACAAGTAAAACTTGCTAAAATGTGCCTGGCTGCTCTTCACTGAAAAACTCATTCTACGAACATTTTTTGCATACGTTTGCTCCTGCAGGGTCAGCCGAGCAGCGAATTTCTACTTAACCACCTGCTATCATGAGAGACATCAGAGATGCATGTTTTGAGCCCAGTATTGAGCCTGAAAAGCGTTTCCAACCCCACTTACAAGTAAAACTTTCTAAAATGTGCCTGGCTGCTCTTCACTGAAAATCTCATTCTACGAACATTTTTAGCATACGTTTGCTCCTGCAGGGTCAGCCGAGCAGCGAATTTCTACTTAACCACCTGCTATCATGAGAGACATCAGGGCTGCATCTTTTGAGCCCAGTATTGAGTATGGAAAAGCGTTTCCAACCCCCCTTACAAGTAAAACTTGCTAAAATGTGCCAGGCTGCTCTTCACTGAAAATCTCATTCTATGATCATTTTTAGCATACGTTTGCTCCTGCAGGGTCAGCCGAGCAGCGAATTTCTACTTAACCACCTGCTATCATGAGAGACATCAGGGCTGCATCTTTTGAGCCCAGTACTGAGCCTGAAAAGCGTTTCCAACCCCACTTACAAGTAAAACTTGTTAAAATGTGCCTGGCTGCTCTTCACTGAAAATCTCATTCTACGAACATTTTTAGCATACGTTTGATCCTGCAGGGTCAGCCGAGCAGCGAATTTCTACTTAACCACCTGCTATCATGAGAGACATCAGGGCTGCATCTTTTGAGCCCAGTACTGAGCCTAAAAAGCGTTTCCATCCCCACTTACAAGTAAAACTTGCTAAAATGTGCCAGGCTGCTCTTCACTGAAAAACTCATTCTACGAACATTTTTCGCATACGTTTGCTCCTGCTGGTTCAGCCGAGCAGCGAATTTCTACTTAACCACCTGCTATCATGAGAGACATCAGGGCTGCATCTTTTGAGCCCAGTATTGAGTATGGAAAAGCGTTTCCAACCCCCCTTACAAGTAAAACTTGCTAAAATGTGCCAGGCTGCTCTTCACTGAAAATCTCATTCTACAAAAATTTTTAGCATACGTTTGCTCCTGCAGGGTCAGCCGAGCAGCGAATTTCTACTTAACCCCTTCGACGCTCATGACGAGCTGGGCTCGTCATGAGGTAGCCTCCCAGCACGCTCATGACGAGCCCAGCTCGTCATGAATAATGGGTTTTTGAAAATCCCAGCGCAGGAAGGGAAAATGTGCCGCGAGGATGTGGTTAACCACCTGCTATCATGAGAGACATCAGGGCTGCATCTTTTGAGCCCAGTACTGAACCTAAAAAGCGTTTCTATCCCCACTTACAAGTAAAACTTGCTAAAATGTGCCTGGCTACTATTCACTGAAAATCTCATTCTACGTACATTTTTGGCATACGTTTGTTCCTGCTGGATCAACCGAGCAGCGAATTTCTACTTAACCACCTGCTATCATGAGAGACATCAGGGCTGCATCTTTTGAGCCCAGTATTGAGTAAGGAAAAGCGTTTCCAACCCCCCTTACAAGTAAAACTTGCTAAAATGTGCCAGGCTGCTCTTCACTGAAAATCTCATTCTACGAACATTTTTAGCATACGTTTGCTCCTGCAGGGTCAGCCGAGCAGCGAATTTCTACTTAACCACCTGCTATCATGAGAGACATCAGGGCTGCATGTTTTGAGCCCAGTATTGAGCCTGAAAAGCGTTTCCAACCCCACTTACAGGTAAAACTTGCAAAAATGTGCCTGGCTGCTCTTCACTGAAAATCTCATTCTACGAACATTTTTAGCATACGTTTGCACCTGCAGGGTCAGCCGAGCAGCGAATTTCTACTTAACCACCTGCTATCATGAGAGACATCAGGGCTGCATCTTTTGAGCCCAGTACTGAGCCTAAAAAGCATTTCCATCCCCACTTACAAGTAAAACTTGCTAAAATGTGCCTGGCTGCTCTTCACTGAAAAGCTCATTCTACGTACATTTTTCGCATATGTTTGCTCCTGCTGGATCAACCGAGCAGCGAATTTCTACTTAACCACCTGCTATCATGAGAGACATCGGGGCTGCATCTTTTGAGCCCAGTATTGAGCCTAAAAAGCCTTTCCAACCCCACTTACAAGTAAAACTTGCTAAAATGTGCCAGGCTGCTCTTCACTGAAAATCTCATTCTACGAACATTTTTAGCATACGTTTGCTCCTGCAGGGTCAGCCGAGCAGCAAATTTCTACTTAACCACCTGCTATCATGAGAGACATCAGGGCTGCATCTTTTGAGCCCAGTACTGAGCCTAAAAAGCGTTTCCATCCCCACTTACAAGTTAAAATGTGCCTGGCTGCTATTCACTGAAAATCTCATTCTACGTACATTTTTGGCATACGTTTGCTCCTGCAGGGTCAGCCGAGCAGCGAATTTCTACTTAACCACCTGCTATCATGAGAGACATCAGGGCTGCATCTTTTGAGCCCAGTACTGAGCCTAAAAAGCGTTTCCATCCCCACTTACAAGTAAAACTTGCTAAAATGTGCCTGGCTGCTCTTCACTGAAAAACTCATTCTACGAACATTTTTCGCATACGTTTGCTCCTGCTGGTTCAGCCGAACAGCGAATTTCTACTTAACCACCTGCTATCAAGAGAGACATCAGGGCTGCATCTTTTGAGCCCAGTATTGAGTATGGAAAAGCGTTCCAACCCCCCTTACAAGTAAAACTTGCTAAAATGTGCCAGGCTGCTCTTCACTGAAAATCTCATTCTACGAACATTTTTAACATACGTTTGCTCCTGCAGGGTCAGCCGAGCAGCGAATTTCTACTTAACCACCTGCTATCATGAGAGACATCAGGGCTGCATCTTTTGAGCCCAGTATTGAGCCTGAAAAGCGTTTCCAACCCCACTTACAAGTAAAACTTGCTAAAATGTGCCTGGCTGCTCTTCACTGAAAATCTCATTCTACGAACATTTTTAGCATACGTTTGCTCCTGCAGGGTCAGCCGAGCAGCGAATTTCTACTTAACCACCTGCTATCATGAGAGACATCAGGGCTGCATCTTTTGAGCCCAGTACTGAGCCTAAAAAGCGTTTCCAACCCCACTTACAGGTAAAACTTGCTAAAATGTGCCTGGCTGCTCTTCACTGAAAATCTCATTCTACGAACATTTTTAGTATACGTTTGCTCCTGCAGGGTCAGCCGAGCAGCAAATTTCTACTTAACCACCTGCTATCATGAGAGACATCAGGGCTGCATGTTTTGAGCCCAGTATTGAGCCTGAAAAGCGTTTCCAACCCCACTTACAGGTAAAACTTGCTAAAATGTGCCTGGCTGCTCTTCACTGAAAATCTCATTCTACGAACATTTTTAGCATACGTTTGCTCCTGCAGGGTCAGCCGAGCAGCGAATTTCTACTTAACCACCTGCTATCATGAGAGACATCAGGGCTGCATCTTTTGAGCCCAGTATTGAGCCTGAAAAGCGTTTCCAACCCCACTTACAAGTAAAACTTGCTAAAATGTGCCAGGCTGCTCTTCACTGAAAATCTCACTCTACGAACATTTTTAGCATACGTTTGCTCCTGCAGGGTCAGCCGAGCAGCGAATTTCTACTTAACCACCTGCTATCATGAGAGACATCAGGGCTGCATCTTTTGAACCCAGTATTGAGCCTGAAAAGCGTTTCCAACCCCACTTACAAGTAAAACTTGCTAAAATGTGCCTGGCTGCTCTTCAATGAAAAGCTCATTCTACGAACATTTTTAGCATACGTTTGATCCTGCAGGGTCAACCGAGCAGCGAATTTCTACTTAACCACCTGCTATCATGAGAGACATCAGGGCTGCATCTTTTGAGCCCAGTACTGAGCCTAAAAAGCGTTTCTATCCGCACTTACGAGTAAAACTTGCTAAAATGTGCCTGGCTGCTATTCACTGAAAATCTCATTTTAAGTACATTTTTGGCATACGTTTGTTCCTGCCGGGTCAGCCGAGCAGCAAATTTCTACTTAACCACCTGCTATCATGAGAGACATCAGGGCTGCTTCTTTTGAGCCCAGTACTGAGCCTGAAAAGCGTTTCCAGCCCCTCAAGTAAAACTTGCTAAAATGTGCCTGGCTGCTCTTCACTGAAAAGCTCATTCTACGAACATTTTTAGCATACGTTTGCTCCTGCAGGGTCAGCCGAGCAGCGAATTTCTACTTAACCACCTGCTATCATGAGAGACATCAGGGCTGCATCTTTTGAGCCCAGTACTGAGCCTAAAAAGCGTTTCTATCCCCACTTACAAGTAAAACTTGCTAAAATGTGCCTGGCTACTATTCACTGAAAATCTCATTCTAGGTACATTTTTGGCATACGTTTGTTCCTGCCGGGTCAGCCGAGCAGCGAATTTCTACTTAACCACCTGCTATCATGAGAGACATCAGGGCTGCATCTTTTGAGCCCAGTACTGAGCCTGAAAAGCGTTTCCAACCCCACTTACAAGTAAAACTTGTTAAAATGTGCCTCGCTGCTCTTCACTGAAAAGCTCATTCTACGAACATTTTTAGCATACGTTTGATCCTGCAGGGTCAGCCGAGCAGCGAATTTCTACTTAACCACCTGCTATCATGAGAGACATCAGGGCTGCATGTTTTGAGCCCAGTACTGAGCCTGAAAAGCGTTTCCAACCCCACTTACAAGTAAAACTTGCTAAAATATGCCTGGCTGCTCTTCACTGAAAATCTCATTCTACGAACATTTTTAGCATACGTTTGCTCCTGGAGGGTCAGCCGAGCAGCGAATTTCTACTTAACCACCTGCTATCATGAGAGACATCAGGGCTGCATCTTTTGAGCCCAGTACTGAGCCTAAAAAGCGTTTCCATCCCCACTTACAAGTAAAACTTGCTAAAATGTGCCTGGCTGCTATTCACTGAAAATCTCATTCTACGTACATTTTTGGCATACGTTTGTTCCTGCTGGGTCAGCCGAGCAGCGAATTTCTACTTAACCACCTGCTATCATGAGAGACATCAGGGCTGCATCTTTTGAGCCCAGTACTGAGCCTAAAAAGCGTTTCCATCCCCACTTACAAGTAAAACTTGCTAAAATGTGCCTGGCTGCTATTCACTGAAAATCTCATTCTACGTACATTTTTGGCATACGTTTGTTCCTGCCGGGTCAGCCGAGCAGCGAATTTCTACTTAACCACCTGCTATCATGAGAGACATCAGGGCTGCATGTTTTGAGCCCAGTACTGAGCCTGAAAAGCGTTTCCACCCCCTCAAGTAAAACTTGCTAAAATGTGCCTGGCTGCTCTTCACTGAAAATCTCATTTTAAGTACATTTTTGGCATACGTTTGTTCCTGCCGGGTCAGCCGAGCAGCAAATTTCTACTTAACCACCTGCTATCATGAGAGACATCAGGGCTGCTTCTTTTGAGCCCAGTACTGAGCCTGAAAAGCGTTTCCACCCCCTCAAGTAAAACTTGCTAAAATGTGCCTGGCTGCTCTTCACTGAAAAGCTCATTCTACGAACATTTTTAGCATACGTTTGCTCCTGCAGGGTCAGCCGAGCAGCGAATTTCTACTTAACCACCTGCTATCATGAGAGACATCAGGGCTGCATCTTTTGAGCCCAGTACTGAGCCTAAAAAGCGTTTCTATCCCCACTTACAAGTAAAACTTGCTAAAATGTGCCTGGCTACTATTCACTGAAAATCTCATTCTACGTACATTTTTGGCATACGTTTGTTCCTGCCGGGTCAGCCGAGCAGCGAATTTCTACTTAACCACCTGCTATCATGAGAGACATCAGGGCTGCATCTTTTGAGCCCAGTACTGAGCCTGAAAAGCGTTTCCAACCCCACTTACAAGTAAAACTTGTTAAAATGTGCCTCGCTGCTCTTCACTGAAAAGCTCATTCTACGAACATTTTTAGCATACGTTTGATCCTGCAGGGTCAGCCGAGCAGCGAATTTCTACTTAAACACCTGCTATCATGAGAGACATCAGGGCTGCATGTTTTGAGCCCAGTACTGAGCCGGAAAAGCGTTTCCAACCCCACTTACAAGTAAAACTTGCTAAAATATGCCTGGCTGCTCTTCACTGAAAATCTCATTCTACGAACATTTTTAGCATACGTTTGCTCCTGCAGGGTCAGCCGAGCAGCGAATTTCTACTTAACCACCTGCTATCATGAGAGACATCAGGGCTGCATCTTTTGAGCCCAGTACTGAGCCTAAAAAGCGTTTCCATCCCCACTTACAAGTAAAACTTGCTAAAATGTGCCTGGCTGCTATTCACTGAAAATCTCATTCTACGTACATTTTTGGCATACGTTTGTTCCTGCTGGGTCAGCCGAGCAGCGAATTTCTACTTAACCACCTGCTATCATGAGAGACATCAGGGCTGCATCTTTTGAGCCCAGTACTGAGCCTAAAAAGCGTTTCCATCCCCACTTACAAGTTAAAATGTGCCTGGCTGCTATTCACTGAAAATCTCATTCTACGTACATTTTTGGCATACGTTTGCTCCTGCAGGGTCAGCCGAGCAGCGAATTTCTACTTAACCACCTGCTATCATGAGAGACATCAGGGCTGCATCTTTTGAGCCCAGTACTGAGCCTAAAAAGCGTTTCTATCTCCACTTACGAGTAAAACTTGCTAAAATGTGCCTGGCTGCTATTCACTGAAAATCTCATTTTAAGTACATTTTTGGCATACGTTTGTTCCTGCCGGGTCAGCCGAGCAGCAAATTTCTACTTAACCACCTGCTATCATGAGAGACATCAGGGCTGCTTCTTTTGAGCCCAGTACTGAGCCTGAAAAGCGTTTCCACCCCCTCAAGTAAAACTTGCTAAAATGTGCCTGGCTGCTCTTCACTGAAAACCTCATTCTACGAACATTTTTAGCATACGTTTGCTCCTGCAGGGTCAGCCGAGCAGCGAATTTCTACTTAACCACCTCCTATCATGAGAGACATCAGGACTGCATGTTTTGAGCCCAGTACTGAGCCTGAAAAGCGTTTCCAACCCCACTTACAAGTAAAACTTGCTAAAATGTGCCTGGCTGCTCTTAACTGAAAAGCTCATTCTATGTACATTTTTCGCATATGTTTGCTCCTGCTGGATCAGCCGAGCAGCGAATTTCTACTTAACCACCTGCTATCATGAGAGACATCAGGGCTGCATCTTTTGAGCCCAGTATTGAGCCTGAAAAGCGTTTCCAGCCCCACTTACAAGTAAAACTTGCTAAAATGTACCTGGCTGCTCTTCACTGAAAAGCTCATTCTACGAACATTTTTAGCATACGTTTGCTCCTGCAGGGTCAGCCGAGCAGCGAATTTCAACTTAACCACCTGCTATCATGAGAGACATCAGGGCTGCATCTTTTGAGCCCAGTATTGAGCCTGAAAAGAGTTTCCAACCCCACTTACAAGTAAAACTTGCTAAAATGTGCCTGGCTGCTCTTCACTGAAAATCTCATTCTACGAAAATTTTAGCATACGTTTGCTCCTGCAGGGTCAGCCGAGCAGCGAATTTCTACTTAACTACCTGCTATCATGAGAGACATCAGGGCTGCATCTGTTGAGCCCAGTACTGAGCCTAAAAAGCGTTTCCATCCCCACTTACAAGTAAAACTTGCGAAAATGTGCCTGGCTGCTATTCACTGAAAATCTCATTCTACGTACATTTTTGGCATACGTTTGTTCCTGCTGGGTCAGCCGAGCAGCGAATTTCTACTTAACCACCTGCTATCATGAGAGACATCAGGGCTGCATCTTTTGAGCCCAGTACTGAGCCTAAAAAGCGTTTCCATCCCCACTTACAAGTTAAAATGTGCCTGGCTGCTATTCACTGAAAATCTCATTCTACGTACATTTTTGGCATACGTTTGCTCCTGCAGGGTCAGCCGAGCACCGAAATTCTACTTAACCACCTGCTATCATGAGAGACATCAGGGCTGCATCTTTTGAGCCCAATACTGAGCCTAAAAAGCGTTTCCATCCCCACTTACAAGTAAAACTTGCTAAAATGTGCCAGGCTGCTCTTCACTGAAAATCTCATTCTACGAACATTTTTAGCATATGTTTGCTCCTGCAGGGTCAGCCGAGCAGCGAATTTCTACTTAACCACCTGCTATCATGAGAGACATCAGGGCTGCATCTTTTGAGCCCAGTACTGAGCCTGAAAAGCGTTTCCAACTCCACGTACAAGTAAAACTTGCTAAAATGTGCCAGGCTGCTCTTCACTGAAAAGCTCATTCTACGAACATTTTTAGCATACGTTTGATCCTGCAGGGTCAACCGAGCAGCGAATTTCTACTTAACCACCTGCTATCATGAGAGACATCAGGGCTGCATCTTTTGAGCCCAGTACTGAGCCTAAAAAGCGTTTCTATCCCCACTTACGAGTAAAACTTGCTAAAATGTGCCTGGCTGCTATTCACTGAAAATCTCATTTTAAGTACATTTTTGGCATACGTTTGTTCCTGCCGGGTCAGCCGAGCAGCAAATTTCTACTTAACCACCTGCTATCATGAGAGACATCAGGGCTGCTTCTTTTGAGCCCAGTACTGAGCCTGAAAAGCGTTTCCACCCCCTCAAGTAAAACTTGCTAAAATGTGCCTGGCTGCTCTTCACTGAAAAGCTCATTCTACGAACATTTTTAGCATACGTTTGCTCCTGCAGGGTCAGCCGAGCAGCGAATTTCTACTTAACCACCTGCTATCATGAGAGACATCAGGGCTGCATCTTTTGAGCCCAGTACTGAGCCTAAAAAGCGTTTCTATCCCCACTTACAAGTAAAACTTGCTAAAATGTGCCTGGCTACTATTCACTGAAAATCTCATTCTACGTACATTTTTGGCATACGTTTGTTCCTGCCGGGTCAGCCGAGCAGCGAATTTCTACTTAACCACCTGCTATCATGAGAGACATCAGGGCTGCATCTTTTGAGCCCAGTACTGAGCCTGAAAAGCGTTTCCAACCCCACTTACAAGTAAAACTTGTTAAAATGTGCCTCGCTGCTCTTCACTGAAAAGCTCATTCTACGAACATTTTTAGCATACGTTTGATCCTGCAGGGTCAGCCGAGCAGCGAATTTCTACTTAAACACCTGCTATCATGAGAGACATCAGGGCTGCATGTTTTGAGCCCAGTACTGAGCCGGAAAAGCGTTTCCAACCCCACTTACAAGTAAAACTTGCTAAAATATGCCTGGCTGCTCTTCACTGAAAATCTCATTCTACGAACATTTTTAGCATACGTTTGCTCCTGCAGGGTCAGCCGAGCAGCGAATTTCTACTTAACCACCTGCTATCATGAGAGACATCAGGGCTGCATCTTTTGAGCCCAGTACTGAGCCTAAAAAGCGTTTCCATCCCCACTTACAAGTAAAACTTGCTAAAATGTGCCTGGCTGCTATTCACTGAAAATCTCATTCTACGTACATTTTTGGCATACGTTTGTTCCTGCTGGGTCAGCCGAGCAGCGAATTTCTACTTAACCACCTGCTATCATGAGAGACATCAGGGCTGCATCTTTTGAGCCCAGTACTGAGCCTAAAAAGCGTTTCCATCCCCACTTACAAGTTAAAATGTGCCTGGCTGCTATTCACTGAAAATCTCATTCTACGTACATTTTTGGCATACGTTTGCTCCTGCAGGGTCAGCCGAGCAGCGAATTTCTACTTAACCACCTGCTATCATGAGAGACATCAGGGCTGCATGTTTTGAGCCCAGTATTGAGCCTGAAATGCGTTTCCAACCCCACTTACAAGTAAAACTTGCTAAAATGTGCCTGGCTGCTCTTCACTGAAAATCTCATTCTACGAACATTTTTAGCATACGTTTGCTCCTGCAGGGTCAGCCGAGCAGCGAATTTCTACTTAACCACCTGCTATCATGAGAGACATCAGGGCTGCATCTTTTGAGCCCAGTATTGAGTATGGAAAAGCGTTTCCAACCCCCCTTACAAGTAAAACTTGCTAAAATGTGCCAGGCTGCTCTTCACTGAAAATCTCATTCTACGAACATTTGTAGCATACGTTTGCTCCTGCAGGGTCAGCCGAGCAGCGAATTTCTACTTAACCACCTGCTATCATGAGAGACATCAGGGCTGCATCTTTTGAGCCCAGTACTGAGCCTGAAAAGCGTTTCCAACTCCACGAACAAGTAAAACTTGCTAAAATGTGCCTGGCTGCTCTTCACTGAAAAGCTCATTCTACGAACATTTTTAGCATACGTTTGATCCTGCAGGGTCAACCGAGCAGCGAATTTGTACTTAACCACCTGCTATCATGAGAGACATCAGGGCTGCATCTTTTGAGCCCAGTACTGAGCCTAAAAAGCGTTTCTATCCCCACTTACAAGTAAAACTTGCTAAAATGTGCCTGGCTGCTATTCACTGAAAATCTCATTCTACGTACATTTTTGGCATACATTTGTTCCTGCCGGGTCAGCCGAGCAGCGAATTTCTACTTAACCACCTGCTATCATGAGAGACATCAGGGCTGCATGTTTTGAGCCCAGTACTGAGCCTGAAAATCGTTTCCAACCCCACTTACAAGTAAAACTTGCTAAAATGTGCCTGGCTGCTCTTCACTGAAAATCTCATTCTACGAACATTTTTAGCATACGTTTGCTCCTGCAGGGACAGCCGAGCAGCGAATTTCTACTTAACCACCTCCTATCATGAGAGACATCAGGACTGCATGTTTTGAGCCCAGTACTGAGCCTGAAAAGCGTTTCCAACCCCACTTACAAGTAAAACTTGCTAAAATGTGCCTGGCTGCTCTTAACTGAAAAGCTCATTCTACGTACATTTTTCGCATATGTTTGCTCCTGCTGGATCAGCCGAGCAGCGAATTTCTACTTAACCACCTGCTATCATGAGAGACATCAGGGCTGCATCTTTTGAGCCCAGTATTGAGCCTGAAAAGCGTTTCCAGCCCCACTTACAAGTAAAACTTGCTAAAATGTACCTGGCTGCTCTTCACTGAAAAGCTCATTCTACGAACATTTTTAGCATACGTTTGCTCCTGCAGGGTCAGCCGAGCAGCGAATTTCAACTTAACCACCTGCTATCATGAGAGACATCAGGGCTGCATCTTTTGAGCCCAGTATTGAGCCTGAAAAGAGTTTCCAACCCCACTTACAAGTAAAACTTGCTAAAATGTGCCTGGCTGCTCTTCACTGAAAATCTCATTCTACGAAAATTTTAGCATACGTTTGCTCCTGCAGGGTCAGCCGAGCAGCGAATTTCTACTTAACTACCTGCTATCATGAGAGACATCAGGGCTGCATCTTTTGAGCCCAGTACTGAGCCTAAAAAGCGTTTCCATCCCCACTTACAAGTAAAACTTGCGAAAATGTGCCTGGCTGCTATTCACTGAAAATCTCATTCTACGTACATTTTTGGCATACGTTTGTTCCTGCTGGGTCAGCCGAGCAGCGAATTTCTACTTAACCACCTGCTATCATGAGAGACATCAGGGCTGCATCTTTTGAGCCCAGTACTGAGCCTAAAAAGCGTTTCCATCCCCACTTACAAGTTAAAATGTGCCTGGCTGCTATTCACTGAAAATCTCATTCTACGTACATTTTTGGCATACGTTTGCTCCTGCAGGGTCAGCCGAGCAGCGAAATTCTACTTAACCACCTGCTATCATGAGAGACATCAGGGCTGCATCTTTTGAGCCCAATACTGAGCCTAAAAAGCGTTTCCATCCCCACTTACAAGTAAAACTTGCTAAAATGTGCCAGGCTGCTCTTCACTGAAAATCTCATTCTACGAACATTTGTAGCATACGTTTGCTCCTGCAGGGTCAGCCGAGCAGCGAATTTCTACTTAACCACCTGCTATCATGAGAGACATCAGGGCTGCATCTTTTGAGCCCAGTACTGAGCCTGAAAAGCGTTTCCAACTCCACGAACAAGTAAAACTTGCTAAAATGTGCCTGGCTGCTCTTCACTGAAAAGCTCATTCTACGAACATTTTTAGCATACGTTTGATCCTGCAGGGTCAACCGAGCAGCGAATTTCTACTTAACCACCTGCTATCATGAGAGACATCAGGGCTGCATCTTTTGAGCCCAGTACTGAGCCTAAAAAGCGTTTCTATCCCCACTTACAAGTAAAACTTGCTAAAATGTGCCTGGCTGCTATTCACTGAAAATCTCATTCTACGTACATTTTTGGCATACGTTTGTTCCTGCCGGGTCAGCCGAGCAGCGAATTTCTACTTAACCACCTGCTATCATGAGAGACATCAGGGCTGCATGTTTTGAGCCCAGTACTGAGCCTGAAAAGCGTTTCCAACCCCACTTACAAGTAAAACTTGCTAAAATGTGTCTGGCTGCTCTTAACTGAAAAGCTCATTCTACGTACATTTTTCGCATATGTTTGCTCCTGCTGGATCAGCCGAGCAGCGAATTTCTACTTAACCACCTGCTATCATGAGAGACATCAGGGCTGCATCTTTTGAGCCCAGTATTGAGCCTGAAAAGCGTTTCCAGCCCCACTTACAAGTAAAACTTGCTAAAATGTACCTGGCTGCTCTTCACTGAAAAGCTCATTCTACGAACATTTTTAGCATACGTTTGCTCCTGCAGGGTCAGCCGAGCAGCGAATTTCAACTTAACCACCTGCTATCATGAGAGACATCAGGGTTGCATCTTTTGAGCCCAGTATTGAGCCTGAAAAGAGTTTCCAACCCCACTTACAAGTAAAACTTGCTAAAATGTGCCTGGCTGCTCTTCACTGAAAATCTCATTCTACGAAAATTTTAGCATACGTTTGCTCCTGCAGGGTCAGCCGAGCAGCGAATTTCTACTTAACTACCTGCTATCATGAGAGACATCAGGGCTGCATCTTTTGAGCCCAGTACTGAGCCTAAAAAGCGTTTCCATCCCCACTTACAAGTAAAACTTGCGAAAATGTGCCTGGCTGCTATTCACTGAAAATCTCATTCTACGTACATTTTTGGCATATGTTTGTTCCTGCTGGGTCAGCCGAGCAGCGAATTTCTACTTAACCACCTGCTATCATGAGAGACATCAGGGCTGCATCTTTTGAGCCCAGTACTGAGCCTAAAAAGCGTTTCCATCCCCACTTACAAGTTAAAATGTGCCTGGCTGCTATTCACTGAAAATCTCATTCTACGTACATTTTTGGCATACGTTTGCTCCTGCAGGGTCAGCCGAGCAGCGAAATTCTACTTAACCACCTGCTATCATGAGAGACATCAGGGCTGCATCTTTTGAGCCCAATACTGAGCCTAAAAAGCGTTTCCATCCCCACTTACAAGTAAAACTTGCTAAAATGTACCTGGCTGCTCTTCACTGAAAAACTCATTCTACGAACATTTTTCGCATACGTTTGCTCCTGCTGGTTCAGCCGAGCGGCGAGTTTCTACTTAACCACCTGCTATCATGAGAGACATCAGGGCTGCATCTTTTGAGCCCAGTATTGAGTATGGAAAAGCGTTTCCAACCCCCCTTACAAGTAAAACCTGCTAAAATGTGCCAGGCTGCTCTTCACTGAAAATCTCATTCTACGAACATTTTTAGCATACGTTTGCTCCTGCAGGGTCAGCCGAGCAGCGAATTTCTACTTAACCACCTCCTATCATGAGAGACATCAGGACTGCATGTTTTGAGCCCAGTACTGAGCCTGAAAAGCGTTTCCAACCCCACTTACAAGTAAAACTTGCTAAAATGTGCCTGGCTGCTCTTAACTGAAAAGCTCATTCTACGTACATTTTTCGCATATGTTTGCTCCTGCTGGATCAGCCGAGCAGCGAATTTCTACTTAACCACCTGCTATCATGAGAGACATCAGGGCTGCATCTTTTGAGCCCAGTATTGAGCCTGAAAAGCGTTTCCAGCCCCACTTACAAGTAAAACTTGCTAAAATGTACCTGGCTGCTCTTCACTGAAAAGCTCATTCTACGAACATTTTTAGCATACGTTTGCTCCTGCAGGGTCAGCCGAGCAGCGAATTTCAACTTAACCACCTGCTATCATGAGAGACATCAGGGCTGCATCTTTTGAGCCCAGTATTGAGCCTGAAAAGAGTTTCCAACCCCACTTACAAGTAAAACTTGCTAAAATGTGCCAGGCTGCTCTTCACTGAAAATCTCATTCTGCGAACATTTTTAGCATATGTTTGCTCCTGCAGGGTCAGCCGAGCAGCGAATTTCTACTTAACCACCTGCTATCATGAGAGACATCAGGGCTGCATCTTTTGAGCCCAGTACTGAGCCTGAAAAGCGTTTCCAACTCCACGTACAAGTAAAACTTGCTAAAATGTGCCAGGCTGCTCTTCACTGAAAAGCTCATTCTACGAACATTTTTAGCATACGTTTGATCCTGCAGGGTCAACCGAGCAGCGAATTTCTACTTAACCACCTGCTATCATGAGAGACATCAGGGCTGCATCTTTTGAGCCCAGTACTGAGCCTAAAAAGCGTTTCTATCCCCACTTACGAGTAAAACTTGCTAAAATGTGCCTGGCTGCTATTCACTGAAAATCTCATTTTAAGTACATTTTTGGCATACGTTTGTTCCTGCCGGGTCAGCCGAGCAGCAAATTTCTACTTAACCACCTGCTATCATAAGAGACATCAGGGCTGCTTCTTTTGAGCCCAGTACTGAGCCTGAAAAGCGTTTCCACCCCCTCAAGTAAAACTTGCTAAAATGTGCCTGGCTGCTCTTCACTGAAAAGCTCATTCTACGAACATTTTTAGCATACGTTTGCTCCTGCAGGGTCAGCTGAGCAGCGAATTTCTACTTAACCACCTGCTATCATGGGAGACATCAGGGCTGCATCTTTTGAGCCCAGTACTGAGCCTAAAAAGCGTTTCTATCCCCACTTACAAGTAAAACTTGCTAAAATGTGCCTGGCTACTATTCACTGAAAATCTCATTCTAGGTACATTTTTGGCATACGTTTGTTCCTGCCGGGTCAGCCGAGCAGCGAATTTCTACTTAACCACCTGCTATCATGAGAGACATCAGGGCTGCATCTTTTGAGCCCAGTACTGAGCCTGAAAAGCGTTTCCAACCCCACTTACAAGTAAAACTTGTTAAAATGTGCCTCGCTGCTCTTCACTGAAAAGCTCATTCTACGAACATTTTTAGCATACGTTTGATCCTGCAGGGTCAGCCGAGCAGCGAATTTCTACTTAACCACCTGCTATCATGAGAGACATCAGGGCTGCATGTTTTGAGCCCAGTACTGAGCCTGAAAAGCGTTTCCAACCCCACTTACAAGTAAAACTTGCTAAAATATGCCTGGCTGCTCTTCACTGAAAATCTCATTCTACGAACATTTTTAGCATACGTTTGCTCCTGCAGGGTCAGCCGAGCAGCGAATTTCTACTTAACCACCTGCTATCATGAGAGACATCAGGGCTGCATCTTTTGAGCCCAGTACTGAGCCTAAAAAGCGTTTCCATCCCCACTTACAAGTAAAACTTGCTAAAATGTGCCTGGCTGCTATTCACTGAAAATCTCATTCTACGTACATTTTTGGCATACGTTTGTTCCTGCTGGGTCAGCCGAGCAGCGAATTTCTACTTAACCACCTGCTATCATGAGAGACATCAGGGCTGCATCTTTTGAGCCCAGTACTGAGCCTAAAAATCGTTTCCATCCCCACTTACAAGTAAAACTTGCTAAAATGTGCCTGGCTGCTATTCACTGAAAATCTCATTCTACGTACATTTTTGGCATACGTTTGTTCCTGCCGGGTCAGCCGAGCAGCGAATTTCTACTTAACCACCTGCTATCATGAGAGACATCAGGGCTGCATGTTTTGAGCCCAGTACTGAGCCTGAAAAGCGTTTCCAACCCCACTTACAAGTAAAACTTGCTAAAATGTGCCTGGCTGCTCTTCACTGAAAATCTCATTCTACGAACATTTTTAGCATACGTTTGCTCCTGCAGGGTCAGCCGAGCAGCGCATTTCTACTTAACCACCTCCTATCATGAGAGACATCAGGACTGCATGTTTTGAGCCCAGTACTGAGCCTGAAAAGCGTTTCCAACCCCACTTACAAGTAAAACTTGCTAAAATGTGCCTGGCTGCTCTTAACTGAAAAGCTCATTCTACGTACATTTTTCGCATATGTTTGCTCCTGCTGGATCAGCCGAGCAGCGAATTTCTACTTAACCACCTGCTATCATGAGAGACATCAGGGCTGCATCTTTTGAGCCCAGTATTGAGCCTGAAAAGCGTTTCCAGCCCCACTTACAAGTAAAACTTGCTAAAATGTACCTGGCTGCTCTTCACTGAAAAGCTCATTCTACGAACATTTTTAGCATACGTTTGCTCCTGCAGGGTCAGCCGAGCAGCGAATTTCAACTTAACCACCTGCTATCATGAGAGACATCAGGGCTGCATCTTTTGAGCCCAGTATTGAGCCTGAAAAGAGTTTCCAACCCCACTTACAAGTAAAACTTGCTAAAATGTGCCTGGCTGCTCTTCACTGAAAATCTCATTCTACGAACATTTTAGCATACGTTTGCTCCTGCAGGGTCAGCCGAGCAGCGAATTTCTACTTAACTACCTGCTATCATGAGAGACATCAGGGCTGCATCTTTTGAGCCCAGTACTGAGCCTAAAAAGCGTTTCCATCCCCACTTACAAGTTAAAATGTGCCTGGCTGCTATTCACTGAAAATCTCATTCTACGTACATTTTTGGCATACGTTTGCTCCTGCAGGGTCAGCCGAGCACCGAAATTCTACTTAACCACCTGCTATCATGAGAGACATCAGGGCTGCATCTTTTGAGCCCAATACTGAGCCTAAAAAGCGTTTCCATCCCCACTTACAAGTAAAACTTGCTAAAATGTGCCAGGCTGCTCTTCACTGAAAAGCTCATTCTACGAACATTTTTAGCATACGTTTGATCCTGCAGGGTCAACCGAGCAGCGAATTTCTACTTAACCACCTGCTATCATGAGAGACATCAGGGCTGCATCTTTTGAGCCCAGTACTGAGCCTAAAAAGCGTTTCTATCCCCACTTACGAGTAAAACTTGCTAAAATGTGCCTGGCTGCTATTCACTGAAAATCTCATTTTAAGTACATTTTTTGGCATACGTTTGTTCCTGCCGGGTCAGCCGAGCAGCAAATTTCTACTTAACCACCTGCTATCATGAGAGACATCAGGGCTGCTTCTTTTGAGCCCAGTACTGAGCCTGAAAAGCGTTTCCACCCCCTCAAGTAAAACTTGCTAAAATGTGCCTGGCTGCTCTTCACTGAAAAGCTCATTCTACGAACATTTTTAGCATACGTTTGCTCCTGCAGGGTCAGCCGAGCAGCGAATTTCTACTTAACCACCTGCTATCATGAGAGACATCAGGGCTGCATCTTTTGAGCCCAGTACTGAGCCTAAAAAGCGTTTCTATCCCCACTTACAAGTAAAACTTGCTAAAATGTGCCTGGCTACTATTCACTGAAAATCTCATTCTACGTACATTTTTGGCATACGTTTGTTCCTGCCGGGTCAGCCGAGCAGCGAATTTCTACTTAACCACCTGCTATCATGAGAGACATCAGGGCTGCATCTTTTGAGCCCAGTACTGAGCCTGAAAAGCGTTTCCAACCCCACTTACAAGTAAAACTTGCTAAAATATGCCTGGCTGCTCTTCACTGAAAATCTCATTCTACGAACATTTTTAGCATACGTTTGCTCCTGCAGGGTCAGCCGAGCAGCGAATTTCTACTTAACCACCTGCTATCATGAGAGACATCAGGGCTGCATCTTTTGAGCCCAGTACTGAGCCTAAAAAGCGTTTCCATCCCCACTTACAAGTAAAACTTGCTAAAATGTGCCTGGCTGCTATTCACTGAAAATCTCATTCTACGTACATTTTTGGCATACGTTTGTTCCTGCTGGGTCAGCCGAGCAGCGAATTTCTACTTAACCACCTGCTATCATGAGAGACATCAGGGCTGCATCTTTTGAGCCCAGTACTGAGCCTAAAAAGCGTTTCCATCCCCACTTACAAGTTAAAATGTGCCTGGCTGCTATTCACTGAAAATCTCATTCTACGTACATTTTTGGCATACGTTTGCTCCTGCAGGGTCAGCCGTGCAGCGAATTTCTACTTAACCACCTGCTATCATGAGAGACATCAGGGCTGCATGTTTTGAGCCCAGTATTGAGCCTGAAATGCGTTTCCAACCCCACTTACAAGTAAAACTTGCTAAAATGTGCCTGGCTGCTCTTCACTGAAAATCTCATTCTACGAACATTTTTAGCATACGTTTGCTCCTGCAGGGTCAGCCGAGCAGCGAATTTCTACTTAACCACCTGCTATCATGAGAGACATCAGGGCTGCATCTTTTGAGCCCAGTATTGAGTATGGAAAAGCATTTCCAACCCCCCTTACAAGTAAAACTTGCTAAAATGTGCCAGGCTGCTCTTCACTGAAAATCTCATTCTACAAACATTTGTAGCATACGTTTGCTCCTGCAGGGTCAGCCGAGCAGCGAATTTCTACTTAACCACCTGCTATCATGAGAGACATCAGGGCTGCATCTTTTGAGCCCAGTACTGAGCCTGAAAAGCGTTTCCAACTCCACGAACAAGTAAAACTTGCTAAAATGTGCCTGGCTGCTCTTCACTGAAAAGCTCATTCTACGAACATTTTTAGCATACGTTTGATCCTGCAGGGTCAACCGAGCAGCGAATTTCTACTTAACCACCTGCTATCGTGAGAGACATCAGGGCTGCATCTTTTGAGCCCAGTACTGAGCCTGAAAAGCGTTTCCAACCCCACTTACAAGTAAAACTTGCTAAAATGTGCCTGGCTGCTCTTCACTGAAAATCTCATTCTACGAACATTTTTAGCATACGTTTGCTCCTGCTGGGTCAGCCGAGCAGCGAATTTCTACTTAACCACCTGCTATCATGAGAGACATCAGGGCTGCATCTTTTGAGCCCAGTACTGAGCCTAAAAATCGTTTCCATCCCCACTTACAAGTAAAACTTGCTAAAATGTGCCTGGCTGCTATTCACTGAAAATCTCATTCTACGTACATTTTTGGCATACGTTTGTTCCTGCCGGGTCAGCCGAGCAGCGAATTTCTACTTAACCACCTGCTATCATGAGAGACATCAGGGCTGCATGTTTTGAGCCCAGTACTGAGCCTGAAAAGCGTTTCCAACCCCACTTACAAGTAAAACTTGCTAAAATGTGCCTGGCTGCTCTTCACTGAAAATCTCATTCTACGAACATTTTTAGCATACGTTTGCTCCTGCAGGGTCAGCCGAGCAGCGAATTTCTACTTAACCACCTCCTATCATGAGAGACATCAGGACTGCATGTTTTGAGCCCAGTACTGAGCCTGAAAAGCGTTTCCAACCCCACTTACAAGTAAAACTTGCTAAAATGTGCCTGGCTGCTCTTAACTGAAAAGCTCATTCTACGTACATTTTTCGCATATGTTTGCTCCTGCTGGATCAGCCGAGCAGCGAATTTCTACTTAACCACCTGCTATCATGAGAGACATCAGGGCTGCATCTTTTGAGCCCAGTATTGAGCCTGAAAAGCGTTTCCAGCCCCACTTACAAGTAAAACTTGCTAAAATGTACCTGGCTGCTCTTCACTGAAAAGCTCATTCTACGAACATTTTTAGCATACGTTTGCTCCTGCAGGGTCAGCCGAGCAGCGAATTTCAACTTAACCACCTGCTATCATGAGAGACATCAGGGCTGCATCTTTTGAGCCCAGTATTGAGCCTGAAAAGAGTTTCCAACCCCACTTACAAGTAAAACTTGCTAAAATGTGCCTGGCTGCTCTTCACTGAAAATCTCATTCTACGAACATTTTAGCATACGTTTGCTCCTGCAGGGTCAGCCGAGCAGCGAATTTCTACTTAACTACCTGCTATCATGAGAGACATCAGGGCTGCATCTTTTGAGCCCAGTACTGAGCCTAAAAAGCGTTTCCATCCCCACTTACAAGTTAAAATGTGCCTGGCTGCTATTCACTGAAAATCTCATTCTACGTACATTTTTGGCATACGTTTGCTCCTGCAGGGTCAGCCGAGCACCGAAATTCTACTTAACCACCTGCTATCATGAGAGACATCAGGGCTGCATCTTTTGAGCCCAATACTGAGCCTAAAAAGCGTTTCCATCCCCACTTACAAGTAAAACTTGCTAAAATGTGCCAGGCTGCTCTTCACTGAAAAGCTCATTCTACGAACATTTTTAGCATACGTTTGATCCTGCAGGGTCAACCGAGCAGCGAATTTCTACTTAACCACCTGCTATCATGAGAGACATCAGGGCTGCATCTTTTGAGCCCAGTACTGAGCCTAAAAAGCGTTTCTATCCCCACTTACGAGTAAAACTTGCTAAAATGTGCCTGGCTGCTATTCACTGAAAATCTCATTTTAAGTACATTTTTTGGCATACGTTTGTTCCTGCCGGGTCAGCCGAGCAGCAAATTTCTACTTAACCACCTGCTATCATGAGAGACATCAGGGCTGCTTCTTTTGAGCCCAGTACTGAGCCTGAAAAGCGTTTCCACCCCCTCAAGTAAAACTTGCTAAAATGTGCCTGGCTGCTCTTCACTGAAAAGCTCATTCTACGAACATTTTTAGCATACGTTTGCTCCTGCAGGGTCAGCCGAGCAGCGAATTTCTACTTAACCACCTGCTATCATGAGAGACATCAGGGCTGCATCTTTTGAGCCCAGTACTGAGCCTAAAAAGCGTTTCTATCCCCACTTACAAGTAAAACTTGCTAAAATGTGCCTGGCTACTATTCACTGAAAATCTCATTCTACGTACATTTTTGGCATACGTTTGTTCCTGCCGGGTCAGCCGAGCAGCGAATTTCTACTTAACCACCTGCTATCATGAGAGACATCAGGGCTGCATCTTTTGAGCCCAGTACTGAGCCTGAAAAGCGTTTCCAACCCCACTTACAAGTAAAACTTGCTAAAATATGCCTGGCTGCTCTTCACTGAAAATCTCATTCTACGAACATTTTTAGCATACGTTTGCTCCTGCAGGGTCAGCCGAGCAGCGAATTTCTACTTAACCACCTGCTATCATGAGAGACATCAGGGCTGCATCTTTTGAGCCCAGTACTGAGCCTAAAAAGCGTTTCCATCCCCACTTACAAGTAAAACTTGCTAAAATGTGCCTGGCTGCTATTCACTGAAAATCTCATTCTACGTACATTTTTGGCATACGTTTGTTCCTGCTGGGTCAGCCGAGCAGCGAATTTCTACTTAACCACCTGCTATCATGAGAGACATCAGGGCTGCATCTTTTGAGCCCAGTACTGAGCCTAAAAAGCGTTTCCATCCCCACTTACAAGTTAAAATGTGCCTGGCTGCTATTCACTGAAAATCTCATTCTACGTACATTTTTGGCATACGTTTGCTCCTGCAGGGTCAGCCGTGCAGCGAATTTCTACTTAACCACCTGCTATCATGAGAGACATCAGGGCTGCATGTTTTGAGCCCAGTATTGAGCCTGAAATGCGTTTCCAACCCCACTTACAAGTAAAACTTGCTAAAATGTGCCTGGCTGCTCTTCACTGAAAATCACATTCTACGAACATTTTTAGCATACGTTTGCTCCTGCAGGGTCAGCCGAGCAGCGAATTTCTACTTAACCACCTGCTATCATGAGAGACATCAGGGCTGCATCTTTTGAGCCCAGTATTGAGTATGGAAAAGCATTTCCAACCCCCCTTACAAGTAAAACTTGCTAAAATGTGCCAGGCTGCTCTTCACTGAAAATCTCATTCTACGAACATTTGTAGCATACGTTTGCTCCTGCAGGGTCAGCCGAGCAGCGAATTTCTACTTAACCACCTGCTATCATGAGAGACATCAGGGCTGCATCTTTTGAGCCCAGTACTGAGCCTGAAAAGCGTTTCCAACTCCACGAACAAGTAAAACTTGCTAAAATGTGCCTGGCTGCTCTTCACTGAAAAGCTCATTCTACGAACATTTTTAGCATACGTTTGATCCTGCAGGGTCAACCGAGCAGCGAATTTCTACTTAACCACCTGCTATCGTGAGAGACATCAGGGCTGCATCTTTTGAGCCCAGTACTGAGCCTAAAAAGCGTTTCTATCCCCACTTACAAGTAAAACTTGCTAAAATGTGCCTGGCTGCTATTCACTGAAAATCTCATTCTACGTACATTTTTGGCATACGTTTGTTCCTGCCGGGTCAGCCGAGCAGCGAATTTCTACTTAACCACCTGCTATCATGAGAGACATCAGGGCTGCATGTTTTGAGCCCAGTACTGAGCCTGAAAAGCGTTTCCAACCCCACTTACAAGTAAAACTTGCTAAAATGTGCCTGGCTGCTCTTCACTGAAAATCTCATTCTACGAACATTTTTAGCATACGTTTGCTCCTGCAGGGTCAGCCGAGCAGCGAATTTCTACTTAACCACCTCCTATCATGAGAGACATCAGGACTGCATGTTTTGAGCCCAGTACTGAGCCTGAAAAGCGTTTCCAACCCCACTTACAAGTAAAACTTGCTAAAATGTGCCTGGCTGCTCTTAACTGAAAAGCTCATTCTACGTACATTTTTCGCATATGTTTGCTCCTGCTGGATCAGCCGAGCAGCGAATTTCTACTTAACCACCTGCTATCATGAGAGACATCAGGGCTGCATCTTTTGAGCCCAGTACTGAGCCTAAAAAGCGTTTCCATCCCCACTTACAAGTTAAAATGAGCCTGGCTGCTATTCACTGAAAATCTCATTCTACGTACATTTTTGGCATACGTTTGCTCCTGCAGGGTCAGCCGAGCACCGAAATTCTACTTAACCACCTGCTATCATGAGAGACATCAGGGCTGCATCTTTTGAGCCCAATACTGAGCCTAAAAAGCGTTTCCATCCCCACTTACAAGTAAAACTTGCTAAAATGTGCCTGGCTGCTATTCACTGAAAATCTCATTCTACGTACATTTTTGGCATACGTTTGTTCCTGCTGGGTCAGCCGAGCAGCGAATTTCTACTTAACCACCTGCTATCATGAGAGACATCAGGGCTGCATCTTTTGAGCCCAGTACTGAGCCTAAAAAGCGTTTCCATCCCCACTTACAAGTTAAAATGTGCCTGGCTGCTATTCACTGAAAATCTCATTCTACGTACATTTTTGGCATACGTTTGCTCCTGCAGGGTCAGCCGAGCACCGAAATTCTACTTAACCAGCTGCTATCATGAGAGACATCAGGGCTGCATCTTTTGAGCCCAATACTGAGCCTAAAAAGCGTTTCCATCCCCACTTACAAGTAAAACTTGCTAAAATGTGCCAGGCTGCTCTTCACTGAAAATCTCATTCTACGAACATTTTTAGCATATGTTTGCTCCTGCAGGGTCAGCCGAGCAGCGAATTTCTACTTAACCACCTGCTATCATGAGAGACATCAGGGCTGCATCTTTTGAGCCCAGTACTGAGCCTGAAAAGCGTTTCCAACTCCACGTACAAGTAAAACTTGCTAAAATGTGCCAGGCTGCTCTTCACTGAAAAGCTCATTCTACGAACATTTTTAGCATACGTTTGATCCTGCAGGGTCAACCGAGCAGCGAATTTCTACTTAACCACCTGCTATCATGAGAGACATCAGGGCTGCATCTTTTGAGCCCAGTACTGAGCCTAAAAAGCGTTTCTATCCCCACTTACGAGTAAAACTTGCTAAAATGTGCCTGGCTGCTATTCACTGAAAATCTCATTTTAAGTACATTTTTGGCATACGTTTGTTCCTGCCGGGTCAGCCGAGCAGCAAATTTCTACTTAACCACCTGCTATCATGAGAGACATCAGGGCTGCTTCTTTTGAGCCCAGTACTGAGCCTGAAAAGCGTTTCCACCCCCTCAAGTAAAACTTGCTAAAATGTGCCTGGCTGCTCTTCACTGAAAAGCTCATTCTACGAACATTTTTAGCATACGTTTGCTCCTGCAGGGTCAGCCGAGCAGCGAATTTCTACTTAACCACCTGCTATCATGAGAGACATCAGGGCTGCATCTTTTGAGCCCAGTACTGAGCCTAAAAAGCGTTTCTATCCCCACTTACAAGTAAAACTTGCTAAAATGTGCCTGGCTACTATTCACTGAAAATCTCATTCTACGTACATTTTTGGCATACGTTTGTTCCTGCCGGGTCAGCCGAGCAGCGAATTTCTACTTAACCACCTGCTATCATGAGAGACATCAGGGCTGCATGTTTTGAGCCCAGTACTGAGCCTGAAAAGCGTTTCCAACCCCACTTACAAGTAAAACTTGCTAAAATGTGCCTGGCTGCTCTTCACTGAAAATCTCATTCTACGAACATTTTTAGCATACGTTTGCTCCTGCAGGGTCAGCCGAGCAGCGCATTTCTACTTAACCACCTCCTATCATGAGAGACATCAGGACTGCATGTTTTGAGCCCAGTACTGAGCCTGAAAAGCGTTTCCAACCCCACTTACAAGTAAAACTTGCTAAAATGTGCCTGGCTGCTCTTAACTGAAAAGCTCATTCTACGTACATTTTTCGCATATGTTTGCTCCTGCTGGATCAGCCGAGCAGCGAATTTCTACTTAACCACCTGCTATCATGAGAGACATCAGGGCTGCATCTTTTGAGCCCAGTATTGAGCCTGAAAAGCGTTTCCAGCCCCACTTACAAGTAAAACTTGCTAAAATGTACCTGGCTGCTCTTCACTGAAAAGCTCATTCTACGAACATTTTTAGCATACGTTTGCTCCTGCAGGGTCAGCCGAGCAGCGAATTTCAACTTAACCACCTGCTATCATGAGAGACATCAGGGCTGCATCTTTTGAGCCCAGTATTGAGCCTGAAAAGAGTTTCCAACCCCACTTACAAGTAAAACTTGCTAAAATGTGCCTGGCTGCTCTTCACTGAAAATCTCATTCTACGAACATTTTAGCATACGTTTGCTCCTGCAGGGTCAGCCGAGCAGCGAATTTCTACTTAACTACCTGCTATCATGAGAGACATCAGGGCTGCATCTTTTGAGCCCAGTACTGAGCCTAAAAAGCGTTTCCATCCCCACTTACAAGTTAAAATGTGCCTGGCTGCTATTCACTGAAAATCTCATTCTACGTACATTTTTGGCATACGTTTGCTCCTGCAGGGTCAGCCGAGCACCGAAATTCTACTTAACCACCTGCTATCATGAGAGACATCAGGGCTGCATCTTTTGAGCCCAATACTGAGCCTAAAAAGCGTTTCCATCCCCACTTACAAGTAAAACTTGCTAAAATGTGCCAGGCTGCTCTTCACTGAAAAGCTCATTCTACGAACATTTTTAGCATACGTTTGATCCTGCAGGGTCAACCGAGCAGCGAATTTCTACTTAACCACCTGCTATCATGAGAGACATCAGGGCTGCATCTTTTGAGCCCAGTACTGAGCCTAAAAAGCGTTTCTATCCCCACTTACGAGTAAAACTTGCTAAAATGTGCCTGGCTGCTATTCACTGAAAATCTCATTTTAAGTACATTTTTTGGCATACGTTTGTTCCTGCCGGGTCAGCCGAGCAGCAAATTTCTACTTAACCACCTGCTATCATGAGAGACATCAGGGCTGCTTCTTTTGAGCCCAGTACTGAGCCTGAAAAGCGTTTCCACCCCCTCAAGTAAAACTTGCTAAAATGTGCCTGGCTGCTCTTCACTGAAAAGCTCATTCTACGAACATTTTTAGCATACGTTTGCTCCTGCAGGGTCAGCCGAGCAGCGAATTTCTACTTAACCACCTGCTATCATGAGAGACATCAGGGCTGCATCTTTTGAGCCCAGTACTGAGCCTAAAAAGCGTTTCTATCCCCACTTACAAGTAAAACTTGCTAAAATGTGCCTGGCTACTATTCACTGAAAATCTCATTCTACGTACATTTTTGGCATACGTTTGTTCCTGCCGGGTCAGCCGAGCAGCGAATTTCTACTTAACCACCTGCTATCATGAGAGACATCAGGGCTGCATCTTTTGAGCCCAGTACTGAGCCTGAAAAGCGTTTCCAACCCCACTTACAAGTAAAACTTGCTAAAATATGCCTGGCTGCTCTTCACTGAAAATCTCATTCTACGAACATTTTTAGCATACGTTTGCTCCTGCAGGGTCAGCCGAGCAGCGAATTTCTACTTAACCACCTGCTATCATGAGAGACATCAGGGCTGCATCTTTTGAGCCCAGTACTGAGCCTAAAAAGCGTTTCCATCCCCACTTACAAGTAAAACTTGCTAAAATGTGCCTGGCTGCTATTCACTGAAAATCTCATTCTACGTACATTTTTGGCATACGTTTGTTCCTGCTGGGTCAGCCGAGCAGCGAATTTCTACTTAACCACCTGCTATCATGAGAGACATCAGGGCTGCATCTTTTGAGCCCAGTACTGAGCCTAAAAAGCGTTTCCATCCCCACTTACAAGTTAAAATGTGCCTGGCTGCTATTCACTGAAAATCTCATTCTACGTACATTTTTGGCATACGTTTGCTCCTGCAGGGTCAGCCGTGCAGCGAATTTCTACTTAACCACCTGCTATCATGAGAGACATCAGGGCTGCATGTTTTGAGCCCAGTATTGAGCCTGAAATGCGTTTCCAACCCCACTTACAAGTAAAACTTGCTAAAATGTGCCTGGCTGCTCTTCACTGAAAATCTCATTCTACGAACATTTTTAGCATACGTTTGCTCCTGCAGGGTCAGCCGAGCAGCGAATTTCTACTTAACCACCTGCTATCATGAGAGACATCAGGGCTGCATCTTTTGAGCCCAGTATTGAGTATGGAAAAGCATTTCCAATCCCCCTTACAAGTAAAACTTGCTAAAATGTGCCAGGCTGCTCTTCACTGAAAATCTCATTCTACGAACATTTGTAGCATACGTTTGCTCCTGCAGGGTCAGCCGAGCAGCGAATTTCTACTTAACCACCTGCTATCATGAGAGACATCAGGGCTGCATCTTTTGAGCCCAGTACTGAGCCTGAAAAGCGTTTCCAACTCCACGAACAAGTAAAACTTGCTAAAATGTGCCTGGCTGCTCTTCACTGAAAAGCTCATTCTACGAACATTTTTAGCATACGTTTGATCCTGCAGGGTCAACCGAGCAGCGAATTTCTACTTAACCACCTGCTATCGTGAGAGACATCAGGGCTGCATCTTTTGAGCCCAGTACTGAGCCTGAAAAGCGTTTCCAACCCCACTTACAAGTAAAACTTGCTAAAATGTGCCTGGCTGCTCTTCACTGAAAATCTCATTCTACGAACATTTTTAGCATACGTTTGCTCCTGCTGGGTCAGCCGAGCAGCGAATTTCTACTTAACCACCTGCTATCATGAGAGACATCAGGGCTGCATCTTTTGAGCCCAGTACTGAGCCTAAAAATCGTTTCCATCCCCACTTACAAGTAAAACTTGCTAAAATGTGCCTGGCTGCTATTCACTGAAAATCTCATTCTACGTACATTTTTGGCATACGTTTGTTCCTGCCGGGTCAGCCGAGCAGCGAATTTCTACTTAACCACCTGCTATCATGAGAGACATCAGGGCTGCATGTTTTGAGCCCAGTACTGAGCCTGAAAAGCGTTTCCAACCCCACTTACAAGTAAAACTTGCTAAAATGTGCCTGGCTGCTCTTCACTGAAAATCTCATTCTACGAACATTTTTAGCATACGTTTGCTCCTGCAGGGTCAGCCGAGCAGCGAATTTCTACTTAACCACCTCCTATCATGAGAGACATCAGGACTGCATGTTTTGAGCCCAGTACTGAGCCTGAAAAGCGTTTCCAACCCCACTTACAAGTAAAACTTGCTAAAATGTGCCTGGCTGCTCTTAACTGAAAAGCTCATTCTACGTACATTTTTCGCATATGTTTGCTCCTGCTGGATCAGCCGAGCAGCGAATTTCTACTTAACCACCTGCTATCATGAGAGACATCAGGGCTGCATCTTTTGAGCCCAGTATTGAGCCTGAAAAGCGTTTCCAGCCCCACTTACAAGTAAAACTTGCTAAAATGTACCTGGCTGCTCTTCACTGAAAAGCTCATTCTACGAACATTTTTAGCATACGTTTGCTCCTGCAGGGTCAGCCGAGCAGCGAATTTCAACTTAACCACCTGCTATCATGAGAGACATCAGGGCTGCATCTTTTGAGCCCAGTATTGAGCCTGAAAAGAGTTTCCAACCCCACTTACAAGTAAAACTTGCTAAAATGTGCCTGGCTGCTCTTCACTGAAAATCTCATTCTACGAACATTTTAGCATACGTTTGCTCCTGCAGGGTCAGCCGAGCAGCGAATTTCTACTTAACTACCTGCTATCATGAGAGACATCAGGGCTGCATCTTTTGAGCCCAGTACTGAGCCTAAAAAGCGTTTCCATCCCCACTTACAAGTTAAAATGTGCCTGGCTGCTATTCACTGAAAATCTCATTCTACGTACATTTTTGGCATACGTTTGCTCCTGCAGGGTCAGCCGAGCACCGAAATTCTACTTAACCACCTGCTATCATGAGAGACATCAGGGCTGCATCTTTTGAGCCCAATACTGAGCCTAAAAAGCGTTTCCATCCCCACTTACAAGTAAAACTTGCTAAAATGTGCCAGGCTGCTCTTCACTGAAAAGCTCATTCTACGAACATTTTTAGCATACGTTTGATCCTGCAGGGTCAACCGAGCAGCGAATTTCTACTTAACCACCTGCTATCATGAGAGACATCAGGGCTGCATCTTTTGAGCCCAGTACTGAGCCTAAAAAGCGTTTCTATCCCCACTTACGAGTAAAACTTGCTAAAATGTGCCTGGCTGCTATTCACTGAAAATCTCATTTTAAGTACATTTTTTGGCATACGTTTGTTCCTGCCGGGTCAGCCGAGCAGCAAATTTCTACTTAACCACCTGCTATCATGAGAGACATCAGGGCTGCTTCTTTTGAGCCCAGTACTGAGCCTGAAAAGCGTTTCCACCCCCTCAAGTAAAACTTGCTAAAATGTGCCTGGCTGCTCTTCACTGAAAAGCTCATTCTACGAACATTTTTAGCATACGTTTGCTCCTGCAGGGTCAGCCGAGCAGCGAATTTCTACTTAACCACCTGCTATCATGAGAGACATCAGGGCTGCATCTTTTGAGCCCAGTACTGAGCCTAAAAAGCGTTTCTATCCCCACTTACAAGTAAAACTTGCTAAAATGTGCCTGGCTACTATTCACTGAAAATCTCATTCTACGTACATTTTTGGCATACGTTTGTTCCTGCCGGGTCAGCCGAGCAGCGAATTTCTACTTAACCACCTGCTATCATGAGAGACATCAGGGCTGCATCTTTTGAGCCCAGTACTGAGCCTGAAAAGCGTTTCCAACCCCACTTACAAGTAAAACTTGCTAAAATATGCCTGGCTGCTCTTCACTGAAAATCTCATTCTACGAACATTTTTAGCATACGTTTGCTCCTGCAGGGTCAGCCGAGCAGCGAATTTCTACTTAACCACCTGCTATCATGAGAGACATCAGGGCTGCATCTTTTGAGCCCAGTACTGAGCCTAAAAAGCGTTTCCATCCCCACTTACAAGTAAAACTTGCTAAAATGTGCCTGGCTGCTATTCACTGAAAATCTCATTCTACGTACATTTTTGGCATACGTTTGTTCCTGCTGGGTCAGCCGAGCAGCGAATTTCTACTTAACCACCTGCTATCATGAGAGACATCAGGGCTGCATCTTTTGAGCCCAGTACTGAGCCTAAAAAGCGTTTCCATCCCCACTTACAAGTTAAAATGTGCCTGGCTGCTATTCACTGAAAATCTCATTCTACGTACATTTTTGGCATACGTTTGCTCCTGCAGGGTCAGCCGTGCAGCGAATTTCTACTTAACCACCTGCTATCATGAGAGACATCAGGGCTGCATGTTTTGAGCCCAGTATTGAGCCTGAAATGCGTTTCCAACCCCACTTACAAGTAAAACTTGCTAAAATGTGCCTGGCTGCTCTTCACTGAAAATCACATTCTACGAACATTTTTAGCATACGTTTGCTCCTGCAGGGTCAGCCGAGCAGCGAATTTCTACTTAACCACCTGCTATCATGAGAGACATCAGGGCTGCATCTTTTGAGCCCAGTATTGAGTATGGAAAAGCATTTCCAACCCCCCTTACAAGTAAAACTTGCTAAAATGTGCCAGGCTGCTCTTCACTGAAAATCTCATTCTACGAACATTTGTAGCATACGTTTGCTCCTGCAGGGTCAGCCGAGCAGCGAATTTCTACTTAACCACCTGCTATCATGAGAGACATCAGGGCTGCATCTTTTGAGCCCAGTACTGAGCCTGAAAAGCGTTTCCAACTCCACGAACAAGTAAAACTTGCTAAAATGTGCCTGGCTGCTCTTCACTGAAAAGCTCATTCTACGAACATTTTTAGCATACGTTTGATCCTGCAGGGTCAACCGAGCAGCGAATTTCTACTTAACCACCTGCTATCGTGAGAGACATCAGGGCTGCATCTTTTGAGCCCAGTACTGAGCCTAAAAAGCGTTTCTATCCCCACTTACAAGTAAAACTTGCTAAAATGTGCCTGGCTGCTATTCACTGAAAATCTCATTCTACGTACATTTTTGGCATACGTTTGTTCCTGCCGGGTCAGCCGAGCAGCGAATTTCTACTTAACCACCTGCTATCATGAGAGACATCAGGGCTGCATGTTTTGAGCCCAGTACTGAGCCTGAAAAGCGTTTCCAACCCCACTTACAAGTAAAACTTGCTAAAATGTGCCTGGCTGCTCTTCACTGAAAATCTCATTCTACGAACATTTTTAGCATACGTTTGCTCCTGCAGGGTCAGCCGAGCAGCGAATTTCTACTTAACCACCTCCTATCATGAGAGACATCAGGACTGCATGTTTTGAGCCCAGTACTGAGCCTGAAAAGCGTTTCCAACCCCACTTACAAGTAAAACTTGCTAAAATGTGCCTGGCTGCTCTTAACTGAAAAGCTCATTCTACGTACATTTTTCGCATATGTTTGCTCCTGCTGGATCAGCCGAGCAGCGAATTTCTACTTAACCACCTGCTATCATGAGAGACATCAGGGCTGCATCTTTTGAGCCCAGTACTGAGCCTAAAAAGCGTTTCCATCCCCACTTACAAGTTAAAATGAGCCTGGCTGCTATTCACTGAAAATCTCATTCTACGTACATTTTTGGCATACGTTTGCTCCTGCAGGGTCAGCCGAGCACCGAAATTCTACTTAACCACCTGCTATCATGAGAGACATCAGGGCTGCATCTTTTGAGCCCAATACTGAGCCTAAAAAGCGTTTCCATCCCCACTTACAAGTAAAACTTGCTAAAATGTGCCTGGCTGCTATTCACTGAAAATCTCATTCTACGTACATTTTTGGCATACGTTTGTTCCTGCTGGGTCAGCCGAGCAGCGAATTTCTACTTAACCACCTGCTATCATGAGAGACATCAGGGCTGCATCTTTTGAGCCCAGTACTGAGCCTAAAAAGCGTTTCCATCCCCACTTACAAGTTAAAATGTGCCTGGCTGCTATTCACTGAAAATCTCATTCTACGTACATTTTTGGCATACGTTTGCTCCTGCAGGGTCAGCCGAGCACCGAAATTCTACTTAACCACCTGCTATCATGAGAGACATCAGGGCTGCATCTTTTGAGCCCAATACTGAGCCTAAAAAGCGTTTCCATCCCCACTTACAAGTAAAACTTGCTAAAATGTGCCAGGCTGCTCTTCACTGAAAATCTCATTCTACGAACATTTTTAGCATATGTTTGCTCCTGCAGGGTCAGCCGAGCAGCGAATTTCTACTTAACCACCTGCTATCATGAGAGACATCAGGGCTGCATCTTTTGAGCCCAGTACTGAGCCTGAAAAGCGTTTCCAACTCCACGTACAAGTAAAACTTGCTAAAATGTGCCAGGCTGCTCTTCACTGAAAAGCTCATTCTACGAACATTTTTAGCATACGTTTGATCCTGCAGGGTCAACCGAGCAGCGAATTTCTACTTAACCACCTGCTATCATGAGAGACATCAGGGCTGCATCTTTTGAGCCCAGTACTGAGCCTAAAAAGCGTTTCTATCCCCACTTACGAGTAAAACTTGCTAAAATGTGCCTGGCTGCTATTCACTGAAAATCTCATTTTAAGTACATTTTTGGCATACGTTTGTTCCTGCCGGGTCAGCCGAGCAGCAAATTTCTACTTAACCACCTGCTATCATGAGAGACATCAGGGCTGCTTCTTTTGAGCCCAGTACTGAGCCTGAAAAGCGTTTCCACCCCCTCAAGTAAAACTTGCTAAAATGTGCCTGGCTGCTCTTCACTGAAAAGCTCATTCTACGAACATTTTTAGCATACGTTTGCTCCTGCAGGGTCAGCCGAGCAGCGAATTTCTACTTAACCACCTGCTATCATGAGAGACATCAGGGCTGCATCTTTTGAGCCCAGTACTGAGCCTAAAAAGCGTTTCTATCCCCACTTACAAGTAAAACTTGCTAAAATGTGCCTGGCTACTATTCACTGAAAATCTCATTCTACGTACATTTTTGGCATACGTTTGTTCCTGCCGGGTCAGCCGAGCAGCGAATTTCTACTTAACCACCTGCTATCATGAGAGACATCAGGGCTGCATCTTTTGAGCCCAGTACTGAGCCTGAAAAGCGTTTCCAACCCCACTTACAAGTAAAACTTGCTAAAATATGCCTGGCTGCTCTTCACTGAAAATCTCATTCTACGAACATTTTTAGCATACGTTTGCTCCTGCAGGGTCAGCCGAGCAGCGAATTTCTACTTAACCACCTGCTATCATGAGAGACATCAGGGCTGCATCTTTTGAGCCCAGTACTGAGCCTAAAAAGCGTTTCCATCCCCACTTACAAGTAAAACTTGCTAAAATGTGCCTGGCTGCTATTCACTGAAAATCTCATTCTACGTACATTTTTGGCATACGTTTGATTCTGCTGGGTCAGCCGAGCAGCGAATTTCTACTTAACCACCTGCTATCATGAGAGACATCAGGGCTGCATCTTTTGAGCCCAGTACTGAGCCTAAAAAGCGTTTCCATCCCCACTTACAAGTTAAAATGTGCCTGGCTGCTATTCACTGAAAATCTCATTCTACGTACATTTTTGGCATACGTTTGCTCCTGCAGGGTCAGCCGTGCAGCGAATTTCTACTTAACCACCTGCTATCATGAGAGACATCAGGGCTGCATGTTTTGAGCCCAGTATTGAGCCTGAAATGCGTTTCCAACCCCACTTACAAGTAAAACTTGCTAAAATGTGCCTGGCTGCTCTTCACTGAAAATCTCATTCTACGAACATTTTTAGCATACGTTTGCTCCTGCAGGGTCAGCCGAGCAGCGAATTTCTACTTAACCACCTGCTATCATGAGAGACATTAGGGCTGCATCTTTTGAGCCCAGTATTGAGTATGGAAAAGCGTTTCCAACCCCCCTTACAAGTAAAACTTGCTAAAATGTGCCAGGCTGCTCTTCACTGAAAATCTCATTCTACGAACATTTGTAGCATACGTTTGCTCCTGCAGGGTCAGCCGAGCAGCGAATTTCTACTTAACCACCTGCTATCATGAGAGACATCAGGGCTGCATCTTTTGAGCCCAGTACTGAGCCTGAAAAGCGTTTCCAACTCCACGAACAAGTAAAACTTGCTAAAATGTGCCTGGCTGCTCTTCACTGAAAAGCTCATTCTACGAACATTTTTAGCATACGTTTGATCCTGCAGGGTCAACCGAGCAGCGAATTTCTACTTAACCACCTGCTATCGTGAGAGACATCAGGGCTGCATCTTTTGAGCCCAGTACTGAGCCTAAAAAGCGTTTCTATCCCCACTTACAAGTAAAACTTGCTAAAATGTGCCTGGCTGCTATTCACTGAAAATCTCATTCTACGTACATTTTTGGCATACGTTTGTTCCTGCCGGGTCAGCCGAGCAGCGAATTTCTACTTAACCACCTGCTATCATGAGAGACATCAGGGCTGCATGTTTTGAGCCCAGTACTGAGCCTGAAAAGCGTTTCCAACCCCACTTACAAGTAAAACTTGCTAAAATGTGCCTGGCTGCTCTTCACTGAAAATCTCATTCTACGAACATTTTTAGCATACGTTTGCTCCTGCAGGGTCAGCCGAGCAGCGAATTTCTACTTAACCACCTCCTATCATGAGAGACATCAGGACTGCATGTTTTGAGCCCAGTACTGAGCCTGAAAAGCGTTTCCAACCCCACTTACAAGTAAAACTTGCTAAAATGTGCCTGGCTGCTCTTAACTGAAAAGCTCATTCTACGTACATTTTTCGCATACGTTTGCTCCTGCAGGGTCAGCCGAGCAGCGAATTTCAACTTAACCACCTGCTATCATGAGAGACATCAGGGCTGCATCTTTTGAGCCCAGTATTGAGCCTGAAAAGAGTTTCCAACCCCACTTACAAGTAAAACTTGCTAAAATGTGCCTGGCTGCTCTTCACTGAAAATCTCATTCTACGAAAATGTTAGCATACGTTTGCTCCTGCAGGGTCAGCCGAGCAGCGAATTTCTACTTAACTACCTGCTATCATGAGAGACGTCAGGGCTGCATCTTTTGAGCCCAGTACTGAGCCTAAAAAGCGTTTCCATCCCCACTTACAAGTAAAACTTGCGAAAATGTGCCTGGCTGCTATTCACTGAAAATCTCATTCTACGTACATTTTTGGCATACGTTTGTTCCTGCTGGGTCAGCCGAGCAGCGAATTTCTACTTAACCACCTGCTATCATGAGAGACATCAGGGCTGCATCTTTTGAGCCCAGTACTGAGCCTAAAAAGCGTTTCCATCCCCACTTACAAGTTAAAATGTGCCTGGCTGCTATTCACTGAAAATCTCATTCTACGTACATTTTTGGCATACGTTTGCTCCTGCAGGGTCAGCCGAGCAGCGAAATTCTACTTAACCACCTGCTATCATGAGAGACATCAGGGCTGCATCTTTTGAGCCCAATACTGAGCCTAAAAAGCATTTCCATCCCCACTTACAAGTAAAACTTGCTAAAATGTGCCAGGCTGCTCTTCACTGAAAATCTCATTCTACGAACATTTGTAGCATACTTATGCTCCTGCAGGGTCAGCCGAGCAGCGAATTTCTACTTAACCACCTGCTATCATGAGAGACATCAGGGCTGCATCTTTTGAGCCCAGTACTGAGCCTGAAAAGCGTTTCAAACTCCACAAACAAGTAAAACTTGCTAAAATGTGCCTGGCTGCTCTTCACTGAAAAGCTCATTCTACGAACATTTTTAGCATACGTTTGATCCTGCAGGGTCAACCGAGCAGCGAATTTCTACTTAACCACCTGCTATCATGAGAGACATCAGGGCTGCATCTTTTGAGCCCAGTACTGAGCCTAAAAAGCGTTTCTATCCCCACTTACAAGTAAAACTTGCTAAAATGTGCCTGGCTGCTATTCACTGAAAATCTCATTCTACGTACATTTTTGGCATACGTTTGTTCCTGCCGGGTCAGCCGAGCAGCGAATTTCTACTTAACCACCTGCTATCATGAGAGACATCAGGGCTGCATCTTTTGAGCCCAGTACTGAGCCTGAAAAGCGTTTCCAACCCCACTTACAAGTAAAACTTGCTAAAATATGCCTGGCTGCTCTTCACTGAAAATCTCATTCTACGAACATTTTTAGCATACGTTTGCTCCTGCAGGGTCAGCCGAGCAGCGAATTTCTACTTAACCACCTGCTATCATGAGAGACATCAGGGCTGCATCTTTTGAGCCCAGTACTGAGCCTAAAAAGCGTTTCCATCCCCACTTACAAGTAAAACTTGCTAAAATGTGCCTGGCTGCTATTCACTGAAAATCTCATTCTACGTACATTTTTGGCATACGTTTGATTCTGCTGGGTCAGCCGAGCAGCGAATTTCTACTTAACCACCTGCTATCATGAGAGACATCAGGGCTGCATCTTTTGAGCCCAGTACTGAGCCTAAAAAGCGTTTCCATCCCCACTTACAAGTTAAAATGTGCCTGGCTGCTATTCACTGAAAATCTCATTCTACGTACATTTTTGGCATACGTTTGCTCCTGCAGGGTCAGCCGTGCAGCGAATTTCTACTTAACCACCTGCTATCATGAGAGACATCAGGGCTGCATGTTTTGAGCCCAGTATTGAGCCTGAAATGCGTTTCCAACCCCACTTACAAGTAAAACTTGCTAAAATGTGCCTGGCTGCTCTTCACTGAAAATCTCATTCTACGAACATTTTTAGCATACGTTTGCTCCTGCAGGGTCAGCCGAGCAGCGAATTTCTACTTAACCACCTGCTATCATGAGAGACATCAGGGCTGCATCTTTTGAGCCCAGTATTGAGTATGGAAAAGCGTTTCCAACCCCCCTTACAAGTAAAACTTGCTAAAATGTGCCAGGCTGCTCTTCACTGAAAATCTCATTCTACGAACATTTGTAGCATACGTTTGCTCCTGCAGGGTCAGCCGAGCAGCGAATTTCTACTTAACCACCTGCTATCATGAGAGACATCAGGGCTGCATCTTTTGAGCCCAGTACTGAGCCTGAAAAGCGTTTCCAACTCCACGAACAAGTAAAACTTGCTAAAATGTGCCTGGCTGCTCTTCACTGAAAAGCTCATTCTACGAACATTTTTAGCATACGTTTGATCCTGCAGGGTCAACCGAGCAGCGAATTTCTACTTAACCACCTGCTATCGTGAGAGACATCAGGGCTGCATCTTTTGAGCCCAGTACTGAGCCTAAAAAGCGTTTCTATCCCCACTTACAAGTAAAACTTGCTAAAATGTGCCTGGCTGCTATTCACTGAAAATCTCATTCTACGTACATTTTTGGCATACGTTTGTTCCTGCCGGGTCAGCCGAGCAGCGAATTTCTACTTAACCACCTGCTATCATGAGAGACATCAGGGCTGCATGTTTTGAGCCCAGTACTGAGCCTGAAAAGCGTTTCCAACCCCACTTACAAGTAAAACTTGCTAAAATGTGCCTGGCTGCTCTTCACTGAAAATCTCATTCTACGAACATTTTTAGCATACGTTTGCTCCTGCAGGGTCAGCCGAGCAGCGAATTTCTACTTAACCACCTCCTATCATGAGAGACATCAGGACTGCATGTTTTGAGCCCAGTACTGAGCCTGAAAAGCGTTTCCAACCCCACTTACAAGTCAAACTTGCTAAAATGTGCCTGGCTGCTCTTAACTGAAAAGCTCATTCTACGTACATTTTTCGCATATGTTTGCTCCTGCTGGATCAGCCGAGCAGCGAATTTCTACTTAACCACCTGCTATCATGAGAGACATCAGGGCTGCATCTTTTGAGCCCAGTATTGAGCCTGAAAAGCGTTTCCAGCCCCACTTACAAGTAAAACTTGCTAAAATGTACCTGGCTGCTCTTCACTGAAAAGCTCATTCTACGAACATTTTTAGCATACGTTTGCTCCTGCAGGGTCAGCCGAGCAGCGAATTTCAACTTAACCACCTGCTATCATGAGAGACATCAGGGCTGCATCTTTTCAGCCCAGTATTGAGCCTGAAAAGAGTTTCCAACCCCACTTACAAGTAAAACTTGCTAAAATGTGCCTGGCTGCTCTTCACTGAAAATCTCATTCTACGAAAATGTTAGCATACGTTTGCTCCTGCAGGGTCAGCCGAGCAGCGAATTTCTACTTAACTACCTGCTATCATGAGAGACGTCAGGGCTGCATCTTTTGAGCCCAGTACTGAGCCTAAAAAGCGTTTCCATCCCCACTTACAAGTAAAACTTGCGAAAATGTGCCTGGCTGCTATTCACTGAAAACTCATTCTACGTACATTTTTGGCATACGTTTGTTCCTGCTGGGTCAGCCGAGCAGCGAATTTCTACTTAACCACCTGCTATCATGAGAGACATCAGGGCTGCATCTTTTGAGCCCAGTACTGAGCCTAAAAAGCGTTTCCATCCCCACTTACAAGTTAAAATGTGCCTGGCTGCTATTCACTGAAAATCTCATTCTACGTACATTTTTGGCATACGTTTGCTCCTGCAGGGTCAGCCGAGCAGCGAAATTCTACTTAACCACCTGCTATCATGAGAGACATCAGGGCTGCATCTTTTGAGCCCAATACTGAGCCTAAAAAGCATTTCCATCCCCACTTACAAGTAAAACTTGCTAAAATGTGCCAGGCTGCTCTTCACTGAAAATCTCATTCTATGAACATTTGTAGCATACTTATGCTCCTGCAGGGTCAGCCGAGCAGCGAATTTCTACTTAACCACCTGCTATCATGAGAGACATCAGGGCTGCATCTTTTGAGCCCAGTACTGAGCCTGAAAAGCGTTTCAAACTCCACAAACAAGTAAAACTTGCTAAAATGTGCCTGGCTGCTCTTCACTGAAAAGCTCATTCTACGAACATTTTTAGCATACGTTTGATCCTGCAGGGTCAACCGAGCAGCGAATTTCTACTTAACCACCTGCTATCATGAGAGACATCAGGGCTGCATCTTTTGAGCCCAGTACTGAGCCTAAAAAGCGTTTCTATCCCCACTTACAAGTAAAACTTGCTAAAATGTGCCTGGCTGCTATTCACTGAAAATCTCATTCTACGTACATTTTTGGCATACGTTTGTTCCTGCCGGGTCAGCCGAGCAGCGAATTTCTACTTAACCACCTGCTATCATGAGAGACATCAGGGCTGCATGTTTTGAGCCCAGTACTGAGCCTGAAAAGCGTTTCCAACCCCACTTACAAGTAAAACTTGCTAAAATGTGCCTGGCTGCTCTTAACTGAAAAGCTCATTCTACGTACATTTTTCGCATATGTTTGCTCCTGCTGGATCAGCCGAGCAGCGAATTTCTACTTAACCACCTGCTATCATGAGAGACATCAGGGCTGCATCTTTTGAGCCCAGTATTGAGCCTGAAAAGCGTTTCCAGCCCCACTTACAAGTAAAACTTGCTAAAATGTACCTGGCTGCTCTTCACTGAAAAGCTCATTCTACGAACATTTTTAGCATACGTTTGCTCCTGCAGGGTCAGCCGAGCAGCGAATTTCAACTTAACCACCTGCTATCATGAGAGACATCAGGGCTGCATCTTTTGAGCCCAGTATTGAGCCTGAAAAGAGTTTCCAACCCCACTTACAAGTAAAACTTGCTAAAATGTGCCTGGCTGCTCTTCACTGAAAATCTCATTCTACGAAAATTTTAGCATACGTTTACTCCTGCAGGGTCAGCCGAGCAGCGAATTTCTACTTAACTACCTGCTATCATGAGAGACATCAGGGCTGCATCTTTTGAGCCCAGTACTGAGCCTAAAAAGCGTTTCCATCCCCACTTACAAGTAAAACTTGCGAAAATGTGCCTGGCTGCTATTCACTGAAAATCTCATTCTACGTACATTTTTGGCATATGTTTGTTCCTGCTGGGTCAGCCGAGCAGCGAATTTCTACTTAACCACCTGATATCATGAGAGACATCAGGGCTGCATCTTTTGAGCCCAGTACTGAGCCTAAAAAGCGTTTCCATCCCCACTTACAAGTTAAAATGTGCCTGGCTGCTATTCACTGAAAATCTCATTCTACGTACATTTTTGGCATACGTTTGCTCCTGCAGGGTCAGCCGAGCAGCGAAATTCTACTTAACCACCTGCTATCATGAGAGACATCAGGGCTGCATCTTTTGAGCCCAATACTGAGCCTAAAAAGCGTTTCCATCCCCACTTACAAGTAAAACTTGCTAAAATGTACCTGGCTGCTCTTCACTGAAAAACTCATTCTACGAACATTTTTCGCATACGTTTGCTCCTGCTGGTTCAGCCGAGCAGCGAGTTTCTACTTAACCACCTGCTATCATGAGAGACATCAGGGCTGCATCTTTTGAGCCCAGTATTGAGTATGGAAAAGCGTTTCCAACCCCCCTTACAAGTAAAACCTGCTAAAATGTGCCAGGCTGCTCTTCACTGAAAATCTCATTCTACGAACATTTTTAGCATACGTTTGCTCCTGCAGGGTCAGCCGAGCAGCGAATTTCTACTTAACCACCTCCTATCATGAGAGACATCAGGACTGCATGTTTTGAGCCCAGTACTGAGCCTGAAAAGCGTTTCCAACCCCACTTACAAGTAAAACTTGCTAAAATGTGCCTGGCTGCTCTTAACTGAAAAGCTCATTCTACGTACATTTTTCGCATATGTTTGCTCCTGCTGGATCAGCCGAGCAGCGAATTTCTACTTAACCACCTGCTATCATGAGAGACATCAGGGCTGCATCTTTTGAGCCCAGTATTGAGCCTGAAAAGCGTTTACAGCCCCACTTACAAGTAAAACTTGCTAAAATGTACCTGGCTGCTCTTCACTGAAAAGCTCATTCTACGAACATTTTTAGCATATGTTTGCTCCTGCAGGGTCAGCCGAGCAGCGAATTTCAACTTAACCACCTGCTATCATGAGAGACATCAGGGCTGCATCTTTTGAGCCCAGTATTGAGCCTGAAAAGAGTTTCCAACCCCACTTACAAGTAAAACGTGCTAAAATGTGCCAGGCTGCTCTTCACTGAAAATCTCATTCTGCGAACATTTTTAGCATATGTTTGCTCCTGCAGGGTCAGCCGAGCAGCGAATTTCTACTTAACCACCTGCTATCATGAGAGACATCAGGGCTGCATCTTTTGAGCCCAGTACTGAGCCTAAAAAGCGTTTCCATCCCCACTTACAAGTTAAAATGTGCCTGGCTGCTATTCACTGAAAATCTCATTCTACGTACATTTTTGGCATACGTTTGCTCCTGCAGGGTCAGCCGAGCAGCGAAATTCTACTTAACCACCTGCTATCATGAGAGACATCAGGGCTGCATCTTTTGAGCCCAATACTGAGCCTAAAAAGCATTTCCATCCCCACTTACAAGTAAAACTTGCTAAAATGTGCCAGGCTGCTCTTCACTGAAAATCTCATTCTACGAACATTTGTAGCATACTTATGCTCCTGCAGGGTCAGCCGAGCAGCGAATTTCTACTTAACCACCTGCTATCATGAGAGACATCAGGGCTGCATCTTTTGAGCCCAGTACTGAGCCTGAAAAGCGTTTCAAACTCCACGAAGAAGTAAAACTTGCTAAAATGTGCCTGGCTGCTCTTCACTGAAAAGCTCATTCTACGAACATTTTTAGCATACGTTTGATCCTGCAGGGTCAACCGAGCAGCGAATTTCTACTTAACCACCTGCTATCATGAGAGACATCAGGGCTGCATCTTTTGAGCCCAGTACTGAGCCTAAAAAGCGTTTCCATCCCCACTTACAAGTTAAAATGTGCCTGGCTGCTATTCACTGAAAATCTCATTCTACGTACATTTTTGGCATACGTTTGCTCCTGCAGGGTCAGCCGAGCAGCGAAATTCTACTTAACCACCTGCTATCATGAGAGACATCAGGGCTGCATCTTTTGATCCCAATACTGAGCCTAAAAAGCATTTCCATCCCCACTTACAAGTAAAACTTGCTAAAATGTGCCAGGCTGCTCTTCACTGAAAATCTCATTCTACGAACATTTGTAGCATACTTATGCTCCTGCAGGGTCAGCCGAGCAGCGAATTTCTACTTAACCACCTGTTATCATGAGAGACATCAGGGCTGCATCTTTTGAGCCCAGTACTGAGCCTGAAAAGCGTTTCAAACTCCACAAACAAGTAAAACTTGCTAAAATGTGCCTGGCTGCTCTTCACTGAAAAGCTCATTCTACGAACATTTTTAGCATACGTTTGATCCTGCAGGGTCAACCGAGCAGCGAATTTCTACTTAACCACCTGCTATCATGAGAGACATCAGGGCTGCATCTTTTGAGCCCAGTACTGAGCCTAAAAAGCGTTTCTATCCCCACTTACAAGTAAAACTTGCTAAAATGTGCCTGGCTGCTATTCACTGAAAATCTCATTCTACGTACATTTTTGGCATACGTTTGTTCCTGCCGGGTCAGCCGAGCAGCGAATTTCTACTTAACCACCTGCTATCATGAGAGACATCAGGGCTGCATGTTTTGAGCCCAGTACTGAGCCTGAAAAGCGTTTCCAACCCCACTTACAAGTAAAACTTGCTAAAATGTGCCTGGCTGCTCTTAACTGAAAAGCTCATTCTACGTACATTTTTCGCATATGTTTGCTCCTGCTGGATCAGCCGAGCAGCGAATTTCTACTTAACCACCTGCTATCATGAGAGACATCAGGGCTGCATCTTTTGAGCCCAGTATTGAGCCTGAAAAGCGTTTCCAGCCCCACTTACAAGTAAAACTTGCTAAAATGTACCTGGCTGCTCTTCACTGAAAAGCTCATTCTACGAACATTTTTAGCATACGTTTGCTCCTGCAGGGTCAGCCGAGCAGCGAATTTCAACTTAACCACCTGCTATCATGAGAGACATCAGGGCTGCATCTTTTGAGCCCAGTATTGAGCCTGAAAAGAGTTTCCAACCCCACTTACAAGTAAAACTTGCTAAAATGTGCCTGGCTGCTCTTCACTGAAAATCTCATTCTACGAAAATTTTAGCATACGTTTACTCCTGCAGGGTCAGCCGAGCAGCGAATTTCTACTTAACTACCTGCTATCATGAGAGACATCAGGGCTGCATCTTTTGAGCCCAGTACTGAGCCTAAAAAGCGTTTCCATCCCCACTTACAAGTAAAACTTGCGAAAATGTGCCTGGCTGCTATTCACTGAAAATCTCATTCTACGTACATTTTTGGCATATGTTTGTTCCTGCTGGGTCAGCCGAGCAGCGAATTTCTACTTAACCACCTGATATCATGAGAGACATCAGGGCTGCATCTTTTGAGCCCAGTACTGAGCCTAAAAAGCGTTTCCATCCCCACTTACAAGTTAAAATGTGCCTGGCTGCTATTCACTGAAAATCTCATTCTACGTACATTTTTGGCATACGTTTGTTCCTGCCGGGTCAGCCGAGCAGCGAATTTCTACTTAACCACCTGCTATCATGAGAGACATCAGGGCTGCATGTTTTGAGCCCAGTACTGAGCCTGAAAAGCGTTTCCAACCCCACTTACAAGTAAAACTTGCTAAAATGTGCCTGGCTGCTCTTAACTGAAAAGCTCATTCTACGTACATTTTTCGCATATGTTTGCTCCTGCTGGATCAGCCGAGCAGCGAATTTCTACTTAACCACCTGCTATCATGAGAGACATCAGGGCTGCATCTTTTGAGCCCAGTATTGAGCCTGAAAAGCGTTTCCAGCCCCACTTACAAGTAAAACTTGCTAAAATGTACCTGGCTGCTCTTCACTGAAAAGCTCATTCTACGAACATTTTTAGCATACGTTTGCTCCTGCAGGGTCAGCCGAGCAGCGAATTTCAACTTAACCACCTGCTATCATGAGAGACATCAGGGCTGCATCTTTTGAGCCCAGTATTGAGCCTGAAAAGAGTTTCCAACCCCACTTACAAGTAAAACTTGCTAAAATGTGCCTGGCTGCTCTTCACTGAAAATCTCATTCTACGAAAATTTTAGCATACGTTTACTCCTGCAGGGTCAGCCGAGCAGCGAATTTCTACTTAACTACCTGCTATCATGAGAGACATCAGGGCTGCATCTTTTGAGCCCAGTACTGAGCCTAAAAAGCGTTTCCATCCCCACTTACAAGTAAAACTTGCGAAAATGTGCCTGGCTGCTATTCACTGAAAATCTCATTCTACGTACATTTTTGGCATATGTTTGTTCCTGCTGGGTCAGCCGAGCAGCGAATTTCTACTTAACCACCTGATATCATGAGAGACATCAGGGCTGCATCTTTTGAGCCCAGTACTGAGCCTAAAAAGCGTTTCCATCCCCACTTACAAGTTAAAATGTGCCTGGCTGCTATTCACTGAAAATCTCATTCTACGTACATTTTTGGCATACGTTTGCTCCTGCAGGGTCAGCCGAGCAGCGAAATTCTACTTAACCACCTGCTATCATGAGAGACATCAGGGCTGCATCTTTTGAGCCCAATACTGAGCCTAAAAAGCGTTTCCATCCCCACTTACAAGTAAAACTTGCTAAAATGTACCTGGCTGCTCTTCACTGAAAAACTCATTCTACGAACATTTTTCGCATACGTTTGCTCCTGCTGGTTCAGCCGAGCAGCGAGTTTCTACTTAACCACCTGCTATCATGAGAGACATCAGGGCTGCATCTTTTGAGCCCAGTATTGAGTATGGAAAAGCGTTTCCAACCCCCCTTACAAGTAAAACCTGCTAAAATGTGCCAGGCTGCTCTTCACTGAAAATCTCATTCTACGAACATTTTTAGCATACGTTTGCTCCTGCAGGGTCAGCCGAGCAGCGAATTTCTACTTAACCACCTCCTATCATGAGAGACATCAGGACTGCATGTTTTGAGCCCAGTACTGAGCCTGAAAAGCGTTTCCAACCCCACTTACAAGTAAAACTTGCTAAAATGTGCCTGGCTGCTCTTAACTGAAAAGCTCATTCTACGTACATTTTTCGCATATGTTTGCTCCTGCTGGATCAGCCGAGCAGCGAATTTCTACTTAACCACCTGCTATCATGAGAGACATCAGGGCTGCATCTTTTGAGCCCAGTATTGAGCCTGAAAAGCGTTTACAGCCCCACTTACAAGTAAAACTTGCTAAAATGTACCTGGCTGCTCTTCACTGAAAAGCTCATTCTACGAACATTTTTAGCATATGTTTGCTCCTGCAGGGTCAGCCGAGCAGCGAATTTCAACTTAACCACCTGCTATCATGAGAGACATCAGGGCTGCATCTTTTGAGCCCAGTATTGAGCCTGAAAAGAGTTTCCAACCCCACTTACAAGTAAAACTTGCTAAAATGTGCCGGCTGCTCTTCACTGAAAATCTCATTCTGCGAACATTTTTAGCATATGTTTGCTCCTGCAGGGTCAGCCGAGCAGCGAAATTCTACTTAACCACCTGCTATCATGAGAGACATCAGGGCTGCATCTTTTGAGCCCAATACTGAGCCTAAAAAGCATTTCCATCCCCACTTACAAGTAAAACTTGCTAAAATGTGCCTGGCTGCTCTTCACTGAAAATCACATTCTACGAACATTTTTAGCATACGTTTGCTCCTGCAGGGTCAGCCGAGCAGCGAATTTCTACTTAACCACCTGCTATCATGAGAGACATCAGGGCTGCATCTTTTGAGCCCAGTATTGAGTATGGAAAAGCATTTCCAACCCCCCTTACAAGTAAAACTTGCTAAAATGTGCCAGGCTGCTCTTCACTGAAAATCTCATTCTACGAACATTTGTAGCATACGTTTGCTCCTGCAGGGTCAGCCGAGCAGCGAATTTCTACTTAACCACCTGCTATCATGAGAGACATCAGGGCTGCATCTTTTGAGCCCAGTACTGAGCCTGAAAAGCGTTTCCAACTCCACGAACAAGTAAAACTTGCTAAAATGTGCCTGGCTGCTCTTCACTGAAAAGCTCATTCTACGAACATTTTTAGCATACGTTTGATCCTGCAGGGTCAACCGAGCAGCGAATTTCTACTTAACCACCTGCTATCGTGAGAGACATCAGGGCTGCATCTTTTGAGCCCAGTACTGAGCCTAAAAAGCGTTTCTATCCCCACTTACAAGTAAAACTTGCTAAAATGTGCCTGGCTGCTATTCACTGAAAATCTCATTCTACGTACATTTTTGGCATACGTTTGTTCCTGCCGGGTCAGCCGAGCAGCGAATTTCTACTTAACCACCTGCTATCATGAGAGACATCAGGGCTGCATGTTTTGAGCCCAGTACTGAGCCTGAAAAGCGTTTCCAACCCCACTTACAAGTAAAACTTGCTAAAATGTGCCTGGCTGCTCTTCACTGAAAATCTCATTCTACGAACATTTTTAGCATACGTTTGCTCCTGCAGGGTCAGCCGAGCAGCGAATTTCTACTTAACCACCTCCTATCATGAGAGACATCAGGACTGCATGTTTTGAGCCCAGTACTGAGCCTGAAAAGCGTTTCCAACCCCACTTACAAGTAAAACTTGCTAAAATGTGCCTGGCTGCTCTTAACTGAAAAGCTCATTCTACGTACATTTTTCGCATATGTTTGCTCCTGCTGGATCAGCCGAGCAGCGAATTTCTACTTAACCACCTGCTATCATGAGAGACATCAGGGCTGCATCTTTTGAGCCCAGTACTGAGCCTAAAAAGCGTTTCCATCCCCACTTACAAGTTAAAATGAGCCTGGCTGCTATTCACTGAAAATCTCATTCTACGTACATTTTTGGCATACGTTTGCTCCTGCAGGGTCAGCCGAGCACCGAAATTCTACTTAACCACCTGCTATCATGAGAGACATCAGGGCTGCATCTTTTGAGCCCAATACTGAGCCTAAAAAGCGTTTCCATCCCCACTTACAAGTAAAACTTGCTAAAATGTGCCTGGCTGCTATTCACTGAAAATCTCATTCTACGTACATTTTTGGCATACGTTTGTTCCTGCTGGGTCAGCCGAGCAGCGAATTTCTACTTAACCACCTGCTATCATGAGAGACATCAGGGCTGCATCTTTTGAGCCCAGTACTGAGCCTAAAAAGCGTTTCCATCCCCACTTACAAGTTAAAATGTGCCTGGCTGCTATTCACTGAAAATCTCATTCTACGTACATTTTTGGCATACGTTTGCTCCTGCAGGGTCAGCCGAGCACCGAAATTCTACTTAACCACCTGCTATCATGAGAGACATCAGGGCTGCATCTTTTGAGCCCAATACTGAGCCTAAAAAGCGTTTCCATCCCCACTTACAAGTAAAACTTGCTAAAATGTGCCAGGCTGCTCTTCACTGAAAATCTCATTCTACGAACATTTTTAGCATATGTTTGCTCCTGCAGGGTCAGCCGAGCAGCGAATTTCTACTTAACCACCTGCTATCATGAGAGACATCAGGGCTGCATCTTTTGAGCCCAGTACTGAGCCTGAAAAGCGTTTCCAACTCCACGTACAAGTAAAACTTGCTAAAATGTGCCAGGCTGCTCTTCACTGAAAAGCTCATTCTACGAACATTTTTAGCATACGTTTGATCCTGCAGGGTCAACCGAGCAGCGAATTTCTACTTAACCACCTGCTATCATGAGAGACATCAGGGCTGCATCTTTTGAGCCCAGTACTGAGCCTAAAAAGCGTTTCTATCCCCACTTACGAGTAAAACTTGCTAAAATGTGCCTGGCTGCTATTCACTGAAAATCTCATTTTAAGTACATTTTTGGCATACGTTTGTTCCTGCCGGGTCAGCCGAGCAGCAAATTTCTACTTAACCACCTGCTATCATGAGAGACATCAGGGCTGCTTCTTTTGAGCCCAGTACTGAGCCTGAAAAGCGTTTCCACCCCCTCAAGTAAAACTTGCTAAAATGTGCCTGGCTGCTCTTCACTGAAAAGCTCATTCTACGAACATTTTTAGCATACGTTTGCTCCTGCAGGGTCAGCCGAGCAGCGAATTTCTACTTAACCACCTGCTATCATGAGAGACATCAGGGCTGCATCTTTTGAGCCCAGTACTGAGCCTAAAAAGCGTTTCTATCCCCACTTACAAGTAAAACTTGCTAAAATGTGCCTGGCTACTATTCACTGAAAATCTCATTCTACGTACATTTTTGGCATACGTTTGTTCCTGCCGGGTCAGCCGAGCAGCGAATTTCTACTTAACCACCTGCTATCATGAGAGACATCAGGGCTGCATCTTTTGAGCCCAGTACTGAGCCTGAAAAGCGTTTCCAACCCCACTTACAAGTAAAACTTGCTAAAATATGCCTGGCTGCTCTTCACTGAAAATCTCATTCTACGAACATTTTTAGCATACGTTTGCTCCTGCAGGGTCAGCCGAGCAGCGAATTTCTACTTAACCACCTGCTATCATGAGAGACATCAGGGCTGCATCTTTTGAGCCCAGTACTGAGCCTAAAAAGCGTTTCCATCCCCACTTACAAGTAAAACTTGCTAAAATGTGCCTGGCTGCTATTCACTGAAAATCTCATTCTACGTACATTTTTGGCATACGTTTGATTCTGCTGGGTCAGCCGAGCAGCGAATTTCTACTTAACCACCTGCTATCATGAGAGACATCAGGGCTGCATCTTTTGAGCCCAGTACTGAGCCTAAAAAGCGTTTCCATCCCCACTTACAAGTTAAAATGTGCCTGGCTGCTATTCACTGAAAATCTCATTCTACGTACATTTTTGGCATACGTTTGCTCCTGCAGGGTCAGCCGTGCAGCGAATTTCTACTTAACCACCTGCTATCATGAGAGACATCAGGGCTGCATGTTTTGAGCCCAGTATTGAGCCTGAAATGCGTTTCCAACCCCACTTACAAGTAAAACTTGCTAAAATGTGCCTGGCTGCTCTTCACTGAAAATCTCATTCTACGAACATTTTTAGCATACGTTTGCTCCTGCAGGGTCAGCCGAGCAGCGAATTTCTACTTAACCACCTGCTATCATGAGAGACATCAGGGCTGCATCTTTTGAGCCCAGTATTGAGTATGGAAAAGCGTTTCCAACCCCCCTTACAAGTAAAACTTGCTAAAATGTGCCAGGCTGCTCTTCACTGAAAATCTCATTCTACGAACATTTGTAGCATACGTTTGCTCCTGCAGGGTCAGCCGAGCAGCGAATTTCTACTTAACCACCTGCTATCATGAGAGACATCAGGGCTGCATCTTTTGAGCCCAGTACTGAGCCTGAAAAGCGTTTCCAACTCCACAAACAAGTAAAACTTGCTAAAATGTGCCTGGCTGCTCTTCACTGAAAAGCTCATTCTACGAACATTTTTAGCATACGTTTGATCCTGCAGGGTCAACCGAGCAGCGAATTTCTACTTAACCACCTGCTATCGTGAGAGACATCAGGGCTGCATCTTTTGAGCCCAGTACTGAGCCTAAAAAGCGTTTCTATCCCCACTTACAAGTAAAACTTGCTAAAATGTGCCTGGCTGCTATTCACTGAAAATCTCATTCTACGTACATTTTTGGCATACGTTTGTTCCTGCCGGGTCAGCCGAGCAGCGAATTTCTACTTAACCACCTGCTATCATGAGAGACATCAGGGCTGCATGTTTTGAGCCCAGTACTGAGCCTGAAAAGCGTTTCCAACCCCACTTACAAGTAAAACTTGCTAAAATGTGCCTGGCTGCTCTTCACTGAAAATCTCATTCTACGAACATTTTTAGCATACGTTTGCTCCTACAGGGTCAGCCGAGCAGCGAATTTCTACTTAACCACCTCCTATCATGAGAGACATCAGGACTGCATGTTTTGAGCCCAGTACTGAGCCTGAAAAGCGTTTCCAACCCCACTTACAAGTAAAACTTGCTAAAATGTGCCTGGCTGCTCTTAACTGAAAAGCTCATTCTACGTACATTTTTCGCATACGTTTGCTCCTGCAGGGTCAGCCGAGCAGCGAATTTCAACTTAACCACCTGCTATCATGAGAGACATCAGGGCTGCATCTTTTGAGCCCAGTATTGAGCCTGAAAAGAGTTTCCAACCCCACTTACAAGTAAAACTTGCTAAAATGTGCCTGGCTGCTATTCACTGAAAATCTCATTCTACGTACATTTTTGGCATACGTTTGTTCCTGCTGGGTCAGCCGAGCAGCGAATTTCTACTTAACCACCTGCTATCATGAGAGACATCAGGGCTGCATCTTTTGAGCCCAGTACTGAGCCTGAAAAGCGTTTCCAACCCCACTTACAAGTAAAACTTGCTAAAATATGCCTGGCTGCTCTTCACTGAAAATCTCATTCTACGAACATTTTTAGCATACGTTTGCTCCTGCAGGGTCAGCCGAGCAGCGAATTTCTACTTAACTACCTGCTATCATGAGAGACGTCAGGGCTGCATCTTTTGAGCCCAGTACTGAGCCTAAAAAGCGTTTCCATCCCCACTTACAAGTAAAACTTGCGAAAATGTGCCTGGCTGCTATTCACTGAAAATCTCATTCTACGTACATTTTTGGCATACGTTTGTTCCTGCTGGGTCAGCCGAGCAGCGAATTTCTACTTAACCACCTGCTATCATGAGAGACATCAGGGCTGCATCTTTTGAGCCCAGTACTGAGCCTAAAAAGCGTTTCCATCCCCACTTACAAGTTAAAATGTGCCTGGCTGCTATTCACTGAAAATCTCATTCTACGTACATTTTTGGCATACGTTTGCTCCTGCAGGGTCAGCCGAGCAGCGAAATTCTACTTAACCACCTGCTATCATGAGAGACATCAGGGCTGCATCTTTTGAGCCCAATACTGAGCCTAAAAAGCATTTCCATCCCCACTTACAAGTAAAACTTGCTAAAATGTGCCAGGCTGCTCTTCACTGAAAATCTCATTCTACGAACATTTGTAGCATACTTATGCTCCTGCAGGGTCAGCCGAGCAGCGAATTTCTACTTAACCACCTGCTATCATGAGAGACATCAGGGCTGCATCTTTTGAGCCCAGTACTGAGCCTGAAAAGCGTTTCAAACTCCACAAACAAGTAAAACTTGCTAAAATGTGCCTGGCTGCTCTTCACTGAAAAGCTCATTCTACGAACATTTTTAGCATACGTTTGATCCTGCAGGGTCAACCGAGCAGCGAATTTCTACTTAACCACCTGCTATCATGAGAGACATCAGGGCTGCATCTTTTGAGCCCAGTACTGAGCCTAAAAAGCGTTTCTATCCCCACTTACAAGTAAAACTTGCTAAAATGTGCCTGGCTGCTATTCACTGAAAATCTCATTCTACGTACATTTTTGGCATACGTTTGTTCCTGCCGGGTCAGCCGAGCAGCGAATTTCTACTTAACCACCTGCTATCATGAGAGACATCAGGGCTGCATCTTTTGAGCCCAGTACTGAGCCTGAAAAGCGTTTCCAACCCCACTTACAAGTAAAACTTGCTAAAATATGCCTGGCTGCTCTTCACTGAAAATCTCATTCTACGAACATTTTTAGCATACGTTTGCTCCTGCAGGGTCAGACGAGCAGCGAATTTCTACTTAACCACCTGCTATCATGAGAGACATCAGGGCTGCATCTTTTGAGCCCAGTACTGAGCCTAAAAAGCGTTTCCATCCCCACTTACAAGTAAAACTTGCTAAAATGTGCCTGGCTGCTATTCACTGAAAATCTCATTCTACGTACATTTTTGGCATACGTTTGATTCTGCTGGGTCAGCCGAGCAGCGAATTTCTACTTAACCACCTGCTATCATGAGAGACATCAGGGCTGCATCTTTTGAGCCCAGTACTGAGCCTAAAAAGCGTTTCCATCCCCACTTACAAGTTAAAATGTGCCTGGCTGCTATTCACTGAAAATCTCATTCTACGTACATTTTTGGCATACGTTTGCTCCTGCAGGGTCAGCCGTGCAGCGAATTTCTACTTAACCACCTGCTATCATGAGAGACATCAGGGCTGCATGTTTTGAGCCCAGTATTGAGCCTGAAATGCGTTTCCAACCCCACTTACAAGTAAAACTTGCTAAAATGTGCCTGGCTGCTCTTCACTGAAAATCTCATTCTACGAACATTTTTAGCATACGTTTGCTCCTGCAGGGTCAGCCGAGCAGCGAATTTCTACTTAACCACCTGCTATCATGAGAGACATCAGGGCTGCATCTTTTGAGCCCAGTATTGAGTATGGAAAAGCGTTTCCAACCCCCCTTACAAGTAAAACTTGCTAAAATGTGCCAGGCTGCTCTTCACTGAAAATCTCATTCTACGAACATTTGTAGCATACGTTTGCTCCTGCAGGGTCAGCCGAGCAGCGAATTTCTACTTAACCACCTGCTATCATGAGAGACATCAGGGCTGCATCTTTTGAGCCCAGTACTGAGCCTGAAAAGCGTTTCCAACTCCACGAACAAGTAAAACTTGCTAAAATGTGCCTGGCTGCTCTTCACTGAAAAGCTCATTCTACGAACATTTTTAGCATACGTTTGATCCTGCAGGGTCAACCGAGCAGCGAATTTCTACTTAACCACCTGCTATCGTGAGAGACATCAGGGCTGCATCTTTTGAGCCCAGTACTGAGCCTAAAAAGCGTTTCTATCCCCACTTACAAGTAAAACTTGCTAAAATGTGCCTGGCTGCTATTCACTGAAAATCTCATTCTACGTACATTTTTGGCATACGTTTGTTCCTGCCGGGTCAGCCGAGCAGCGAATTTCTACTTAACCACCTGCTATCATGAGAGACATCAGGGCTGCATGTTTTGAGCCCAGTACTGAGCCTGAAAAGCGTTTCCAACCCCACTTACAAGTAAAACTTGCTAAAATGTGCCTGGCTGCTCTTCACTGAAAATCTCATTCTACGAACATTTTTAGCATACGTTTGCTCCTGCAGGGTCAGCCGAGCAGCGAATTTCTACTTAACCACCTCCTATCATGAGAGACATCAGGACTGCATGTTTTGAGCCCAGTACTGAGCCTGAAAAGCGTTTCCAACCCCACTTACAAGTAAAACTTGCTAAAATGTGCCTGGCTGCTCTTAACTGAAAAGCTCATTCTACGTACATTTTTCGCATATGTTTGCTCCTGCTGGATCAGCCGAGCAGCGAATTTCTACTTAACCACCTGCTATCATGAGAGACATCAGGGCTGCATCTTTTGAGCCCAGTATTGAGCCTGAAAAGCGTTTCCAGCCCCACTTACAAGTAAAACTTGCTAAAATGTACCTGGCTGCTCTTCACTGAAAAGCTCATTCTACGAACATTTTTAGCATACGTTTGCTCCTGCAGGGTCAGCCGAGCAGCGAATTTCAACTTAACCACCTGCTATCATGAGAGACATCAGGGCTGCATCTTTTGAGCCCAGTACTGAGCCTAAAAAGCGTTTCCATCCCCACTTACAAGTAAAACTTGCGAAAATGTGCCTGGCTGCTATTCACTGAAAATCTCATTCTACGTACATTTTTGGCATACGTTTGTTCCTGCTGGGTCAGCCGAGCAGCGAATTTCTACTTAACCACCTGCTATCATGAGAGACATCAGGGCTGCATCTTTTGAGCCCAGTACTGAGCCTAAAAAGCGTTTCCATCCCCACTTACAAGTTAAAATGTGCCTGGCTGCTATTCACTGAAAATCTCATTCTACGTACATTTTTGGCATACGTTTGCTCCTGCAGGGTCAGCCGAGCAGCGAAATTCTACTTAACCACCTGCTATCATGAGAGACATCAGGGCTGCATCTTTTGAGCCCAATACTGAGCCTAAAAAGCATTTCCATCCCCACTTACAAGTAAAACTTGCTAAAATGTGCCAGGCTGCTCTTCACTGAAAATCTCATTCTACGAACATTTGTAGCATACTTATGCTCCTGCAGGGTCAGCCGAGCAGCGAATTTCTACTTAACCACCTGCTATCATGAGAGACATCAGGGCTGCATCTTTTGAGCCCAGTACTGAGCCTGAAAAGCGTTTCAAACTCCACAAACAAGTAAAACTTGCTAAAATGTGCCTGGCTGCTCTTCACTGAAAAGCTCATTCTACGAACATTTTTAGCATACGTTTGATCCTGCAGGGTCAACCGAGCAGCGAATTTCTACTTAACCACCTGCTATCATGAGAGACATCAGGGCTGCATCTTTTGAGCCCAGTACTGAGCCTAAAAAGCGTTTCTATCCCCACTTACAAGTAAAACTTGCTAAAATGTGCCTGGCTGCTATTCACTGAAAATCTCATTCTACGTACATTTTTGGCATACGTTTGTTCCTGCCGGGTCAGCCGAGCAGCGAATTTCTACTTAACCACCTGCTATCATGAGAGACATCAGGGCTGCATCTTTTGAGCCCAGTACTGAGCCTGAAAAGCGTTTCCAACCCCACTTACAAGTAAAACTTGCTAAAATATGCCTGGCTGCTCTTCACTGAAAATCTCATTCTACGAACATTTTTAGCATACGTTTGCTCCTGCAGGGTCAGACGAGCAGCGAATTTCTACTTAACCACCTGCTATCATGAGAGACATCAGGGCTGCATCTTTTGAGCCCAGTACTGAGCCTAAAAAGCGTTTCCATCCCCACTTACAAGTAAAACTTGCTAAAATGTGCCTGGCTGCTATTCACTGAAAATCTCATTCTACGTACATTTTTGGCATACGTTTGATTCTGCTGGGTCAGCCGAGCAGCGAATTTCTACTTAACCACCTGCTATCATGAGAGACATCAGGGCTGCATCTTTTGAGCCCAGTACTGAGCCTAAAAAGCGTTTCCATCCCCACTTACAAGTTAAAATGTGCCTGGCTGCTATTCACTGAAAATCTCATTCTACGTACATTTTTGGCATACGTTTGCTCCTGCAGGGTCAGCCGTGCAGCGAATTTCTACTTAACCACCTGCTATCATGAGAGACATCAGGGCTGCATGTTTTGAGCCCAGTATTGAGCCTGAAATGCGTTTCCAACCCCACTTACAAGTAAAACTTGCTAAAATGTGCCTGGCTGCTCTTCACTGAAAATCTCATTCTACGAACATTTTTAGCATACGTTTGCTCCTGCAGGGTCAGCCGAGCAGCGAATTTCTACTTAACCACCTGCTATCATGAGAGACATCAGGGCTGCATCTTTTGAGCCCAGTATTGAGTATGGAAAAGCGTTTCCAACCCCCCTTACAAGTAAAACTTGCTAAAATGTGCCAGGCTGCTCTTCACTGAAAATCTCATTCTACGAACATTTGTAGCATACGTTTGCTCCTGCAGGGTCAGCCGAGCAGCGAATTTCTACTTAACCACCTGCTATCATGAGAGACATCAGGGCTGCATCTTTTGAGCCCAGTACTGAGCCTGAAAAGCGTTTCCAACTCCACGAACAAGTAAAACTTGCTAAAATGTGCCTGGCTGCTCTTCACTGAAAAGCTCATTCTACGAACATTTTTAGCATACGTTTGATCCTGCAGGGTCAACCGAGCAGCGAATTTCTACTTAACCACCTGCTATCGTGAGAGACATCAGGGCTGCATCTTTTGAGCCCAGTACTGAGCCTAAAAAGCGTTTCTATCCCCACTTACAAGTAAAACTTGCTAAAATGTGCCTGGCTGCTATTCACTGAAAATCTCATTCTACGTACATTTTTGGCATACGTTTGTTCCTGCCGGGTCAGCCGAGCAGCGAATTTCTACTTAACCACCTGCTATCATGAGAGACATCAGGGCTGCATGTTTTGAGCCCAGTACTGAGCCTGAAAAGCGTTTCCAACCCCACTTACAAGTAAAACTTGCTAAAATGTGCCTGGCTGCTCTTCACTGAAAATCTCATTCTACGAACATTTTTAGCATACGTTTGCTCCTGCAGGGTCAGCCGAGCAGCGAATTTCTACTTAACCACCTCCTATCATGAGAGACATCAGGACTGCATGTTTTGAGCCCAGTACTGAGCCTGAAAAGCGTTTCCAACCCCACTTACAAGTAAAACTTGCTAAAATGTGCCTGGCTGCTCTTAACTGAAAAGCTCATTCTACGTACATTTTTCGCATATGTTTGCTCCTGCTGGATCAGCCGAGCAGCGAATTTCTACTTAACCACCTGCTATCATGAGAGACATCAGGGCTGCATCTTTTGAGCCCAGTATTGAGCCTGAAAAGCGTTTCCAGCCCCACTTACAAGTAAAACTTGCTAAAATGTACCTGGCTGCTCTTCACTGAAAAGCTCATTCTACGAACATTTTTAGCATACGTTTGCTCCTGCAGGGTCAGCCGAGCAGCGAATTTCAACTTAACCACCTGCTATCATGAGAGACATCAGGGCTGCATCTTTTGAGCCCAGTATTGAGCCTGAAAAGAGTTTCCAACCCCACTTACAAGTAAAACTTGCTAAAATGTGCCTGGCTGCTCTTCACTGAAAATCTCATTCTACGAAAATGTTAGCATACGTTTGCTCCTGCAGGGTCAGCCGAGCAGCGAATTTCTACTTAACTACCTGCTATCATGAGAGACGTCAGGGCTGCATCTTTTGAGCCCAGTACTGAGCCTAAAAAGCGTTTCCATCCCCACTTACAAGTAAAACTTGCGAAAATGTGCCTGGCTGCTATTCACTGAAAACTCATTCTACGTACATTTTTGGCATACGTTTGTTCCTGCTGGGTCAGCCGAGCAGCGAATTTCTACTTAACCACCTGCTATCATGAGAGACATCAGGGCTGCATCTTTTGAGCCCAGTACTGAGCCTAAAAAGCGTTTCCATCCCCACTTACAAGTTAAAATGTGCCTGGCTGCTATTCACTGAAAATCTCATTCTACGTACATTTTTGGCATACGTTTGCTCCTGCAGGGTCAGCCGAGCAGCGAAATTCTACTTAACCACCTGCTATCATGAGAGACATCAGGGCTGCATCTTTTGAGCCCAATACTGAGCCTAAAAAGCATTTCCATCCCCACTTACAAGTAAAACTTGCTAAAATGTGCCAGGCTGCTCTTCACTGAAAATCTCATTCTACGAACATTTGTAGCATACTTATGCTCCTGCAGGGTCAGCCGAGCAGCGAATTTCTACTTAACCACCTGCTATCATGAGAGACATCAGGGCTGCATCTTTTGAGCCCAGTACTGAGCCTGAAAAGCGTTTCAAACTCCACAAACAAGTAAAACTTGCTAAAATGTGCCTGGCTGCTCTTCACTGAAAAGCTCATTCTACGAACATTTTTAGCATACGTTTGATCCTGCAGGGTCAACCGAGCAGCGAATTTCTACTTAACCACCTGCTATCATGAGAGACATCAGGGCTGCATCTTTTGAGCCCAGTACTGAGCCTAAAAAGCGTTTCTATCCCCACTTACAAGTAAAACTTGCTAAAATGTGCCTGGCTGCTATTCACTGAAAATCTCATTCTACGTACATTTTTGGCATACGTTTGTTCCTGCCGGGTCAGCCGAGCAGCGAATTTCTACTTAACCACCTGCTATCATGAGAGACATCAGGGCTGCATGTTTTGAGCCCAGTACTGAGCCTGAAAAGCGTTTCCAACCCCACTTACAAGTAAAACTTGCTAAAATGTGCCTGGCTGCTCTTAACTGAAAAGCTCATTCTACGTACATTTTTCGCATATGTTTGCTCCTGCTGGATCAGCCGAGCAGCGAATTTCTACTTAACCACCTGCTATCATGAGAGACATCAGGGCTGCATCTTTTGAGCCCAGTATTGAGCCTGAAAAGCGTTTCCAGCCCCACTTACAAGTAAAACTTGCTAAAATGTACCTGGCTGCTCTTCACTGAAAAGCTCATTCTACGAACATTTTTAGCATACGTTTGCTCCTGCAGGGTCAGCCGAGCAGCGAATTTCAACTTAACCACCTGCTATCATGAGAGACATCAGGGCTGCATCTTTTGAGCCCAGTATTGAGCCTGAAAAGAGTTTCCAACCCCACTTACAAGTAAAACTTGCTAAAATGTGCCTGGCTGCTCTTCACTGAAAATCTCATTCTACGAAAATTTTAGCATACGTTTACTCCTGCAGGGTCAGCCGAGCAGCGAATTTCTACTTAACTACCTGCTATCATGAGAGACATCAGGGCTGCATCTTTTGAGCCCAGTACTGAGCCTAAAAAGCGTTTCCATCCCCACTTACAAGTAAAACTTGCGAAAATGTGCCTGGCTGCTATTCACTGAAAATCTCATTCTACGTACATTTTTGGCATATGTTTGTTCCTGCTGGGTCAGCCGAGCAGCGAATTTCTACTTAACCACCTGATATCATGAGAGACATCAGGGCTGCATCTTTTGAGCCCAGTACTGAGCCTAAAAAGCGTTTCCATCCCCACTTACAAGTTAAAATGTGCCTGGCTGCTATTCACTGAAAATCTCATTCTACGTACATTTTTGGCATACGTTTGCTCCTGCAGGGTCAGCCGAGCAGCGAAATTCTACTTAACCACCTGCTATCATGAGAGACATCAGGGCTGCATCTTTTGAGCCCAATACTGAGCCTAAAAAGCGTTTCCATCCCCACTTACAAGTAAAACTTGCTAAAATGTACCTGGCTGCTCTTCACTGAAAAACTCATTCTACGAACATTTTTCGCATACGTTTGCTCCTGCTGGTTCAGCCGAGCAGCGAGTTTCTACTTAACCACCTGCTATCATGAGAGACATCAGGGCTGCATCTTTTGAGCCCAGTATTGAGTATGGAAAAGCGTTTCCAACCCCGCTTACAAGTAAAACCTGCTAAAATGTGCCAGGCTGCTCTTCACTGAAAATCTCATTCTACGAACATTTTTAGCATACGTTTGCTCCTGCAGGGTCAGCCGAGCAGCGAATTTCTACTTAACCACCTCCTATCATGAGAGACATCAGGACTGCATGTTTTGAGCCCAGTACTGAGCCTGAAAAGCGTTTCCAACCCCACTTAAAAGTAAAACTTGCTAAAATGTGCCTGGCTGCTCTTAACTGAAAAGCTCATTCTACGTACATTTTTCGCATATGTTTGCTCCTGCTGGATCAGCCGAGCAGCGAATTTCTACTTAACCACCTGCTATCATGAGAGACATCAGGGCTGCATCTTTTGAGCCCAGTATTGAGCCTGAAAAGCGTTTACAGCCCCACTTACAAGTAAAACTTGCTAAAATGTACCTGGCTGCTCTTCACTGAAAAGCTCATTCTACGAACATTTTTAGCATATGTTTGCTCCTGCAGGGTCAGCCGAGCAGCGAATTTCAACTTAACCACCTGCTATCATGAGAGACATCAGGGCTGCATCTTTTGAGCCCAGTATTGAGCCTGAAACGAGTTTCCAACCCCACTTACAAGTAAAACGTGCTAAAATGTGCCAGGCTGCTCTTCACTGAAAATCTCATTCTGCGAACATTTTTAGCATATGTTTGCTCCTGCAGGGTCAGCCGAGCAGCGAATTTCTACTTAACCACCTGCTATCATGAGAGACATCAGGGCTGCATCTTTTGAGCCCAGTACTGAGCCTAAAAAGCGTTTCCATCCCCACTTACAAGTTAAAATGTGCCTGGCTGCTATTCACTGAAAATCTCATTCTACGTACATTTTTGGCATACGTTTGCTCCTGCAGGGTCAGCCGAGCAGCGAAATTCTACTTAACCACCTGCTATCATGAGAGACATCAGGGCTGCATCTTTTGAGCCCAATACTGAGCCTAAAAAGCATTTCCATCCCCACTTACAAGTAAAACTTGCTAAAATGTGCCAGGCTGCTCTTCACTGAAAATCTCATTCTACGAACATTTGTAGCATACTTATGCTCCTGCAGGGTCAGCCGAGCAGCGAATTTCTACTTAACCACCTGCTATCATGAGAGACATCAGGGCTGCATCTTTTGAGCCCAGTACTGAGCCTGAAAAGCGTTTCAAACTCCACGAAGAAGTAAAACTTGCTAAAATGTGCCTGGCTGCTCTTCACTGAAAAGCTCATTCTACGAACATTTTTAGCATACGTTTGATCCTGCAGGGTCAACCGAGCAGCGAATTTCTACTTAACCACCTGCTATCATGAGAGACATCAGGGCTGCATCTTTTGAGCCCAGTACTGAGCCTAAAAAGCGTTTCCATCCCCACTTACAAGTTAAAATGTGCCTGGCTGCTATTCACTGAAAATCTCATTCTACGTACATTTTTGGCATACGTTTGCTCCTGCAGGGTCAGCCGAGCAGCGAAATTCTACTTAACCACCTGCTATCATGAGAGACATCAGGGCTGCATCTTTTGAGCCCAATACTGAGCCTAAAAAGCATTTCCATCCCCACTTACAAGTAAAACTTGCTAAAATGTGCCAGGCTGCTCTTCACTGAAAATCTCATTCTACGAACATTTGTAGCATACTTATGCTCCTGCAGGGTCAGCCGAGCAGCGAATTTCTACTTAACCACCTGTTATCATGAGAGACATCAGGGCTGCATCTTTTGAGCCCAGTACTGAGCCTGAAAAGCGTTTCAAACTCCACAAACAAGTAAAACTTGCTAAAATGTGCCTGGCTGCTCTTCACTGAAAAGCTCATTCTACGAACATTTTTAGCATACGTTTGATCCTGCAGGGTCAACCGAGCAGCGAATTTCTACTTAACCACCTGCTATCATGAGAGACATCAGGGCTGCATCTTTTGAGCCCAGTACTGAGCCTAAAAAGCGTTTCTATCCCCACTTACAAGTAAAACTTGCTAAAATGTGCCTGGCTGCTATTCACTGAAAATCTCATTCTACGTACATTTTTGGCATACGTTTGTTCCTGCCGGGTCAGCCGAGCAGCGAATTTCTACTTAACCACCTGCTATCATGAGAGACATCAGGGCTGCATGTTTTGAGCCCAGTACTGAGCCTGAAAAGCGTTTCCAACCCCACTTACAAGTAAAACTTGCTAAAATGTGCCTGGCTGCTCTTAACTGAAAAGCTCATTCTACGTACATTTTTCGCATATGTTTGCTCCTGCTGGATCAGCCGAGCAGCGAATTTCTACTTAACCACCTGCTATCATGAGAGACATCAGGGCTGCATCTTTTGAGCCCAGTATTGAGCCTGAAAAGCGTTTCCAGCCCCACTTACAAGTAAAACTTGCTAAAATGTACCTGGCTGCTCTTCACTGAAAAGCTCATTCTACGAACATTTTTAGCATACGTTTGCTCCTGCAGGGTCAGCCGAGCAGCGAATTTCAACTTAACCACCTGCTATCATGAGAGACATCAGGGCTGCATCTTTTGAGCCCAGTATTGAGCCTGAAAAGAGTTTCCAACCCCACTTACAAGTAAAACTTGCTAAAATGTGCCTGGCTGCTCTTCACTGAAAATCTCATTCTACGAAAATTTTAGCATACGTTTACTCCTGCAGGGTCAGCCGAGCAGCGAATTTCTACTTAACTACCTGCTATCATGAGAGACATCAGGGCTGCATCGTTTGAGCCCAGTACTGAGCCTAAAAAGCGTTTCCATCCCCACTTACAAGTAAAACTTGCGAAAATGTGCCTGGCTGCTATTCACTGAAAATCTCATTCTACGTACATTTTTGGCATATGTTTGTTCCTGCTGGGTCAGCCGAGCAGCGAATTTCTACTTAACCACCTGATATCATGAGAGACATCAGGGCTGCATCTTTTGAGCCCAGTACTGAGCCTAAAAAGCGTTTCCATCCCCACTTACAAGTTAAAATGTGCCTGGCTGCTATTCACTGAAAATCTCATTCTACGTACATTTTTGGCATACGTTTGTTCCTGCCGGGTCAGCCGAGCAGCGAATTTCTACTTAACCACCTGCTATCATGAGAGACATCAGGGCTGCATGTTTTGAGCCCAGTACTGAGCCTGAAAAGCGTTTCCAACCCCACTTACAAGTAAAACTTGCTAAAATGTGCCTGGCTGCTCTTAACTGAAAAGCTCATTCTACGTACATTTTTCGCATATGTTTGCTCCTGCTGGATCAGCCGAGCAGCGAATTTCTACTTAACCACCTGCTATCATGAGAGACATCAGGGCTGCATCTTTTGAGCCCAGTATTGAGCCTGAAAAGCGTTTCCAGCCCCACTTACAAGTAAAACTTGCTAAAATGTACCTGGCTGCTCTTCACTGAAAAGCTCATTCTACGAACATTTTTAGCATACGTTTGCTCCTGCAGGGTCAGCCGAGCAGCGAATTTCAACTTAACCACCTGCTATCATGAGAGACATCAGGGCTGCATCTTTTGAGCCCAGTATTGAGCCTGAAAAGAGTTTCCAACCCCACTTACAAGTAAAACTTGCTAAAATGTGCCTGGCTGCTCTTCACTGAAAATCTCATTCTACGAAAATTTTAGCATACGTTTACTCCTGCAGGGTCAGCCGAGCAGCGAATTTCTACTTAACTACCTGCTATCATGAGAGACATCAGGGCTGCATCTTTTGAGCCCAGTACTGAGCCTAAAAAGCGTTTCCATCCCCACTTACAAGTAAAACTTGCGAAAATGTGCCTGGCTGCTATTCACTGAAAATCTCATTCTACGTACATTTTTGGCATATGTTTGTTCCTGCTGGGTCAGCCGAGCAGCGAATTTCTACTTAACCACCTGATATCATGAGAGACATCAGGGCTGCATCTTTTGAGCCCAGTACTGAGCCTAAAAAGCGTTTCCATCCCCACTTACAAGTTAAAATGTGCCTGGCTGCTATTCACTGAAAATCTCATTCTACGTACATTTTTGGCATACGTTTGCTCCTGCAGGGTCAGCCGAGCAGCGAAATTCTACTTAACCACCTGCTATCATGAGAGACATCAGGGCTGCATCTTTTGAGCCCAATACTGAGCCTAAAAAGCGTTTCCATCCCCACTTACAAGTAAAACTTGCTAAAATGTACCTGGCTGCTCTTCACTGAAAAACTCATTCTACGAACATTTTTCGCATACGTTTGCTCCTGCTGGTTCAGCCGAGCAGCGAGTTTCTACTTAACCACCTGCTATCATGAGAGACATCAGGGCTGCATCTTTTGAGCCCAGTATTGAGTATGGAAAAGCGTTTCCAACCCCCCTTACAAGTAAAACCTGCTAAAATGTGCCAGGCTGCTCTTCACTGAAAATCTCATTCTACGAACATTTTTAGCATAAGTTTGCTCCTGCAGGGTCAGCCGAGCAGCGAATTTCTACTTAACCACCTCCTATCATGAGAGACATCAGGACTGCATGTTTTGAGCCCAGTACTGAGCCTGAAAAGCGTTTCCAACCCCACTTACAAGTAAAACTTGCTAAAATGTGCCTGGCTGCTCTTAACTGAAAAGCTCATTCTACGTACATTTTTCGCATATGTTTGCTCCTGCTGGATCAGCCGAGCAGCGAATTTCTACTTAACCACCTGCTATCATGAGAGACATCAGGGCTGCATCTTTTGAGCCCAGTATTGAGCCTGAAAAGCGTTTACAGCCCCACTTACAAGTAAAACTTGCTAAAATGTACCTGGCTGCTCTTCACTGAAAAGCTCATTCTACGAACATTTTTAGCATATGTTTGCTCCTGCAGGGTCAGCCGAGCAGCGAATTTCAACTTAACCACCTGCTATCATGAGAGACATCAGGGCTGCATCTTTTGAGCCCAGTATTGAGCCTGAAAAGAGTTTCCAACCCCACTTACAAGTAAAACTTGCTAAAATGTGCCGGCTGCTCTTCACTGAAAATCTCATTCTGCGAACATTTTTAGCATATGTTTGCTCCTGCAGGGTCAGCCGAACAGCGAAATTCTACTTAACCACCTGCTATCATGAGAGACATCAGGGCTGCATCTTTTGAGCCCAATACTGAGCCTAAAAAGCATTTCCATCCCCACTTACAAGTAAAACTTGCTAAAATGTGCCAGGCTGCTCTTCACTGAAAATCTCATTCTACGAACATTTGTAGCATACTTATGCTCCTGCAGGGTCAGCCGAGCAGCGAATTTCTACTTAACCACCTGCTATCATGAGAGACATCAGGGCTGCATCTTTTGAGCCCAGTACTGAGCCTAAAAAGCGTTTCCATCCCCACTTACAAGTAAAACTTGCGAAAATGTGCCTGGCTGCTATTCACTGAAAATCTCATTCTACGTACATTTTTGGCATATGTTTGTTCCTGCTGGGTCAGCCGAGCAGCGAATTTCTACTTAACCACCTGATATCATGAGAGACATCAGGGCTGCATCTTTTGAGCCCAGTACTGAGCCTAAAAAGCGTTTCCATCCCCACTTACAAGTTAAAATGTGCCTGGCTGCTATTCACTGAAAATCTCATTCTACGTACATTTTTGGCATACGTTTGCTCCTGCAGGGTCAGCCGAGCAGCGAAATTCTACTTAACCACCTGCTATCATGAGAGACATCAGGGCTGCATCTTTTGAGCCCAATACTGAGCCTAAAAAGCGTTTCCATCCCCACTTACAAGTAAAACTTGCTAAAATGTACCTGGCTGCTCTTCACTGAAAAACTCATTCTACGAACATTTTTCGCATACGTTTGCTCCTGCTGGTTCAGCCGAGCAGCGAGTTTCTACTTAACCACCTGCTATCATGAGAGACATCAGGGCTGCATCTTTTGAGCCCAGTATTGAGTATGGAAAAGCGTTTCCAACCCCCCTTACAAGTAAAACCTGCTAAAATGTGCCAGGCTGCTCTTCACTGAAAATCTCATTCTACGAACATTTTTAGCATACGTTTGCTCCTGCAGGGTCAGCCGAGCAGCGAATTTCTACTTAACCACCTCCTATCATGAGAGACATCAGGACTGCATGTTTTGAGCCCAGTACTGAGCCTGAAAAGCGTTTCCAACCCCACTTACAAGTAAAACTTGCTAAAATGTGCCTGGCTGCTCTTAACTGAAAAGCTCATTCTACGTACATTTTTCGCATATGTTTGCTCCTGCTGGATCAGCCGAGCAGCGAATTTCTACTTAACCACCTGCTATCATGAGAGACATCAGGGCTGCATCTTTTGAGCCCAGTATTGAGCCTGAAAAGCGTTTACAGCCCCACTTACAAGTAAAACTTGCTAAAATGTACCTGGCTGCTCTTCACTGAAAAGCTCATTCTACGAACATTTTTAGCATATGTTTGCTCCTGCAGGGTCAGCCGAGCAGCGAATTTCTACTTAACCACCTGCTATCATGAGAGACATCAGGGCTGCATCTTTTGAGCCCAGTACTGAGCCTAAAAAGCGTTTCCATCCCCACTTACAAGTTAAAATGTGCCTGGCTGCTATTCACTGAAAATCTCATTCTACGTACATTTTTGGCATACGTTTGCTCCTGCAGGGTCAGCCGAGCAGCGAAATTCTACTTAACCACCTGCTATCATGAGAGACATCAGGGCTGCATCTTTTGAGCCCAATACTGAGCCTAAAAAGCATTTCCATCCCCACTTACAAGTAAAACTTGCTAAAATGTGCCAGGCTGCTCTTCACTGAAAATCTCATTCTACGAACATTTGTAGCATACTTATGCTCCTGCAGGGTCAGCCGAGCAGCGAATTTCTACTTAACCACCTGCTATCATGAGAGACATCAGGGCTGCATCTTTTGAGCCCAGTACTGAGCCTGAAAAGCGTTTCAAACTCCACGAACAAGTAAAACTTGCTAAAATGTGCCTGGCTGCTCTTCACTGAAAAGCTCATTCTACGAACATTTTTAGCATACGTTTGATCCTGCAGGGTCAACCGAGCAGCGAATTTCTACTTAACCACCTGCTATCATGAGAGACATCAGGGCTGCATCTTTTGAGCCCAGTACTGAGCCTAAAAAGCGTTTCTATCCCCACTTACAAGTAAAACTTGCTAAAATGTGCCTGGCTGCTATTCACTGAAAATCTCATTCTACGTACATTTTTGGCATACGTTTGTTCCTGCCGGGTCAGCCGAGCAGCGAATTTCTACTTAACCACCTGCTATCATGAGAGACATCAGGGCTGCATGTTTTGAGCCCAGTACTGAGCCTGAAAAGCGTTTCCAACCCCACTTACAAGTAAAACTTGCTAAAATGTGCCTGGCTGCTCTTAACTGAAAAGCTCATTCTACGTACATTTTTCGCATATGTTTGCTCCTGCTGGATCAGCCGAGCAGCGAATTTCTACTTAACCACCTGCTATCATGAGAGACATCAGGGCTGCATCTTTTGAGCCCAGTATTGAGCCTGAAAAGCGTTTCCAGCCCCACTTACAAGTAAAACTTGCTAAAATGTACCTGGCTGCTCTTCACTGAAAAGCTCATTCTACGAACATTTTTAGCATACGTTTGCTCCTGCAGGGTCAGCCGAGCAGCAAATTTCAACTTAACCACCTGCTATCATGAGAGACATCAGGGCTGCATCTTTTGAGCCCAGTATTGAGCCTGAAAAGAGTTTCCAACCCCACTTACAAGTAAAACTTGCTAAAATGTGCCTGGCTGCTCTTCACTGAAAATCTCATTCTACGAAAATTTTAGCATACGTTTGCTCCTGCAGGGTCAGCCGAGCAGCGAATTTCTACTTAACTACCTGCTATCATGAGAGACATCAGGGCTGCATCTTTTGAGCCCAGTACTGAGCCTAAAAAGCGTTTCCATCCCCACTTACAAGTAAAACTTGCGAAAATGTGCCTGGCTGCTATTCACTGAAAATCTCATTCTACGTACATTTTTGGCATACGTTTGTTCCTGCTGGGTCAGCCGAGCAGCGAATTTCTACTTAACCACCTGCTATCATGAGAGACATCAGGGCTGCATCTTTTGAGCCCAGTACTGAGCCTAAAAAGCGTTTCCATCCCCACTTACAAGTTAAAATGTGCCTGGCTGCTATTCACTGAAAATCTCATTCTACGTACATTTTTGGCATACGTTTGCTCCTGCAGGGTCAGCCGAGCAGCGAAATTCTACTTAACCACCTGCTATCATGAGAGACATCAGGGCTGCATCTTTTGAGCCCAATACTGAGCCTAAAAAGCGTTTCCATCCCCACTTACAAGTAAAACTTGCTAAAATGTACCTGGCTGCTCTTCACTGAAAAACTCATTCTACGAACATTTTTCGCATACGTTTGCTCCTGCTGGTTCAGCCGAGCAGCGAGTTTCTACTTAACCACCTGCTATCATGAGAGACATCAGGGCTGCATCTTTTGAGCCCAGTATTGAGTATGGAAAAGCATTTCCAACCCCCCTTACAAGTAAAACCTGCTAAAATGTGCCAGGCTGCTCTTCACTGAAAATCTCATTCTACGAACATTTTTAGCATACGTTTGCTCCTGCAGGGTCAGCCGAGCAGCGAATTTCTACTTAACCACCTCCTATCATGAGAGACATCAGGACTGCATGTTTTGAGCCCAGTACTGAGCCTGAAAAGCGTTTCCAACCCCACTTACAAGTAAAACTTGCTAAAATGTGCCTGGCTGCTCTTAACTGAAAAGCTCATTCTACGTACATTTTTCGCATATGTTTGCTCCTGCTGGATCAGCCGAGCAGCGAATTTCTACTTAACCACCTGCTATCATGAGAGACATCAGGGCTGCATCTTTTGAGCCCAGTATTGAGCCTGAAAAGCGTTTCCAGCCCCACTTACAAGTAAAACTTGCTAAAATGTACCTGGCTGCTCTTCACTGAAAAGCTCATTCTACGAAAATTTTTAGCATATGTTTGCTCCTGCAGGGTCAGCCGAGCAGCAAATTTCAACTTAACCACCTGCTATCATGAGAGACATCAGGGCTGCATCTTTTGAGCCCAGTATTGAGCCTGAAAAGAGTTTCCAACCCCACTTACAAGTAAAACTTGCTAAAATGTGCCAGGCTGCTCTTCACTGAAAATCTCATTCTGCGAACATTTTTAGCATATGTTTGCTCCTGCAGGGTCAGCCGAGCAGCGAATTTCTACTTAACCACCTGCTATCATGAGAGACATCAGGGCTGCATCTTTTGAGCCCAGTACTGAGCCTGAAAAGCGTTTCCAACTCCACGTACAAGTAAAACTTGCTAAAATGTGCCAGGCTGCTCTTCACTGAAAAGCTCATTCTACGAACATTTTTAGCATACGTTTGATCCTGCATGGTCAACCGAGCAGCGAATTTCTACTTAACCACCTGCTATCATGAGAGACATCAGGGCTGCATCTTTTGAGCCCAGTACTGAGCCTAAAAAGCGTTTCTATCCCCACTTACGAGTAAAACTTGCTAAAATGTGCCTGGCTGCTATTCACTGAAAATCTCATTTTAAGTACATTTTTGGCATACGTTTGTTCCTGCCGGGTCAGCCGAGCAGCAAATTTCTACTTAACCACCTGCTATCATGAGAGACATCAGGGCTGTATCTTTTGAGCCCAGTATTGAGCCTGAAAAGAGTTTCCAACCCCACTTACAAGTAAAACTTGCTTAAATGTGCCTGGCTGCTCTTCACTGAAAATCTCATTCTACGAAAATTTTAGCATACGTTTGATCCTGCAGGGTCAGCCGAGCAGCGAATTTCTACTTAACCACCTGCTATCATGAGAGACATCAGGGCTGCATGTTTTGAGCCCAGTACTGAGCCTGAAAAGCGTTTCCAACCCCACTTACAAGTAAAACTTGCTAAAATATGCCTGGCTGCTCTTCACTGAAAATCTCATTCTACGAACATTTTTAGCATACGTTTGCTCCTGCAGGGTCAGCCGAGCAGCGAATTTCTACGTAACCACCTGCTATCATGAGAGACATCAGGGCTGCATCTTTTGAGCCCAGTACTGAGCCTAAAAAGCGTTTCCATCCCCACTTACAAGTAAAACTTGCTAAAATGTGCCTGGCTGCTATTCACTGAAAATCTCATTCTACGTACATTTTTGGCATATGTTTGTTCCTGCTGGGTCAGCCGAGCAGCGAATTTCTACTTAACCACCTGCTATCATGAGAGACATCAGGGCTGCATCTTTTGAGCCCAGTACTGAGCCTAAAAAGCGTTTCCATCCCCACTTACAAGTAAAAATGTGCCTGGCTGCTATTCACTGAAAATCTCATTCTACGTACATTTTTGGCATACGTTTGCTCCTGCAGGGTCAGCCGAGCAGCGAATTTCTACTTAACCACCTGCTATCATGAGAGACATCAGGGCTGCATGTTTTGAGCCCAGTATTGAGCCTGAAATGCGTTTCCAACCCCACTTACAAGTAAAACTTGCTAAAATGTGCCTGGCTGCTCTTCACTGAAAATCTCATTCTACGAACATTTTTAGCATACGTTTGCTCCTGCAGGGTCAGCCGAGCAGCGAATTTCTACTTAACCACCTGCTATCATGAGAGACATCAGGGCTGCATCTTTTGAGCCCAGTATTGAGTATGGAAAAGCGTTTCCAACCCCCCTTACAAGTAAAACTTGCTAAAATGTGCCAGGCTGCTCTTCACTGAAAATCTCATTCTACGAACATTTGTAGCATACGTTTGCTCCTGCAGGGTCAGCCGAGCAGCGAATTTCTACTTAACCACCTGCTATCATGAGAGACATCAGGGCTGCATCTTTTGAGCCCAGTACTGAGCCTGAAAAGCGTTTCCAACTCCACGAACAAGTAAAACTTGCTAAAATGTGCCTGGCTGCTCTTCACTGAAAAGCTCATTCTACGAACATTTTTAGCATACGTTTGATCCTGCAGGGTCAACCGAGCAGCGAATTTCTACTTAACCACCTGCTATCATGAGAGACATCAAGGCTGCATCTTTTGAGCCCAGTACTGAGCCTAAAAAGCGTTTCTATCCCCACTTACAAGTAAAACTTGCTAAAATGTGCCTGGCTGCTATTCACTGAAAATCTCATTCTACGTACATTTTTGGCATACGTTTGTTCCTGCCGGGTCAGCCGAGCAGCGAATTTCTACTTAACCACCTGCTATCATGAGAGACATCAGGGCTGCATGTTTTGAGCCCAGTACTGAGCCTGAAAAGCGTTTCCAACCCCACTTACAAGTAAAACTTGCTAAAATGTGCCTGGCTGCTCTTCACTGAAAATCTCATTCTACGAACATTTTTAGCATACGTTTGCTCCTGCAGGGTCAGCCGAGCAGCGAATTTCTACTTAACCACCTCCTATCATGAGAGACATCAGGACTGCATGTTTTGAGCCCAGTACTGAGCCTGAAAAGCGTTTCCAACCCCACTTACAAGTAAAACTTGCTAAAATGTGCCTGGCTGCTCTTAACTGAAAAGCTCATTCTACGTACATTTTTCGCATATGTTTGCTCCTGCTGGATCAGCCGAGCAGCGAATTTCTACTTAACCACCTGCTATCATGAGAGACATCAGGGCTGCATCTTTTGAGCCCAGTATTGAGCCTGAAAAGCGTTTCCAGCCCCACTTACAAGTAAAACTTGCTAAAATGTACCTGGCTGCTCTTCACTGAAAAGCTCATTCTACGAACATTTTTAGCATACGTTTGCTCCTGCAGGGTCAGCCGAGCAGCGAATTTCAACTTAACCACCTGCTATCATGAGAGACATCAGGGCTGCATCTTTTGAGCCCAGTATTGAGCCTGAAGAGAGTTTCCAACCCCACTTACAAGTAAAACTTGCTAAAATGTGCCTGGCTGCTCTTCACTGAAAATCTCATTCTACGAAAATTTTAGCATACGTTTGCTCCTGCAGGGTCAGCCGAGCAGCGAATTTCTACTTAACTACCTGCTATCATGAGAGACATCAGGGCTGCATCTTTTGAGCCCAGTACTGAGCCTAAAAAGCGTTTCCATCCCCACTTACAAGTAAAACTTGCAAAAATGTACCTGGCTGCTCTTCACTGAAAAGCTCATTCTACGAACATTTTTAGCATACGTTTGCTCCTGCAGGGTCAGCCGAGCAGCGAATTTCTACTTAACCACCTGCTATCATGAGAGACATCAGGGCTGCATCTTTTGAGCCCAGTACTGAGCCTAAAAAGCGTTTCCATCCCCACTTACAAGTTAAAATGTGCCTGGCTGCTATTCACTGAAAATCTCATTCTACGTACATTTTTGGCATACGTTTGCTCCTGCAGGGTCAGCCGAGCAGCGAAATTCTACTTAACCACCTGCTATCATGAGAGACATCAGGGCTGCATCTTTTGAGCCCAATACTGAGCCTAAAAAGCGTTTCCATCCCCACTTACAAGTAAAACTTGCTAAAATGTGCCTGGCTGCTCTTCACTGAAAAGCTCATTCTACGAACATTTTTAGCATACGTTTGATCCTGCAGGGTCAACCGAGCAGCGAATTTCTACTTAACCACCTGCTATCATGAGAGACATCAGGGCTGCATCTTTTGAGCCCAGTACTGAGCCTAAAAAGCGTTTCTATCCCCACTTACAAGTAAAACTTGCTAAAATGTGCCTGGCTGCTATTCACTGAAAATCTCATTCTACGTACATTTTTGGCATACGTTTGTTCCTGCCGGGTCAGCCGAGCAGCGAATTTCTACTTAACCACCTGCTATCATGAGAGACATCAGGGCTGCATGTTTTGAGCCCAGTACTGAGCCTGAAAAGCGTTTCCAACCCCACTTACAAGTAAAACTTGCTAAAATGTGCCTGGCTGCTCTTAACTGAAAAGCTCATTCTACGTACATTTTTCGCATATGTTTGCTCCTGCTGGATCAGCCGAGCAGCGAATTTCTACTTAACCACCTGCTATCATGAGAGACATCAGGGCTGCATCTTTTGAGCCCAGTATTGAGCCTGAAAAGCGTTTCCAGCCCCACTTACAAGTAAAACTTGCTAAAATGTACCTGGCTGCTCTTCACTGAAAAGCTCATTCTACGAACATTTTTAGCATACGTTTGCTCCTGCAGGGTCAGCCGAGCAGCGAATTTCAACTTAACCACCTGCTATCATGAGAGACATCAGGGCTGCATCTTTTGAGCCCAGTATTGAGCCTGAAAAGAGTTTCCAACCCCACTTACAAGTAAAACTTGCTAAAATGTGCCTGGCTGCTCTTCACTGAAAATCTCATTCTACGAAAATTTTAGCATACGTTTGCTCCTGCAGGGTCAGCCGAGCAGCGAATTTCTACTTAACTACCTGCTATCATGAGAGACATCTGGGCTGCATCTTTTGAGCCCAGTACTGAGCCTAAAAAGCGTTTCCATCCCCACTTACAAGTAAAACTTGCGAAAATGTGCCTGGCTGCTATTCACTGAAAATCTCATTCTACGTACATTTTTGGCATATGTTTGTTCCTGCTGGGTCAGCCGAGCAGCGAATTTCTACTTAACCACCTGCTATCATGAGAGACATCAGGGCTGCATCTTTTGAGCCCAGTACTGAGCCTAAAAAGCGTTTCCATCCCCACTTACAAGTTAAAATGTGCCTGGCTGCTATTCACTGAAAATCTCATTCTACGTACATTTTTGGCATACGTTTGCTCCTGCAGGGTCAGCCGAGCAGCGAAATTCTACTTAACCACCTGCTATCATGAGAGACATCAGGGCTGCATCTTTTGAGCCCAATACTGAGCCTAAAAAGCGTTTCCATCCCCACTTACAAGTAAAACTTGCTAAAATGTACCTGGCTGCTCTTCACTGAAAAACTCATTCTACGAACATTTTTCGCATACGTTTGCTCCTGCTGGTTCAGCCGAGCGGCGAGTTTCTACTTAACCACCTGCTATCATGAGAGACATCAGGGCTGCATCTTTTGAGCCCAGTATTGAGTATGGAAAAGCGTTTCCAACCCCCCTTACAAGTAAAACCTGCTAAAATGTGCCAGGCTGCTCTTCACTGAAAATCTCATTCTACGAACATTTTTAGCATACGTTTGCTCCTGCAGGGTCAGCCGAGCAGCGAATTTCTACTTAACCACCTCCTATCATGAGAGACATCAGGACTGCATGTTTTGAGCCCAGTACTGAGCCTGAAAAGCGTTTCCAACCCCACTTACAAGTAAAACTTGCTCAAATGTGCCTGGCTGCTCTTAACTGAAAAGCTCATTCTACGTACATTTTTCGCATATGTTTGCTCCTGCTGGATCAGCCGAGCAGCGAATTTCTACTTAACCACCTGCTATCATGAGAGACATCAGGGCTGCATCTTTTGAGCCCAGTATTGAGCCTGAAAAGCGTTTCCAGCCCCACTTACAAGTAAAACTTGCTAAAATGTACCTGGCTGCTCTTCACTGAAAAGCTCATTCTACGAACATTTTTAGCATACGTTTGCTCCTGCAGGGTCAGCCGAGCAGCGAATTTCAACTTAACCACCTGCTATCATGAGAGACATCAGGGCTGCATCTTTTGAGCCCAGTATTGAGCCTGAAAAGAGTTTCCAACCCCACTTACAAGTAAAACTTGCTAAAATGTGCCAGGCTGCTCTTCACTGAAAATCTCATTCTGCGAACATTTTTAGCATATGTTTGCTCCTGCAGGGTCAGCCGAGCAGCGAATTTCTACTTAACCACCTGCTATCATGAGAGACATCAGGGCTGCATCTTTTGAGCCCAGTACTGAGCCTGAAAAGCGTTTCCAACTCCACGTACAAGTAAAACTTGCTAAAATGTGCCAGGCTGCTCTTCACTGAAAAGCTCATTCTACGAACATTTTTAGCATACGTTTGATCCTGCAGGGTCAACCGAGCAGCGAATTTCTACTTAACCACCTGCTATCATGAGAGACATCAGGGCTGCATCTTTTGAGCCCAGTACTGAGCCTAAAAAGCGTTTCTATCCCCACTTACGAGTAAAACTTGCTAAAATGTGCCTGGCTGCTATTCACTGAAAATCTCATTTTAAGTACATTTTTGGCATACGTTTGTTCCTGCCGGGTCAGCCGAGCAGCAAATTTCTACTTAACCACCTGCTATCATAAGAGACATCAGGGCTGCTTCTTTTGAGCCCAGTACTGAGCCTGAAAAGCGTTTCCACCCCCTCAAGTAAAACTTGCTAAAATGTGCCTGGCTGCTCTTCACTGAAAAGCTCATTCTACGAACATTTTTAGTATACGTTTGCTCCTGCAGGGTCAGCCGAGCAGCGAATTTCTACTTAACCACCTGCTATCATGAGAGACATCAGGGCTGCATCTTTTGAGCCCAGTACTGAGCCTAAAAAGCGTTTCTATCCCCACTTACAAGTAAAACTTGCTAAAATGTGCCTGGCTACTATTCACTGAAAATCTCATTCTAGGTACATTTTTGGCATACGTTTGTTCCTGCCGGGTCAGCCGAGCAGCGAATTTCTACTTAACCACCTGCTATCATGAGAGACATCAGGGCTGCATCTTTTGAGCCCAGTACTGAGCCTGAAAAGCGTTTCCAACCCCACTTACAAGTAAAACTTGTTAAAATGTGCCTCGCTGCTCTTCACTGAAAAGCTCATTCTACGAACATTTTTAGCATACGTTTGATCCTGCAGGGTCAGCCGAGCAGCGAATTTCTACTTAACCACCTGCTATCATGAGAGACATCAGGGCTGCATGTTTTGAGCCCAGTACTGAGCCTGAAAAGCGTTTCCAACCCCACTTACAAGTAAAACTTGCTAAAATATGCCTGGCTGCTCTTCACTGAAAATCTCATTCTACGAACATTTTTAGCATACGTTTGCTCCTGCAGGGTCAGCCGAGCAGCGAATTTCTACTTAACCACCTGCTATCATGAGAGACATCAGGGCTGCATCTTTTGAGCCCAGTACTGAGCCTAAAAAGCGTTTCCATCCCCACTTACAAGTAAAACTTGCTAAAATGTGCCTGGCTGCTATTCACTGAAAATCTCATTCTACGTACATTTTTGGCATACGTTTGTTCCTGCTGGGTCAGCCGAGCAGCGAATTTCTACTTAACCACCTGCTATCATGAGAGACATCAGGGCTGCATCTTTTGAGCCCAGTACTGAGCCTAAAAATTGTTTCCATCCCCACTTACAAGTAAAACTTGCTAAAATGTGCCTGGCTGCTATTCACTGAAAATCTCATTCTACGTACATTTTTGGTATACGTTTGTTCCTGCCGGGTCAGCCGAGCAGCGAATTTCTACTTAACCACCTGCTATCATGAGAGACATCAGGGCTGCATGTTTTGAGCCCAGTACTGAGCCTGAAAAGCGTTTCCAACCCCACTTACAAGTAAAACTTGCTAAAATGTGCCTGGCTGCTCTTCACTGAAAATCTCATTCTACGAACATTTTTAGCATACGTTTGCTCCTGCAGGGTCAGCCGAGCAGCGAATTTCTACTTAACCACCTCCTATCATGAGAGACATCAGGACTGCATGTTTTGAGCCCAGTACTGAGCCTGAAAAGCGTTTCCAACCCCACTTACAAGTAAAACTTGCTAAAATGTGCCTGGCTGCTCTTAACTGAAAAGCTCATTCTACGTACATTTTTCGCATATGTTTGCTCCTGCTGGATCAGCCGAGCAGCGAATTTCTACTTAACCACCTGCTATCATGAGAGACATCAGGGCTGCATCTTTTGAGCCCAGTATTGAGCCTGAAAAGCGTTTCCAGCCCCACTTACAAGTAAAACTTGCTAAAATGTACCTGGCTGCTCTTCACTGAAAAGCTCATTCTACGAACATTTTTAGCATACGTTTGCTCCTGCAGGGTCAGCCGAGCAGCGAATTTCAACTTAACCACCTGCTATCATGAGAGACATCAGGGCTGCATCTTTTGAGCCCAGTATTGAGCCTGAAAAGAGTTTCCAACCCCACTTACAAGTAAAACTTGCTAAAATGTGCCTGGCTGCTCTTCACTGAAAATCTCATTCTACGAAAATTTTAGCATACGTTTGCTCCTGCAGGGTCAGCCGAGCAGCGAATTTCTACTTAACTACCTGCTATCATGAGAGACATCAGGGCTGCATCTTTTGAGCCCAGTACTGAGCCTAAAAAGCGTTTCCATCCCCACTTACAAGTAAAACTTGCGAAAATGTGCCTGGCTGCTATTCACTGAAAATCTCATTCTACGTACATTTTTGGCATACGTTTGTTCCTGCTGGGACAGAAACTTCAGATTCTTCCAGGTGAAGTCAAAGATTCGTTTATTGGCTGCAACCAAGGTGACAGGGTCCTAGAAGTACGATACAAGTATATTCAGGAGACTGCACACTTTCACAAAGTTAGGCTTCTCTTCTTATACACAATATTTACCCTTTGGCGAAACATTCCTTGGGTGCGTGGTATTTCATTTATGGTTACTGATTACAAAAAGAAAGCAGAGTCATGATGACATGTACATATTTCACGTCGTGCTGCCCATAACAAATCATCCGGCAAGGCCCAACATTTCATCAGATATCGCTGGACCCCTAATAAAAATGGTCACCTCCCCACCATAAAATAAGAGAGAAAAAGGAGTGAACAAAGATGTGAGCGAGATATGGCAGGTGTGCGTGCTGAAATGGCTTTATGGCCGGTTGGGCCTAGATATTATCTTGCTTGGCCACTGGGAGGGAACTGACCTAACGAGCTCGGCCTGGGGCAATGGTTCTAACTTGTACTGGGGTCAGGAAGAAGTCGATTAAGGAGTATGTGTCCTTGTGGAATCAAATTCGACTGGATTAAGGCCTATGTAGAGGGCAACATGCAACTAAGGGTTCAGAAGGTAAATGACGATTTCGAGGTGAAATTGTCACTCGAATATGCCGAAAATACATGTACTTGATGTACTCGTCATTTCCGGTCTTTTGATACCAAATTCGTCCTATTTCGACGAAGTTTTTTATTCTCGAGTCCGGTACTATTACGGATCCATATTTTTCAGAACCACACTGCTCTTCACTGAAAATCTCATTCTACGAACATTGTTAGCATACGTTTGCTCCTGCAGGGTCAGCCGAACAGCGTATTTCTACTTAACCACCTGCTATCATGAGAGACATCAGGGCTGCATCTTTTGAGCCCAGTACTGAGCCTGAAAAGCGTTTCCATCCCCACTTACAAGTAAAACTTGCTAAAATGTGCCTGGCTGCTATTCACTGAAAATCTCATTCTACGTACATTTTTGGCATACGTTTGTTCCTGCCGGGTCAGCCGAGCAGCGAATTTCTACTTAACCACCTTCTATCATGAGAGACATCAGGGCTGCATCTTTGAGCCCAGTACTGAGCCTGAAAAGCGTTTCCAACCCCACTTACAAGTAAAACTTGCTAAAATGTGCCTGGCTGCTCTTCACTGAAAAACTCATTCTACGAACATTTTTAGCATACGTTTGCTCCTGCAGGGTCAGCCGAGCAGCGAATTTCTACTTAACCACCTGCTATCATGAGAGACATCAGGGCTGCATCTTTGAGCCCAGTACTGAGCCTGAAAAGCGTTTCCAACCCCACTTACAAGTAAAACTTGCTAAAATGTGCCTGGCTGCTCTTCACTGAAAAATTCATTCTACGAACATTTTTAGCATACGTTTGCTCCTGCAGGGTCAGCCGAGCAGCGAAATTCTACTTAACCACCTGCTATCATGAGAGACATCAGGGCTGCATCTTTTGAGCCCAGTATTGAGCCTGAAAAGCGTTTCCAACCCCACTTACAAGTAAAACTTGCTAAAATGTGCCTGGCTGCTCTTCACTGAAAAACTCATTCTACGAACATTTTTAGCATATGTTTGCTCCTGCAGGGTCAGCCGAGCAGCGAATTTCTACTTAACCACCTGCTATCATGAGAGACATCAGGGCTGCATCTTTTGAGCCCAGTATTGAGCCTGAAAAGCGTTTCCAACCCCACTTACAAGTAAAACTTGCTAAAATGTGCCTGGCTGCTCTTCACTGAAAATCTCATTCTACGAACATTTTTAGCATACGTTTGCTCCTGCAGGATCAGCCGAGCAGCGAATTTCTACTTAACCACCTGCTATCATGAGAGACATCAGGGCTGCATCTTTTGAGCCCAGTACTGAGCCTAAAAAGCGTTTCCATCCCCACTTACAAGTAAAACTTGCTAAAATGTGCCTGGCTGCTCTTCACTAAAAAGCTCATTCTACGTACATTTTTCGCATATGTTTGCTCCTGCTGGATCAGCCGAGCAGCGAATTTCCACTTAACCACCTGCTATCATGAGAGACATCAGGGCTGCATCTTTTGAGCCCAGTATTGAGCCTGAAAAGCGTTTCCAACCCCACTTACAAGTAAAACTTGCTAAAATGTGCCTGGCTGCTCTTCACTGAAAATCTCATTCTACGAACATTTTTAGCATACGTTTGCTCCTGCAGGGTCAGCCGATCAGCGAATTTCCACTTAACCACCTGCTATCATGAGAGACATCAGGGCTGCATCTTTTGAGCCCAGTATTGAGCCTGAAAAGCGTTTCCAACCCCACTTACAAGTAAAACTTGCTAAAATGTGCCTGGCTGCTATTCACTGAAAATCTCATTCTACGTACATTTTTGGCATACGTTTGTTCCTGCTGGGTCAGCCGAGCAGCGAATTTCTACTTAACCACCTGCTATCATGAGAGACATCAGGGCTGCATCTTTTGAGCCCAGTACTGAGCATAAAAAGCGTTTCCATCCCCACACACAAGTAAAACTTGCTAAAATGTGCCTGGCTGCTATTCACTGAAAATCTCATTCTACGTACATTTTTGGCATACGTTTGTTCCTGCCGGGTCAGCCGAGCAGCGAATTTCTACTTAACCACCTGCTATCATGAGAGACATCAGGGCTGCATCTTTGAGCCCAGTACTGAGCCTGAAAAGCGTTTCCAAGACCACTTACAAGTAAAACTTGCTAAAATGTGCCTGGCTGCTCTTCACTGAAAAACTCATTCTACGAACATTTTTAGCATACGTTTGCTCCTGCAGGGTCAGCCGAGCGGCGAATTTCTACTTAACCACCTGCTATCATGAGAGACATCAGGGCTGCATCTTTTGAGCCCAGTATTGAGTATGGAAAAGCATTTCCAACCCCCCTTACAAGTAAAACTTGCTAAAATGTGCCAGGCTGCTCTTCACTGAAAATCTCATTCTATGAACATTTTTAGCATACGTTTGCTCCTGCAGGGTCAGCCGAGCAGCGAATTTCTACTTAACCACCTGCTATCATGAGAGACATCAGGGCTGCATCTTTTGAGCCCAGTACTGAGCCTGAAAAGCGTTTCCAACCCCACTTACAAGTAAAACTTGTTAAAATGTGCCTGGCTGCTCTTCACTGAAAAACTCATTCTACGAACATTTTTCGCATACGTTTGCTCCTGCTGGTTCAGCCGAGCAGCGAATTTCTACTTAACCACCTGCTATCATGAGAGACATCAGGGCTGCATCTTTTGAGCCCAGTATTGAGTATGGAAAAGCTTTCCAACCCCCCTTACAAGTAAAACTTGCTAAAAATGTGCCAGGCTGCTCTTCACTGAAAATCTCATTCTACGAACATTTTTAGCATACGTTTGCTCCTGCAGGGTCAGCCGAGCAGCGAATTTCTACTTAACCACCTGCTATCATGAGAGACATCAGGGCTGCATCTTTTGAGCCCAGTACTGAACCTAAAAAGCGTTTCTATCCCCACTTACAATTAAAACTTGCTAAAATGTGCCTGGCTACTATTCACAGAAAATCTCATTCTACGTACATTTTTGGCATATGTTTGTTCCTGCCGGGTCAGCCGAGCAGCGAATTTCTACTTAACCACCTGCTATCATGAGAGACATCAGGGCTGCTTCTTTTGAGCCCAGTACTGAGCCTGAAAAGCGTTTCCATCCCCACTTACAAGTAAAACTTGCTAAAATGTGCCTGGCTGCTCTTCACTGAAAAACTCATTCTACGAACATTTTTCGCATACGTTTGCTCCTGCTGGTTCAGCCGAGCAGCGAATTTCTACTTAACCACCTGCTATCATGAGAGACATCAGGGCTGCATCTTTTGAGCCCAGTATTGAGTATGGAAAAGCGTTTCCAACCCCCCCTTACAAGTAAAACTTGCTAAAATGTGCCAGGCTGCTCCTCACTGAAAATCTCATTCTACGAACATTTTTAGCATACGTTTGCTCCTGCAGGGTCAGCCGAGCAGCGAATTTCTACTTAACCACCTGCTATCATGAGAGACATCAGGGCTGCATCTTTTGAGCCCAGTACTGAGCCTAAAAAACGTTTCTATCCCCACTTACAAGTAAAACTTGCTAAAATGTGCCTGGCTGCTCTTCACTGAAAATCTCATTCTACGAACATTTTTAGCATACATTTGCTCCTGCAGGGTCAGCCGAGCAGCGTATTTCTACTTAAACACCTTCTATCATGAGAGACATCAGGGCTGCATCTTTTGAGCCCAGTACTGAGCCTAAAAAACGTTTCTATCCCCACTTACAAGTAAAACTTGCTAAAATGTGCCTGGCTGCTATTCACTGAAAATCTCATTCTACGTACATTTTTGGCATACGTTTGTTCCTGACGGTCAGCCGAGCAGCGAATTTCTACTTAACCACCTGCTATCATGAGAGACATCAGGGCTGCTTCTTTTGAGCCCAGTACTGAGCCTGAAAAGCGTTTCCACCCCCTCAAGTAAAACTTGCTAAAATGTGCCTTGCTGCTCTTCACTGAAAATCTCATTCTACGTACATTTTTGGCATACGTTTGTTCCTGCCGGGTCAGCCGAGCAGCGAATTTCTACTTAACCACCTGCTATCATGAGAGACATCAGGGCTGCATCTTTTGAGCCCAGTACTGAGCCTAAAAAGCGTTTCCATCCCCACTTACAAGTAAAACTTCCTAAAATGTGCCTGGCTGCTCTTCACTGAAAAGCTCATTCTACGTACATTTTTCGCATATGTTTGCTCCTGCTGGATCAGCCGAGCAGCGAATTTCCACTTAACCACCTGCTATCATGAGAGACATCAGGGCTGCATCTTTTGAGCCCAGTATTGAGCCTGAAAAGCGTTTCCAACCCCACTTACAAGTAAAACTTGCTAAAATGTGCCTGGATGCTCTTCACTGAAATTCTCATTCTACGAACATTTTTAGCATACGTTTGCTCCTGCAGGGTCAGCCGAGCAGCGAATTTCCACTTAACCACCTGCTATCATGAGAGACATCAGGGCTGCATCTTTTGAGCCCAGTATTGAGCCTGAAAAGCGTTTCCAACCCCACTTACAAGTAAAACTTGCTAAAATGTGCCTGGCTGCTATTCATTGAAAATCTCATTCTACGTACATTTTTGGCATACGTTTGTTCCTGCTGGGTCAGCTGAGCAGCGAATTTCTACTTAACCACCTGCTATCATGAGAGACATCAGGGCTGCATGTTTTGAGCCCAGTATTGAGCCTGAAAAGCGTTTCCAACCCCACTTACAAGTAAAACTTGCTAAAATGTGCCTGGCTGCTCTTCACTGAAAATCTCATTCTACAAACATTTTTAGCATACGTTTGCTCCTGCAGGGTCAGCCGAGCAGCGTATTTCTACTTAAACACCTTCTATCATGAGAGACATCAGGGCTGCATCTTTTGAGCCCAGTACTGAGCCTAAAAAGCGTTTCCATCCCCACTTACAAGTAAAACTTGCTAAAATGTGCCTGGCTGCTATTCACTGAAAATCTCATTCTACGTACATTTTTGGCATACGTTTGTTCCTGCCGGGTCAGCCGAGCAGCGAATTTCTACTTAACCACCTGCTATCATGAGAGACATCAGGGCTGCATCTTTGAGCCCAGTACTGAGCCTGAAAAGCGTTTCCAACCCCACTTACAAGTAAAACTTGCTAAAATGTGCCTGGCTGCTCTTCACTGAAAAACTCATTCTACGAACATTTTTTGCATACGTTTGCTCCTGCAGGGTCAGCCGAGCAGCGAATTTCTACTTAACCACCTGCTATCATAATAGACATCAGAGATGCATGTTTTGAGCCCAGTATTGAGCATGAAAAGCGTTTCCAACCCCACTTACAAGTAAAACTTGCTAAAATGTGCCTGGCTGCTCTTCACTGAAAATCTCATTCTACGAACATTTTTAGCATACGTTTGCTCCTGCAGGGTCAGCCGAGCAGCGAATTTCTACTTAACCACCTGCTATCATGAGAGACATCAGGGCTGCATCTTTTGAGCCCAGTATTGAGTATAGAAAAGCGTTTCCAACCCCCCTTACAAGTAAAACTTGCTAAAATGTGCCAGGCTGCTCTTCACTGAAAATCTCATTCTATGAACATTTTTAGCATACGTTTGCTCCTGCAGGGTCAGCCGAGCAGCGAATTTCTACTTAACCACCTGCTATCATGAGAGACATCAGGGCTGCATCTTTTGAGCCCAGTACTGAGCCTGAAAAGCGTTTCCAACCCCACTTACAAGTAAAACTTGTTAAAATGTGCCTGGCTGCTCTTCGCTGAAAAACTCATTCTACGAACAATTTTCGCATACGTTTGCTCCTGCTGGTTCAGCCGAGCAGCGAATTTCTACTTAACCACCTGCTATCATGAGAGACATCAGGGCTGCATCTTTTGAGCCCAGTATTGAGTATGGAAAAGCGTTTCCAACCCCCCTTACAAGTAAAACTTGCTAAAAATGTGCCAGGCTGCTCTTCACTGAAAATCTCATTCTACGAACATTTTTAGCATACGTTTGCTCCTGCAGGGTCAGCCGAGCAGCGAATTTCTACTTAACCACCTGCTATCATGAGAGACATCAGGGCTGCATCTTTTGAGCCCAGTACTGAACCTAAAAAGCGTTTCTATCCCCACTTACAATTAAAACTTGCTAAAATGTGCCTGGCTACTATTCACAGAAAATCTCATTCTACGTACATTTTTGGCATACGTTTGTTCCTGCCGGGTCAGCCGAGCAGCGAATTTCTACTTAACAACCTGCTATCATGAGAGACATCAGGGCTGCTTCTTTTGAGCCCAGTACTGAGCCTGAAAAGCATTTCCATCCCCACTTACAAGTAAAACTTGCTAAAATGTGCCTGGCTGCTCTTCACTGAAAAACTCATTCTACGAACATTTTTCGCATACGTTTGTTCCTGCCGGGTCAGCCGAGCAGCGAATTTCTACTTAACCACCTGCTATCATGAGAGACATCAGGGCTGCATCTTTTGAGCCCAGTATTGAGTATGGAAAAGCGTTTCCAACCCCCCTTACAAGTAAAACTTGCTAAAATGTGCCAGGCTGCTCCTCACTGAAAATCTCATTCTACGAACATTTTTAGCATACGTTTGCTGCTGCAGGGTCAGCCGAGCAGCGAATTTCTACTTAACCACCTGCTATCATGAGAGACATCAGGGCTGCATCTTTTGAGCCCAGTACTGAGCCTGAAAAGCGTTTCCAACCCCACATACAAGTAAAACTTGCTAAAATGTGCCTGGCAGCTCTTGACTGAAAATCTCATTCTACGAACATTTTTAGCATACGTTTGCTCCTGCAGGGTCAGCCGAGCAGCGAATTTCTACTTAACCACCTGCTATCATGAGAGACATCAGGGCTGCATCTTTTGAGCCCAGTACTGAGCCTAAAAAATGTTTCTATCCCCACTTACAAGTAAAACTTGCTAAAATGTGCCTGGCTGCTATTCACTGAAAATCTCATTCTACGTACATTTTTGGCATACGTTTGTTCCTGCCGGTCAGCCGAGCAGCGAATTTCTACTTAACCACCTGCTATCATGAGAGACATCAGGGCTGCTTCTTTTGAGCCCAGTACTGAGCCTGAAAAGCGTTTCCACCCCCTCAAGTAAAACTTGCTAAAATGTGCCTTGCTGCTCTTCACTGAAAAGCTCATTCTACGAACATTTTTAGCATACGTTTGCTCCTGCAGGGTCAGCCGAGCAGCGAATTTCTACTTAACCACCTGCTATCATGAGAGACATCAGGGCTGCATCTTTTGAGGCCAGTACTGAGCCTGAAAAGCGTTTCCAACCCCACTTACAAGTAAAACTTGCTAAAATGTGCCTGGCTGCTCTTCACTGAAAATCTCATTCTACGAACATTTTTAGCATACGTTTGCTCCTGCACGGTCAGCCGAGCAGCGAATTTCTACTTAACCACCTGCTATCATGAGAGACATCAGGGCTGCATCTTTTGAGCCCAGTATTGAGCCTGAAAAGCGTTTCCAACCCCACTTACAAGTAAAACTTGCTAAAATGTGCCTGGCTGCTCTTCACTGAAAATCTCATTCTACGAACATTTTTAGCATACGTTTGCTCCTGCAGGGTCAGCCGAGCAGCGAATTTCCACTTAACCACCTGCTATCATGAGAGACATCAGGGCTGCATCTTTTGAGCCCAGTATTGAGCCTGAAAAGCGTTTCCAACCCCACTTACAAGTAAAACTTGCTAAAATGTGCCTGGCTGCTATTCACTGAAAATCTCATTCTACGTACATTTTTGGCATACGTTTGTTCCTGCTGGGTCAGCCGAGCAGCGAATTTCTACTTAACTACCTGCTATCATGAGAGACATCAGGGCTGCATGTTGTGAGCCCAGTATTGAGCCTGAAAAGTGTTTCCAACCCCACTTACAAGTAAAACTTGCTAAAATGTGCCTGGCTGCTCTTCACTGAAAATCTCATTCTACGAACATTTTTAGCATACGTTTGCTCCTGCAGGGTCAGCCGAGCAGAGTATTTCTACTTAAACACCTTCTATCATGAGAGACATCAGGGCTGCATCTTTTGAGCCCAGTACTGAGCCTAAAAAGCGTTTCCATCCCCACTTACAAGTAAAACTTGCTAAAATGTGCCTGGCTGCTATTCACTGAAAATCTCATTCTACGTACATTTTTGGCATACGTTTGTTCCTGCCGGGTCAGCCGAGCAGCGAATTTCTACTTAACCACCTGCTATCATGAGAGACATCAGGGCTGCATCTTTGAGCCCAGTACTGAGCCTGAAAAGCGTTTCCAACCCCACTTACAAGTAAAACTTGCTAAAATGTGCCTGGCTGCTCTTCACTGAAAAACTCATTCTACGAACATTTTTTGCATACATTTGCTCCTGCAGGGTCAGCCGAGCAGCGAATTTCTACTTAACCACCTGCTATCATGAGAGACATCAGAGATGCATGTTTTGAGCCCAGTATTGAGCCTGAAAAGCGTTTCCAACCCCACTTACAAGTAAAACTTGCTAAAATGTGCCTGGCTGCTCCTCACTGAAAATCTCATTCTATGAACATTTTTAGCATACGTTTGCTCCTGCAGGATCAGCCGAGCAGCGAATTTCTACTTAACCACCTGCTATCATGAGAGACATCAGGGCTGCATCTTTTGAGCCCAGTACTGAGCCTAAAAAGCGTTTCCATCCCCACTTACAAGTAAAACTTGCTAAAATGTGCCTGGCTGCTCTTCACTGAAAAGCTCATTCTACGTACATTTTTCGCATATGTTTGCTCCTGCTGGATCAGCCGAGCAGCGAATTTCCACTTAACCACTTGCTATCATGAGAGACATCAGGGCTGCATCTTTTGAGCCCAGTATTGAGCCTGAAAAGCGTTTCCAACCCCACTTACAAGTAAAACTTGCTAAAATGTGCCTGGCTGCTCTTCACTGAAAATCTCATTCTACGAACATTTTTAGCATACGTTTGCTCCTGCAGGGTCAGCCGAGCAGCGAATTTCCACTTAACCACCTGCTATCATGAGAGACATCAGGGCTGCATCTTTTGAGCCCAGTATTGAGCCTGAAAAGCGTTTCCAACCCCACTTACAAGTAAAACTTGCCAAAATGTGCCTGGCTGCTATTCACTGAAAATCTCATTCTACGTACATTTTTGGCATACGTTTGTTCCTGCTGGGTCAGCCGAGCAGCGAATTTCTACTTAACCACCTGCTATCATGAGAGACATCAGGGCAGCATGTTTTGAGCCCAGTATTGAGCCTGAAAAGCGTTTCCAACCCCACTTACAAGTAAAACTTGCTAAAATGTGCCTGGCTGCTCTTCACTGAAAATCTCATTCTACGAACATTTTTAGCATACGTTTGCTCCTGCAGGGTCAGCCGAGCAGCGTATTTCTACTTAAACACCTTCTATCATGAGAGACATCAGGGCTGCATCTTTTGAGCCCAGTACTGAGCCTAAAAAGCGTTTCCATCCCCACTTACAAGTAAAACTTGCTAAAATGTGCCTGGCTGCTATTCACTGAAAATCTCATTCTACGTACATTTTTGGCATACGTTTGTTCCTGCCGGGTCAGCCGAGCAGCGAATTTCTACTTAACCACCTGCTATCATGAGAGACATCAGGGCTGCATCTTTGAGCCCAGTACTGAGCCTGAAAAGCGTTTCCAACCCCACTTACAAGTAAAACTTGCTAAAATGTGCCTGGCTGCTCTTCACTGAAAAACTCATTCTACGAACATTTTTTGCATACGTTTGCTCCTGCAGGGTCAGCCGAGCAGCGAATTTCTACTTAACCACCTGCTATCATGAGAGACATCAGAGATGCATGTTTTGAGCCCAGTATTGAGCCTGAAAAGCGTTTCCAACCCCACTTACAAGTAAAACTTGCTAAAATGTGCCTGGCTGCTCTTCACTGAAAATCTCATTCTACGAACATTTTTAGCATACGTTTGCTCCTGCAGGGTCAGCCGAGCAGCGAATTTCTACTTAACCACCTGCTATCATGAGAGACATCAGGGCTGCATGTTTTGAGCCCAGTATTGAGCCTGAAAAGCGTTTCCAACCCCACTTACAAGTAAAACTTGCTAAAATGTGCCTGGCTGCTCTTCACTAAAAATCTCATTCTACGAACATTTTTAGCATACGTTTGCTCCTGCAGGGTCAGCCGAGCAGCGTATTTCTACTTAAACACCTTCTATCATGAGAGACATCAGGGCTGCATCTTTTGAGCCCAGTACTGAGCCTAAAAAGCGTTTCCATCCCCACTTACAAGTAAAACTTGCTAAAATGTGCCTGGCTGCTATTCACTGAAAATCTCATTCTACGTACATTTTTGGCATACGTTTGTTCCTGCCGGGTCAGCCGAGCAGCGAATTTCTACTTAACCACCTGCTATCATGAGAGACATCAGGGCTGCATCTTTGAGCCCAGTACTGAGCCTGAAAAGCGTTTCCAACCCCACTTACAAGTAAAACTTGCTAAAATGTGCCTGGCTGCTCTTCACTGAAAAACTCATTCTACGAACATTTTTAGCATATGTTTGCTCCTGCAGGGTCAGCCGAGCAGCGAATTTCTACTTAACCACCTGCTATCATGAGAGACATCAGGGCTGCATCTTTTGAGCCCAGTATTGAGTATGGAAAAGCGTTTCCAACCCCCCTTACAAGTAAAACTTGCTAAAATGTGCCAGGCTGCTCTTCACTGAAAATCTCATTCTATGAACATTTTTAGCATACGTTTGCTCCTGCAGGGTCAGCCGAGCAGCGAATTTCTACTTAACCACCTGCTATCATGAGAGACATCAGGGCTGCATCTTTTGAGCCCAGTACTGAGCCTGAAAAGCGTTTCCAACCCCACTTACAAGTAAAACTTGTTAAAATGTGCCTGGCTGCTCTTCACTGAAAAACTCATTCTACGAACATTTTTCGCATACGTTTGCTCCTGCTGGTTCAGCCGAGCAGCGAATTTCTACTTAACCACCTGCTATCATGAGAGACATCAGGGCTGCATCTTTTGAGCCCAGTATTGAGTATGGAAAAGCGTTTCCAACCCCCCTTACAAGTAAAACTTGCTAAAAATGTGCCAGGCTGCTCTTCACTGAAAATCTCATTCTACGAACATTTTTAGCATACGTTTGCTCCTGCAGGGTCAGCCGAGCAGCGAATTTCTACTTAACCACCTGCTATCATGAGAGACATCAGGGCTGCATCTTTTGAGCCCAGTACTGAACCTAAAAAGCGTTTCTATCCCCACTTACAATTAAAACTTGCTAAAATGTGCCTGGCTACTATTCACAGAAAATCTCATTCTACGTACATTTTTGGCATACGTTTGTTCCTGCCGGGTCAGCCGAGCAGCGAATTTCTACTTAACCACCTGCTATCATGAGAGACATCAGGGCTGCTTCTTTTGAGCCCAGTACTGAGCCTGAAAAGCGTTTCCATCCCCACTTACAAGTAAAACTTGCTAAAATGTGCCTGGCTGCTCTTCACTGAAAAACTCATTCTACGAACATTTTTCGCATACGTTTGCTCCTGCTGGTTCAGCCGAGCAGCGAATTTCTACTTAACCACCTGCTATCATGAGAGACATCAGGGCTGCATCTTTTGAGCCCAGTATTGAGTATGGAAAAGCGTTTCCAACCCCCCTTACAAGTAAAACTTGCTAAAATGTGCCAGGCTGCTCCTCACTGAAAATCTCATTCTACGAACATTTTTAGCATACGTTTGCTGCTGCAGGGTCAGCCGAGCAGCGAATTTCTACTTAACCACCTGCTATCATGAGAGACATCAGGGCTGCATCTTTTGAGCCCAGTACTGAGCCTAAAAAACGTTTCTATCCCCACTTACAAGTAAAACTTGCTAAAATGTGCCTGGCTGCTATTCACTGAAAATCTCATTCTACGTACATTTTTGGCATACGTTTGTTCCTGCCGGTCAGCCGAGCAGCGAATTTCTACTTAACCACCTGCTATCATGAGAGACATCAGGGCTGCTTCTTTTGAGCCCAGTACTGAGCCTGAAAAGCGTTTCCACCCCTCAAGTAAAACTTGCTAAAATGTGCCTTGCTGCTCTTCACTGAAAAGCTTATTCTACGAACATTTTTAGCATACGTTTGCTCCTGCAGGGTCAGCCGAGCAGCGAATTTCTACTTAACCACCTGCTATCATGAGAGACATCAGGGCTGCATCTTTTGAGGCCAGTACTGAGCCTGAAAAGCGTTTCCAACCCCACTTACAAGTAAAACTTGCTAAAATGTGCCTGGCTGCTCTTCACTGAAAATCTCATTCTACGAACATTTTTAGCATACGTTTGCTCCTGCAGGATCAGCCGAGCAGCGAATTTCTACTTAACCACCTGCTATCATGAGAGACATCAGGGCTGCATCTTTTGAGCCCAGTACTGAGCCTAAAAAGCGTTTCCATCCCCACTTACAAGTAAAACTTGCTAAAATGTGCCTGGCTGCTCTTCACTGAAAAGCTCATTCTACGTACATTTTTCGCATATGTTTGCTCCTGCTGGATCAGCCGAGCAGCGAACTTCCACTTAACCACCTGCTATCATGAGAGACATCAGGGCTGCATCTTTTGAGCCCAGTATTGAGCCTGAAAAGCGTTTCCAACCCCACTTACAAGTAAAACTTGCTAAAATGTGCCTGGCTGCTCTTCACTGAAAATCTCATTCTACGAACATTTTTAGCATACGTTTGCTCCTGCAGGGTCAGCCGAGCAGCGAATTTCCACTTAACCACCTGCTATCATGAGAGACATCAGGGCTGCATCTTTTGAGCCCAGTATTGAGCCTGAAAAGCGTTTCCAACCCCACTTACAAGTAAAACTTGCTAAAATGTGCCTGGCTGCTATTCACTGAAAATCTCATTCTACGTACATTTTTGGCATACGTTTGTTCCTGCTGGGTCAGCCGAGCAGCGAATTTCTACTTAACCACCTGCTATCATGAGAGACATCAGGGCTGCATGTTTTGAGCCAGTATTGAGCCTGAAAAGCGTTTCCAACCCCACTTACAAGTAAAACTTGCTAAAATGTGCCTGGCTGCTATTCACTGAAAATCTCATTCTACGTACATTTTTGGCATATGTTTGTTCCTGCTGGGTCAGCCGAGCAGCGAATTTCTACTTAACCACCTGCTATCATGAGAGACATCAGGGCTGCATCTTTTGAGCCCAGTATTGAGTATGGAAAAGCGTTTCCAACCCCCCTTACAAGTAAAACTTGCTAAAATGTGCCAGGCTGCTCCTCACTGAAAATCTCATTCTACGAACATTTTTAGCATACGTTTGCTGCTGCAGGGTCAGCCGAGCAGCGAATTTCTACTTAACCACCTGCTATCATGAGAGACATCAGGGCTGCATCTTTTGAGCCCAGTACTGAGCCTAAAAAACGTTTCTATCCCCACTTACAAGTAAAACTTGCTAAAATGTGCCTGGCTGCTATTCACTGAAAATCTCATTCTACGTACATTTTTGGCATACGTTTGTTCCTGCCGGTCAGCCGAGCAGCGAATTTCTACTTAACCACCTGCTATCATGAGAGACATCAGGGCTGCTTCTTTTGAGCCCAGTACTGAGCCTGAAAAGCGTTTCCACCCCCTCAAGTAAAACTTGCTAAAATGTGCCTTGCTGCTCTTCACTGAAAAGCTCATTCTACGAACATTTTTAGCATACGTTTGCTCCTGCAGGGTCAGCCGAGCAGCGAATTTCTACTTAACCACCTGCTATCATGAGAGACATCAGGGCTGCATCTTTTGAGGCCAGTACTGAGCCTGAAAAGCGTTTCCAACCCCACTTACAAGTAAAACTTGCTAAAATGTGCCTGGCTGCTCTTCACTGAAAATCTCATTCTACGAACATTTTTAGCATACGTTTGCTCCTGCAGGATCAGCCGAGCAGCGAATTTCTACTTAACCACCTGCTATCATGAGAGACATCAGGGCTGCATCTTTTGAGCCCAGTACTGAGCCTAAAAAGCGTTTCCATCCCCACTTACAAGTAAAACTTGCTAAAATGTGCCTGGCTGCTCTTCACTGAAAAGCTCATTCTACGTACATTTTTCGCATATGTTTGCTCCTGCTGGATCAGCCGAGCAGCGAATTTCCACTTAACCACCTGCTATCATGAGAGACATCAGGGCTGCATCTTTTGAGCCCAGTATTGAGCCTGAAAAGCGTTTCCAACCCCACTTACAAGTAAAACTTGCTAAAATGTGCCTGGCTGCTCTTCACTGAAAATCTCATTCTACGAACATTTTTAGCATACGTTTGCTCCTGCAGGGTCAGCCGAGCAGCGAATTTCCACTTAACCACCTGCTATCATGAGAGACATCAGGGCTGCATCTTTTGAGCCCAGTATTGAGCCTGAAAAGCGTTTCCAACCCCACTTACAAGTAAAACTTGCTAAAATGTGCCTGGCTGCTATTCACTGAAAATCTCATTCTACGTACATTTTTGGCATACGTTTGTTCCTGCTGGGTCAGCCGAGCAGCGAATTTCTACTTAACCACCTGCTATCATGAGAGACATCAGGGCTGCATGTTTTGAGCCAGTATTGAGCCTGAAAAGCGTTTCCAACCCCACTTACAAGTAAAACTTGCTAAAATGTGCCTGGCTGCTCTTCACTGAAAATCTCATTCTACGAACATTTTTAGCATACGTTTGCTCCTGCAGGGTCAGCCGAGCAGCGTATTTCTACTTAAACACCTTCTATCATGAGAGACATCAGGGCTGCATCTTTTGAGCCCAGTACTGAGCCTAAAAAGCGTTTCCATCCCCACTTACAAGTAAAACTTGCTAAAATGTGCCTGGCTGCTATTCACTGAAAATCTCATTCTACGTACATTTTTGGCATACGTTTGTTCCTGCCGGGTCAGCCGAGCAGCGAATTTCTACTTAACCACCTGCTATCATGAGAGACATCAGGGCTGCATCTTTGAGCCCAGTACTGAGCCTGAAAAGCGTTTCCAACCCCACTTACAAGTAAAACTTGCTAAAATGTGCCTGGCTGCTCTTCACTGAAAAACTCATTCTACGAACATTTTTTGCATACGTTTGCTCCTGCAGGGTCAGCCGAGCAGCGAATTTCTACTTAACCACCTGCTATCATGAGAGACATCAGAGATGCATGTTTTGAGCCCAGTATTGAGCCTGAAAAGCGTTTCCAACCCCACTTACAAGTAAAACTTGCTAAAATGTGCCTGGCTGCTCTTCACTGAAAATCTCATTCTACGAACATTTTTAGCATACGTTTGCTCCTGCAGGGTCAGCCGAGCAGCGAATTTCTACTTAACCACCTGCTATCATGAGAGACATCAGGGCTGCATGTTTTGAGCCCAGTATTGAGCCTGAAAAGCGTTTCCAACCCCACTTACAAGTAAAACTTGCTAAAATGTGCCTGGCTGCTCTTCACTAAAAATCTCATTCTACGAACATTTTTAGCATACGTTTGCTCCTGCAGGGTCAGCCGAGCAGCGTATTTCTACTTAAACACCTTCTATCATGAGAGACATCAGGGCTGCATCTTTTGAGCCCAGTACTGAGCCTAAAAAGCGTTTCCATCCCCACTTACAAGTAAAACTTGCTAAAATGTGCCTGGCTGCTATTCACTGAAAATCTCATTCTACGTACATTTTTGGCATACGTTTGTTCCTGCCGGGTCAGCCGAGCAGCGAATTTCTACTTAACCACCTGCTATCATGAGAGACATCAGGGCTGCATCTTTGAGCCCAGTACTGAGCCTGAAAAGCGTTTCCAACCCCACTTACAAGTAAAACTTGCTAAAATGTGCCTGGCTGCTCTTCACTGAAAAACTCATTCTACGAACATTTTTAGCATATGTTTGCTCCTGCAGGGTCAGCCGAGCAGCGAATTTCTACTTAACCACCTGCTATCATGAGAGACATCAGGGCTGCATCTTTTGAGCCCAGTATTGAGTATGGAAAAGCGTTTCCAACCCCCCTTACAAGTAAAACTTGCTAAAATGTGCCAGGCTGCTCTTCACTGAAAATCTCATTCTATGAACATTTTTAGCATACGTTTGCTCCTGCAGGGTCAGCCGAGCAGCGAATTTCTACTTAACCACCTGCTATCATGAGAGACATCAGGGCTGCATCTTTTGAGCCCAGTACTGAGCCTGAAAAGCGTTTCCAACCCCACTTACAAGTAAAACTTGTTAAAATGTGCCTGGCTGCTCTTCACTGAAAAACTCATTCTACGAACATTTTTCGCATACGTTTGCTCCTGCTGGTTCAGCCGAGCAGCGAATTTCTACTTAACCACCTGCTATCATGAGAGACATCAGGGCTGCATCTTTTGAGCCCAGTATTGAGTATGGAAAAGCGTTTCCAACCCCCCTTACAAGTAAAACTTGCTAAAAATGTGCCAGGCTGCTCTTCACTGAAAATCTCATTCTACGAACATTTTTAGCATACGTTTGCTCCTGCAGGGTCAGCCGAGCAGCGAATTTCTACTTAACCACCTGCTATCATGAGAGACATCAGGGCTGCATCTTTTGAGCCCAGTACTGAACCTAAAAAGCGTTTCTATCCCCACTTACAATTAAAACTTGCTAAAATGTGCCTGGCTACTATTCACAGAAAATCTCATTCTACGTACATTTTTGGCATACGTTTGTTCCTGCCGGGTCAGCCGAGCAGCGAATTTCTACTTAACCACCTGCTATCATGAGAGACATCAGGGCTGCTTCTTTTGAGCCCAGTACTGAGCCTGAAAAGCGTTTCCATCCCCACTTACAAGTAAAACTTGCTAAAATGTGCCTGGCTGCTCTTCACTGAAAAACTCATTCTACGAACATTTTTCGCATACGTTTGCTCCTGCTGGTTCAGCCGAGCAGCGAATTTCTACTTAACCACCTGCTATCATGAGAGACATCAGGGCTGCATCTTTTGAGCCCAGTATTGAGTATGGAAAAGCGTTTCCAACCCCCCTTACAAGTAAAACTTGCTAAAATGTGCCAGGCTGCTCCTCACTGAAAATCTCATTCTACGAACATTTTTAGCATACGTTTGCTGCTGCAGGGTCAGCCGAGCAGCGAATTTCTACTTAACCACCTGCTATCATGAGAGACATCAGGGCTGCATCTTTTGAGCCCAGTACTGAGCCTAAAAAACGTTTCTATCCCCACTTACAAGTAAAACTTGCTAAAATGTGCCTGGCTGCTATTCACTGAAAATCTCATTCTACGTACATTTTTGGCATACGTTTGTTCCTGCCGGTCAGCCGAGCAGCGAATTTCTACTTAACCACCTGCTATCATGAGAGACATCAGGGCTGCTTCTTTTGAGCCCAGTACTGAGCCTGAAAAGCGTTTCCACCCCTCAAGTAAAACTTGCTAAAATGTGCCTTGCTGCTCTTCACTGAAAAGCTTATTCTACGAACATTTTTAGCATACGTTTGCTCCTGCAGGGTCAGCCGAGCAGCGAATTTCTACTTAACCACCTGCTATCATGAGAGACATCAGGGCTGCATCTTTTGAGGCCAGTACTGAGCCTGAAAAGCGTTTCCAACCCCACTTACAAGTAAAACTTGCTAAAATGTGCCTGGCTGCTCTTCACTGAAAATCTCATTCTACGAACATTTTTAGCATACGTTTGCTCCTGCAGGATCAGCCGAGCAGCGAATTTCTACTTAACCACCTGCTATCATGAGAGACATCAGGGCTGCATCTTTTGAGCCCAGTACTGAGCCTAAAAAGCGTTTCCATCCCCACTTACAAGTAAAACTTGCTAAAATGTGCCTGGCTGCTCTTCACTGAAAAGCTCATTCTACGTACATTTTTCGCATATGTTTGCTCCTGCTGGATCAGCCGAGCAGCGAACTTCCACTTAACCACCTGCTATCATGAGAGACATCAGGGCTGCATCTTTTGAGCCCAGTATTGAGCCTGAAAAGCGTTTCCAACCCCACTTACAAGTAAAACTTGCTAAAATGTGCCTGGCTGCTCTTCACTGAAAATCTCATTCTACGAACATTTTTAGCATACGTTTGCTCCTGCAGGGTCAGCCGAGCAGCGAATTTCCACTTAACCACCTGCTATCATGAGAGACATCAGGGCTGCATCTTTTGAGCCCAGTATTGAGCCTGAAAAGCGTTTCCAACCCCACTTACAAGTAAAACTTGCTAAAATGTGCCTGGCTGCTATTCACTGAAAATCTCATTCTACGTACATTTTTGGCATACGTTTGTTCCTGCTGGGTCAGCCGAGCAGCGAATTTCTACTTAACCACCTGCTATCATGAGAGACATCAGGGCTGCATGTTTTGAGCCAGTATTGAGCCTGAAAAGCGTTTCCAACCCCACTTACAAGTAAAACTTGCTAAAATGTGCCTGGCTGCTATTCACTGAAAATCTCATTCTACGTACATTTTTGGCATATGTTTGTTCCTGCTGGGTCAGCCGAGCAGCGAATTTCTACTTAACCACCTGCTATCATGAGAGACATCAGGGCTGCATCTTTTGAGCCCAGTATTGAGTATGGAAAAGCGTTTCCAACCCCCCTTACAAGTAAAACTTGCTAAAATGTGCCAGGCTGCTCCTCACTGAAAATCTCATTCTACGAACATTTTTAGCATACGTTTGCTGCTGCAGGGTCAGCCGAGCAGCGAATTTCTACTTAACCACCTGCTATCATGAGAGACATCAGGGCTGCATCTTTTGAGCCCAGTACTGAGCCTAAAAAACGTTTCTATCCCCACTTACAAGTAAAACTTGCTAAAATGTGCCTGGCTGCTATTCACTGAAAATCTCATTCTACGTACATTTTTGGCATACGTTTGTTCCTGCCGGTCAGCCGAGCAGCGAATTTCTACTTAACCACCTGCTATCATGAGAGACATCAGGGCTGCTTCTTTTGAGCCCAGTACTGAGCCTGAAAAGCGTTTCCACCCCCTCAAGTAAAACTTGCTAAAATGTGCCTTGCTGCTCTTCACTGAAAAGCTCATTCTACGAACATTTTTAGCATACGTTTGCTCCTGCAGGGTCAGCCGAGCAGCGAATTTCTACTTAACCACCTGCTATCATGAGAGACATCAGGGCTGCATCTTTTGAGGCCAGTACTGAGCCTGAAAAGCGTTTCCAACCCCACTTACAAGTAAAACTTGCTAAAATGTGCCTGGCTGCTCTTCACTGAAAATCTCATTCTACGAACATTTTTAGCATACGTTTGCTCCTGCAGGATCAGCCGAGCAGCGAATTTCTACTTAACCACCTGCTATCATGAGAGACATCAGGGCTGCATCTTTTGAGCCCAGTACTGAGCCTAAAAAGCGTTTCCATCCCCACTTACAAGTAAAACTTGCTAAAATGTGCCTGGCTGCTCTTCACTGAAAAGCTCATTCTACGTACATTTTTCGCATATGTTTGCTCCTGCTGGATCAGCCGAGCAGCGAATTTCCACTTAACCACCTGCTATCATGAGAGACATCAGGGCTGCATCTTTTGAGCCCAGTATTGAGCCTGAAAAGCGTTTCCAACCCCACTTACAAGTAAAACTTGCTAAAATGTGCCTGGCTGCTCTTCACTGAAAATCTCATTCTACGAACATTTTTAGCATACGTTTGCTCCTGCAGGGTCAGCCGAGCAGCGAATTTCCACTTAACCACCTGCTATCATGAGAGACATCAGGGCTGCATCTTTTGAGCCCAGTATTGAGCCTGAAAAGCGTTTCCAACCCCACTTACAAGTAAAACTTGCTAAAATGTGCCTGGCTGCTATTCACTGAAAATCTCATTCTACGTACATTTTTGGCATACGTTTGTTCCTGCTGGGTCAGCCGAGCAGCGAATTTCTACTTAACCACCTGCTATCATGAGAGACATCAGGGCTGCATGTTTTGAGCCAGTATTGAGCCTGAAAAGCGTTTCCAACCCCACTTACAAGTAAAACTTGCTAAAATGTGCCTGGCTGCTCTTCACTGAAAATCTCATTCTACGAACATTTTTAGTATACGTTTGCTCCTGCAGGGTCAGCCGAGCAGCGTATTTCTACTTAAACACCTTCTATCATGAGAGACATCAGGGCTGCATCTTTTGAGCCCAGTACTGAGCCTAAAAAGCGTTTCCATCCCCACTTACAAGTAAAACTTGCTAAAATGTGCCTGGCTGCTATTCACTGAAAATCTCATTCTACGTACATTTTTGGCATACGTTTGTTCCTGCCGGGTCAGCCGAGCAGCGAATTTCTACTTAACCACCTGCTATCATGAGAGACATCAGGGCTGCATCTTTGAGCCCAGTACTGAGCCTGAAAAGCGTTTCCAACCCCACTTACAAGTAAAACTTGCTAAAATGTGCCTGGCTGCTCTTCACTGAAAAACTCATTCTACGAACATTTTTTGCATACGTTTGCTCCTGCAGGGTCAGCCGAGCAGCGAATTTCTACTTAACCACCTGCTATCATGAGAGACATCAGAGATGCATGTTTTGAGCCCAGTATTGAGCCTGAAAAGCGTTTCCAACCCCACTTACAAGTAAAACTTGCTAAAATGTGCCTGGCTGCTCTTCACTGAAAATCTCATTCTACGAACATTTTTAGCATACGTTTGATCCTGCAGGGTCAGCCGAGCAGCGAATTTCTACTTAACCACCTGCTATCATGAGAGACATCAGGGCTGCATGTTTTGAGCCCAGTATTGAGCCTGAAAAGCGTTTCCAACCCCACTTACAAGTAAAACTTGCTAAAATGTGCCTGGCTGCTCTTCACTGAAAATCTCATTCTACGAACATTTTTAGCATACGTTTGCTCCTGCAGGGTCAGCCGAGCAGCGTAGTTCTACTTAAACACCTTCTATCATGAGAGACATCAGGGCTGCATCTTTTGAGCCCAGTACTGAGCCTAAAAAGCGTTTCCATCCCCACTTACAAGTAAAACTTGCTAAAATGTGCCTGGCTGCTATTCACTGAAAATCTCATTCTACGTACATTTTTGGCATACGTTTGTTCCTGCCGGGTCAGCCGAGCAGCGAATTTCTACTTAACCACCTGCTATCATGAGAGACATCAGGGCTGCATCTTTGAGCCCAGTACTGAGCCTGAAAAGCGTTTCCAACCCCACTTACAAGTAAAACTTGCTAAAATGTGCCTGGCTGCTCTTCACTGAAAAACTCATTCTACGAACATTTTTAGCATACGTTTGCTCCTGCAGGGTCAGCCGAGCAGCGAATTTCTACTTAACCACCTGCTATCATGAGAGACATCAGGGCTGCATCTTTTGAGCCCAGTATTGAGTATGGAAAAGCGTTTCCAACCCCCCTTACAAGTAAAACTTGCTAAAATGTGCCAGGCTGCTCTTCACTGAAAATCTCATTCTATGAACATTTTTAGCATACGTTTGCTCCTGCAGGGTCAGCCGAGCAGCGAATTTCTACTTAACCACCTGCTATCATGAGAGACATCAGGGCTGCATCTTTTGAGACCAGTACTGAGCCTGAAAAGCGTTTCCAACCCCACTTACAAGTAAAACTTGTTAAAATGTGCCTGGCTGCTCTTCACTGAAAAACTCATTCTACGAACATTTTTCGCATACGTTTGCTCCTGCTGGTTCAGCCGAGCAGCGAATTTCTACTTAACCACCTGCTATCATGAGAGACATCAGGGCTGCATCTTTTGAGCCCAGTATTGAGTATGGAAAAGCGTTTCCAACCCCCCTTACAAGTAAAACTTGCTAAAAATGTGCCAGGCTGCTCTTCACTGAAAATCTCATTCTACGAACATTTTTAGCATACGTTTGCTCCTGCAGGGTCAGCCGAGCAGCGAATTTCTACTTAACCACCTGCTATCATGAGAGACATCAGGGCTGCATCTTTTGAGCCCAGTACTGAACCTAAAAAGCGTTTCTATCCCCACTTACAATTAAAACTTGCTAAAATGTGCCTGGCTACTATTCACAGAAAATCTCATTCTACGTACATTTTTGGCATACGTTTGTTCCTGCCGGGTCAGCCGAGCAGCGAATTTCTACTTAACCACCTGCTATCATGAGAGACATCAGGGCTGCTTCTTTTGAGCCCAGTACTGAGCCTGAAAAGCGTTTCCAACCCCCCTTACAAGTAAAACTTGCTAAAATGTGCCAGGCTGCTCCTCACTGAAAATCTCATTCTACGAACATTTTTAGCATACGTTTGCTGCTGCAGGGTCAGCCGAGCAGCGAATTTCTACTTAACCACCTGCTATCATGAGAGACATCAGGGCTGCATCTTTTGAGCCCAGTACTGAGCCTGAAAAGCGTTTTCAACCCCACATACAAGTAAAACTTGCTAAAATGTGCCTGGCTGCTCTTCACTGAAAATCTCATTCTACGAACATTTTTAGCATACGTTTGCTCCTGCAGGGTCAGCCGAGCAGCGAATTTCTACTTAACCACCTGCTATCATGAGAGACATCAGGGCTGCATCTTTTGAGCCCAGTACTGAGCCTAAAAAACGTTTCTATCCCCACTTACAAGTAAAACTTGCTAAAATGTGCCTGGCTGCTATTCACTGAAAATCTCATTCTACGTACATTTTTGGCATACGTTTGTTCCTGCCGGTCAGCCGAGCAGCGAATTTCTACTTAACCACCTGCTATCATGAGAGACATCAGGGCTGCTTCTTTTGAGCCCAGTACTGAGCCTGAAAAGCGTTTCCACCCCCTCAAGTAAAACTTGCTAAAATGTGCCTTGCTGCTCTTCACTGAAAAGCTCATTCTACGAACATTTTTAGCATACGTTTGCTCCTGCAGGGTCAGCCAAGCAGCGAATTTCTACTTAACCACCTGCTATCATGAGAGACATCAGGGCTGCATCTTTTGAGGCCAGTACTGAGCCTGAAAAGCGTTTCCAACCCCACTTACAAGTAAAACTTGCTAAAATGTGCCTGGCTGCTCTTCACTGAAAATCTCATTCTACGAACATTTTTAGCATACGTTTGCTCCTGCACGGTCAGCCGAGCAGCAAATTTCTACTTAACCACCTGCTATCATGAGAGACATCAGGGCTGCATCTTTTGAGCCCAGTATTGAGCCTGAAAAGCGTTTCCAACCCCACTTACAAGTAAAACTTGCTAAAATGTGCCTGGCTGCTCTTCACTGAAAATCTCATTCTACGAACATTTTTAGCATACGTTTGCTCCTGCAGGATCAGCCGAGCAGCGAATTTCTACTTAACCACCTGCTATCATGAGAGACATCAGGGCTGCATCTTTTGAGCCCAGTACTGAGCCTAAAAAGCGTTTCCATCCCCACTTACAAGTAAAACTTGCTAAAATGTGCCTGGCTGCTCTTCACTGAAAAGCTCATTCTACGTACATTTTTCGCATATGTTTGCTCCTGCTGGATCAGCCGAGCAGCGAATTTCCACTTAACCACCTGCTATCATGAGAGACATCAGGGCTGCATCTTTTGAGCCCAGTATTGAGCCTGAAAAGCGTTTCCAACCCCACTTACAAGTAAAACTTGCTAAAACGTGCCTGGCTGCTCTTCACTGAAAATCTCATTCTACGAACATTTTTAGCATACGTTTGCTCCTGCAGGGTCAGCCGAGCAGTGAATTTCCACTTAACCACCTGCTATCATGAGAGACATCAGGGCTGCATCTTTTGAGCCCAGTATTGAGCCTGAAAAGCGTTTCCAACCCCACTTACAAGTAAAACTTGCTAAAATGTGCCTGGCTGCTATTCACTGAAAATCTCATTCTACGTACATTTTTGGCATACGTTTGTTCCTGCTGGGTCAGCCGAGCAGCGAATTTCTACTTAACCACCTGCTATCATGAGAGACATCAGGGCTGCATGTTTTGAGCCCAGTATTGAGCCTGAAAAGCGTTTCCAACCCCACTTACAAGTAAAACTTGCTAAAATGTGCCTGGCTGCTCTTCACTGAAAAACTCATTCTACGAACATTTTTTGCATACGTTTGCTCCTGCAGGGTCAGCTGAGCAGCGAATTTCTACTTAACCACCTGCTATCATGAGAGACATCAGGGCTGCATCTTTTGAGCCCAGTATTAAGTATGGAAAAGCGTTTCCAAACCCCCTTACAAGTAAAACTTGCTAAAATGTGCCAGGCTGCTCTTCACTGAAAATCTCATTCTATGAACATTTTTAGCATACGTTTGCTCCTGCAGGGTCAGCCGAGCAGCGAATTTCTACTTAACCACCTGCTATCATGAGAGACATCAGGGCTGCATCTTTTGAGCCCAGTACTGAGCCTGAAAAGCGTTTCCAACCCCACTTACAAGTAAAACTTGTTAAAATGTACCTGGCTGCTCTTCACTGAAAAACTCATTCTACGAACATTTTTCGCATACGTTTGCTCCTGCTGGTTCAGCCGAGCAGCGAATTTCTACTTAACCACCTGCTATCATGAGAGACATCAGGGCTGCATCTTTTGAGCCCAGTATTGAGTATGGAAAAGCGTTTCCAACCCCCCTTACAAGTAAAACTTGTTAAAAATGTGCCAGGCTGCTCTTCACTGAAAATCTCATTCTATGAATATTTTTAGCATACGTTTGCTCCTGCAGGGTCAGCCGAGCAGCGAATTTCTACTTAACCACCTGCTATCATGAGAGACATCAGGGCTGCATCTTTTGAGCCCAGTACTGAACCTAAAAAGCGTTTCTATCCCCACTTACAATTAAAACTTGCTAAAATGTGCCTGGCTACTATTCACAGAAAATCTCATTCTACGTACATTTTTGGCATACGTTTGTTCCTGCCGGGTCAGCCGAGCAGCGAATTTCTACTTAACCACCTGCTATCATGAGAGACATCAGGGCTGCTTCTTTTGAGCCCAGTACTGAGCCTGAAAAGCGTTTCCATCCCCACTTACAAGTAAAACTTGCTAAAATGTGCCTGGCTGCTCTTCACTGAAAAACTCATTCTACGAACATTTTTCGCATACGTTTGCTCCTGCTGGTTCAGCCGAGCAGCGAATTTCTACTTAACCACCTGCTATCATGAGAGACATCAGGGCTGCATCTTTTGAGCCCAGTATTGAGTATGGAAAAGCGTTTCCAACCCCCCTTACAAGTAAAACTTGCTAAAATGTGCCAGGCTGCTCCTCACTGAAAATCTCATTCTACGAACATTTTTAGCATACGTTTGCTGCTGCAGGGTCAGCCGAGCAGCGAATTTCTACTTAACCACCTGCTATCATGAGAGACATCAGGGCTGCATCTTTTGAGCCCAGTACTGAGCCTGAAAAGCGTTTCCAACCCCACATACAAGTAAAACTTGCTAAAATGTGCCTGGCTGCTCTTCACTGAAAATCTCATTCTACGAACATTTTTAGCATACGTTTGCTCCTGCAGGGTCAGCCGAGCAGCGAATTTCTACTTAACCACCTGCTATCATGAGAGACATCAGGGCTGCATCTTTTGAGCCCAGTACTGAGCCTAAAAAACGTTTCTATCCCCACTTACAAGTAAAACTTGCTAAAATGTGCCTGGCTGCTATTCACTGAAAATCTCATTCTACGTACATTTTTGGCATACGTTTGTTCCTGCCGGTCAGCCGAGCAGCGAATTTCTACTTAACCACCTGCTATCATGAGAGACATCAGGGCTGCTTCTTTTGAGCCCAGTACTGAGCCTGAAAAGCGTTTCCACCCCCTCAAGTAAAACTTGCTAAAATGTGCCTTGCTGCTCTTCACTGAAAAGCTCATTCTACGAACATTTTTAGCATACGTTTGCTCCTGCAGGGTCAGCCGAGCAGCGAATTTCTACTTAACCACCTGCTATCATGAGAGACATCAGGGCTGCATCTTTTGAGGCCAGTACTGAGCCTGAAAAGCGTTTCCAACCCCACTTACAAGTAAAACTTGCTAAAATGTGCCTGGCTGCTCTTCACTGAAAATCTCATTCTACGAACATTTTTAGCATACGTTTGCTCCTGCACGGTCAGCCGAGCAGCGAATTTCTACTTAACCACCTGCTATCATGAGAGACATCAGGGCTGCATCTTTTGAGCCCAGTATTGAGCCTGAAAAGCGTTTCCAACCCCACTTACTAGTAAAACTTGCTAAAATGTGCCTGGCTGCTCTTCACTGAAAATCTCATTCTACGAACATTTTTAGCATACGTTTGCTCCTGCAGGATCAGCCGAGCAGCGAATTTCTACTTAACCACCTGCTATCATGAGAGACATCAGGGCTGCATCTTTTGAGCCCAGTACTGAGCCTAAAAAGCGTTTCCATCCCCACTTACAAGTAAAACTTGCTAAAATGTGCCTGGCTGCTCTTCACTGAAAAGCTCATTCTACGTACATTTTTCGCATATGTTTGCTCCTGCTGGATCAGCCGAGCAGCGAATTTCCACTTAACCACCTGCTATCATGAGAGACATCAGGGCTGCATCTTTTGAGCCCAGTATTGAGCCTGAAAAGCGTTTCCAACCCCACTTACAAGTAAAACTTGCTAAAATGTGCCTGGCTGCTCTTCACTGAAAAACTCATTCTACGAACATTTTTTGCATACGTTTGCTCCTGCAGGGTCAGCCGAGCAGCGAATTTCTACTTAACCACCTGCTATCATGAGAGACATCAGGGCTGCATCTTTTGAGCCGAGTATTAAGTATGGAAAAGCGTTTCCAAACCCCCTTACAAGTAAAACTTGCTAAAATGTGCCAGGCTGCTCTTCACTGAAAATCTCATTCTATGAACATTTTTAGCATACGTTTGCTCCTGCAGGGTCAGCCGAGCAGCGAATTTCTACTTAACCACCTGCTATCATGAGAGACATCAGGGCTGCATCTTTTGAGCCCAGTACTGAGCCTGAAAAGCGTTTCCAACCCCACTTACAAGTAAAACTTGTTAAAATGTACCTGGCTGCTCTTCACTGAAAAACTCATTCTACGAACATTTTTCGCATACGTTTGCTCCTGCTGGTTCAGCCGAGCAGCGAATTTCTACTTAACCACCTGCTATCATGAGAGACATCAGGGCTGCATCTTTTGAGCCCAGTATTGAGTATGGAAAAGCGTTTCCAACTCCCCTTACAAGTAAAACTTGTTAAAAATGTGCCAGGCTGCTCTTCACTGAAAATCTCATTCTATGAATATTTTTAGCATACGTTTGCTCCTGCAGGGTCAGCCGAGCAGCGAATTTCTACTTAACCACCTGCTATCATGAGAGACATCAGGGCTGCATCTTTTGAGCCCAGTACTGAACCTAAAAAGCGTTTCTATCCCCACTTACAATTAAAACTTGCTAAAATGTGCCTGGCTACTATTCACAGAAAATCTCATTCTACGTACATTTTTGGCATACGTTTGTTCCTGCCGGGTCAGCCGAGCAGCGAATTTCTACTTAACCACCTGCTATCATGAGAGACATCAGGGCTGCTTCTTTTGAGCCCAGTACTGAGCCTGAAAAGCGTTTCCATCCCCACTTACAAGTAAAACTTGCTAAAATGTGCCTGGCTGCTCTTCACTGAAAAACTCATTCTACGAACATTTTTCGCATACGTTTGCTCCTGCTGGTTCAGCCGAGCAGCGAATTTCTACTTAACCACCTGCTATCATGAGAGACATCAGGGCTGCATCTTTTGAGCCCAGTATTGAGTATGGAAAAGCGTTTCCAACCCCCCTTACAAGTAAAACTTGCTAAAATGTGCCAGGCTGCTCCTCACTGAAAATCTCATTCTACGAACATTTTTAGCATACGTTTGCTGCTGCAGGGTCAGCCGAGCAGCGAATTTCTACTTAACCACCTGCTATCATGAGAGACATCAGGGCTGCATCTTTTGAGCCCAGTACTGAGCCTGAAAAGCGTTTCCAACCCCACATACAAGTAAAACTTGCTAAAATGTGCCTGGCTGCTCTTCACTGAAAATCTCATTCTACGAAAATTTTTAGCATACGTTTGCTCCTGCAGGGTCAGCCGAGCAGCGAATTTCTACTTAACCACCTGCTATCATGAGAGACATCAGGGCTGCATCTTTTGAGCCCAGTACTGAGCCTAAAAAACGTTTCTATCCCCACTTACAAGTAAAACTTGCTAAAATGTGCCTGGCTGCTATTCACTGAAAATCTCATTCTACGTACATTTTTGGCATACGTTTGTTCCTGCCGGTCAGCCGAGCAGCGAATTTCTACTTAACCACCTGCTATCATGAGAGACATCAGGGCTGCTTCTTTTGAGCCCAGTACTGAGCCTGAAAAGCGTTTCCACCCCCTCAAGTAAAACTTGCTAAAATGTGCCTTGCTGCTCTTCACTGAAAAGCTCATTCTACGAACATTTTTAGCATACGTTTGCTCCTGCAGGGTCAGCCGAGCAGCGAATTTCTACTTAACCACCTGCTATCATGAGAGACATCAGGGCTGCATCTTTTGAGGCCAGTACTGAGCCTGAAAAGCGTTTCCAACCCCACTTACAAGTAAAACTTGCTAAAATGTGCCTGGCTGCTCTTCACTGAAAATCTCATTCTACGAACATTTTTAGCATACGTTTGCTCCTGCACGGTCAGCCGAGCAGCGAATTTCTACTTAACCACCTGCTATCATGAGAGACATCAGGGCTGCATCTTTTGAGCCCAGTATTGAGCCTGAAAAGCGTTTCCAACCCCACTTACAAGTAAAACTTGCTAAAATGTGCCTGGCTGCTCTTCACTGAAAATCTCATTCTACGAACATTTTTAGCATACGTTTGCTCCTGCAGGATCAGCCGAGCAGCGAATTTCTACTTAACCACCTGCTATCATGAGAGACATCAGGGCTGCATCTTTTGAGCCCAGTACTGAGCCTAAAAAGCGTTTCCATCCCCACTTACAAGTAAAACTTGCTAAAATGTGCCTGGCTGCTCTTCACTGAAAAGCTCATTCTACGTACATTTTTCGCATATGTTTGCTCCTGCTGGATCAGCCGAGCAGCGAATTTCCACTTAACCACCTGCTATCATGAGAGACATCAGGGCTGCATCTTTTGAGCCCAGTATTGAGCCTGAAAAGCGTTTCCAACCCCACTTACAAGTAAAACTTGCTAAAATGTGCCTGGCTGCTCTTCACTGAAAATCTCATTCTACGAACATTTTTAGCATACGTTTGCTCCTGCAGGGTCAGCCGAGCAGCGAATTTCCACTTAACCACCTGCTATCATGAGAGACATCAGGGCTGCATCTTTTGAGCCCAGTATTGAGCCTGAAAAGCGTTTCCAACCCCACTTACAAGTAAAACTTGCTAAAATGTGCCTGGCTGCTATTCACTGAAAATCTCATTCTACGTACATTTTTGGCATACGTTTGTTCCTGCTGGGTCAGCCGAGCAGCGAATTTCTACTTAACCACCTGCTATCATGAGAGACATCAGGGCTGCATGTTTTGAGCCCAGTATTGAGCCTGAAAAGCGTTTCCAACCCCACTTACAAGTAAAACTTGCTAAAATGTGCCTGGCTGCTCTTCACTGAAAATCTCATTCTACGAACATTTTTAGCATACGTTTGCTCCTGCAGGGTCAGCCGAGCAGCGTATTTCTACTTAAACACCTTCTATCATGAGAGACATCAGGGCTGCATCTTTTGAGCCCAGTACTGAGCCTAAAAAGCGTTTCCATCCCCACTTACAAGTAAAACTTGCTAAAATGTGCCTGGCTGCTATTCACTGAAAATCTCATTCTACGTACATTTTTGGCATACGTTTGTTCCTGCCGGGTCAGCCGAGCAGCGAATTTCTACTTAACCACCTGCTATCATGAGAGACATCAGGGCTGCATCTTTGAGCCCAGTACTGAGCCTGAAAAGCGTTTCCAACCCCACTTACAAGTAAAACTTGCTAAAATGTGCCTGGCTGCTCTTCACTGAAAAACTCATTCTGCGAACATTTTTTGCATACGTTTGCTCCTGCAGGGTCAGCCGACCAGCGAATTTCTACTTAACCACCTGCTATCATGAGAGACATCAGGGCTGCATCTTTTGAGCCCAGTATTGAGTATGGAAAAGCGTTTCCAACCCCCCTTACAAGTAAAACTTGCTAAAATGTGCCAGGCTGCTCTTCACTGCAAATCTCATTCTATGAACATTTTTAGCATACGTTTGCTCCTGCAGGGTCAGCCGAGCAGCGAATTTCTACTTAACCACCTGCTATCATGAGAGACATCAGGGCTGCATCTTTTGAGCCCAGTACTGAGCCTGAAAAGCGTTTCCAACCCCACTTACAAGTAAAACTTGTTAAAATGTACCTGGCTGCTCTTCACTGAAAAACTCATTCTACGAACATTTTTCACATACGTTTGCTCCTGCTGGTTCAGCCGAGCAGCGAATTTCTACTTAACCACCTGCTATCATGAGAGACATCAGGGCTGCATCTTTTGAGCCCAGTATTGAGTATGGAAAAGCGTTTCCAACCCCCCTTACAAGTAAAACTTGCTAAAAATGTGCCAGGCTGCTCTTCACTGAAAATCTCATTCTACGAATATTTTTAGCATACGTTTGCTCCTGCAGGGTCAGCCGAGCAGCGAATTTCTACTTAACCACCTGCTATCATGAGAGACATCAGGGCTGCATCTTTTGAGCCCAGTACTGAACCTAAAAAGCGTTTCTATCCCCACTCACAATTAAAACTTGCTAAAATGTGCCTGGCTACTATTCACAGAAAATCTCATTCTACGTACATTTTTGGCATACGTTTGTTCCTGCCGGGTCAGCCGAGCAGCGAATTTCTACTTAACCACCTGCTATCATGAGAGACATCAGGGCTGCTTCTTTTGAGCCCAGTACTGAGCCTGAAAAGCGTTTCCATCCCCACTTACAAGTAAAACTTGCTAAAATGTGCCTGGCTGCTCTTCACTGAAAAACTCATTCTACGAACATTTTTCGCATACGTTTGCTCCTGCTGGTTCAGCCGAGCAGCGAATTTCTACTTAACCACCTGCTATCATGAGAGACATCAGGGCTGCATCTTTTGAGCCCAGTATTGAGTATGGAAAAGCGTTTCCAACCCCCCTTACAAGTAAAACTTGCTAAAATGTGCCAGGCTGCTCCTCACTGAAAATCTCATTCTACGAACATTTTTAGCATACGTTTGCTGCTGCAGGGTCAGCCGAGCAGCGAATTTCTACTTAACCACCTGCTATCATGAGAGACATCAGGGCTGCATCTTTTGAGCCCAGTACTGAGCCTGAAAAGCGTTTCCAACCCCACATACAAGTAAAACTTGCTAAAATGTGCCTGGCTGCTCTTCACTGAAAATCTCATTCTACGAACATTTTTAGCATACGTTTGCTCCTGCAGGGTCAGCCGAGCAGCGAATTTCTACTTAACCACCTGCTATCATGAGAGACATCAGGGCTGCATCTTTTGAGCCCAGTACTGAGCCTAAAAAACGTTTCTATCCCCACTTACAAGTAAAACTTGCTAAAATGTGCCTGGCTGCTATTCACTGAAAATCTCATTCTACGGACATTTTTGGCATACGTTTGTTCCTGCCGGTCAGCCGAGCAGCGAATTTCTACTTAACCACCTGCTATCATGAGAGACATCAGGGCTGCTTCTTTTGAGCCCAGTACTGAGCCTGAAAAGCGTTTCCACCCCCTCAAGTAAAACTTGCTAAAATGTGCCTTGCTGCTCTTCACTGAAAAGCTCATTCTACGAACATTTTTAGCATACGTTTGCTCCTGCAGGGTCAGCCGAGCAGCGAATTTCTACTTAACCACCTGCTATCATGAGAGACATCAGGGCTGCATCTTTTGAGGCCAGTACTGAGCCTGAAAAGCGTTTCCAACCCCACTTACAAGTAAAACTTGCTAAAATGTGCCTGGCTGCTCTTCACTGAAAATCTCATTCTACGAACATTTTTAGCATACGTTTGCTCCTGCACGGTCAGCCGAGCAGCGAATTTCTACTTAACCACCTGCTATCATAAGAGACATCAGGGCTGCATCTTTTGAGCCCAGTATTGAGCCTGAAAAGCGTTTCCAACCCCACTTACAAGTAAAACTTGCTAAAATGTGCCTGGCTACTATTCACTGAAAATCTCATTCTACGTACATTTTTGGCATACGTTTGTTCCTGCCGGGTCAGCCGAGCAGCGAATTTCTACTTAACCACCTGCTATCATGAGAGACATCAGGGCTGCTTCTTTTGAGCCCAGTACTGAGCCTGAAAAGCGTTTCCATCCCCACTTACAAGTAAAACTTGCTAAAATGTGCCTGGCTGCTCTTCACTGAAAAACTCATTCTACGAACATTTTTCGCATACGTTTGCTCCTGCTGGGTCAGCCGAGCAGCGAATTTCTACTTAACCACCTGCTATCATGAGAGACATCAGGGCTGCATCTTTTGAGCCCAGTATTGAGTATGGAAAAGTGTTTCCAACCCCCCTTACAAGTAAAACTTGCTAAAATGTGCCAGGCTGCTCTTCACTGAAAATATCATTCTACGAACATTTTTTGCATACGTTTGCTGCTGCAGGGTCAGCCGAGCAGCGAATTTCTACTTAACCACCTGCTATCATGAGAGACATCAGGGCTGCATCTTTTGAGCCCAGTACTGAGCCTAAAAAACGTTTCTATCCCCACTTACAAGTAAAACTTGCTAAAATGTGCCTGGCTGCTATTCACTGAAAAATCTCATTCTACGTACATTTTTGGCATACGTTTGTTCCTGCCGGGTCAGCCGAGCAGCGAATTTCTACTTAACCACCTGCTATCATGAGAGACATCAGGGCTGCATCTTTTGAGCCCAGTATTGAGCCTGAAAAGCGTTTCCAACCCCACTTACAAGTAAAACTTGCTAAAATGTGCCTGGCTGCTCTTCACTGAAAATCTCATTCTACGAACATTTTTAGCATTCGTTTGCTCCTGCAGGATCAGCCGAGCAGCGAATTTCTACTTAACCACCTGCTATCATGAGAGACATCAGGGCTGCATCTTTTGAGCCCAGTACTGAGCCTAAAAAGCGTTTCCATCCCCACTTTCAAGTAAAACTTGCTAAAATGTGCCTGGCTGCTATTCACTGAAAATCTCATTCTACGTACATTTTTGGCATACGTTTGTTCCTGCCGGGTCAGCCGAGCAGCGAATTTCTACTTAACCACCTGCTATCATGAGAGACATCAGGGCTGCCTCTTTGAGCCCAGTACTAAGCCTAAAAAGTGTTTCCAACCCCACTTACAAGTAAAACTTGCTAAAATGTGCCTGGCACCTCTTCACTGAAAAACTCATTCTACGAACATTTTTCGCATACGTTTGCTCCTGCTGGTTCAGCCGAGCAGCGATTTTCTACTTAACCACCTGCTATCATGAGAGACATCAGGGCTGCATGTTTTGAGCCCAGTATTGAGCCTGAAAAGCGTTTCCAACCCCACTTACAAGTAAAACTTGCTAAAATGTGCCTGGCTGCTATTCACTGAAAATCTCATTCTACGTACATTTTTGGCATACGTTTGTTCCTGCTGGGTCAGCCGAGCAGCGAATTTCTACTTAACCACCTGCTATCATGAGAGACATCAGGGCTGCATGTTTTGAGCCCAGTATTGAGCCTGAAAAGCGTTTCCAACCCCACTTACAAGTAAAACTTGCTAAAATGTGCCTGGCTGCTCTTCACTGAAAATCTCATTCTACGAACATTTTTAGCATACGTTTGCTCCTGCAGGGTCAGCCGAGCAGCGAATTTCCACTTAACCACCTGCTATCATGAGAGACATCAGGGCTGCATCTTTTGAGCCCAGTACTGAGCCTGAAAAGCGTTTCCAACCCCACTTACAAGTAAAACTTGCTAAAATGTGCCTGGCTGCTATTCACTGAAAATCTCATTCTACGTACATTTTTGGCATACGTTTGTTCCTGCCGGTCAGCCGAGCAGCGAATTTCTACTTAACCACCTGCTATCATGAGAGACATCAGGGCTGCTTCTTTTGAGCCCAGTACTGAGCCTGAAAAGCGTTTCCACCCCCTCAAGTAAAACTTGCTAAAATGTGCCTTGCTGCTCTTCACTGAAAAGCTCATTCTACGAACATTTTTAGCATACGTTTGCTCCTGCAGGGTCAGCCGAGCAGCGAATTTCTACTTAACCACCTGCTATCATGAGAGACATCAGGGCTGCATCTTTTGAGGCCAGTACTGAGCCTGAAAAGCGTTTCCAACCCCACTTACAAGTAAAACTTGCTAAAATGTGCCTGGCTGCTCTTCACTGAAAATCTCATTCTACGAACATTTTTAGCATACGTTTGCTCCTGCACGGTCAGCCGAGCAGCGAATTTCTACTTAACAGCCTGCTATCATGAGAGACATCAGGGCTGCATCTTTTGAGCCCAGTATTGAGCCTGAAAAGCGTTTCCAACCCCACTTACAAGTAAAACTTGCTAAAATGTGCCTGGCTGCTCTTCACTGAAAATCTCATTCTACGAACATTTTTAGCATACGTTTGCTCCTGCAGGATCAGCCGAGCAGCGAATTTCTACTTAACCACCTGCTATCATGAGAGACATCAGGGCTGCATCTTTTGAGCCCAGTACTGAACCTAAAAAGCGTTTCTATCCCCACTTACAAGTAAAACTTGCTAAAATGTGCCTGGCTACTATTCACTGAAAATCTCATTCTACGTACATTTTTGGCATACGTTTGTTCCTGCCGGGTCAGCCGAGCAGCGAATTTCTACTTAACCACCTGCTATCATGAGAGACATCAGGGCTGCATCTTTTGAGCCCAGTATTGAGCCTGAAAAGCGTTTCCAACCCCACTTACAAGTAAAACTTGCTAAAATGTGCCTGGCTGCTATTCACTGAAAATCTCATTCTACGTACATTTTTGGCATACGTTTGTTCCTGCCGGGTCAGCCGAGCAGCGAATTTCTACTTAACCACCTGCTATCATGAGAGACATCAGGGCTGCATCTTTGAGCCCAGTACTAAGCCTAAAAAGTGTTTCCAACCCCACTTACAAGTAAAACTTGCTAAAATGTGCCTGGCACCTCTTCACTGAAAAACTCATTCTACGAACATTTTTCGCATACGTTTGCCCCTGCTGGTTCAGCCGAGCAGCGATTTTCTACTTAACCACCTGCTATCATGAGAGACATCAGGGCTGCATGTTTTGAGCCCAGTATTGAGCCTGAAAAGCGTTTCCAACCCCACTTACAAGTAAAACTTGCTAAAATGTGCCTGGCTGCTATTCACTGAAAATCTCATTCTACGTACATTTTTGGCATACGTTTGTTCCTGCTGGGTCAGCCGAGCAGCGAATTTCTACTTAACCACCTGCTATCATGAGAGACATCAGGGCTGCATCTTTTGAGCCCAGTATTGAGCCTGAAAAGCGTTTCCAACCCCACTTACAAGTAAAACTTGCTAAAATGTGCCTGGCTGCTCTTCACTGAAAATCTCATTCTACGTACATTTTTGGCATACGTTTGTTCCTGCCGGGTCAGCCGAGCAGCGAATTTCTACTTAACCACCTGCTATCATGAGAGACATCAGGGCTGCATCTTTTGAGCCCAGTATTGAGCCTGAAAAGCGTTTCCAACCCCACTTACAAGTAAAACTTGCTAAAATGTGCCTGGCTGCTATTCACTGAAAATCTCATTCTACGTACATTTTTGGCATACGTTTGTTCCTGCCGGGTCAGCCGAGCAGCGAATTTCTACTTAACCACCTGCTATCATGAGAGACATCAGGGCTGCATCTTTGAGCCCAGTACTAAGCCTAAAAAGTGTTTCCAACCCCACTTACAAGTAAAACTTGCTAAAATGTGCCTGGCACCTCTTCACTGAAAAACTCATTCTACGAACATTTTTCGCATACGTTTGCCCCTGCTGGTTCAGCCGAGCAGCGATTTTCTACTTAACCACCTGCTATCATGAGAGACATCAGGGCTGCATGTTTTGAGCCCAGTATTGAGCCTGAAAAGCGTTTCCAACCCCACTTACAAGTAAAACTTGCTAAAATGTGCCTGGCTGCTATTCACTGAAAATCTCATTCTACGTACATTTTTGGCATACGTTTGTTCCTGCTGGGTCAGCCGAGCAGCGAATTTCTACTTAACCACCTGCTATCATGAGAGACATCAGGGCTGCATCTTTTGAGCCCAGTATTGAGCCTGAAAAGCGTTTCCAACCCCACTTACAAGTAAAACTTGCTAAAATGTGCCTGGCTGCTCTTCACTGAAAATCTCATTCTACGAACCATTTTTAGCATACGTTTGCTCCTGCAGGATCAGCCGAGCAGCGAATTTCTACTTAACCACCTGCTATCATGAGAGACATCAGGGCTGCATCTTTTGAGCCCAGTACTGAACCTAAAAAGCGTTTCTATCCCCACTTACAAGTAAAACTTGCTAAAATGTGCCTGGCTACTATTCACTGAAAATCTCATTCTACGTACATTTTTGGCATACGTTTGTTCCTGCCGGGTCAGCCGAGCAGCGAATTTCTACTTAACCACCTGCTATCATGAGAGACATCAGGGCTGCATGTTTTGAGCCCAGTATTGAGCCTGAAAAGCGTTTCCAACCCCACTTACAAGTAAAACTTGCTAAAATGTGCCTGGCTGCTCTTCACTGAAAATCTCATTCTACGAACATTTTTAGCATACGTTTGCTCCTGCAGGGTCAGCCGAGCAGCGAATTTCCACTTAACCACCTGCTATCATGAGAGACATCAGGGCTGCATCTTTTGAGCCCAGTACTGAGCCTGAAAAGCGTTTCCAACCCCACTTACAAGTAAAACTTGCTAAAATGTGCCTGGCTGCTATTCACTGAAAATCTCATTCTACGTACATTTTTGGCATACGTTTGTTCCTGCCGGTCAGCCGAGCAGCGAATTTCTACTTAACCACCTGCTATCATGAGAGACATCAGGGCTGCTTCTTTTGAGCCCAGTACTGAGCCTGAAAAGCGTTTCCACCCCCTCAAGTAAAACTTGCTAAAATGTGCCTTGCTGCTCTTCACTGAAAAGCTCATTCTACGAACATTTTTAGCATACGTTTGCTCCTGCAGGGTCAGCCGAGCAGCGAATTTCTACTTAACCACCTGCTATCATGAGAGACATCAGGGCTGCATCTTTTGAGGCCAGTACTGAGCCTGAAAAGCGTTTCCAACCCCACTTACAAGTAAAACTTGCTAAAATGTGCCTGGCTGCTCTTCACTGAAAATCTCATTCTACGAACATTTTTAGCATACGTTTGCTCCTGCACGGTCAGCCGAGCAGCGAATTTCTACTTAACAGCCTGCTATCATGAGAGACATCAGGGCTGCATCTTTTGAGCCCAGTATTGAGCCTGAAAAGCGTTTCCAACCCCACTTACAAGTAAAACTTGCTAAAATGTGCCTGGCTGCTCTTCACTGAAAATCTCATTCTACGAACATTTTTAGCATACGTTTGCTCCTGCAGGATCAGCCGAGCAGCGAATTTCTACTTAACCACCTGCTATCATGAGAGACATCAGGGCTGCATCTTTTGAGCCCAGTACTGAACCTAAAAAGCGTTTCTATCCCCACTTACAAGTAAAACTTGCTAAAATGTGCCTGGCTACTATTCACTGAAAATCTCATTCTACGTATATTTTTGGCATACGTTTGTTCCTGCCGGGTCAGCCGAGCAGCGAATTTCTACTTAACCACCTGCTATCATGAGAGACATCAGGGCTGCATCTTTTGAGCCCAGTATTGAGCCTAAAAAGCGTTTCCAACCCCACTTACAAGTAAAACTTGCTAAAATGTGCCTGGCTACTATTCACTGAAAATCTCATTCTACGTACATTTTTGGCATACGTTTGTTCCTGCCGGGTCAGCCGAGCAGCGAATTTCTACTTAACCACCTGCTATCATGAGAGACATCAGGGCTGCTTCTTTTGAGCCCAGTACTGAGCCTGAAAAGCGTTTCCATCCCCACTTACAAGTAAAACTTGCTAAAATGTGCCTGGCTGCTCTTCACTGAAAAACTCATTCTACGAACATTTTTCGCATACGTTTGCTCCTGCTGGGTCAGCCGAGCAGCGAATTTCTACTTAACTACCTGCTATCATGAGAGACATCAGGGCTGCATCTTTTGAGCCCAGTATTGAGTATGGAAAAGCGTTTCCAACCCCCCTTACAAGTAAAACTTGCTAAAATGTGCCAGGCTGCTCTTCACTGAAAATATCATTCTACGAACATTTTTTGCATACGTTTGCTGCTGCAGGGTCAGCCGAGCAGCGAATTTCTACTTAACCACCTGCTATCATGAGAGACATCAGGGCTGCATCTTTTGAGCCCAGTACTGAGCCTAAAAAACGTTTCTATCCCCACTTACAAGTAAAACTTGCTAAAATGTGCCTGGCTGCTATTCACTGAAAATCTCATTCTACGTACATTTTTGGCATACGTTTGTTCCTGCCGGGTCAGCCGAGCAGCGAATTTCTACTTAACCACCTGCTATCATGAGAGACATCAGGGCTGCATCTTTGAGCCCAGTACTAAGCCTAAAAAGTTTCCAACCCCCCCCCTTACAAGTAAAACTTGCTAAAATGTGCCAGGCTGCTCTTCACTGAAAATCTCATTCTACGAACATTTTTAGCATACGTTTGCTCCTGCAGGGTCAGCCGAGCAGCGAATTTCTACTTAACCACCTGCTATCATGAGAGACATCAGGGCTGCATCTTTTGAGCCCAGTACTGAACCTAAAAAGCGTTTCTATCCCCACTTACAAGTAAAACTTGTTAAAATGTGCCTGGCTGCTATTCACTGAAAATCTCATTCTACGTACATTTTTGGCATACGTTTGTTCCTGCCGGGTCAGCCGAGCAGCGAATTTCTACTTAACCACCTGCTATCATGAGAGACATTAGGGCTGCATCTTTGAGCCCAGTACTGAGCCTAAAAAGCGTTTCCAACCCCACTTACAAGTAAAACTTGCTAAAATGTGCCTGGCTCCTCTTCACTGAAAAACTCATTCTACGAACATTTTTCGCATACGTTTGCTCCTGCTGGTTCAGCCGAGCAGCGATTTTCTACTTAACCACCTGCTATCATGAGAGACATCAGGGCTGCATGTTTTGAGCCCAGTATTGAGCCTGAAAAGCGTTTCCAACCCCACTTACAAGTAAAACTTGCTCAAATGTGCCTGGCTGCTCTTCACTGAAAATCTCATTCTACAAACATTTTTAGCATACGTTTGCTCCTGCAGGGTCAGCCAAGCAGCGTATTTCTACTTAAACACCTTCTATCATGAGAGACATCAGGGCTGCATCTTTTGAGCCCAGTACTGAGCCTAAAAAGCGTTTCCATCCCCACTTACAAGTAAAACTTGCTAAAATGTGCCTGGCTGCTATTCACTGAAAATCTCATTCTACGTACATTTTTGGCATACGTTTGTTCCTGCCGGGTCAGCCGAGCAGCAAATTTCTACTTAACCACCTGCTATCATGAGAGACATCAGGGCTGCATCTTTGAGCCCAGTACTGAGCCTGAAAAGCGTTTCCAACCCCACTTACAAGTAAAACTTGCTAAAATGTGCCTGGCTGCTCTTCACTGAAAAACTCATTCTACGAACATTTTTTGCATACTTTTTCTCCTGCAGGGTCAGCCGAGCAGCGAATTTCTACTTAACCACCTGCTATCATGAGAGACATCAGAGATGCATGTTTTGAGCCCAGTATTGAGCCTGAAAAGCGTTTCCAACCCCACTTACAAGTAAAACTTGCTAAAATGTGCCTGGCTGCTCTTCACTGAAAATCTCATTCTACGAACATTTTTAGCATACGTTTGCTCCTGCAGGGTCAGCCGAGCAGCGAATTTCTACTTAACAACCTGCTATCATGAGAGACATCAGGGCTGCATCTTTTGAGCCCAGTATTGAGTATGGAAAAGCGTTTCCAAACCCCCTTACAAGTAAAACTTGCTAAAATGTGCCAGGCTGCTCTTCACTGAAAATCTCATTCTATGAACATTTTTAGCATACATTTGCTCCTGCAGGGTCAGCCGAGCAGCGAATTTCTACTTAACCACCTGCTATCATGAGAGACATCAGGGCTGCATCTTTTGAGCCCAGTACTGAGCCTGAAAAGCGTTTCCAACCCCACTTACAAGTAAAACTTGCTAAAATGTGCCTGGCTGCTCTTCACTGAAAATCTCATTCTACGAACATTTTTAGCATACGTTTGCTCCTGCAGGGTCAGCCGAGCAGCGAATTTCTACTTAACCACCTCCTATCATAAGAGACATCACTGCATCTTTTGAGCCCAGTATTGAGCCTGAAAAGCGTTTCCAACCCCACTTACAAGTAAAACTTGCTAAAATGTGCCTGGCTGCTCTTCACTGAAAATCTCATTCTACGTACATTTTTAGCATATGTTTGCTCCTGCAGGGTCAGCCGAGCAGCGAATTTCTACTTAACCACCTGCTATCATGAGAGACATCAGGGCTGCATTTTTTGAGCCCAGTACTGAGCCTAAAAAGCGTTTCCATCCCCACTTACAAGTAAAACTTGCTAAAATGTGCCAGGCTGCTCTTCACTGAAAAACTCATTCTACGAACATTTTTCGCATACGTTTGCTCCTGCTGGTTCAGCCGAGCAGCGAATTTCTACTTAACCACCTGCTATCATGAGAGACATCAGGGCTGCATCTTTTGAGCCCAGTATTGAGTATGGAAAAGCGTTTCCAACCCCCCCCTTACAAGTAAAACTTGCTAAAATGTGCCAGGCTGCTCTTCACTGAAAATCTCATTCAACGAACATTTTTAGCATACATTTGCTCCTGCAGGGTCAGCCGAGCAGCGAATTTCTACTTAACCACCTGCTATCATGAGAGACATCAGGGCTGCATCTTTTGAGCCCAGTACTGAACCTAAAAAGCGTTTCTATCCCCACTTACAAGTAAAACTTGCTAAAATGTGCCTGGCTGCTATTCACTGAAAATCTCATTCTATGAACATTTTTAGCATACGTTTGCTCCTGCAGGGTCAGCCGAGCAGCGAATTTCTACTTAACCACCTGCTATCATGAGAGACATCAGGGCTGCATCTTTTGAGCCCAGTACTGAGCCTAAAAAGCGTTTCCAACCCCACTTACAAGTAAAACTTGCTAAAATGTGCCTGGCTGCTCTTCACTGAAAATCTCATTCTACGAACATTTTTAGCATACGTTTGCTCCTGCAGGGTCAGCCGAGCAGCGAATTTCTACTTAACCACCTCCTATCATGAGAGACATCACTGCATCTTTTGAGCCCAGTATTGAGCCTGAAAAGCGTTTCCAACCCCACTTACAAGTAAAACTTGCTAAAATGTGCCTGGCTGCTCTTCACTGAAAAGCTCATTCTACGTACATTTTTAGCATATGTTTGCTCCTGCAGGGTCAGCCGAGCAGCAAATTTCTACTTAACCACCTGCTATCATGAGAGACATCAGGGCTGCATCTTTTGAGCCCAGTACTGAGCCTAAAAAGCGTTTCCATCCCCACTTACAAGTAAAACTTGCTAAAATGTGCCAGGCTGCTCTTCACTGAAAAACTCATTCTACGAACATTTTTCGCATACGTTTGCTCCTGCTGGTTCAGCCGAGCAGCGAATTTCTACTTAACCACCTGCTATCATGAGAGACATCAGGGCTGCATCTTTTGAGCCCAGTATTGAGTATGGAAAAGCGTTTCCAACCCCCCCCCTTACAAGTAAAACTTGCTAAAATGTGCCAGGCTGCTCTTCACTGAAAATCTCATTCTACGAACATTTTTAGCATACGTTTGCTCCTGCAGGGTCAGCCGAGCAGCGAATTTCTACTTAACCACCTGCTATCATGAGAGACATCAGGGCTGCATCTTTTGAGCCCAGTACTGAACCTAAAAAGCGTTTCTATCCCCACTTACAAGTAAAACTTGCTAAAATGTGCCTGGCTGCTATTCACTGAAAATCTCATTCTACGTACATTTTTGGCATACGTTTGTTCCTGCCGGGTCAGCCGAGCAGCGAATTTCTACTTAACCACCTGCTATCATGAGAGACATCAGGGCTGCATCTTTGAGCCCAGTACTGAGCCTAAAAAGCGTTTCCAACCCCACTTACAAGTAAAACTTGCTAAAATGTGCCTGGCTCCTCTTCACTGAAAAACTCATTCTACGAACATTTTTCGCATACGTTTGCTCCTGCTGGTTCAGCCGAGCAGCGATTTTCTACTTAACCACCTGCTATCATGAGAGACATCAGGGCTGCATGTTTTGAGCCCAGTATTGAGCCTGAAAAGCGTTTCCAACCCCACTTACAAGTAAAACTTGCTAAAATGTGCCTGGCTGCTCTTCACTGAAAATCTCATTCTACAAACATTTTTAGCATACGTTTGCTCCTGCAGGGTCAGCCGAGCAGCGTATTTCCACTTAAACACCTTCTATCATGAGAGACATCAGGGCTGCATCTTTTGAGCCCAGTACTGAGCCTAAAAAGCGTTTCCATACCCACTTACAAGTAAAACTTGCTAAAATGTGCCTGGCTGCTCTTCACTGAAAATCTCATTCTATGAACATTTTTAGCATACGTTTGCTCCTGCAGGGTCAGCCGAGCAGCGAATTTCTACTTAACCACCTGCTATCATGAGAGACATCAGGGCTGCATCTTTTGAGCCCAGTACTGAGCCTGAAAAGCGTTTCCAACCCCACTTACAAGTAAAACTTGCTAAAATGTGCCTGGCTGCTCTTCACTGAAAATCTCATTCTACGAACATTTTTAGCATACGTTTGCTCCTGCAGGGTCAGCCGAGCAGCGAATTTCTACTTAACCACCCCCTATCATGAGAGACATCACTGCATCTTTTGAGCCCAGTATTGAGCCTGAAAAGCGTTTCCAACCCCACTTACAAGTAAAACTTGCTAAAATGTGCTTGGCTGCTCTTCACTGAAAATCTCATTCTACGTACATTTTTAGCATATGTTTGCTCCTGCAGGGTCAGCCGAGCAGCGAATTTCTACTTAACCACCTGCTATCATGAGAGACATCAGGGCTGCATCTTTTGAGCCCAGTACTGAGCCTAAAAAGCGTTTCCATCCCCACTTACAAGTAAAACTTGCTAAAATGTGCCAGGCTGCTCTTCACTGAAAAACTCATTCTACGAACATTTTTCGCATACGTTTGCTCCTGCTGGTTCAGCCGAGCAGCGAATTTCTACTTAACCACCTGCTATCATGAGAGACATCAGGGCTGCATCTTTTGAGCCCAGTATTGAGTATGGAAAAGCGTTTCCAACCCCCCTTACAAGTAAAACTTGCTAAAATGTGCCAGGCTGCTCTTCACTGAAAATCTCATTCTACGAACATTTTTAGCATACGTTTGCTCCTGCAGGGTCAGCCGAGCAGCGATGTTCTACTTAACCAACTGCTATCATGAGAGACATCAGGGCTGCATCTTTTGAGCCCAGTACTGAGCCTAAAAAGCGTTTCCAACCCCACTTACAAGTAAAACTTGCTAAAATGTGCCTGGCTGCTCTTCACTGAAAATCTCATTCTACAAACATTTTTAGCATACGTTTGCTCCTGCAGGGTCAGCCGAGCAGCGTATTTCTACTTAAACACCTTCTATCATGAGAGACATCAGGGCTGCATCTTTTGAGCCCAGTACTGAGCCTAAAAAGCGTTTCCATCCCCACTTACAAGTAAAACTTGCTAAAACGTGCCTGGCTGCTATTCACTGAAAATCTCATTCTACGTACATTTTTGGCATACGTTTGTTCCTGCCGGGTCAGCCGAGCAGCAAATTTCTACTTAACCACCTGCTATCATGAGAGACATCAGGGCTGCATCTTTGAGCCCAGTACTGAGCCTGAAAAGCGTTTCCAACCCCACTTACAAGTAAAACTTGCTAAAATGTGCCTGGCTGCTCTTCACTGAAAAACTCATTCTACGAACATTTTTTGCATACTTTTTCTCCTGCAGGGTCAGCCGAGCAGCGAATTTCTACTTAACCTCCTGCTATCATGAGAGACATCAGAGATGCATGTTTTGAGCCCAGTATTGAGCCTGAAAAGCGTTTCAACCCCACTTACAAGTAAAACTTGCTAAAATGTGCCTGGCTGCTCTTCACTGAAAATCTCATTCTACGAACATTTTTAGCATACGTTTGCTCCTGCAGGGTCAGCCGAGCAGCGAATTTCTACTTAACCACCTGCTATCATGAGAGACATCAGGGCTGCATCTTTTGAGCACAGTACTGAGCCTGAAAAGCGTTTCCAACCCCACTTACAAGTAAAACTTGTTAAAATGTGCCTGGCTGCTCTTCACTGAAAATCTCGTTCTACGAACATTTTTAGCATACGTTTGATCCTGCAGGGTCAGCCGAGCAGCGAATTTCTACTTAACCACCTGCTATCATGAGAGACATCAGGGCTGCATCTTTTGAGCCCAGTATTGAGTATGGAAAAGCGTTTCCAACCCCCCTTACAAGTAAAACTTGCTAAAATGTGCCAGGCTGCTCTTCACTGAAAATCTCATTCTACGAACATTTTTAGCATACGTTTGCTGCTGCAGGGTCAGCCGAGCAGCGAATTTCTACTTAACCACCTGCTATCATGAGAGACATCAGGGCTGCATCTTTTGAGCCCAGTACTGAGCCTGAAAAGCGTTTCCAACCCCACATACAAGTAAAACTTGCTAAAATGTGCCTGGCTGCTCTTCACTGAAAATCTCATTCTACGAACATTTTTAGCATACGTTTGCTCCTGCAGGGTCAGCCGAGCAGCGAATTTCTATTTAACCACCTGCTATCATGAGAGACATCAGGGCTGCATCTTTTGAGCCCAGTACTGAGCCTACAAAACGTTTCTATCCCCACTTACAAGTAAAACTTGCTAAAATGTGCCTGGCTGCTATTCACTGAAAATCTCATTCTACGTACATTTTTGGCATACGTTTGTTCCTGCCGGGTCAGCCGAGCAGCGAATTTCTACTTAACCACCTGCTATCATGAGAGACATCAGGGCTGCTTCTTTTGAGCCCAGTACTGAGCCTGAAAAGTGTTTCCACCCCTCAAGTAAAACTTGCTAAAATGTGCCTTGCTGCTCTTCACTGAAAAGCTCATTCTACGAACATTTTTAGCATACGTTTGCTCCTGCAGGGTCAGCCGAGCAGCAAATTTCTACTTAACCACCTGCTATCATGAGAGACATCAGGGCTGCATCTTTTGAGGCCAATACTGAGCCTGAAAAGCGTTTCCAACCCCACTTACAAGTAAAACTTGCTAAAATGTGCCTGGCTGCTCTTCACTGAAAATCTCATTCTACGAACATTTTTAGCATACGTTTGCTCCTGCAGGGTCAGCCGAGCAGCGAATTTCTACTTAACCACCTGCTATCATGAGAGACATCAGGGCTGCATCTTTTGAGCCCAGTATTGAGTATGGAAAAGCGTTTCCAACCCCCCTTACAAGTAAAACTTGCTAAAATGTGCCAGGCTGCTCTTCACTGAAAATCTCATTCTATGAACATTTTTAGCATACGTTTGCTCCTGCAGGGTCAGCCGAGCAGCGAATTTCTACTTAACCACCTGCTATCATGAGAGACATCAGGGCTGCATCTTTTGAGCCCAGTACTGAGCCTGAAAAGCGTTTCCAACCCCACTTACAAGTAAAACTTGTTAAAATGTGCCTGGCTGCTCTTCACTGAAAATCTCGTTCTACGAACATTTTTAGCATACGTTTGATCCTGCAGGGTCAGCCGAGCAGCGAATTTCTACTTAACCACCTGCTATCATGAGAGACATCAGGGCTGCATCTTTTGAGCCCAGTACTGAGCCTAAAAAGTGTTTCCATCCCCACTTACAAGTAAAACTTGCTAAAATGTGCCTGGCTGCTCTTCACTGAAAAACTCATTCTACGAACATTTTTCGCATACGTTTGCTCCTGCTGGTTCAGCCGAGCAGCGAATTTCTACTTAACCACCTGCTATCATGAGAGACATCAGGGCTGCATCTTTTGAGCCCAGTATTGAGTATGGAAAAGCGTTTCCAACCCCCCTTACAAGTAAAACTTGCTAAAATGTGCCAGGCTGCTCTTCACTGAAAATCTCATTCTATGAACATTTTAGCATACGTTTGCTCCTGCAGGGTCAGCCGAGCAGCGAATTTCTACTTAACCACCTGCTATCATGAGAGACATCAGGGCTGCATCTTTTGAGCCCAGTACTGAGCCTGAAAAGCGTTTCCAACCCCACTTACAAGTAAAACTTGCTAAAATGTGCCTGGCTGCTCTTCACTGAAAATCTCATTCTACGAACATTTTTAGCATACGTTTGCTCCTGCAGGGTCAGCCGAGCAGCGAATTTCTACTTAACCACCTCCTATCATGAGAGACATCACTGCATCTTTTGAGCCCAGTATTGAGCCTGAAAAGCGTTTCCAACCCCACTTACAAGTAAAACTTGCTAAAATGTGCCTGGCTGCTCTTCACTGAAAATCTCATTCTACGTACATTTTTAGCATATGTTTGCTCCTGCAGGGTCAGCCGAGCAGCGAATTTCTACTTAACCACCTGCTATCATGAGAGACATCAGGGCTGCATCTTTTGAGCCCAGTACTGAGCCTAAAAAGCGTTTCCATCCCCACTTACAAGTAAAACTTGCTAAAATGTGCCAGGCTGCTCTTCACTGAAAAACTCATTCTACGAACATTTTTCGCATACGTTTGCTCCTGCTGGTTCAGCCGAGCAGCGAATTTCTACTTAACCACCTGCTATCATGAGAGACATCAGGGCTGCATCTTTTGAGCCCAGTATTGAGTATGGAAAAGCGTTTCCAACCCCCCCCCCCTTACAAGTAAAACTTGCTAAAATGTGCCAGGCTGCTCTTCACTGAAAATCTCATTCTACGAACATTTTTAGCATACGTTTGCTCCTGCAGGGTCAGCCGAGCAGCGAATTTCTACTTAACCACCTGCTATCATGAGAGACATCAGGGCTGCATCTTTTGAGCCCAGTACTGAACCTAAAAAGCGTTTCTATCCCCACTTACAAGTAAAACTTGCTAAAATGTGCCTGGCTGCTATTCACTGAAAATCTCATTCTACGTACATTTTTGGCATACGTTTGTTCCTGCCGGGTCAGCCGAGCAGGGAATTTCTACTTAACCACCTGCTATCATGAGAGAAATCAGGGCTGCATCTTTGAGCCCAGTACTGAGCCTAAAAAGCGTTTCCAACCCCACTTACAAGTAAAACTTGCTAAAATGTGCCTGGCTCCTCTTCACTGAAAAACTCATTCTACGAACATTTTTCGCATACGTTTGCTCCTGCTGGTTCAGCCGAGCAGCGTATTTCTACTTAACCACCTGCTATCATGAGAGACAACAGGGCTGCATGTTTTGAGCCCAGTATTGAGCCTGAAAAGCGTTTCCAACCCCACTTACAAGTAAAACTTGCTAAAATGTGCCTGGCTGCTCTTCACTGAAAATCTCATTCTACAAACATTTTTAGCATACGTTTGCTCCTGCAGGGTCAGCCGAGCAGCGTATTTCTACTTAAACACCTGCTATCATGAGAGACATCAGGGCTGCATCTTTGAGCCCAGTACTGAGCCTGAAAAGCGTTTCCAACCCCACTTACAAGTAAAACTTGCTAAAATGTGCCTGGCTGCTCTTCACTGAAAAACTCATTCTACGAACATTTTTTGCATACTTTTTCTCCTGCAGGGTCAGCCGAGCAGCGAATTTCTACTTAACCTCCTGCTATCATGAGAGACATCAGAGATGCATGTTTTGAGCCCAGTATTGAGCCTGAAAAGCGTTTCAACCCCACTTACAAGTAAAACTTGCTAAAATGTGCCTGGCTGCTCTTCACTGAAAATCTCATTCTACGAACATTTTTAACATACGTTTGCTCCTGCAGGGTCAGCCGAGCAGCGAATTTCTACTTAACCACCTGCTATCATGAGAGACATCAGGGCTGCATCTTTTGAGCCCAGTACTGAGCCTGAAAAGCGTTTCCAACCCCACTTACAAGTAAAACTTGTTAAAATGTGCCTGGCTGCTCTTCACTGAAAATCTCGTTCTACGAACATTTTTAGTATACGTTTGATCCTGCAGGGTCAGCCGAGCAGCGAATTTCTACTTAACCACCTGCTATCATGAGAGACATCAGGGCTGCATCTTTTGAGCCCAGTATTGAGTATGGAAAAGCGTTTCCAACCCCCCTTACAAGTAAAACTTGCTAAAATGTGCCAGGCTGCTCTTCACTGAAGATCTCATTCTACGAACATTTTTAGCATACGTTTGCTGCTGCAGGGTCAGCCGAGCAGCGAATTTCTACTTAACCACCTGCTATCATGAGAGACATCAGGGCTGCATCTTTTGAGCCCAGTACTGAGCCTGAAAAGCGTTTCCAACCCCACATACAAGTAAAACTTGCTAAAATGTGCCTGGCTGCTCTTCACTGAAAATCTCATTCTACGAACATTTTTAGCATACGTTTGCTCCTGCAGGGTCAGCCGAGCAGCGAATTTCTATTTAACCACCTGCTATCATGAGAGACATCAGGGCTGCATCTTTTGAGCCCAGTACTGAGCCTAAAAAACGTTTCTATCCCCACTTACAAGTAAAACTTGCTAAAATGTGCCTGGCTGCTATTCACTGAAAATCTCATTCTACGTACATTTTTGGCATACGTTTGTTCCTGCCGGGTCAGCCGAGCAGCGAATTTCTACTTAACCACCTGCTATCATGAGAGACATCAGGGCTGCTTCTTTTGAGCCCAGTACTGAGCCTGAAAAGTGTTTCCACCCCTCAAGTAAAACTTGCTAAAATGTGCCTTGCTGCTCTTCACTGAAAAGCTCATTCTACGAACATTTTTAGCATACGTTTGCTCCTGCAGGGTCAGCCGAGCAGCAAATTTCTACTTAACCACCTGCTATCATGAGAGACATCAGGGCTGCATCTTTTGAGGCCAATACTGAGCCTGAAAAGCGTTTCCAACCCCACTTACAAGTAAAACTTGCTAAAATGTGCCTGGCTGCTCTTCACTGAAAATCTCATTCTACGAACATTTTTAGCATACGTTTGCTCCTGCAGGGTCAGCCGAGCAGCAAATTTCTACTTAACCACCTGCTATCATGAGAGACATCAGGGCTGCATCTTTTGAGCCCAGTATTGAGTATGGAAAAGCGTTTCCAACCCCACTTACAAGTAAAACTTGCTAAAATGTGCCTGGCTGCTCTTCACTGAAAATCTCATTCTACGAACATTTTTAGCATACGTTTGCTCCTGCAGGGTCAGCCGAGCAGCGAATTTCTACTTAACCACCTGCTATCATGAGAGACATCAGGGCTGCATCTTTTGAGCCCAGTACTGAGCCTGAAAAGCGTTTCCATCCCCACTTACAAGTAAAACTTGCTAAAATGTGCCTGGCTGCTCTTCACTGAAAAACTCATTCTACGAACATTTTTCGCATACGTTTGCTCCTGCTGGTTCAGCCGAGCAGCGAATTTCTACTTAACCACCTGCTATCATGAGAGACATCAGGGCTGCATCTTTTGAGCCCAGTATTGAGTATGGAAAAGCGTTTCCAACCCCCCTTACAAGTAAAACTTGCTAAAATGTGCCAGGCTGCTCTTCACTGAAAATCTCATTCTATGAACATTTTAGCATACGTTTGCTCCTGCAGGGTCAGCCGAGCAGCGAATTTCTACTTAACCACCTGCTATCATGAGAGACATCAGGGCTGCATCTTTTGAGCCCAGTACTGAGCCTGAAAAGCGTTTCCAACCCCACTTACAAGTAAAACTTGCTAAAATGTGCCTGGCTGCTCTTCACTGAAAATCTCATTCTACGAACATTTTTAGCATACGTTTGCTCCTGCATGGTCAGCCGAGCAGCGAATTTCTACTTAACCACCTCCTATCATGAGAGACATCACTGCATCTTTTGAGCCCAGTATTGAGCCTGAAAAGCGTTTCCAACCCCACTTACAAGTAAAACTTGCTAAAATGTGCCTGGCTGCTCTTCACTGAAAATCTCATTCTACGTACATTTTTAGCATATGTTTGCTCCTGCAGGGTCAGCCGAGCAGCGAATTTCTACTTAACCACCTGCTATCATGAGAGACATCAGGGCTGCATCTTTTGAGCCCAGTACTGAGCCTAAAAAGCGTTTCCATCCCCACTTACAAGTAAAACTTGCTAAAATGTGCCAGGCTGCTCTTCACTGAAAAACTCATTCTACGAACATTTTTCGCATACGTTTGCTCCTGCTGGTTCAGCCGAGCAGCGAATTTCTACTTAACCACCTGCTATCATGAGAGACATCAGGGCTGCATCTTTTGAGCCCAGTATTGAGTATGGAAAAGCGTTTCCAACCCCCCCCCCTTACAAGTAAAACTTGCTAAAATGTGCCAGGCTGCTCTTCACTGAAAATCTCATTCTACGAACATTTTTAGCATACGTTTGCTCCTGCAGGGTCAGCCGAGCAGCGAATTTCTACTTAACCACCTGCTATCATGAGAGACATCAGGGCTGCATCTTTTGAGCCCAGTACTGAGCCTGAAAAGCGTTTCCAACCCCACTTACAAGTAAAACTTGCTAAAATGTGCCTGGCTGCTCTTCACTGAAAATCTCATTCTACGAACATTTTTAGCATACGTTTGCTCCTGCATGGTCAGCCGAGCAGCGCATTTCTACTTAACCACCTCCTATCATGAGAGACATCACTGCATCTTTTGAGCCCAGTATTGAGCCTGAAAAGCGTTTCCAACCCCACTTACAAGTAAAACTTGCTAAAATGTGCCTGGCTGCTCTTCACTGAAAATCTCATTCTACGTACATTTTTAGCATATGTTTGCTCCTGCAGGGTCAGCCGAGCAGCGAATTTCTACTTAACCACCTGCTATCATGAGAGACATCAGGGCTGCATCTTTTGAGCCCAGTACTGAGCCTAAAAAGCGTTTCCATCCCCACTTACAAGTAAAACTTGCTAAAATGTGCCAGGCTGCTCTTCACTGAAAAACTCATTCTACGAACATTTTTCGCATACGTTTGCTCCTGCTGGTTCAGCCGAGCAGCGAATTTCTACTTAACCACCTGCTATCATGAGAGACATCAGGGCTGCATCTTTTGAGCCCAGTATTGAGTATGGAAAAGCGTTTCCAACCCCCCCCCCCTTACAAGTAAAACTTGCTAAAATGTGCCAGGCTGCTCTTCACTGAAAATCTCATTCTACGAACATTTTTAGCATACGTTTGCTCCTGCAGGGTCAGCCGAGCAGCGAATTTCTACTTAACCACCTGCTATCATGAGAGACATCAGGGCTGCATCTTTTGAGCCCAGTACTGAACCTAAAAAGCGTTTCTATCCCCACTTACAAGTAAAACTTGCTAAAATGTGCCTGGCTGCTATTCACTGAAAATCTCATTCTACGTACATTTTTGGCATACGTTTGTTCCTGCCGGGTCAGCCGAGCAGGGAATTTCTACTTAACCACCTGCTATCATGAGAGAAATCAGGGCTGCATCTTTGAGCCCAGTACTGAGCCTAAAAAGCGTTTCCAACCCCACTTACAAGTAAAACTTGCTAAAATGTGCCTGGCTCCTCTTCACTGAAAAACTCATTCTACGAAAATTTTTCGCATACGTTTGCTCCTGCTGGTTCAGCCGAGCAGCGTATTTCTACTTAACCACCTGCTATCATGAGAGACAACAGGGCTGCATGTTTTGAGCCCAGTATTGAGCCTGAAAAGCGTTTCCAACCCCACTTACAAGTAAAACTTGCTAAAATGTGCCTGGCTGCTCTTCACTGAAAATCTCATTCTACAAACATTTTTAGCATACGTTTGCTCCTGCAGGGTCAGCCGAGCAGCGTATTTCTACTTAAACACCTGCTATCATGAGAGACATCAGGGCTGCATCTTTGAGCCCAGTACTGAGCCTGAAAAGCGTTTCCAACCCCACTTACAAGTAAAACTTGCTAAAATGTGCCTGGCTGCTCTTCACTGAAAAACTCATTCTACGAACATTTTTTGCATACTTTTTCTCCTGCAGGGTCAGCCGAGCAGCGAATTTCTACTTAACCTCCTGCTATCATGAGAGACATCAGAGATGCATGTTTTGAGCCCAGTATTGAGCCTGAAAAGCGTTTCAACCCCACTTACAAGTAAAACTTGCTAAAATGTGCCTGGCTGCTCTTCACTGAAAATCTCATTCTACGAACATTTTTAGCATACGTTTGCTCCTGCAGGGTCAGCCGAGCAGCGAATTTCTACTTAACCACCTGCTATCATGAGAGACATCAGGGCTGCATCTTTTGAGCCCAGTACTGAGCCTGAAAAGCGTTTCCAACCCCACTTACAAGTAAAACTTGTTAAAATGTGCCTGGCTGCTCTTCACTGAAAATCTCGTTCTACGAACATTTTTAGTATACGTTTGATCCTGCAGGGTCAGCCGAGCAGCGAATTTCTACTTAACCACCTGCTATCATGAGAGACATCAGGGCTGCATCTTTTGAGCCCAGTATTGAGTATGGAAAAGCGTTTCCAACCCCCCTTACAAGTAAAACTTGCTAAAATGTGCCAGGCTGCTCTTCACTGAAAATCTCATTCTACGAACATTTTTAGCATACGTTTGCTGCTGCAGGGTCAGCCGAGCAGCGAATTTCTACTTAACCACCTGCTATCATGAGAGACATCAGGGCTGCATCTTTTGAGCCCAGTACTGAGCCTGAAAAGCGTTTCCAACCCCACATACAAGTAAAACTTGCTAAAATGTGCCTGGCTGCTCTTCACTGAAAATCTCATTCTACGAACATTTTTAGCATACGTTTGCTCCTGCAGGGTCAGCCGAGCAGCGAATTTCTACTTAACCACCTGCTATCATGAGAGACATCAGGGCTGCATCTTTTGAGCCCAGTACTGAGCCTAAAAAACGTTTCTATCCCCACTTACAAGTAAAACTTGCTAAAATGTGCCTGGCTGCTATTCACTGAAAATCTCATTCTACGTACATTTTTGGCATACGTTTGTTCCTGCCGGGTCAGCCGAGCAGCGAATTTCTACTTAACCACCTGCTATCATGAGAGACATCAGGGCTGCTTCTTTTGAGCCCAGTACTGAGCCTGAAAAGCGTTTCCACCCCCTCAAGTAAAACTTGCTAAAATGTGCCTTGCTGCTCTTCACTGAAAAGCTCATTCTACGAACATTTTTAGCATACGTTTGCTCCTGCAGGGTCAGCCGAGCAGCGAATTTCTACTTAACCACCTGCTATCATGAGAGACATCAGGGCTGCATCTTTTGAGGCCAGTACTGAGCCTGAAAAGCGTTTCCAACCCCACTTACAAGTAAAACTTGCTAAAATGTGCCTGGCTGCTCTTCACTGAAAATCTCATTCTACGAACATTTTTAGCATACGTTTGCTCCTGCAGGGTCAGCCGAGCAGCGAATTTCTACTTAACCACCTGCTATCATGAGAGACATCAGGGCTGCATCTTTTGAGCCCAGTATTGAGTATGGAAAAGCGTTTCCAACCCCCCTTACAAGTAAAACTTGCTAAAATGTGCCAGGCTGCTCTTCACTGAAAATCTCATTCTATGAACATTTTTAGCATACGTTTGCTCCTGCAGGGTCAGCCGAGCAGCGAATTTCTACTTAACCACCTGCTATCATGAGAGACATCAGATCTGCATCTTTTGAGCCCAGTACTGAGCCTGAAAAGCGTTTCCAACCCCACTTACAAGTAAAACTTGTTAAAATGTGCCTGGCTGCTCTTCACTGAAAATCTCGTTCTACGAACATTTTTAGCATACGTTTGATCCTGCAGGGTCAGCCGAGCAGCGAATTTCTACTTAACCACCTGCTATCATGAGAGACATCAGGGCTGCATCTTTTGAGCCCAGTACTGAGCCTAAAAAGCGTTTCCATCCCAACTTACAAGTAAAACTTGCTAAAATGTGCCTGGCTGCTCTTCACTGAAAAACTCATTCTACGAACATTTTTCGCATACGTTTGCTCCTGCTGGTTCAGCCGAGCAGCGAATTTCTACTTAACCACCTGCTATCATGAGAGACATCAGGGCTGCATCTTTTGAGCCCAGTATTGAGTATGGAAAAGCGTTTCCAACCCCCCTTACAAGTAAAACTTGCTAAAATGTGCCAGGCTGCTCTTCACTGAAAATCTCATTCTACGAACATTTTTAGCATACGTTTGCTGCTGCAGGGTCAGCCGAGCAGCAAATTTCTACTTAACCACCTGCTATCATGAGAGACATCAGGGCTGCATCTTTTGAGCCCAGTACTGAGCCTGAAAAGCGTTTCCAACCCCACATACAAGTAAAACTTGCTAAAATGTGCCAGGCTGCTCTTCACTGAAAATCTCACTCTACGAACATTTTTAGCATACGTTTGCTCCTGCAGTGTCAGCCGAGCAGCGAATTTCTACTTAACCACCTGCTATCATGAGAGACATCAGGGCTGCATCTTTTGAGCCCAGTATTGAGCCTGAAAAGCGTTTCCAACCCCACTTACAAGTAAAACTTGCTAAAATGTGCCTGGCTGCTCTTCACTGAAAATCTCATTCTACGTACATTTTTGGCATACGTTTGTTCCTGCCGGGTCAGCCGAGCAGCAAATTTCTACTTAACCACCTGCTATCATGAGAGACATCAGGGCTGCATCTTTGAGCCCAGTACTGAGCCTGAAAAGCGTTTCCAACCCCACTTACAAGTAAAACTTGCTAAAATGTGCCTGGCTGCTCTTCACTGAAAAACTCATTCTACGAACATTTTTTGCATACGTTTGCTCCTGCTGGTTCAGCCGAGCAGCGAATTTCTACTTAACCACCTCCTATCATGAGAGACATCACTGCATCTTTTGAGCCCAGTATTGAGCCTGAAAAGCGTTTCCAATCCCACTTACAAGTAAAACTTGCTAAAATGTGCCTGGCTGCTCTTCACTGAAAATCTCATTCTACGTACATTTTTAGCATATGTTTGCTCCTGCAGGGTCAGCCGAGCAGCAAAGTTCTACTTAACCACCTGCTATCATGAGAGACATCAGGGCTGCATCTTTTGAGCCCAGTACTGAGCCTGAAAAGCGTTTCCAACCCCACTTACAAGTAAAACTTGCTAAAATGTGCCTGGCTGCTATTCACTGAAAATCTCATTCTACGAACATTTTTGGCATACGTTTGCTCCTGCTGGTTCAGCCGAGCAGCGAATTTCTACTTAACCACCTGCTATCATGGGAGACATCAGGGCAGCATGTTTTGAGCCCAGTACTGTGCCTGAAAATGGTTTCCAACCCCACGTACAAGTAAAGCTTGTAAAAATGTGCCTGGCTGCTCTTCACTGAAAATCTCATTCTACGAACATTTTTAGCATACGTTTGATCCTGCAGGATCAGCCGAGCAGCGAATTTCTACTTAACCACCTGCTATCATGAGAGACATCAGGGCTGCATCTTTTGAGCCCAGTACTGAACCTAAAAAGCGTTTCCATCCCCACTTACAAGTAAAACTTGCTAAAATGTGCCTGGCTGCTATTCACTGAAAATCTCATTCTACGTACATTTTTGGCATACGTTTGTTCCTGCTGGGTCAGCCGAGCAGCGAATTTCTACTTAACCATCTGCTATCATGAGAGACATCAGGGCTGCATGTTTTGAGCCCAGTATTGAGCCTGAAAAGCGTTTCCAACCCCACTTACCAGTAAAACTTGCTAAAATGTGCCTGGCTGCTCTTCACTGAAAAGCTCATTCTACGTACATTTTTCGCATATGTTTGCTCCTGCTGGATCAGCCGAGCAGCGAATTTCTACTTAACCACCTGCTATCATGAGAGACATCAGGGCTGCATCTTTTGAGCCCAGTACTAGGCCTAAAAAGCGTTTCTATCACCACTTACAAGTAAAACTTGCTAAAATGTGCCTGGCTGCTCTTCACTGAAAAACTCATTCTACGAACATTTTTTGCATACGTTTGCTCCTGCTGGTTCAGCCGAGCAGCGAATTTCTACTTAACCACCTCCTATCATGAGAGACATCACTGCATCTTTTGAGCCCAGTATTGAGCCTGAAAAGCGTTTCCAATCCCACTTACAAGTAAAACTTGCTAAAATGTGCCTGGCTGCTCTTCACTGAAAATCTCATTCTACGTACATTTTTAGCATATGTTTGCTCCTGCAGGGTCAGCCGAGCAGCAAAGTTCTACTTAACCACCTGCTATCATGAGAGACATCAGGGCTGCATCTTTTGAGCCCAGTACTGAGCCTGAAAAGCGTTTCCAACCCCACTTACAAGTAAAACTTGCTAAAATGTGCCTGGCTGCTATTCACTGAAAATCTCATTCTACGAACATTTTTGGCATACGTTTGCTCCTGCTGGTTCAGCCGAGCAGCGAATTTCTACTTAACCACCTGCTATCATGGGAGACATCAGGGCAGCATGTTTTGAGCCTAGTACTGTGCCTGAAAATGGTTTCCAACCCCACGTACAAGTAAAGCTTGTAAAAATGTGCCTGGCTGCTCTTCACTGAAAATCTCATTCTACGAACATTTTTAGCATACGTTTGATCCTGCAGGATCAGCCGAGCAGCGAATTTCTACTTAACCACCTGCTATCATGAGAGACATCAGGGCTGCATCTTTTGAGCCCAGTACTGAACCTAAAAAGCGTTTCCATCCCCACTTACAAGTAAAACTTGCTAAAATGTGCCTGGCTGCTATTCACTGAAAATCTCATTCTACGTACATTTTTGGCATACGTTTGTTCCTGCTGGGTCAGCCGAGCAGCGAATTTCTACTTAACCATCTGCTATCATGAGAGACATCAGGGCTGCATGTTTTGAGCCCAGTATTGAGCCTGAAAAGCGTTTCCAACCCCACTTACCAGTAAAACTTGCTAAAATGTGCCTGGCTGCTCTTCACTGAAAAGCTCATTCTACGTACATTTTTCGCATATGTTTGCTCCTGCTGGATCAGCCGAGCAGCGAATTTCTACTTAACCACCTGCTATCATGAGAGACATCAGGGCTGCATCTTTTGAGCCCAGTACTAGGCCTAAAAAGCGTTTCTATCACCACTTACAAGTAAAACTTGCTAAAATGTGCCTGGCTGCTATTCACTGAAAATCTCATTCTACGTACATTTTTGGCATACGTTTGTTCCTGCCGGGTCAGCCGAGCAGCGAATTTCTACTTAACCACCTGCTACCATGAGAGACATCAGGGCTGCTTCTTTTGAGCCCAGTACTGAGCCTGAAAAGCGTTTCCACCCCCTCAAGTAAAACTTGCTAAAATGTGCCTGGCTGCTCTTCTCTGAAAAGCTCATTCTACGAACATTTTTAGCATACGTTTGCTCCTGCAGGGTCAGCCGAGCAGCGAATTTCTACTTAACCTTCTGCTATCATGAGAGACATCAGGGCTGCATCTTTTGAGGCCAGTACTGAGCCTGAAAAGCGTTTCCAACCCCACTTACAAGTAAAACTTGCTAAAATGTGCCTGGCTGCTCTTCACTGAAAATCTCATTCTACGTACATTTTTAGCATACGTTTGCTCCTGCAGGGTCAGCCGAGCAGCGAATTTCTACTTAACCACCTGCTATCATGAGAGACATCAGTGCTGCATCTTTTGAGCCCAGTATTGAGCCTGAAAAGCGTTTCCAACCCCACTTACAAGTAAAACTTGCTAAAATGTGCCAGGCTGCTCTTCACTGAAAATCTCATTCTACGAACATTTTTAGCATACGTTTGCTCCTGCAGGGTCAGCCGAGCAGAGAATTTCTACTTAACCACCTGCTATCATGAGAGACATCAGGGCTGCATGTTTTGAGCCCAGTATTGAGCCTGAAAAGTGTTTCCAACCCCACTTACAAGTAAAACTTGCTAAAATGTGCCTGGCTGCTCTTCACTGAAAATCTCATTCTACGAACATTTTTAGCATACGTTTGCTCCTGCAGGGTCAGCCGAGCAGCGAATTTCTACTTAACCACCTGCTATCATGAGAGACATCAGGGCTGCATCTTTTGAGCCCAGTACTGAGCATAAAAAGCGTTTCCATCCCCACTTACAAGTAAAACTTGCTAAAATGTGCCTGGCTGCTCTTCACTGAAAAGCTCATTCTACGTACATTTTTAGCATATGTTTGCTCCTGCTGGATCAGCCGAGCAGCGAATTTCTACTTAACCACCTGCTATCATGAGAGACATCAGGGCTGCATCTTTTGAGCCCAGTATTGAGTATGGAAAAGCGTTTCCAACCCCCCTTACAAGTAAAACTTGCTAAAATGTGCCAGGCTGCTCTTCACTGAAAATCTCATTCTACGAACATTTTTAGCATACGTTAGCTCCTGCAGGGTCAGCCGAGTCAGGGCTGCATCTTTTGAGCCCAGTATTGAGCCTGAAAAGCGTTTCCAACCCCACTTACAAGTAAAACTTGTTAAAATGTGCCTGGCTGCTCTTCACTGAAAATCTCATTCTACGAAAAATTTTAGCATACGTTTGATCCTGCAGGGTCAGCCGAGCAGCGAATTTCTACTTAACCACCTGCTATCATGAGAGATATCAGGGCTGCATCTTTTGAGCCCAGTACTGAGCCTAAAAAGCGTTTCCATCCCCACTTACAAGTAAAACTTGCTAAAATGTGCCTGGCTGCTCTTCACTGAAAAACTCATTCTACGAACATTTTTCGCATACGTTTGCTCCTGCTGGTTCAGCCGAGCAGCGAATTTCTACTTAACCACCTGCTATCATGAGAGACATCAGGGCTGCATCTTTTGAGCCCAGTATTGAGTATGGAAAAGCGTTTCCAACCCCCCTTACAAGTAAAACTTGCTAAAATGTGCCAGGCTGCTCTTCACTGAAAATCTCATTCTACGAAAATTTTTAGCATACGTTTGCTCCTGCAGGGTCAGCCGAGCAGCGAATTTCTACTTAACCACCTGCTATCATGAGAGACATCAGGGCTGCATCTTTTGAGCCCAGTACTGAGCCTAAAAAGCGTTTCCATCCCCACTTACAAGTTAAAATGTGCCTGGCTGCTATTCACTGAAAAGCTCATTCTACGTACATTTTTGGCATACGTTTGCTCCTGCAGGGTCAGCCGAGCAGCGAATTTCTACTTAACCACCTGCTATCATGAGAGACATCAGGGCTGCATGTTTTGAGCCCAGTATTGAGCCTGAAAAGTGTTTCCAACCCCACTTACAAGTAAAACTTGCTAAAATGTGCCTGGCTGCTCTTCACTGAAAATCTCATTCTACGAACATTTTTAGCATACGTTTACTCCTGCAGGGTCAGCCGAGCAGCGAATTTCTACTTAACCACCTGCTATCATGAGAGACATCAGGGCTGCATCTTTTGAGCCCAGTACTGAGCATAAAAAGCGTTTCCATCCCCACTTACAAGTAAAACTTGCTAAAATGTGCCTGGCTGCTCTTCACTGAAAAGCTAATTCTACGTACATTTTTCGCATATGTTTGCTCCTGCTGGATCAGCCGAGCAGCGAATTTCTACTTAACCACCTGCTATCATGAGAGACATCAGGGCTGCATCTTTTGAGCCCAGTATTGAGTATGGAAAAGCGTTTCCAACCCCCCTTACAAGTAAAACTTGCTAAAATGTGCCAGGCTGCTCTTCACTGAAAATCTCATTCTATGAACATTTTTAGCATACGTTAGCTCCTGCAGGGTCAGCCGAGTCAGGGCTGCATCTTTTGAGCCCAGTACTGAGCCTGAAAAGCGTTTCCAACCCCACTTACAAGTAAAACTTGTTAAAATGTGCCTGGCTGCTCTTCACTGAAAATCTCATTCTACGAACATTTTTAGCATACGTTTGATCCTGCAGGGTCAGCCGAGCAGCGAATTTCTACTTAACCACCTGCTATCATGAGAGATATCAGGGCTGCATCTTTTGAGCCCAGTACTGAGCCATAAAAGCGTTTCCATCCCCACTTACAAGTAAAACTTGCTAAAATGTGCCTGGCTGCTCTTCACTGAAAAACTCATTCTACGAACATTTTTCGCATACGTTTGCTCCTGCTGGTTCAGCCGAGCAGCGAATTTCTACTTAACCACCTGCTATCATGAGAGACATCAGGGCTGCATCTTTTGAGCCCAGTATTGAGTATGGAAAAGCGTTTCCAACCCCCCTTACAAGTAAAACTTGCTAAAATGTGCCAGGCTGCTCTTCACTGAAAATCTCATTCTACGAACATTTTTAGCATACGTTTGCTCCTGCAGGGTCAGCCGAGCAGCGAATTTCTACTTAACCACCTGCTATCATGAGAGACATCAGGGCTGCATCTTTTGAGCCCAGTACTGAGCCTAAAAAGCGTTTCTATCCCCACTTACAAGTAAAACTTGCTAAAATGTGCCTGGCTACTATTCACTGAAAATCTCATTCTACGTACATTTTTGGCGTACGTTTGTTCCTGCCGGGTCAGCCGAGCAGCGAATTTCTACTTAACCACCTGCTATCATGAGAGACATCAGGGCTGCATCTTTTGAGCCCAGTATTGAGCCTGAAAAGCGTTTCCAACCCCACTTACAGGTAAAACTTGCTAAAATGTGCCTGGCTGCTCTTCACTGAAAATCTCATTCTACGAACATTTTTAGCATACGTTTGATCCTGCAGGGTCAGCCGAGCAGCGAATTTCTACTTAACCACCTGCTATCATGAGAGATATCAGGGCTGCATCTTTTGAGCCCAGTACTGAGCCTAAAAAGCGTTTCCATCCCCACTTACAAGTAAAACTTGCTAAAATGTGGCTGGCTGCTCTTCACTGAAAAACTCATTCTACGAACATTTTTCGCATACGTTTGCTCCTGCTGGTTCAGCCGAGCAGCGAATTTCTACTTAACCACCTGCTATCATGAGAGACATCAGGGCTGCATCTTTTGAGCCCAGTATTGAGTATGGAAAAGCGTTTCCAACCCCCCTTACAAGTAAAACTTGCTAAAATGTGCCAGGCTGCTCTTCACTGAAAATCTCATTCTACGAACATTTTTAGCATACGTTTGCTCCTGCAGGGTCAGCCGAGCAGCGAATTTCTACTTAACCACCTGCTATCATGAGAGACATCAGGGCTGCATCTTTTGAGCCCAGTACTGAGCCTAAAAAGCGTTTCTATCCCCACTTACAAGTAAAACTTGCTAAAATGTGCCTGGCTACTATTCACTGAAAATCTCATTCTACGTACATTTTTGGCGTACGTTTGTTCCTGCCGGGTCAGCCGAGCAGCAAATTTCTACTTAACCACCTGCTATCATGAGAGACATCAGGGCTGCATCTTTTGAGCCCAGTATTGAGCCTGAAAAGCGTTTCCAACCCCACTTACAGGTAAAACTTGCTAAAATGTGCCTGGCTGCTCTTCACTGAAAATCTCATTCTACGAACATTTTTAGCATACGTTTGATCCTGCAGGGTCAGCCGAGCAGCGAATTTCTACTTAACCACCTGCTATCATGAGAGATATCAGGGCTGCATCTTTTGAGCCCAGTACTGAGCCTAAAAAGCGTTTCCATCCCCACTTACAAGTAAAACTTGCTAAAATGTGCCTGGCTGCTCTTCACTGAAAAACTCATTCTACGAACATTTTTCGCATACGTTTGCTCCTGCTGGTTCAGCCGAGCAGCGAATTTCTACTTAACCACCTGCTATCATGAGAGACATCAGGGCTGCATCTTTTGAGCCCAGTATTGAGCCTAAAAAGCGTTTCCATCCCCACTTACAAGTAAAACTTGCTAAAATGTGCCTGGCTGCTCTTCACTGAAAAACTCATTCTACGAACATTTTTCGCATACGTTTGCTCCTGCTGGTTCAGCCGAGCAGCGAATTTCTACTTAACCACCTGCTATCATGAGAGACATCAGGGCTGCATCTTTTTTGCCCAGTATTGAGTATGGAAAAGCGTTTCTAACCCCCCTTACAAGTAAAACTTGCTAAAATGTGCCAGGCTGCTCTTCACTGAAAATCTCATTCTACGAACATTTTTAGCATACGTTTGCTCCTGCAGGGTCAGCCGAGCAGCGAATTTCTACTTAACCACCTGCTATCATGAGAGACATCAGGGCTGCATCTTTTGAGCCCAGTATTGAGCCTAAAAAGCGTTTCCATCCCCACTTACAAGTTAAAATGTGCCTGGCTGCTATTCACTGAAAAGCTCATTCTACGTACATTTTTGGCATACGTTTGCTCCTGCAGGGTCAGCCGAGCAGCGAATTTCTACTTAACCACCTGCTATCATGAGAGACATCAGGGCTGCATGTTTTGAGCCCAGTATTGAGCCTGAAAAGTGTTTCCAACCCCACTTACAAGTAAAACTTGCTAAAATGTGCCTGGCTGCTCTTCACTGAAAATCTCATTCTACGAACATTTTTAGCATACGTTTGTTCCTGCCGGGTCAGCCGAGCAGCGAATTTCTACTTAACCACCTGCTATCATGAGAGACATCAGGGCTGCATCTTTTGAGCCCAGTATTGAGCCTGAAAAGCGTTTCCAACCCCACTTACAGGTAAAACTTGCTAAAATGTGCCTGGCTGCTCTTCACTGAAAATCTCATTCTACGAACATTTTTAGCATACGTTTGATCCTGCAGGGTCAGCCGAGCAGCGAATTTCTACTTAACCACCTGCTATCATGAGAGATATCAGGGCTGCATCTTTTGAGCCCAGTACTGAGCCTAAAAAGCGTTTCCATCCCCACTTACAAGTAAAACTTGCTAAAATGTGCCTGGCTGCTCTTCACTGAAAAACTCATTCTACGAACATTTTTCGCATACGTTTGCTCCTGCTGGTTCAGCCGAGCAGCGAATTTCTACTTAACCACCTGCTATCATGAGAGACATCAGGGCTGCATCTTTTGAGCCCAGTATTGAGCCTAAAAAGCGTTTCCATCCCCACTTACAAGTAAAACTTGCTAAAATGTGCCTGGCTGCTCTTCACTGAAAAACTCATTCTACGAACATTTTTCGCATACGTTTGCTCCTGCTGGTTCAGCCGAGCAGCGAATTTCTACTTAACCACCTGCTATCATGAGAGACATCAGGGCTGCATCTTTTTTGCCCAGTATTGAGTATGGAAAAGCGTTTCTAACCCCCCTTACAAGTAAAACTTGCTAAAATGTGCCAGGCTGCTCTTCACTGAAAATCTCATTCTACGAACATTTTTAGCATACGTTTGCTCCTGCAGGGTCAGCCGAGCAGCGAATTTCTACTTAACCACCTGCTATCATGAGAGACATCAGGGCTGCATCTTTTGAGCCCAGTATTGAGCCTAAAAAGCGTTTCCATCCCCACTTACAAGTTAAAATGTGCCTGGCTGCTATTCACTGAAAAGCTCATTCTACGTACATTTTTGGCATACGTTTGCTCCTGCAGGGTCAGCCGAGCAGCGAATTTCTACTTAACCACCTGCTATCATGAGAGACATCAGGGCTGCATGTTTTGAGCCCAGTATTGAGCCTGAAAAGTGTTTCCAACCCCACTTACAAGTAAAACTTGCTAAAATGTGCCTGGCTGCTCTTCACTGAAAATCTCATTCTACGAACATTTTTAGCATACGTTTGTTCCTGCCGGGTCAGCCGAGCAGCGAATTTCTACTTAACCACCTGCTATCATGAGAGACATCAGGGCTGCATCTTTTGAGCCCAGTATTGAGCCTTAAAAGCGTTTCCAACCCCACTTACAGGTAAAACTTGCTAAAATGTGCCTGGCTGCTCTTCACTGAAAATCTCATTCTACGAACATTTTTAGTATACGTTTGCTCCTGCAGGGTCAGCCGAGCAGCGAATTTCTACTTAACCACCTGCTATCATGAGAGACATCAGGGCTGCATGTTTTGAGCCCAGTATTGAGTATGGAAAAGCGTTCCAACCCCCCTTACAAGTAAAACTTGCTAAAATGTGCCAGGCTGCTCTTCACTGAAAATCTCATTCTACGAACATTTTTAGCATACGTTTGCTCCTGCAGGGTCAGCCGAGCAGCGAATTTCTACTTAACCACCTGCTATCATGAGAGACATTAGGGCTGCATCTTTTGAGCCCAGTATTGAGCCTGAAAAGCGTTTCCAACCCCACTTACAAGTAAAACTTGCTAAAATGTGCCTGGCTGCTCTTCACTGAAAATCTCATTCTACGAACATTTTTAGCATACGTTTGCTCCTGCAGGGTCAGCCGAGCAGCGAATTTCTACTTAACCACCTCCTATCATGAGAGACATCACTGCATCTTTTGAGCCCAGTATTGAGCCTAAAAAGCGTTTCCATCCCCACTTACAAGTAAAACTTGCTAAAATGTGCCTGGCTGCTCTTCACTGAAAAACTCATTCTACGAACATTTTTCGCATACGTTTGCTCCTGCTGGTTCAGCCGAGCAGCGAATTTCTACTTAACCACCTGCTATCATGAGAGACATCAGGGCTGCATCTTTTGAGCCCAGTATTGAGTATGGAAAAGCGTTTCCAACCCCCCTTACAAGTAAAACTTGCTAAAATGTGCCAGGCTGCTCTTCACTGAAAAACTCATTCTACGAACATTTTTAGCATACGTTTGCTCCTGCAGGGTCAGCCGAGCAGCGAATTTCTACTTAACCACCTGCTATCATGAGAGACATCAGGGCTGCATCTTTTGAGCCCAGTATTGAGCCTGAAAAGCGTTTCCAACCCCACTTACAGGTAAAACTTGCTAAAATGTGCCTGGCTGCTCTTCACTGAAAATCTCATTCTACGAACATTTTTAGTATACGTTTGCTCCTGCAGGGTCAGCCGAGCAGCGAATTTCTACTTAACCACCTGCTATCATGAGAGACATCAGGGCTGCATCTTTTGAGCCCAGTACTGAGCCTAAAAAGCGTTTCCATCCCCACTTACAAGTTAAAATGTGCCTGGCTGCTATTCACTGAAAAGCTCATTCTACGTACATTTTTGGCATACGTTTGCTCCTGCAGGGTCAGCCGAGCAGCGAATTTCTACTTAACCACCTGCTATCATGAGAGACATCAGGGCTGCATGTTTTGAGCCCAGTATTGAGCCTGAAAAGTGTTTCCAACCCCACTTACAAGTAAAACTTGCTAAAATGTGCCTGGCTGCTCTTCACTGAAAATCTCATTCTACGAACATTTTTAGCATACGTTTGTTCCTGCCGGGTCAGCCGAGCAGCGAATTTCTACTTAACCACCTGCTATCATGAGAGACATCAGGGCTGCATCTTTTGAGCCCAGTATTGAGCCTTAAAAGCGTTTCCAACCCCACTTACAGGTAAAACTTGCTAAAATGTGCCTGGCTGCTCTTCACTGAAAATCTCATTCTACGAACATTTTTAGTATACGTTTGCTCCTGCAGGGTCAGCCGAGCAGCGAATTTCTACTTAACCACCTGCTATCATGAGAGACATCAGGGCTGCATGTTTTGAGCCCAGTATTGAGTATGGAAAAGCGTTCCAACCCCCCTTACAAGTAAAACTTGCTAAAATGTGCCAGGCTGCTCTTCACTGAAAATCTCATTCTACGAACATTTTTAGCATACGTTTGCTCCTGCAGGGTCAGCCGAGCAGCGAATTTCTACTTAACCACCTGCTATCATGAGAGACATTAGGGCTGCATCTTTTGAGCCCAGTATTGAGCCTGAAAAGCGTTTCCAACCCCACTTACAAGTAAAACTTGCTAAAATGTGCCTGGCTGCTCTTCACTGAAAATCTCATTCTACGAACATTTTTAGCATACGTTTGCTCCTGCAGGGTCAGCCGAGCAGCGAATTTCTACTTAACCACCTCCTATCATGAGAGACATCACTGCATCTTTTGAGCCCAGTATTGAGCCTAAAAAGCGTTTCCATCCCCACTTACAAGTAAAACTTGCTAAAATGTGCCTGGCTGCTCTTCACTGAAAAACTCATTCTACGAACATTTTTCGCATACGTTTGCTCCTGCTGGTTCAGCCGAGCAGCGAATTTCTACTTAACCACCTGCTATCATGAGAGACATCAGGGCTGCATCTTTTGAGCCCAGTATTGAGTATGGAAAAGCGTTTCCAACCCCCCTTACAAGTAAAACTTGCTAAAATGTGCCAGGCTGCTCTTCACTGAAAATCTCATTCTACGAACATTTTTAGCATACGTTTGCTCCTGCAGGGTCAGCCGAGCAGCGAATTTCTACTTAACCACCTGCTATCATGAGAGACATCAGGGCTGCATCTTTTGAGCCCAGTATTGAGCCTGAAAAGCGTTTCCAACCCCACTTACAGGTAAAACTTGCTAAAATGTGCCTGGCTGCTCTTCACTGAAAATCTCATTCTACGAACATTTTTAGTATACGTTTGCTCCTGCAGGGTCAGCCGAGCAGCGAATTTCTACTTAACCACCTGCTATCATGAGAGACATCAGGGCTGCATCTTTTGAGCCCAGTACTGAGCCTAAAAAGCGTTTCCATCCCCACTTACAAGTTAAAATGTGCCTGGCTGCTATTCACTGAAAAGCTCATTCTACGTACATTTTTGGCATACGTTTGCTCCTGCAGGGTCAGCCGAGCAGCGAATTTCTACTTAACCACCTGCTATCATGAGAGACATCAGGGCTGCATGTTTTGAGCCCAGTATTGAGCCTGAAAAGTGTTTCCAACCCCACTTACAAGTAAAACTTGCTAAAATGTGCCTGGCTGCTCTTCACTGAAAATCTCATTCTACGAACATTTTTAGCATACGTTTGCTCCTGCAGGGTCAGCCGAGCAGCGAATTTCTACTTAACCACCTGCTATCATGAGAGACATCAGGGCTGCATCTTTTGAGCCCAGTACTGAGCATAAAAAGCGTTTCCATCCCCACTTACAAGTAAAACTTGCTAAAATGTGCCTGGCTGCTCTTCACTGAAAAGCTCATTCTACGTACATTTTTCGCATATGTTTGCTCCTGCTGGATCAGCCGAGCAGCGAATTTCTACTTAACCACCTGCTATCATGAGAGACATCAGGGCTGCATCTTTTGAGCCCAGTATTGAGTATGGAAAAGCGTTTCCAACCCCCCTTACAATTAAAACTTGCTAAAATGTGCCAGGCTGCTCTTCACTGAAAATCTCATTCTATGAACATTTTTAGCATACGTTAGCTCCTGCAGGGTCAGCCGAGTCAGGGCTGCATCTTTTGAGCCCAGTACTGAGCCTGAAAAGCGTTTCCAACCCCACTTACAAGTAAAACTTGTTAAAATGTGCCTGGCTGCTCTTCACTGAAAATCTCATTCTACGAACATTTTTAGCGTACGTTTGATCCTGCAGGGTCAGCCGAGCAGCGAATTTCTACTTAACCACCTGCTATCATGAGAGATATCAGGGCTGCATCTTTTGAGCCCAGTACTGAGCCTAAAAAGCGTTTCCATCCCCACTTACAAGTAAAACTTGCTAAAATGTGCCTGGCTGCTCTTCACTGAAAAACTCATTCTACGAACATTTTTCGCATACGTTTGCTCCTGCTGGTTCAGCCGAGCAGCGAATTTCTACTTAACCACCTGCTATCATGAGAGACATCAGGGCTGCATCTTTTGAGCCCAGTATTGAGTATGGAAAAGCGTTTCCAACCCCCCTTACAAGTAAAACTTGCTAAAATGTGCCAGGCTGCTCTTCACTGAAAATCTCATTCTACGAACATTTTTAGCATACGTTTGCTCCTGCAGGGTCAGCCGAGCAGCGAATTTCTACTTAACCACCTGCTATCATGAGAGACATCAGGGCTGCATCTTTTGAGCCCAGTACTGAGCCTAAAAAGGGTTTCTATCCCCACTTACAAGTAAAACTTGCTAAAATGTGCCTGGCTACTATTCACTGAAAATCTCATTCTACGTACATTTTTGGCATACGTTTGTTCCTGCCGGGTCAGCCGAGCAGCGAATTTCTACTTAACCACCTGCTATCATGAGAGACATCAGGGCTGCATCTTTTGAGCCCAGTATTGAGCCTGAAAAGCGTTTCCAACCCCACTTACAGGTAAAACTTGCTCAAATGTGCCTGGCTGCTCTTCACTGAAAATCTCATTCTACGAACATTTTTAGTATACGTTTGCTCCTGCAGGGTCAGCCGAGCAGCGAATTTCTACTTAACCACCTGCTATCATGAGAGACATCAGGGCTGCATGTTTTGAGCCCAGTATTGAGTATGGAAAAGCATTCCAACCCCCCTTACAAGTAAAACTTGCTAAAATGTGCCAGGCTGCTCTTCACTGAAAATCTCATTCTACGAAAATTTTTAGCATACGTTTGCTCCTGCAGGGTCAGCCGAGCAGCGAATTTCTACTTAACCACCTGCTATCATGAGAGACATTAGGGCTGCATCTTTTGAGCCCAGTATTGAGCCTGAACGTTTCCAACCCCACTTACAAGTAAAACTTGCTAAAATGTGCCTGGCTGCTCTTCACTGAAAATCTTATTCTACGAACATTTTTAGCATACGTTTGCTCCTGCAGGGTCAGCCGAGCAGCGAATTTCTACTTAATCACCTGCTATCATGAGAGACATCAGGGCTGCATCTTTTGAGCCCAGTACTGAGCCTAAAAAGCGTTTCCATCCCCACTTACAAGTTAAAATGTGCCTGGCTGCTATTCACTGAAAAGCTCATTCTACGTACATTTTTGGCATACGTTTGCTCCTGCAGGGTCAGCCGAGCAGCGAATTTCTACTTAACCACCTGCTATCATGAGAGACATCAGGGCTGCATGTTTTGAGCCCAGTATTGAGCCTGAAAAGTGTTTCCAACCCCACTTACAAGTAAAACTTGCTAAAATGTGCCTGGCTGCTCTTCACTGAAAATCTCATTCTACGAACATTTTTAGCATACGTTTGCTCCTGCAGGGTCAGCCGAGCAGCGAATTTCTACTTAACCACCTGCTATCATGAGAGACATCAGGGCTGCATCTTTTGAGCCTAGTACTGAGCATAAAAAGTGTTTCCATCCCCACTTACAAGTAAAACTTGCTAAAATGTGCCTGGCTGCTCTTCACTGAAAAGCTCATTCTACGTACATTTTTCGCATATGTTTGCTCCTGCTGGATCAGCCGAGCAGCGAATTTCTACTTAACCACCTGCTATCATGAGAGACATCAGGGCTGCATCTTTTGAGCCCAGTATTGAGTATGGAAAAGCGTTTCCAACCCCCCTTACAAGTAAAACTTGCTAAAATGTGCCAGGCTGCTCTTCACTGAAAATCTCATTCTATGAACATTTTTAGCATACGTTAGCTCCTGCAGGGTCAGCCGAGTCAGGGCTGCATCTTTTGAGCCCAGTACTGAGCCTGAAAAGCGTTTCCAACCCCACTTACAAGTAAAACTTGTTAAAATGTGCCTGGCTGCTCTTCACTGAAAATCTCATTCTACGAACATTTTTAGCATACGTTTGATCCTGCAGGGTCAGCCGAGCAGCGAATTTCTACTTAACCACCTGCTATCATGAGAGATATCAGGGCTGCATCTTTTGAGCCCAGTACTGAGCCTAAAAAGCGTTTCCATCCCCACTTACAAGTAAAACTTGCTAAAATGTGCCTGGCTGCTCTTCACTTAAAAACTCATTCTACGAACATTTTTCGCATACGTTTGCTCCTGCTGGTTCAGCCGAGCAGCGAATTTCTACTTAACCACCTGCTATCATGAGAGACATCAGGGCTGCATCTTTTGAGCCCAGTATTGAGTATGGAAAAGCGTTTCCAACCCCCCTTACAAGTAAAACTTGCTAAAATGTGCCAGGCTGCTCTTCACTGAAAATCTCATTCTACGAACATTTTTAGCATACGTTTGCTCCTGCAGGGTCAGCCGAGCAGCGAATTTCTACTTAACCACCTGCTATCATGAGAGACATCAGGGCTGCATCTTTTGAGCCCAGTATTGAGCCTGAAAAGCGTTTCCAACCCCACTTACAAGTAAAACTTGCTAAAATGTGCCTGGCTGCTCTTCACTGAAAATCTCATTCTACGTACATTTTTGGCATACGTTTGTTCCTGCTGGGTCAGCCGAGCAGCGAATTTCTACTTAACCACCTGCTATCATGAGAGACATCAGGGCTGCATCTTTTGAGCCCAGTATTGAGCCTGAAAAGCGTTTCCAACCCCACTTACAAGTAAAACTTGCTAAAATGTGCCTGGCTGCTATTCACTGAAAATCTCATTCTACGAACATTTTTGGCATACGTTTGTTCCTGCTGGGTCAGCCGAGCAGCGTATTTCTACTTAAACACCTTCTATCATGAGAGACATCAGGGCTGCATCTTTTGAGCCCAGTACTGAGCATAAAAAGTGTTTCCATCCCCACTTACAAGTAAAACTTGCTAAAATGTGCCTGGCTGCTCTTCACTGAAAAGCTCATTCTACGTACATTTTTCGCATATGTTTGCTCCTGCTGGATCAGCCGAGCAGCGAATTTCTACTTAACCACCTGCTATCATGAGAGACATCAGGGCTGCATCTTTTGAGCCCAGTATTGAGTATGGAAAAGCGTTTCCAACCCCCCTTACAAGTAAAACTTGCTAAAATGTGCCAGGCTGCTCTTCACTGAAAATCTCATTCTATGAACATTTTTAGCATACGTTAGCTCCTGCAGGGTCAGCCGAGTCAGGGCTGCATCTTTTGAGCCCAGTACTGAGCCTGAAAAGCGTTTCCAACCCCACTTACAAGTAAAACTTGTTAAAATGTGCCTGGCTGCTCTTCACTGAAAATCTCATTCTACGAACATTTTTAGCATACGTTTGATCCTGCAGGGTCAGCCGAGCAGCGAATTTCTACTTAACCACCTGCTATCATGAGAGATATCAGGGCTGCATCTTTTGAGCCCAGTACTGAGCCTAAAAAGCGTTTCCATCCCCACTTACAAGTAAAACTTGCTAAAATGTGCCTGGCTGCTCTTCACTTAAAAACTCATTCTACGAACATTTTTCGCATACGTTTGCTCCTGCTGGTTCAGCCGAGCAGCGAATTTCTACTTAACCACCTGCTATCATGAGAGACATCAGGGCTGCATCTTTTGAGCCCAGTATTGAGTATGGAAAAGCGTTTCCAACCCCCCTTACAAGTAAAACTTGCTAAAATGTGCCAGGCTGCTCTTCACTGAAAATCTCATTCTACGAACATTTTTAGCATACGTTTGCTCCTGCAGGGTCAGCCGAGCAGCGAATTTCTACTTAACCACCTGCTATCATGAGAGACATCAGGGCTGCATCTTTTGAGCCCAGTATTGAGCCTGAAAAGCGTTTCCAACCCCACTTACAAGTAAAACTTGCTAAAATGTGCCTGGCTGCTCTTCACTGAAAATCTCATTCTACGTACATTTTTGGCATACGTTTGTTCCTGCTGGGTCAGCCGAGCAGCGAATTTCTACTTAACCACCTGCTATCATGAGAGACATCAGGGCTGCATCTTTTGAGCCCAGTATTGAGCCTGAAAAGCGTTTCCAACCCCACTTACAAGTAAAACTTGCTAAAATGTGCCTGGCTGCTATTCACTGAAAATCTCATTCTACGAACATTTTTGGCATACGTTTGTTCCTGCTGGGTCAGCCGAGCAGCGTATTTCTACTTAAACACCTTCTATCATGAGAGACATCAGGGCTGCATCTTTTGAGCCCAGTACTGAGCATAAAAAGCGTTTCCAACCCCACTTACAAGTAAAACTTGCTAAAATGTGCCTGGCTGCTCTTCACTGAAAAGCTCATTCTACGTACATTTTTCGCATATGTTTGCTCCTGCTGGATCAGCCGAGCAGCGAATTTCTACTTAACCACCTGCTATCATGAGAGACATCAGGGCTGCATCTTTTGAGCCCAGTATTGAGTATGGAAAAGCGTTTCCAACCCCCCTTACAAGTAAAACTTGCTAAAATGTGCCAGGCTGCTCTTCACTGAAAATCTCATTCTATGAACATTTTTAGCATACGTTAGCTCCTGCAGGGTCAGCCGAGTCAGGGCTGCATCTTTTGAGCCCAGTACTGAGCCTGAAAAGCGTTTCCAACCCCACTTACAAGTAAAACTTGTTAAAATGTGCCTGGCTGCTCTTCACTGAAAATCTCATTCTACGAACATTTTTAGCATACGTTTGATCCTGCAGGGTCAGCCGAGCAGCGAATTTCTACTTAACCACCTGCTATCATGAGAGATATCAGGGCTGCATCTTTTGAGCCCAGTACTGAGCCTAAAAAGCGTTTCCATCCCCACTTACAAGTAAAACTTGCTAAAATGTGCCTGGCTGCTCTTCACTTAAAAACTCATTCTACGAACATTTTTCGCATACGTTTGCTCCTGCTGGTTCAGCCGAGCAGCGAATTTCTACTTAACCACCTGCTATCATGAGAGACATCAGGGCTGCATCTTTTGAGCCCAGTATTGAGTATGGAAAAGCGTTTCCAACCCCCCTTACAAGTAAAACTTGCTAAAATGTGCCAGGCTGCTCTTCACTGAAAATCTCATTCTACGAACATTTTTAGCATATGTTTGCTCCTGCAGGGTCAGCCGAGCAGCGAATTTCTGCTTAACCACCTGCTATCATGAGAGACATCAGGGCTGCATCTTTTGAGCCCAGTATTGAGCCTGAAAAGCGTTTCCAACCCCACTTACAAGTAAAACTTGCTAAAATGTGCCTGGCTGCTCTTCACTGAAAATCTCATTCTACGTACATTTTTGGCATACGTTTGTTCCTGCTGGGTCAGCCGAGCAGCGAATTTCTACTTAACCACCTGCTATCATGAGAGACATCAGGGCTGCATCTTTTGAGCCCAGTATTGAGCCTGAAAAGCGTTTCCAACCCCACTTACAAGTAAAACTTGCTAAAATGTGCCTGGCTGCTATTCACTGAAAATCTCATTCTACGAACATTTTTGGCATACATTTGTTCCTGCTGGGTCAGCCGAGCAGCGTATTTCTACTTAAACACCTTCTATCATGAGAGACATCAGGGCTGCATCTTTTGAGCCCAGTACTGAGCCTAAAAAGCGTTTCCATCCCCACTTACAAGTAAAACTTGCTAAAATGTGCCTGGCTGCTATTCACTGAAAAACTCATTCTACGAACATTTTTCGCATACGTTTGCTCCTGCTGGTTCAGCCGAGCAGCAAATTTCTACTTAACCACCTGCTATCATGCGAGACATCAGGGCTGCATCTTTTGAGCCCAGTATTGAGTATGGAAAAGCGTTTCCAACCCCCCTTACAAGTAAAACTTGCTAAAATGTGCCAGGCTGCTCTTCACTGAAAATCTCATTCTACGAACATTTTTAGCATACGTTTGCTCCTGCAGGGTCAGCCGAGCAGCGAATTTCTACTTAACCACCTGCTATCATGAGAGACATCAGGGCTGCATCTTTTGAGCCCAGTACTGAGCCTAAAAAGCGTTTCTATCCCCACTTACAAGTAAAACTTGCTAAAATGTGCCTGGCTACTATTCACTGAAAATCTCATTCTACGAACCTTTTTAGCATACGTTTGCTCCTGCAGGGTCAGCCGAGCAGTGAATTTCTACTTAACCACCTGCTATCATGAGAGACATCAGGGCTGCATCTTTTGAGCCCAGTATTGAGCCTGAAAAAAAGCGTTTCCAACCCCACTTACAAGTAAAACTTGCTAAAATGTGCCTGGCTGCTCTTCACTGAAAATCTCATTCTACGAACATTTTTAGCATACGTTTGCTCCTGCAGGGTCAGCCGAGCAGCGAATTTCCACTTAACCACCTGCTATCATGAGAGACATCAGGGCTGCATCTTTTGAGCCCAGTATTGAGCCTGAAAAGCGTTTCCAACCCCACTTACAAGTAAAACTTGCTAAAATGTGCCTGGCTGCTATTCACTGAAAATCTCATTCTACGTACATTTTTGGCATACGTTTGTTCCTGCTGGGTCAGCCGAGCAGCGAATTTCTACTTAACCACCTGCTATCATGAGAGACATCAGGGCTGCATCTTTTGAGCCCAGTACTGAGCCTAAAAAGCGTTTCCATCCCCACTTACAAGTAAAACTTGCTAAAATGTGCCTGGCTGCTATTCACTGAAAATCTCATTCTACGTACATTTTTGGCATACGTTCGTTCCTGCCGGGTCAGCCGAGCAGCGAATTTCTACTTAACCACCTGCTATCATGAGAGACATCAGGGCTGCATCTTTGAGCCCAGTACTGAGCCTGAAAAGCGTTTCCAACCCCACTTACAAGTAAAACTTGCTAAAATGTGCCTGGCTGCTCTTCACTGAAAAACTCATTCTACGAACATTTTTTGCATACGTTTGCTCCTGCAGGGTCAGCCGAGCAGCGAATTTCTACTTAACCACCTGCTATCATGAGAGACATCAGAGATGCATGTTTTGAGCCCAGTATTGAGCCTGAAAAGCGTTTCCAACCCCACTTACAAGTAAAACTTGCTAAAATGTGCCTGGCTGCTCTTCACTGAAAATCTCATTCTACGAACATTTTTAGCATACGTTTGCTCCTGCAGGGTCAGCCGAGCAGCGAATTTCTACTTACCCACCTGCTATCATGAGAGACATCAGGGCTGCATCTTTTGAGCCCAGTATTGAGTATGGAAAAGCGTTTCCAACCCCCCTTACAAGTAAAACTTGCTAAAATGTGCCAGGCTGCTCTTCACTGAAAATCTCATTCTATGAACATTTTTAGCATACGTTTGCTCCTGCAGGGTCAGCCGAGCAGCGAATTTCTACTTAACCACCTGCTATCATGAGAGACATCAGGGCTGCATCTTTTGAGCCCAGTACTGAGCCTGAAAAGCGTTTCCAACCCCACTTACAAGTAAAACTTGTTAAAATGTGCCTGGCTGCTCTTCACTGAAAATCTCATTCTACGAACATTTTTAGCATACGTTTGATCCTGCAGGGTCAGCCGAGCAGCGAATTTCTACTTAACCACCTGCTATCATGAGAGACATCAGGGCTGCATCTTTTGAGCCCAGTACTGAGCCTAAAAAGCGTTTCCATCCCCACTTACAAGTAAAACTTGCTAAAATGTGCCAGGCTGCTCTTCACTGAAAAACTCATTCTACGAACATTTTTCGCATACGTTTGCTCCTGCTGGTTCAGCCGAGCAGCGAATTTCTACTTAACCACCTGCTATCATGAGAGACATCAGGGCTGCATCTTTTGAGCCCAGTATTGAGTATGGAAAAGCGTTTCCAACCCCCCTTACAAGTAAAACTTGCTAAAATGTGCCAGGCTGCTCTTCACTGAAAATCTCATTCTACGAACATTTTTAGCATACGTTTGCTCCTGCAGGGTCAGCCGAGCAGCGAATTTCTACTTAACCACCTGCTATCATGAGAGACATCAGGGCTGCATGTTTTGAGCCCAGTATTGAGCCTGAAAAGTGTTTCCAACCCCACTTACAAGTAAAACTTGCTAAAATGTGCCTGGCTGCTCTTCACTGAAAATCTCATTCTACGAACATTTTTAGCATACGTTTGTTCCTGCCGGGTCAGCCGAGCAGCGAATTTCTACTTAACCACCTGCTATCATGAGAGACATCAGGGCTGCATCTTTTGAGCCCAGTATTGAGCCTGAAAAGCGTTTCCAACCCCACTTACAGGTAAAACTTGCTAAAATGTGCCTGGCTGCTCTTCACTGAAAATCTCATTCTATGAACATTTTTAGTATACGTTTGCTCCTGCAGGGTCAGCCGAGCAGCGAATTTCTACTTAACCACCTGCTATCATGAGAGACATCAGGGCTGCATGTTTTGAGCCCAGTATTGAGTATGGAAAAGCGTTCCAACCCCCCTTACAAGTAAAACTTGCTAAAATGTGCCAGGCTGCTCTTCACTGAAAATCTCATTCTACGAACATTTTTAGCATACGTTTGCTCCTGCAGGGTCAGCCGAGCAGCGAATTTCTACTTAACCACCTGCTATCATGAGAGACATTAGGGCTGCATCTTTTGAGCCCAGTATTGAGCCTGAAAAGCGTTTCCAACCCCACTTACAAGTAAAACTTGCTAAAATGTGCCTGGCTGCTCTTCACTGAAAATCTCATTCTACGAACATTTTTAGCATACGTTTGCTCCTGCAGGGTCAGCCGAGCAGCGAATTTCTACTTAACCACCTCCTATCATGAGAGACATCACTGCATCTTTTGAGCCCAGTATTGAGCCTAAAAAGCGTTTCCATCCCCACTTACAAGTAAAACTTGCTAAAATGTGCCTGGCTGCTCTTCACTGAAAAACTCATTCTACGAACATTTTTCGCATACGTTTGCTCCTGCTGGTTCAGCCGAGCAGCGAATTTCTACTTAACCACCTGCTATCATGAGAGACATCAGGGCTGCATCTTTTGAGCCCAGTATTGAGTATGGAAAAGCGTTTCCAACCCCCCTTACAAGTAAAACTTGCTAAAATGTGCCAGGCTGCTCTTCACTGAAAATCTCATTTTACGAACATTTTTAGCATACGTTTGCTCCTGCAGGGTCAGCCGAGCAGCGAATTTCTACTTAACCACCTACTATCATGAGAGACATCAGGGCTGCATCTTTTGAGCCTAGTATTGAGCCTGAAAAGCGTTTCCAACCCCACTTACAGGTAAAACTTGCTAAAATGTGCCTGGCTGCTCTTCACTGAAAATCTCATTCTACGAACATTTTTAGTATACGTTTGCTCCTGCAGGGTCAGCCGAGCAGCAAATTTCTACTTAACCACCTGCTATCATGAGAGACATCAGGGCTGCATCTTTTGAGCCCAGTACTGAGCCTAAAAAGCGTTTCCATCCCCACTTACAAGTTAAAATGTGCCTGGCTGCTATTCACTGAAAAGCTCATTCTACGTACATTTTTGGCATACGTTTGCTCCTGCAGGGTCAGCCGAGCAGCGAATTTCTACTTAACCACCTGCTATCATGAGAGACATCAGGGCTGCATGTTTTGAGCCCAGTATTGAGCCTGAAAAGTGTTTCCAACCCCACTTACAAGTAAAACTTGCTAAAATGTGCCTGGCTGCTCTTCACTGAAAATCTCATTCCACGAACATTTTTAGCATACGTTTGCTCCTGCAGGGTCAGCCGAGCAGCGAATTTCTACTTAACCACCTGCTATCATGAGAGACATCAGGGCTGCATCTTTTGAGCCCAGTACTGAGCATAAAAAGCGTTTCCATCCCCACTTACAAGTAAAACTTGCTAAAATGTGCCTGGCTGCTCTTCACTGAAAAGCTCATTCTACGTACATTTTTCGCATATGTTTGCTCCTGCTGGATCAGCCGAGCAGCGAATTTCTACTTAACCACCTGCTATCATGAGAGACATCAGGGCTGCATCTTTTGAGCCCAGTATTGAGTATGGAAAAGCGTTTCCAACCCCCCTTACAATTAAAACTTGCTCAAATGTGCCAGGCTGCTCTTCACTGAAAATCTCATTCTATGAACATTTTTAGCATACGTTAGCTCCTGCAGGGTCAGCCGAGTCAGGGCTGCATCTTTTGAGCCCAGTACTGAGCCTGAAAAGCGTTTCCAACCCCACTTACAAGTAAAACTTGTTAAAATGTGCCTGGCTGCTCTTCACTGAAAATCTCATTCTACGAACATTTTTAGCAAACGTTTGATCCTGCAGGGTCAGCCGAGCAGCGAATTTCTACTTAACCACCTGCTATCATGAGAGATATCAGGGCTGCATCTTTTGAGCCCAGTACTGAGCCTAAAAAGCGTTTCCATCCCCACTTACAAGTAAAACTTGCTAAAATGTGCCTGGCTGCTATTCACTGAAAAACTCATTCTACGAACATTTTTCGCATACGTTTGCTCCTGCTGGTTCAGCCGAGCAGCGAATTTCTACTTAACCACCTGCTATCATGAGAGACATCAGGGCTGCATCTTTTGAGCCCAGTATTGAGTATGGAAAAGCGTTTCCAACCCCCCTTACAAGTAAAACTTGCTAAAATGTGCCAGGCTGCTCTTCACTGAAAATCTCATTCTACGAACATTTTTAGCATACGTTTGCTCCTGCAGGGTCAGCCGAGCAGCGAATTTCTACTTAACCACCTGCTATCATGAGAGACATCAGGGCTGCATCTTTTGAGCCCAGTACTGAGCCTAAAAAGCATTTCTATCCCCACTTACAAGTAAAACTTGCTAAAATGTGCCTGGCTACTATTCACTGAAAATCTCATTCTACGAACCTTTTTAGCATACGTTTGCTCCTGCAGGGTCAGCCGAGCAGTGAATTTCTACTTAACCACCTGCTATCATGAGAGACATCAGGGCTGCATCTTTTGAGCCCAGTATTGAGCCTGAAAAAAAGCGTTTCCAACCCCACTTACAAGTAAAACTTGCTAAAATGTGCCTGGCTGCTCTTCACTGAAAATCTCATTCTACGAACATTTTTAGCATACGTTTGCTCCTGCAGGGTCAGCCGAGCAGCGAATTTCCACTTAACCACCTGCTATCATGAGAGACATCAGGGCTGCATCTTTTGAGCCCAGTATTGAGCCTGAAAAGCGTTTCCAACCCCTCTTACAAGTAAAACTTGCTAAAATGTGCCTGGCTGCTATTCACTGAAAATCTCATTCTACGTACATTTTTGGCATACGTTTGTTCCTGCTGGGTCAGCCGAGCAGCGAATTTCTACTTAACCACCTGCTATCATGAGAGACATCAGGGCTGCATCTTTTGAGCCCAGTACTGAGCCTAAAAAGCGTTTCCATCCCCACTTACAAGTAAAACTTGCTAAAATGTGCCTGGCTGCTATTCACTGAAAATCTCATTCTACGTACATTTTTGGCATACGTTCGTTCCTGCCGGGTCAGCCGAGCAGCGAATTTCTACTTAACCACCTGCTATCATGAGAGACATCAGGGCTGCATCTTTGAGCCCAGTACTGAGCCTGAAAAGCGTTTCCAACCCCACTTACAAGTAAAACTTGCTAAAATGTGCCTGGCTGCTCTTCACTGAAAAACTCATTCTACGAACATTTTTTGCATACGTTTGCTCCTGCAGGGTCAGCCGAGCAGCAAATTTCTACTTAACCACCTGCTATCATGAGAGACATCAGAGATGCATGTTTTGAGCCCAGTATTGAGCCTGAAAAGCGTTTCCAACCCCACTTACAAGTAAAACTTGCTAAAATGTGCCTGGCTGCTCTTCACTGAAAATCTCATTCTACGAACATTTTTAGCATACGTTTGCTCCTGCAGGGTCAGCCGAGCAGCGAATTTCTACTTACCCACCTGCTATCATGAGAGACATCAGGGCTGCATCTTTTGAGCCCAGTATTGAGTATGGAAAAGCGTTTCCAACCCCCCTTACAAGTAAAACTTGCTAAAATGTGCCAGGCTGCTCTTCACTGAAAATCTCATTCTATGAACATTTTTAGCATACGTTTGCTCCTGCAGGGTCAGCCGAGCAGCGAATTTCTACTTAACCACCTGCTATCATGAGAGACATCAGGGCTGCATCTTTTGAGCCCAGTACTGAGCCTGAAAAGCGTTTCCAACCCCACTTACAAGTAAAACTTGTTAAAATGTGCCTGGCTGCTCTTCACTGAAAATCTCATTCTACGAACATTTTTAGCATACGTTTGATCCTGCAGGGTCAGCCGAGCAGCGAATTTCTACTTAACCACCTGCTATCATGAGAGACATCAGGGCTGCATCTTTTGAGCCCAGTACTGAGCCTAAAAAGCGTTTCCATCCCCACTTACAAGTAAAACTTGCTAAAATGTGCCAGGCTGCTCTTCACTGAAAAACTCATTCTACGAACATTTTTCGCATACGTTTGCTCCTGCTGGTTCAGCCGAGCAGCGAATTTCTACTTAACCACCTGCTATCATGAGAGACATCAGGGCTGCATCTTTTGAGCCCAGTATTGAGTATGGAAAAGCGTTTCCAACCCCCCTTACAAGTAAAACTTGCTAAAATGAGCCAGGCTGCTCTTCACTGAAAATCTCATTCTACGAACATTTTTAGCATACGTTTGCTCCTGCAGGGTCAGCCGAGCAGCGAATTTCTACTTAACCACCTGCTATCATGAGAGACATCAGGGCTGCATGTTTTGAGCCCAGTATTGAGCCTGAAAAGTGTTTCCAACCCCACTTACAAGTAAAACTTGCTAAAATGTGCCTGGCTGCTCTTCACTGAAAATCTCATTCTACGAACATTTTTAGCATACGTTTGTTCCTGCCGGGTCAGCCGAGCAGCGAATTTCTACTTAACCACCTGCTATCATGAGAGACATCAGGGCTGCATCTTTTGAGCCCAGTATTGAGCCTGAAAAGCGTTTCCAACCCCACTTACAGGTAAAACTTGCTAAAATGTGCCTGGCTACTCTTCACTGAAAATCTCATTCTACGAACATTTTTAGTATACGTTTGCTCCTGCAGGGTCAGCCAAGCAGCGAATTTCTACTTAACCACCTGCTATCATGAGAGACATCAGGGCTGCATGTTTTGAGCCCAGTATTGAGTATGGAAAAGCGTTCCAACCCCCCTTACAAGTAAAACTTGCTAAAATGTGCCAGGCTGCTCTTCACTGAAAATCTCATTCTACGAACATTTTTAGCATACGTTTGCTCCTGCAGGGTCAGCCGAGCAGCGAATTTCTACTTAACCACCTGCTATCATGAGAGACATTAGGGCTGCATCTTTTGAGCCCAGTATTGAGCCTGAAAAGCGTTTCCAACCCCACTTACAAGTAAAACTTGCTAAAATGTGCCTGGCTGCTCTTCACTGAAAATCTCATTCTACAAACATTTTTAGCATACGTTTGCTCCTGCAGGGTCAGCCGAGCAGCAAATTTCTACTTAACCACCTGCTATCATGAGAGACATCAGGGCTGCATCTTTTGAGCCCAGTACTGAGCCTAAAAAGCGTTTCCATCCCCACTTACAAGTTAAAATGTGCCTGGCTGCTATTCACTGAAAAGCTCATTCTACGTACATTTTTGGCATACGTTTGCTCCTGCAGGGTCAGCCGAGCAGCGAATTTCTACTTAACCACCTGCTATCATGAGAGACATCAGGGCTGCATGTTTTGAGCCCAGTATTGAGCCTGAAAAGTGTTTCCAACCCCACTTACAAGTAAAACTTGCTAAAATGTGCCTGGCTGCTCTTCACTGAAAATCTCATTCCACGAACATTTTTAGCATACGTTTGCTCCTGCAGGGTCAGCCGAGCAGCGAATTTCTACTTAACCACCTGCTATCATGAGAGACATCAGGGCTGCATCTTTTGAGCCCAGTACTGAGCATAAAAAGCGTTTCCATCCCCACTTACAAGTAAAACTTGCTAAAATGTGCCTGGCTGCTCTTCACTGAAAAACTCATTCTACGAACATTTTTCGCATACGTTTGCTCCTGCAGGGTCAGCCGAGCAGCAAATTTCTACTTAACCACCTGCTATCATGAGAGACATCAGAGATGCATGTTTTGAGCCCAGTATTGAGCCTGAAAAGCGTTTCCAACCCCACTTACAAGTAAAACTTGCTCAAATGTGCCTGGCTGCTCTTCACTGAAAATCTCATTCTATGAACATTTTTAGCATACGTTTGCTCCTGCAGGGTCAGCCGAGCAGCGAATTTCTACTTAACCACCTGCTATCATGAGAGACATCAGGGCTGCATCTTTTGAGCCCAGTACTGAGCCTGAAAAGCGTTTCCAACCCCACTTACAAGTAAAACTTGTTAAAATGTGCCTGGCTGCTCTTCACTGAAAATCTCATTCTACGAACATTTTTAGCATACGTTTGATCCTGCAGGGTCAGCCGAGCAGCGAATTTCTACTTAACCACCTGCTATCATGAGAGACATCAGGGCTGCATCTTTTGAGCCCAGTACTGAGCCTAAAAAGCGTTTCCATCCCCACTTACAAGTAAAACTTGCTAAAATGTGCCAGGCTGCTCTTCACTGAAAAACTCATTCTACGAACATTTTTCGCATACGTTTGCTCCTGCTGGTTCAGCCGAGCAGCGAATTTCTACTTAACCACCTGCTATCATGAGAGACATCAGGGCTGCATCTTTTGAGCCCAGTATTGAGTATGGAAAAGCGTTTCCAACCCCCCTTACAAGTAAAACTTGCTAAAATGAGCCAGGCTGCTCTTCACTGAAAATCTCATTCTACGAACATTTTTAGCATACGTTTGCTCCTGCAGGGTCAGCCGAGCAGCGAATTTCTACTTAACCACCTGCTATCATGAGAGACATCAGGGCTGCATGTTTTGAGCCCAGTATTGAGCCTGAAAAGTGTTTCCAACCCCACTTACAAGTAAAACTTGCTAAAATGTGCCTGGCTGCTCTTCACTGAAAATCTCATTCTACGAACATTTTTAGCATACGTTTGTTCCTGCCGGGTCAGCCGAGCAGCGAATTTCTACTTAACCACCTGCTATCATGAGAGACATCAGGGCTGCATCTTTTGAGCCCAGTATTGAGCCTGAAAAGCGTTTCCAACCCCACTTACAGGTAAAACTTGCTAAAATGTGCCTGGCTACTCTTCACTGAAAATCTCATTCTACGAACATTTTTAGTATACGTTTGCTCCTGCAGGGTCAGCCAAGCAGCGAATTTCTACTTAACCACCTGCTATCATGAGAGACATCAGGGCTGCATGTTTTGAGCCCAGTATTGAGTATGGAAAAGCGTTCCAACCCCCCTTACAAGTAAAACTTGCTAAAATGTGCCAGGCTGCTCTTCACTGAAAATCTCATTCTACGAACATTTTTAGCATACGTTTGCTCCTGCAGGGTCAGCCGAGCAGCGAATTTCTACTTAACCACCTGCTATCATGAGAGACATTAGGGCTGCATCTTTTGAGCCCAGTATTGAGCCTGAAAAGCGTTTCCAACCCCACTTACAAGTAAAACTTGCTAAAATGTGCCTGGCTGCTCTTCACTGAAAATCTCATTCTACAAACATTTTTAGCATACGTTTGCTCCTGCAGGGTCAGCCGAGCAGCAAATTTCTACTTAACCACCTGCTATCATGAGAGACATCAGGGCTGCATCTTTTGAGCCCAGTACTGAGCCTAAAAAGCGTTTCCATCCCCACTTACAAGTTAAAATGTGCCTGGCTGCTATTCACTGAAAAGCTCATTCTACGTACATTTTTGGCATACGTTTGCTCCTGCAGGGTCAGCCGAGCAGCGAATTTCTACTTAACCACCTGCTATCATGAGAGACATCAGGGCTGCATGTTTTGAGCCCAGTACTGAGCCTGAAAAGCGTTTCCAACCCCACTTACAAGTAAAACTTGCTAAAATGTGCCTGGCTGCTATTCACTGAAAAACTCATTCTACGAACATTTCTCGCATACGTTTGCTCCTGCTGGTTCAGCCGAGCAGCGAATTTCTACTTAACCACCTGCTATCATGAGAGACATCAGGGCTGCATCTTTTGAGCCCAGTATTGAGTATGGAAAAGCGTTTCCAACCCCTCTTACAAGTAAAACTTGCTAAAATGTGCCAGGCTGCTCTTCACTGAAAATCTCATTCTACGAACATTTTTAGCATACGTTTGCTCCTGCAGGGTCAGCCGAGCAGCGAATTTCTACTTAACCACCTGCTATCATGAGAGACATCAGGGCTGCATCTTTTGAGCCCAGTACTGAGCCTAAAAAGCATTTCTATCCCCACTTACAAGTAAAACTTGCTAAAATGTGCCTGGCTACTATTCACTGAAAATCTCATTCTACGAACCTTTTTAGCATACGTTTGCTCCTGCAGGGTCAGCCGAGCAGTGAATTTCTACTTAACCACCTGCTATCATGAGAGACATCAGGGCTGCATCTTTTGAGCCCAGTATTGAGCCTGAAAAAAAGCGTTTCCAACCCCACTTACAAGTAAAACTTGCTAAAATGTGCCTGGCTGCTCTTCACTGAAAATCTCATTCTACGAACATTTTTAGCATACGTTTGCTCCTGCAGGGTCAGCCGAGCAGCGAATTTCCACTTAACCACCTGCTATCATGAGAGACATCAGGGCTGCATCTTTTGAGCCCAGTATTGAGCCTGAAAAGTGTTTCCAACCCCTCTTACAAGTAAAACTTGCTAAAATGTGCCTGGCTGCTATTCACTGAAAATCTCATTCTACGTACATTTTTGGCATACGTTTGTTCCTGCTGGGTCAGCCGAGCAGCGAATTTCTACTTAACCACCTGCTATCATGAGAGACATCAGGGCTGCATCTTTTGAGCCCAGTACTGAGCCTAAAAAGCGTTTCCATCCCCACTTACAAGTAAAACTTGCTAAAATGTGCCTGGCTGCTATTCACTGAAAATCTCATTCTACGTACATTTTTGGCATACGTTCGTTCCTGCCGGGTCAGCCGAGCAGCGAATTTGTACTTAACCACCTGCTATCATGAGAGACATCAGGGCTGCATCTTTGAGCCCAGTACTGAGCCTGAAAAGCGTTTCCAACCCCACTTACAAGTAAAACTTGCTAAAATGTGCCTGGCTGCTCTTCACTGAAAAACTCATTCTACGAACATTTTTTGCATACGTTTGCTCCTGCAGGGTCAGCCGAGCAGCAAATTTCTACTTAACCACCTGCTATCATGAGAGACATCAGAGATGCATGTTTTGAGCCCAGTATTGAGCCTGAAAAGCGTTTCCAACCCCACTTACAAGTAAAACTTGCTAAAATGTGCCTGGCTGCTCTTCACTGAAAATCTCATTCTACGAACATTTTTAGCATACGTTTGCTCCTGCAGGGTCAGCCGAGCAGCGAATTTCTACTTACCCACCTGCTATCATGAGAGACATCAGGGCTGCATCTTTTGAGCCCAGTATTGAGTATGGAAAAGCGTTTCCAACCCCCCTTACAAGTAAAACTTGCTAAAATGTGCCAGGCTGCTCTTCACTGAAAATCTCATTCTATGAACATTTTTAGCATACGTTTGCTCCTGCAGGGTCAGCCGAGCAGCGAATTTCTACTTAACCACCTGCTATCATGAGAGACATCAGGGCTGCATCTTTTGAGCCCAGTACTGAGCCTGAAAAGCGTTTCCAACCCCACTTACAAGTAAAACTTGTTAAAATGTGCCTGGCTGCTCTTCACTGAAAATCTCATTCTACGAACATTTTTAGCATACGTTTGATCCTGCAGGGTCAGCCGAGCAGCGAATTTCTACTTAACCACCTGCTATCATGAGAGACATCAGGGCTGCATCTTTTGAGCCCAGTACTGAGCCTAAAAAGCGTTTCCATCCCCACTTACAAGTAAAACTTGCTAAAATGTGCCAGGCTGCTCTTCACTGAAAAACTCATTCTACGAACATTTTTCGCATACGTTTGCTCCTGCTGGTTCAGCCGAGCAGCGAATTTCTACTTAACCACCTGCTATCATGAGAGACATCAGGGCTGCATCTTTTGAGCCCAGTATTGAGTATGGAAAAGCGTTTCCAACCCCCCTTACAAGTAAAACTTGCTAAAATGAGCCAGGCTGCTCTTCACTGAAAATCTCATTCTACGAACATTTTTAGCATACGTTTGCTCCTGCAGGGTCAGCCGAGCAGCGAATTTCTACTTAACCACCTGCTATCATGAGAGACATCAGGGCTGCATGTTTTGAGCCCAGTATTGAGCCTGAAAAGTGTTTCCAACCCCACTTACAAGTAAAACTTGCTAAAATGTGCCTGGCTGCTCTTCACTGAAAATCTCATTCTACGAACATTTTTAGCATACGTTTGTTCCTGCCGGGTCAGCCGAGCAGCGAATTTCTACTTAACCACCTGCTATCATGAGAGACATCAGGGCTGCATCTTTTGAGCCCAGTATTGAGCCTGAAAAGCGTTTCCAACCCCACTTACAGGTAAAACTTGCTAAAATGTGCCTGGCTGCTCTTCACTGAAAATCTCATTCTACGAACATTTTTAGTATACGTTTGCTCCTGCAGGGTCAGCCGAGCAGCGAATTTCTACTTAACCACCTGCTATCATGAGAGACATCAGGGCTGCATGTTTTGAGCCCAGTATTGAGTATGGAAAAGCGTTCCAACCCCCCTTACAAGTAAAACTTGCTAAAATGTGCCAGGCTGCTCTTCACTGAAAATCTCATTCTACGAACATTTTTAGCATACGTTTGCTCCTGCAGGGTCAGCCGAGCAGCGAATTTCTACTTAACCACCTGCTATCATGAGAGACATTAGGGCTGCATCTTTTGAGCACAGTATTGAGCCTGAAAAGCGTTTCCAACCCCACTTACAAGTAAAACTTGCTAAAATGTGCCTGGCTGCTCTTCACTGAAAATCTCATTCTACAAACATTTTTAGCATACGTTTGCTCCTGCAGGGTCAGCCGAGCAGCGAATTTCTACTTAACCACCTCCTATCATGAGAGACATCACTGCATCTTTTGAGCCCAGTATTGAGCCTAAAAAGCGTTTCCATCCCCACTTACAAGTAAAACTTGCTAAAATGTGCCTGGCTGCTCTTCACTGAAAAACTCATTCTACGAACATTTTTCGCATACGTTTGCTCCTGCTGGCTCAGCCGAGCAGCGAATTTCTACTTAACCACCTGCTATCATGAGAGACATCAGGGCTGCATCTTTTGAGCCCAGTATTGAGTATGGAAAAGCGTTTCCAACCCCCCTTACAAGTAAAACTTGCTAAAATGTGCCAGGCTGCTCTTCACTGAAAATCTCATTCTACGAACATTTTTAGCATACGTTTGCTCGTGCAGGGTCAGCCGAGCAGCGAATTTCTACTTAACCACCTGCTATCATGAGAGACATCAGGGCTGCATCTTTTGAGCCCAGTATTGAGCCTGAAAAGCGTTTCCAACCCCACTTACAGGTAAAACTTGCTAAAATGTGCCTGGCTGCTCTTCACTGAAAATCTCATTCTACGAACATTTTTAGTATACGTTTGCTCCTGCAGGGTCAGCCGAGCAGCGAATTTCTACTTAACCACCTGCTATCATGAGAGACATCAGGGCTGCATCTTTTGAGCCCAGTACTGAGCCTAAAAAGCGTTTCCATCCCCACTTACAAGTTAAAATGTGCCTGGCTGCTATTCACTGAAAAGCTCATTCTACGTACATTTTTGGCATACGTTTGCTCCTGCAGGGTCAGCCGAGCAGCGAATTTCTACTTAACCACCTGCTATCATGAGAGACATCAGGGCTGCTTCTTTTGAGCCCAGTACTGAGCCTGAAAAGCGTTTCCATCCCCACTTACAAGTAAAACTTGCTAAAATGTGCCTGGCTGCTCTTCACTGAAAAACTCATTCTACGAACATTTTTCGCATACGTTTGCTCCTGCTGGTTCAGCCGAGCAGCGAATTTCTACTTAACCACCTGCTATCAAGAGAGACATCAGGGCTGCATCTTTTGAGCCCAGTATTGAGTATGGAAAAGCGTTCCAACCCCCCTTACAAGTAAAACTTGCTAAAATGTGCCTGGCTGCTCTTCACTGAAAAGCTCATTCTACGTACATTTTTCGCATATGTTTGCTCCTGCTGGATCAGCCGAGCAGCGAATTTCCACTTAACCACCTGCTATCATGAGAGACATCAGGGCTGCATCTTTTGAGGCCAGTACTGAGCCTGAAAAGCATTTCCAACCCCACTTACAAGTAAAACTTGCTAAAATGTGCCTGGCTGCTCTTCACTGAAAATCTCATTCTACGAACATTTTTAGCATACGTTTGCTCCTGCAGGGTCAGCCGAGCAGCGAATTTCTACTTAACCACCTGCTATCATGAGAGACATCAGGGCTGCATCTTTTGAGCCCAGTATTGAGTATGGAAAAGCGTTTCCAACCCCCCTTACAAGTAAAACTTGCTAAAATGTGCCAGGCTGCTCTTCACTGAAAATCTTATTCTATGAACATTTTTAGCATACGTTTGCTCCTGCAGGGTCAGCCGAGCAGCGAATTTCTACTTAACCACCTGCTATCATGAGAGACCTCAGGGCTGCATCTTTTGAGCCCAGTACTGAGCCTGAAAAGCGTTTCCAACCCCACTTACAAGTAAAACTTGTTAAAATGTGCCTGGCTGCTCTTCACTGAAAATCTCATTCTACGAACATTTTTAGCATACGTTTGATCCTGCAGGGTCAGCCGAGCAGCGAATTTCTACTTAACCACCTGCTATCATGAGAGACATCAGGGCTGCATCTTTTGAGCCCAGTACTGAGCCTAAAAAGCGTTTCCATCCCCACTTACAAGTAAAACTTGCTAAAAATGTGCCAGGCTGCTCTTCACTGAAAAACTCATTCTACGAACATTTTTCGCATACGTTTGCTCCTGCTGGTTCAGCCGAGCAGCGAATTTCTACTTAACCACCTGCTATCATGAGAGACATCAGGGCTGCATCTTTTGAGCCCAGTATTGAGTATGGAAAAGCGTTTCCAACCCCCCTTACAAGTAAAACTTGCTAAAATGTGCCAGGCTGCTCTTCACTGAAAATCTCATTCTACGAACATTTTTAGCATACGTTTGCTCCTGCAGGGTCAGCCGAGCAGCGAATTTCTACTTAACCACCTGCTATCATGAGAGACATCAGGGCTGCATCTTTGAGCCCAGTACTGAACCTAAAAAGCGTTTCTATCCCCACTTACAAGTAAAACTTGCTAAAATGTGCCTGGCTACTATTCACTGAAAATCTCATTCTACGTACATTTTTGGCATACGTTTGTTCCTGCCGGGTCAGCCGAGCAGCGAATTTCTACTTAACCACCTGCTATCATGAGAGACATCAGGGCTGCTTCTTTTGAGCCCAGTACTGAGCCTGAAAAGCGTTTCCATCCCCACTTACAAGTAAAACTTGCTAAAATGTGCCTGGCTGCTCTTCACTGAAAAACTCATTCTACGAACATTTTTCGCATACGTTTGCTCCTGCTGGTTCAGCCGAGCAGCGAATTTCTACTTAACCACCTGCTATCATGAGAGACATCAGGGCTGCATCTTTTGAGCCCAGTATTGAGTATGGAAAAGCGTTTCCAACCCCCCCTTACAAGTAAAACTTGCTAAAAAAAACCCAGATTTGCACCCATCTCGGACACGCTTAAAAAATACCACTGGCTGTCCATTCACAATAGGGTCAAATTCAAATCTTTGTGCACTGTTTTTAAATCACTTCAGGATTTAGGACCTCGATTCTTTAAGAAACAACTGATTCCGTACAATCCTATGAGAAAGCTCAGATCCACATCTTCTAACCAGCTAGTGGTTCAACGTAGCCGTACAGTTTCCTGGGGTGATCGCCGCTTTTTAATCGCGGCCCCCAGACTTTGGAACACCCTACCCATCTATATAAGAACTAGTTCTACTCTTCTTCAGTTTAGAAAAAAACTGAAGACATGGCTTTTTAATCAGTAATTCACTTTCCTGCTTTTTCTGTCTAGGGTGAGACTTTAATGCAATTTCAGCGCCGAGACGCCTAAGGGTAATTGCACGCGCTTTATAAATGGCATTAAATAAATAAATAAAATGTGCCAGGCTGCTCTTCACTGAAAATCTCATTCTACGAACATTTTTAGCATACGTTTGCTCCTGCTGGGTCAGCCGAGCAGCGAATTTCTACTTAACCACCTGCTATCATGAGAGACATCAGGGCTGCATCTTTTGAGCCCAGTATTGAGCCTGAAAAGCGTTTCCAACCCCACTTACAAGTAAAACTTGCTAAAATGTGCCTGGCTGCTCTTCACTGAAAATCTCATTCTACGAACATTTTTAGCATACGTTTGCTCCTGCAGGGTCAGCCGAGCAGCGAATTTCCACTTAACCACCTGCTATCATGAGAGACATCAGGGCTGCATCTTTTGAGCCCAGTATTGAGCCTGAAAAGCGTTTCCAACCCCACTTACAAGTAAAACTTGCTAAAATGTGCCTGGCTGCTATTCACTGAAAATCTCATTCTACGAACATTTTTAGCATACGTTTGCTCCTGCAGGGTCAGCCGAGCAGCGTATTTCTACTTAAACACCTTCTATCATGAGAGACATCAGGGCTGCATCTTTTGAGCCCAGTACTGAGCCTAAAAAGCGTTTCCATCCCCACTTACAAGTAAAACTTGCTAAAATGTGCCTGGCTGCTATTCACTGAAAATTTCATTCTACGTACATTTTTGGCATATGTTTGTTCCTGCTGGGTCAGCCGAGCAGCGAATTTCTACTTAACCACCTGCTATCATGAGAGACATCAGGGCTGCATCTTTGAGCCCAGTACTGAGCCTGAAAAGCGTTTCCAACCCCACTTACAAGTAAAACTTGCTAAAATGTGCCTGGCTGCTATTCACTGAAAATCTCATTCTACGTACGCATACGTTTGCTCCTGCAGGGTCAGCCGAGCAGCGAATTTCTACTTAACCACCTGCTATCATGAGAGACATCAGGGCTGCATGTTTTGAGCCCAGTATTGAGCCTGAAAAGCGTTTCCAACCCCACTTACAAGTAAAACTTGCTAAAATGTGCCTGGCTGCTCTTCACTGAAAATCTCATTCTACGAACATTTTTAGCATACGTTTGCTCCTGCAGGGTCAGCCGAGCAGCGAATTTCTACTTAACCACCTGCTATCATGAGAGACATCAGGGCTGCATCTTTTGAGCCCAGTATTGAGTATGGAAAAGCGTTTCCAACCCCCCTTACAAGTAAAACTTGCTAAAATGTGCCAGGCTGCTCTTCACTGAAAATCTCATTCTATGAACATTTTTAGCATACGTTTGCTCCTGCAGGGTCAGCCGAGCAGCGAATTTCTACTTAACCACCTGCTATCATGAGAGACATCAGGGCTGCATATTTTGAGCCCAGTACTGAGCCTAAAAAGCGTTTCTATCCCCACTTACAAGTAAAACTTGCTAAAATGTGCCTGGCTACTATTCACTGAAAATCTCATTCTACGAACCTTTTTAGCATACGTTTGCTCCTGCAGGGTCAGCCGAGCAGTGAATTTCTACTTAACCACCTGCTATCATGAGAGACATCAGGGCTGCATCTTTTGAGCCCAGTATTGAGCCTGAAAAAAAGCGTGTCCAACCCCACTTACAAGTAAAACTTGCTAAAATGTGCCTGGCTGCTCTTCACTGAAAATCTCATTCTACGAACATTTTTAGCATACGTTTGCTCCTGCAGGGTCAGCCGAGCAGCGAATTTCCACTTAACCACCTGCTATCATGAGAGACATCAGGGCTGCATCTTTTGAGCCCAGTATTGAGCCTGAAAAGCGTTTCCAACCCCACTTACAAGTAAAACTTGCTAAAATGTGCCTGGCTGCTATTCACTGAAAATCTCATTCTACGTACATTTTTGGCATACGTTTGTTCCTGCTGGGTCAGCCGAGCAGCGAATTTCTACTTAACCACCTGCTATCATGAGAGACATCAGGGCTGCATCTTTTGAGCCCAGTACTGAGCCTAAAAAGCGTTTCCATCCCCACTTACAAGTAAAACTTGCTAAAATGTGCCTGGCTGCTATTCACTGAAAATCTCATTCTACGTACATTTTTGGCATACGTTCGTTCCTGCCGGGTCAGCCGAGCAGCGAATTTCTACTTAACCACCTGCTATCATGAGAGACATCAGGGCTGCATCTTTGAGCCCAGTACTGAGCCTGAAAAGCGTTTCCAACCCCACTTACAAGTAAAACTTGCTAAAATGTGCCTGGCTGCTCTTCACTGAAAAACTCATTCTACGAACATTTTTTGCATACGTTTGCTCCTGCAGGGTCAGCCGAGCAGCGAATTTCTACTGAACCACCTGCTATCATGAGAGACATCAGAGATGCATGTTTTGAGCCCAGTATTGAGCCTGAAAAGCGTTTCCAACCCCACTTACAAGTAAAACTTGCTAAAATGTGCCTGGCTGCTCTTCACTGAAAATCTCATTCTACGAACATTTTTAGCATACGTTTGCTCCTGCAGGGTCAGCCGAGCAGCGAATTTCTACTTAACCACCTGCTATCATGAGAGACATCAGGGCTGCATCTTTGAGCCCAGTATTGAGCCTGAAAAGCGTTTCCAACCCCACTTACAGGTAAAACTTGCTAAAATGTGCCTGGCTGCTCTTCACTGAAAATCTCATTCTACGAACATTTTTAGTATACGTTTGCTCCTGCAGGGTCAGCCGAGCAGCGAATTTCTACTTAACCACCTGCTATCATGAGAGACATCAGGGCTGCATGTTTTGAGCCCAGTATTGAGTATGGAAAAGCGTTCCAACCCCCCTTACAAGTAAAACTTGCTAAAATGTGCCAGGCTGCTCTTCACTGAAAATCTCATTCTACGAACATTTTTAGCATACGTTTGCTCCTGCAGGGTCAGCCGAGCAGCGAATTTCTACTTAACCACCTGCTATCATGAGAGACATTAGGGCTGCATCTTTTGAGCACAGTATTGAGCCTGAAAAGCGTTTCCAACCCCACTTACAAGTAAAACTTGCTAAAATGTGCCTGGCTGCTCTTCACTGAAAATCTCATTCTACAAACATTTTTAGCATACGTTTGCTCCTGCAGGGTCAGCCGAGCAGCGAATTTCTACTTAACCACCTCCTATCATGAGAGACATCACTGCATCTTTTGAGCCCAGTATTGAGCCTAAAAAGCGTTTCCATCCCCACTTACAAGTAAAACTTGCTAAAATGTGCCTGGCTGCTCTTCACTGAAAAACTCATTCTACGAACATTTTTCGCATACGTTTGCTCCTGCTGGCTCAGCCGAGCAGCGAATTTCTACTTAACCACCTGCTATCATGAGAGACATCAGGGCTGCATCTTTTGAGCCCAGTATTGAGTATGGAAAAGCGTTTCCAACCCCCCTTACAAGTAAAACTTGCTAAAATGTGCCAGGCTGCTCTTCACTGAAAATCTCATTCTACGAACATTTTTAGCATACGTTTGCTCGTGCAGGGTCAGCCGAGCAGCGAATTTCTACTTAACCACCTGCTATCATGAGAGACATCAGGGCTGCATCTTTTGAGCCCAGTATTGAGCCTGAAAAGCGTTTCCAACCCCACTTACAGGTAAAACTTGCTAAAATGTGCCTGGCTGCTCTTCACTGAAAATCTCATTCTACGAACATTTTTAGTATACGTTTGCTCCTGCAGGGTCAGCCGAGCAGCGAATTTCTACTTAACCACCTGCTATCATGAGAGACATCAGGGCTGCATCTTTTGAGCCCAGTACTGAGCCTAAAAAGCGTTTCCATCCCCACTTACAAGTTAAAATGTGCCTGGCTGCTATTCACTGAAAAGCTCATTCTACGTACATTTTTGGCATACGTTTGCTCCTGCAGGGTCAGCCGAGCAGCGAATTTCTACTTAACCACCTGCTATCATGAGAGACATCAGGGCTGCTTCTTTTGAGCCCAGTACTGAGCCTGAAAAGCGTTTCCATCCCCACTTACAAGTAAAACTTGCTAAAATGTGCCTGGCTGCTCTTCACTGAAAAACTCATTCTACGAACATTTTTCGCATACGTTTGCTCCTGCTGGTTCAGCCGAGCAGCGAATTTCTACTTAACCACCTGCTATCAAGAGAGACATCAGGGCTGCATCTTTTGAGCCCAGTATTGAGTATGGAAAAGCGTTCCAACCCCCCTTACAAGTAAAACTTGCTAAAATGTGCCTGGCTGCTCTTCACTGAAAAGCTCATTCTACGTACATTTTTCGCATATGTTTGCTCCTGCTGGATCAGCCGAGCAGCGAATTTCCACTTAACCACCTGCTATCATGAGAGACATCAGGGCTGCATCTTTTGAGGCCAGTACTGAGCCTGAAAAGCATTTCCAACCCCACTTACAAGTAAAACTTGCTAAAATGTGCCTGGCTGCTCTTCACTGAAAATCTCATTCTACGAACATTTTTAGCATACGTTTGCTCCTGCAGGGTCAGCCGAGCAGCGAATTTCTACTTAACCACCTGCTATCATGAGAGACATCAGGGCTGCATCTTTTGAGCCCAGTATTGAGTATGGAAAAGCGTTTCCAACCCCCCTTACAAGTAAAACTTGCTAAAATGTGCCAGGCTGCTCTTCACTGAAAATCTCATTCTATGAACATTTTTAGCATACGTTTGCTCCTGCAGGGTCAGCCGAGCAGCGAATTTCTACTTAACCACCTGCTATCATGAGAGACCTCAGGGCTGCATCTTTTGAGCCCAGTACTGAGCCTGAAAAGCGTTTCCAACCCCACTTACAAGTAAAACTTGTTAAAATGTGCCTGGCTGCTCTTCACTGAAAATCTCATTCTACGAACATTTTTAGCATACGTTTGATCCTGCAGGGTCAGCCGAGCAGCGAATTTCTACTTAACCACCTGCTATCATGAGAGACATCAGGGCTGCATCTTTTGAGCCCAGTACTGAGCCTAAAAAGCGTTTCCATCCCCACTTACAAGTAAAACTTGCTAAAAATGTGCCAGGCTGCTCTTCACTGAAAAACTCATTCTACGAACATTTTTCGCATACGTTTGCTCCTGCTGGTTCAGCCGAGCAGCGAATTTCTACTTAACCACCTGCTATCATGAGAGACATCAGGGCTGCATCTTTTGAGCCCAGTATTGAGTATGGAAAAGCGTTTCCAACCCCCCTTACAAGTAAAACTTGCTAAAATGTGCCAGGCTGCTCTTCACTGAAAATCTCATTCTACGAACATTTTTAGCATACGTTTGCTCCTGCAGGGTCAGCCGAGCAGCGAATTTCTACTTAACCACCTGCTATCATGAGAGACATCAGGGCTGCATCTTTGAGCCCAGTACTGAACCTAAAAAGCGTTTCTATCCCCACTTACAAGTAAAACTTGCTAAAATGTGCCTGGCTACTATTCACTGAAAATCTCATTCTACGTACATTTTTGGCATACGTTTGTTCCTGCCGGGTCAGCCGAGCAGCGAATTTCTACTTAACCACCTGCTATCATGAGAGACATCAGGGCTGCTTCTTTTGAGCCCAGTACTGAGCCTGAAAAGCGTTTCCATCCCCACTTACAAGTAAAACTTGCTAAAATGTGCCTGGCTGCTCTTCACTGAAAAACTCATTCTACGAACATTTTTCGCATACGTTTGCTCCTGCTGGTTCAGCCGAGCAGCGAATTTCTACTTAACCACCTGCTATCATGAGAGACATCAGGGCTGCATCTTTTGAGCCCAGTATTGAGTATGGAAAAGCGTTTCCAACCCCCCCTTACAAGTAAAACTTGCTAAAAAAAACCCAGATTTGCACCCATCTCGGACACGCTTAAAAAATACCACTGGCTGTCCATTCACAATAGGGTCAAATTCAAATCTTTGTGCACTGTTTTTAAATCACTTCAGGATTTAGGACCTCGATTCTTTAAGAAACAACTGATTCCGTACAATCCTATGAGAAAGCTCAGATCCACATCTTCTAACCAGCTAGTGGTTCAACGTAGCCGTACAGTTTCCTGGGGTGATCGCCGCTTTTTAATCGCGGCCCCCAGACTTTGGAACACCCTACCCATCTATATAAGAACTAGTTCTACTCTTCTTCAGTTTAGAAAAAAACTGAAGACATGGCTTTTTAATCAGTAATTCACTTTCCTGCTTTTTCTGTCTAGGGTGAGACTTTAATGCAATTTCAGCGCCGAGACGCCTAAGGGTAATTGCACGCGCTTTATAAATGGCATTAAATAAATAAATAAAATGTGCCAGGCTGCTCTTCACTGAAAATCTCATTCTACGAACATTTTTAGCATACGTTTGCTCCTGCTGGGTCAGCCGAGCAGCGAATTTCTACTTAACCACCTGCTATCATGAGAGACATCAGGGCTGCATCTTTTGAGCCCAGTATTGAGCCTGAAAAGCGTTTCCAACCCCACTTACAAGTAAAACTTGCTAAAATGTGCCTGGCTGCTCTTCACTGAAAATCTCATTCTACGAACATTTTTAGCATACGTTTGCTCCTGCAGGGTCAGCCGAGCAGCGAATTTCCACTTAACCACCTGCTATCATGAGAGACATCAGGGCTGCATCTTTTGAGCCCAGTATTGAGCCTGAAAAGCGTTTCCAACCCCACTTACAAGTAAAACTTGCTAAAATGTGCCTGGCTGCTATTCACTGAAAATCTCATTCTACGAACATTTTTAGCATACGTTTGCTCCTGCAGGGTCAGCCGAGCAGCGTATTTCTACTTAAACACCTTCTATCATGAGAGACATCAGGGCTGCATCTTTTGAGCCCAGTACTGAGCCTAAAAAGCGTTTCCATCCCCACTTACAAGTAAAACTTGCTAAAATGTGCCTGGCTGCTATTCACTGAAAATTTCATTCTACGTACATTTTTGGCATATGTTTGTTCCTGCTGGGTCAGCCGAGCAGCGAATTTCTACTTAACCACCTGCTATCATGAGAGACATCAGGGCTGCATCTTTGAGCCCAGTACTGAGCCTGAAAAGCGTTTCCAACCCCACTTACAAGTAAAACTTGCTAAAATGTGCCTGGCTGCTATTCACTGAAAATCTCATTCTACGTACGCATACGTTTGCTCCTGCAGGGTCAGCCGAGCAGCGAATTTCTACTTAACCACCTGCTATCATGAGAGACATCAGGGCTGCATGTTTTGAGCCCAGTATTGAGCCTGAAAAGCGTTTCCAACCCCACTTACAAGTAAAACTTGCTAAAATGTGCCTGGCTGCTCTTCACTGAAAATCTCATTCTACGAACATTTTTAGCATACGTTTGCTCCTGCAGGGTCAGCCGAGCAGCGAATTTCTACTTAACCACCTGCTATCATGAGAGACATCAGGGCTGCATCTTTTGAGCCCAGTATTGAGTATGGAAAAGCGTTTCCAACCCCCCTTACAAGTAAAACTTGCTAAAATGTGCCAGGCTGCTCTTCACTGAAAATCTCATTCTATGAACATTTTTAGCATACGTTTGCTCCTGCAGGGTCAGCCGAGCAGCGAATTTCTACTTAACCACCTGCTATCATGAGAGACATCAGGGCTGCATATTTTGAGCCCAGTACTGAGCCTAAAAAGCGTTTCTATCCCCACTTACAAGTAAAACTTGCTAAAATGTGCCTGGCTACTATTCACTGAAAATCTCATTCTACGAACCTTTTTAGCATACGTTTGCTCCTGCAGGGTCAGCCGAGCAGTGAATTTCTACTTAACCACCTGCTATCATGAGAGACATCAGGGCTGCATCTTTTGAGCCCAGTATTGAGCCTGAAAAAAAGCGTGTCCAACCCCACTTACAAGTAAAACTTGCTAAAATGTGCCTGGCTGCTCTTCACTGAAAATCTCATTCTACGAACATTTTTAGCATACGTTTGCTCCTGCAGGGTCAGCCGAGCAGCGAATTTCCACTTAACCACCTGCTATCATGAGAGACATCAGGGCTGCATCTTTTGAGCCCAGTATTGAGCCTGAAAAGCGTTTCCAACCCCACTTACAAGTAAAACTTGCTAAAATGTGCCTGGCTGCTATTCACTGAAAATCTCATTCTACGTACATTTTTGGCATACGTTTGTTCCTGCTGGGTCAGCCGAGCAGCGAATTTCTACTTAACCACCTGCTATCATGAGAGACATCAGGGCTGCATCTTTTGAGCCCAGTACTGAGCCTAAAAAGCGTTTCCATCCCCACTTACAAGTAAAACTTGCTAAAATGTGCCTGGCTGCTATTCACTGAAAATCTCATTCTACGTACATTTTTGGCATACGTTCGTTCCTGCCGGGTCAGCCGAGCAGCGAATTTCTACTTAACCACCTGCTATCATGAGAGACATCAGGGCTGCATCTTTGAGCCCAGTACTGAGCCTGAAAAGCGTTTCCAACCCCACTTACAAGTAAAACTTGCTAAAATGTGCCTGGCTGCTCTTCACTGAAAAACTCATTCTACGAACATTTTTTGCATACGTTTGCTCCTGCAGGGTCAGCCGAGCAGCGAATTTCTACTGAACCACCTGCTATCATGAGAGACATCAGAGATGCATGTTTTGAGCCCAGTATTGAGCCTGAAAAGCGTTTCCAACCCCACTTACAAGTAAAACTTGCTAAAATGTGCCTGGCTGCTCTTCACTGAAAATCTCATTCTACGAACATTTTTAGCATACGTTTGCTCCTGCAGGGTCAGCCGAGCAGCGAATTTCTACTTACCCACCTGCTATCATGAGAGACATCAGGGCTGCATCTTTTGAGCCCAGTATTGAGTATGGAAAAGCGTTTCCAACCCCCCTTACAAGTAAAACTTGCTAAAATGTGCCAGGCTGCTCTTCACTGAAAATCTCATTCTATGAACATTTTTAGCATACGTTTGCTCCTGCAGGGTCAGCCGAGCAGCGAATTTCTACTTAACCACCTGCTATCATGAGAGACATCAGGGCTGCATCTTTTGAGCCCAGTACTGAGCCTGAAAAGCGTTTCCAACCCCACTTACAAGTAAAACTTGTTAAAATGTGCCTGGCTGCTCTTCACTGAAAATCTCATTCTACGAACATTTTTAGCATACGTTTGATCCTGCAGGGTCAGCCGAGCAGCGAATTTCTACTTAACCACCTGCTATCATGAGAGACATCAGGGCTGCATCTTTTGAGCCCAGTACTGAGCCTAAAAAGCGTTTCCATCCCCACTTACAAGTAAAACTTGCTAAAATGTGCCAGGCTGCTCTTCACTGAAAAACTCATTCTACGAACATTTTTCGCATACGTTTGCTCCTGCTGGTTCAGCCGAGCAGCGAATTTCTACTTAACCACCTGCTATCATGAGAGACATCAGGGCTGCATCTTTTGAGCCCAGTATTGAGTATGGAAAAGCGTTTCCAACCCCCCTTACAAGTAAAACTTGCTAAAATGTGCCAGGCTGTTCTTCACTGAAAATCTCATTCTACGAACATTTTTAGCATACGTTTGCTCCTGCAGGGTCAGCCGAGCAGCGAATTTCTACTTAACCACCTGCTATCATGAGAGACATCAGGGCTGCATCTTTTGAGCCCAGTACTGAACCTAAAAAGCGTTTCTATCCCCACTTACAAGTAAAACTTGCTAAAATGTGCCTGGCTACTATTCACTGAAAATCTCATTCTACGTACATTTTTGGCATACGTTTGTTCCTGCCGGGTCAGCCGAGCAGCGAATTTCTACTTAACCACCTGCTATCATGAGAGACATCAGGGCTGCTTCTTTTGAGCCCAGTACTGAGCCTGAAAAGCGTTTCCATCCCCACTTACAAGTAAAACTTGCTAAAATGTGCCTGGCTGCTCTTCACTGAAAAACTCATTCTACGAACATTTTTAGCATACGTTTGCTCCTGCAGGGTCAGCCGAGCAGCGAATTTCTACTTAACCACCTGCTATCAAGAGAGACATCAGGGCTGCATCTTTTGAGCCCAGTATTGAGTATGGAAAAGCGTTCCAACCCCCCTTACAAGTAAAACTTGCTAAAATGTGCCTGGCTGCTCTTCACTGAAAAGCTCATTCTACGTACATTTTTCGCATATGTTTGCTCCTGCTGGATCAGCCGAGCAGCGAATTTCCACTTAACCACCTGCTATCATGAGAGACATCAGGGCTGCATCTTTTGAGGCCAGTACTGAGCCTGAAAAGCATTTCCAACCCCACTTACAAGTAAAACTTGCTAAAATGTGCCTGGCTGCTCTTCACTGAAAATCTCATTCTACGAACATTTTTAGCATACGTTTGCTCCTGCAGGGTCAGCCGAGCAGCGAATTTCTACTTAACCACCTGCTATCATGAGAGACATCAGGGCTGCATCTTTTGAGCCCAGTATTGAGTATGGAAAAGCGTTTCCAACCCCCCTTACAAGTAAAACTTGCTAAAATGTGCCAGGCTGCTCTTCACTGAAAATCTCATTCTATGAACATTTTTAGCATACGTTTGCTCCTGCAGGGTCAGCCGAGCAGCGAATTTCTACTTAACCACCTGCTATCATGAGAGACATCAGGGCTGCATATTTTGAGCCCAGTACTGAGCCTGAAAAGCGTTTCCAACCCCACTTACAAGTAAAACTTGTTAAAATGTGCCTGGCTGCTCTTCACTGAAAATCTCATTCTACGAACATTTTTAGCATACGTTTGATCCTGCAGGGTCAGCCGAGCAGCGAATTTCTACTTAACCACCTGCTATCATGAGAGACATCAGGGCTGCATCTTTTGAGCCCAGTACTGAGCCTAAAAAGCGTTTCCATCCCCACTTACAAGTAAAACTTGCTAAAATGTGCCAGGCTGCTCTTCACTGAAAAACTCATTCTACGAACATTTTTCGCATACGTTTGCTCCTGCTGGTTCAGCCGAGCAGCGAATTTCTACTTAACCACCTGATATCATGAGAGACATCAGGGCTGCATCTTTTGAGCCCAGTATTGAGTATGGAAAAGCGTTTCCAACCCCCCTTACAAGTAAAACTTGCTAAAATGTGCCAGGCTGCTCTTCACTGAAAATCTCATTCTACGAACATTTTTAGCATACGTTTGCTCCTGCAGGGTCAGCCGAGCAGCGAATTTCTACTTAACCACCTGCTATCATGAGAGACATCAGGGCTGCATCTTTTGAGCCCAGTACTGAACCTAAAAAGCGTTTCTATCCCCACTTACAAGTAAAACTTGCTAAAATGTGCCTGGCTACTATTCACTGAAAATCTCATTCTACGTACATTTTTGGCATACGTTTGTTCCTGCCGGGTCAGCCGAGCAGCGAATTTCTACTTAACCACCTGCTATCATGAGAGACATCAGGGCTGCTTCTTTTGAGCCCAGTACTGAGCCTGAAAAGCGTTTCCATCCCCACTTACAAGTAAAACTTGCTAAAATGTGCCTGGCTGCTCTTCACTGAAAATCTCATTCTACGTACATTTTTGGCGTACGTTTGTTCCTGCCGGGTCAGCCGAGCAGCGAATTTCTACTTAACCACCTGCTATCATGAGAGACATCAGGGCTGCATCTTTTGAGCCCAGTATTGAGCCTGAAAAGCGTTTCCAACCCCACTTACAGGTAAAACTTGCTAAAATGTGCCTGGCTGCTCTTCACTGAAAATCTCATTCTACGAACATTTTTAGCATACGTTTGATCCTGCAGGGTCAGCCGAGCAGCGAATTTCTACTTAACCACCTGCTATCATGAGAGATATCAGGGCTGCATCTTTTGAGCCCAGTACTGAGCCTAAAAAGCGTTTCCATCCCCACTTACAAGTAAAACTTGCTAAAATGTGGCTGGCTGCTCTTCACTGAAAAACTCATTCTACAAACATTTTTCGCATACGTTTGCTCCTGCTGGTTCAGCCGAGCAGCGAATTTCTACTTAACCACCTGCTATCATGAGAGACATCAGGGCTGCATCTTTTGAGCCCAGTATTGAGTATGGAAAAGCGTTTCCAACCCCCCTTACAAGTAAAACTTGCTAAAATGTGCCAGGCTGCTCTTCACTGAAAATCTCATTCTACGAACATTTTTAGCATACGTTTGCTCCTGCAGGGTCAGCCGAGCAGCGAATTTCTACTTAACCACCTGCTATCATGAGAGACATCAGGGCTGCATCTTTTGAGCCCAGTACTGAGCCTAAAAAGCGTTTCTATCCCCACTTACAAGTAAAACTTGCTAAAATGTGCCTGGCTACTATTCACTGAAAATCTCATTCTACGTACATTTTTGGCGTACGTTTGTTCCTGCCGGGTCAGCCGAGCAGCGAATTTCTACTTAACCACCTGCTATCATGAGAGACATCAGGGCTGCATCTTTTGAGCCCAGTATTGAGCCTGAAAAGCGTTTCCAACCCCACTTACAGGTAAAACTTGCTAAAATGTGCCTGGCTGCTCTTCACTGAAAATCTCATTCTACGAACATTTTTAGCATACGTTTGATCCTGCAGGGTCAGCCGAGCAGCGAATTTCTACTTAACCACCTGCTATCATGAGAGATATCAGGGCTGCATCTTTTGAGCCCAGTACTGAGCCTAAAAAGCGTTTCCATCCCCACTTACAAGTAAAACTTGCTAAAATGTGCCTGGCTGCTCTTCACTGAAAAACTCATTCTACGAACATTTTTCGCATACGTTTGCTCCTGCTGGTTCAGCCGAGCAGCGAATTTCTACTTAACCACCTGCTATCATGAGAGACATCAGGGCTGCATCTTTTGAGCCCAGTATTGAGCCTAAAAAGCGTTTCCATCCCCACTTACAAGTAAAACTTGCTAAAATGTGCCTGGCTGCTCTTCACTGAAAATCTCATTCTACGTACATTTTTGGCGTACGTTTGTTCCTGCCGGGTCAGCCGAGCAGCGAATTTCTACTTAACCACCTGCTATCATGAGAGACATCAGGGCTGCATCTTTTGAGCCCAGTATTGAGCCTGAAAAGCGTTTCCAACCCCACTTACAGGTAAAACTTGCTAAAATGTGCCTGGCTGCTCTTCACTGAAAATCTCATTCTACGAACATTTTTAGCATACGTTTGATCCTGCAGGGTCAGCCGAGCAGCGAATTTCTACTTAACCACCAGCTATCATGAGAGATATCAGGGCTGCATCTTTTGAGCCCAGTACTGAGCCTAAAAAGCGTTTCCATCCCCACTTACAAGTAAAACTTGCTAAAATGTGGCTGGCTGCTCTTCACTGAAAAACTCATTCTACGAACATTTTTCGCATACGTTTGCTCCTGCTGGTTCAGCCGAGCAGCGAATTTCTACTTAACCACCTGCTATCATGAGAGACATCAGGGCTGCATCTTTTGAGCCCAGTATTGAGTATGGAAAAGCGTTTCCAACCCCCCTTACAAGTAAAACTTGCTAAAATGTGCCAGGCTGCTCTTCACTGAAAATCTCATTCTACGAACATTTTTAGCATACGTTTGCTCCTGCAGGGTCAGCCGAGCAGCGAATTTCTACTTAACCACCTGCTATCATGAGAGACATCAGGGCTGCATCTTTTGAGCCTAGTACTGAGCCTAAAAAGCGTTTCTATCCCCACTTACAAGTAAAACTTGCTAAAATGTGCCTGGCTACTATTCACTGAAAATCTCATTCTACGTACATTTTTGGCGTACGTTTGTTCCTGCCGGGTCAGCCGAGCAGCGAATTTCTACTTAACCACCTGCTATCATGAGAGACATCAGGGCTGCATCTTTTGAGCCCAGTATTGAGCCTGAAAAGCGTTTCCAACCCCACTTACAGGTAAAACTTGCTAAAATGTGCCTGGCTGCTCTTCACTGAAAATCTCATTCTACGAACATTTTTAGCATACGTTTGATCCTGCAGGGTCAGCCGAGCAGCGAATTTCTACTTAACCACCTGCTATCATGAGAGATATCAGGGCTGCATCTTTTGAGCCCAGTACTGAGCCTAAAAAGCGTTTCCATCCCCACTTACAAGTAAAACTTGCTAAAATGTGCCTGGCTGCTCTTCACTGAAAAACTCATTCTACGAACATTTTTCGCATACGTTTGCTCCTGCTGGTTCAGCCGAGCAGCGAATTTCTACTTAACCACCTGCTATCATGAGAGACATCAGGGCTGCATCTTTTGAGCCCAGTATTGAGCCTAAAAAGCGTTTCCATCCCCACTTACAAGTAAAACTTGCTAAAATGTGCCTGGCTGCTCTTCACTGAAAAACTCATTCTACGAACATTTTTCGCATACGTTTGCTCCTGCTGGTTCAGCCGAGCAGCGAATTTCTACTTAACCACCTGCTATCATGAGAGACATCAGGGCTGCATCTTTTTTGCCCAGTATTGAGTATGGAAAAGCGTTTCTAACCCCCCTTACAAGTAAAACTTGCTAAAATGTGCCAGGCTGCTCTTCACTGAAAATCTCATTCTACGAACATTTTTAGCATACGTTTGCTCCTGCAGGGTCAGCCGAGCAGCGAATTTCTACTTAACCACCTGCTATCATGAGAGACATCAGGGCTGCATCTTTTGAGCCCAGTACTGAGCCTAAAAAGCGTTTCCATCCCCACTTACAAGTTAAAATGTGCCTGGCTGCTATTCACTGAAAAGCTCATTCTACGTACATTTTTGGCATACGTTTGCTCCTGCAGGGTCAGCCGAGCAGCGAATTTCTACTTAACCACCTGCTATCATGAGAGACATCAGGGCTGCATGTTTTGAGCCCAGTATTGAGCCTGAAAAGTGTTTCCAACCCCACTTACAAGTAAAACTTGCTAAAATGTGCCTGGCTGCTCTTCACTGAAAATCTCATTCTACGAACATTTTTAGCATACGTTTGTTCCTGCCGGGTCAGCCGAGCAGCGAATTTCTACTTAACCACCTGCTATCATGAGAGACATCAGGGCTGCATCTTTTGAGCCCAGTATTGAGCCTTAAAAGCGTTTCCAACCCCACTTACAGGTAAAACTTGCTAAAATGTGCCTGGCTGCTCTTCACTGAAAATCTCATTCTACGAACATTTTTAGTATACGTTTGCTCCTGCAGGGTCAGCCGAGCAGCGAATTTCTACTTAACCACCTGCTATCATGAGAGACATCAGGGCTGCATGTTTTGAGCCCAGTATTGAGTATGGAAAAGCGTTCCAACCCCCCTTACAAGTAAAACTTGCTAAAATGTGCCAGGCTGCTCTTCACTGAAAATCTCATTCTACGAACATTTTTAGCATACGTTTGTTCCTGCCGGGTCAGCCGAGCAGCGAATTTCTACTTAACCACCTGCTATCATGAGAGACATCAGGGCTGCATCTTTTGAGCCCAGTATTGAGCCTTAAAAGCGTTTCCAACCCCACTTACAGGTAAAACTTGCTAAAATGTGCCTGGCTGCTCTTCACTGAAAATCTCATTCTACGAACATTTTTAGTATACGTTTGCTCCTGCAGGGTCAGCCGAGCAGCGAATTTCTACTTAACCACCTGCTATCATGAGAGACATCAGGGCTGCATGTTTTGAGCCCAGTATTGAGCCTGAAAAGTGTTTCCAACCCCACTTACAAGTAAAACTTGCTAAAATGTGCCTGGCTGCTCTTCACTGAAAATCTCATTCTACGAACATTTTTAGCATACGTTTGTTCCTGCCGGGTCAGCCGAGCAGCGAATTTCTACTTAACCACCTGCTATCATGAGAGACATCAGGGCTGCATCTTTTGAGCCCAGTATTGAGCCTGAAAAGCGTTTCCAACCCCACTTACAGGTAAAACTTGCTAAAATGTGCCTGGCTGCTCTTCACTGAAAATCTCATTCTACGAACATTTTTAGCATACGTTTGATCCTGCAGGGTCAGCCGAGCAGCGAATTTCTACTTAACCACCTGCTATCATGAGAGATATCAGGGCTGCATCTTTTGAGCCCAGTACTGAGCCTAAAAAGCGTTTCCATCCCCACTTACAAGTAAAACTTGCTAAAATGTGGCTGGCTGCTCTTCACTGAAAAACTCATTCTACGAACATTTTTCGCATACGTTTGCTCCTGCTGGTTCAGCCGAGCAGCGAATTTCTACTTAACCACCTGCTATCATGAGAGACATCAGGGCTGCATCTTTTGAGCCCAGTATTGAGTATGGAAAAGCGTTTCCAACCCCCCTTACAAGTAAAACTTGCTAAAATGTGCCAGGCTGCTCTTCACTGAAAATCTCATTCTACGAACATTTTTAGCATACGTTTGCTCCTGCAGGGTCAGCCGAGCAGCGAATTTCTACTTAACCACCTGCTATCATGAGAGACATCAGGGCTGCATCTTTTGAGCCCAGTACTGAGCCTAAAAAGCGTTTCTATCCCCACTTACAAGTAAAACTTGCTAAAATGTGCCTGGCTACTATTCACTGAAAATCTCATTCTACGTACATTTTTGGCGTACGTTTGTTCCTGCCGGGTCAGCCGAGCAGCGAATTTCTACTTAACCACCTGCTATCATGAGAGACATCAGGGCTGCATCTTTTGAGCCCAGTATTGAGCCTGAAAAGCGTTTCCAACCCCACTTACAGGTAAAACTTGCTAAAATGTGCCTGGCTGCTCTTCACTGAAAATCTCATTCTACGAACATTTTTAGCATACGTTTGATCCTGCAGGGTCAGCCGAGCAGCGAATTTCTACTTAACCACCTGCTATCATGAGAGATATCAGGGCTGCATCTTTTGAGCCCAGTACTGAGCCTAAAAAGCGTTTCCATCCCCACTTACAAGTAAAACTTGCTAAAATGTGCCTGGCTGCTCTTCACTGAAAAACTCATTCTACGAACATTTTTCGCATACGTTTGCTCCTGCTGGTTCAGCCGAGCAGCGAATTTCTACTTAACCACCTGCTATCATGAGAGACATCAGGGCTGCATCTTTTGAGCCCAGTATTGAGCCTAAAAAGCGTTTCCATCCCCACTTACAAGTAAAACTTGCTAAAATGTGCCTGGCTGCTCTTCACTGAAAAACTCATTCTACGAACATTTTTCGCATACGTTTGCTCCTGCTGGTTCAGCCGAGCAGCGAATTTCTACTTAACCACCTGCTATCATGAGAGACATCAGGGCTGCATCTTTTTTGCCCAGTATTGAGTATGGAAAAGCGTTTCTAACCCCCCTTACAAGTAAAACTTGCTAAAATGTGCCAGGCTGCTCTTCACTGAAAATCTCATTCTACGAACATTTTTAGCATACGTTTGCTCCTGCAGGGTCAGCCGAGCAGCGAATTTCTACTTAACCACCTGCTATCATGAGAGACATCAGGGCTGCATCTTTTGAGCCCAGTACTGAGCCTAAAAAGCGTTTCCATCCCCACTTACAAGTTAAAATGTGCCTGGCTGCTATTCACTGAAAAGCTCATTCTACGTACATTTTTGGCATACGTTTGCTCCTGCAGGGTCAGCCGAGCAGCGAATTTCTACTTAACCACCTGCTATCATGAGAGACATCAGGGCTGCATGTTTTGAGCCCAGTATTGAGCCTGAAAAGTGTTTCCAACCCCACTTACAAGTAAAACTTGCTAAAATGTGCCTGGCTGCTCTTCACTGAAAATCTCATTCTACGAACATTTTTAGCATACGTTTGTTCCTGCCGGGTCAGCCGAGCAGCGAATTTCTACTTAACCACCTGCTATCATGAGAGACATCAGGGCTGCATCTTTTGAGCCCAGTATTGAGCCTTAAAAGCGTTTCCAACCCCACTTACAGGTAAAACTTGCTAAAATGTGCCTGGCTGCTCTTCACTGAAAATCTCATTCTACGAACATTTTTAGTATACGTTTGCTCCTGCAGGGTCAGCCGAGCAGCGAATTTCTACTTAACCACCTGCTATCATGAGAGACATCAGGGCTGCATGTTTTGAGCCCAGTATTGAGTATGGAAAAGCGTTCCAACCCCCCTTACAAGTAAAACTTGCTAAAATGTGCCAGGCTGCTCTTCACTGAAAATCTCATTCTACGAACATTTTTAGCATACGTTTGCTCCTGCAGGGTCAGCCGAGCAGCGAATTTCTACTTAACCACCTGCTATCATGAGAGACATTAGGGCTGCATCTTTTGAGCCCAGTATTGAGCCTGAAAAGCGTTTCCAACCCCACTTACAAGTAAAACTTGCTAAAATGTGCCTGGCTGCTCTTCACTGAAAATCTCATTCTACGAACATTTTTAGCATACGTTTGCTCCTGCAGGGTCAGCCGAGCAGCGAATTTCTACTTAACCACCTCCTATCATGAGAGACATCACTGCATCTTTTGAGCCCAGTATTGAGCCTAAAAAGAGTTTCCATCCCCACTTACAAGTAAAACTTGCTAAAATGTGCCTGGCTGCTCTTCACTGAAAAACTCATTCTACGAACATTTTTCGCATACGTTTGCTCCTGCTGGTTCAGCCGAGCAGCGAATTTCTACTTAACCACCTGCTATCATGAGAGACATCAGGGCTGCATCTTTTGAGCCCAGTATTGAGTATGGAAAAGCGTTTCCAACCCCCCTTACAAGTAAAACTTTCTAAAATGTGCCAGGCTGCTCTTCACTGAAAAACTCATTCTACGAACATTTTTAGCATACGTTTGCTCCTGCAGGGTCAGCCGAGCAGCGAATTTCTACTTAACCACCTGCTATCATGAGAGACATCAGGGCTGCATCTTTTGAGCCCAGTATTGAGCCTGAAAAGCGTTTCCAACCCCACTTACAGGTAAAACTTGCTAAAATGTGCCTGGCTGCTCTTCACTGAAAATCTCATTCTACGAACATTTTTAGTATACGTTTGCTCCTGCAGGGTCAGCCGAGCAGCGAATTTCTACTTAACCACCTGCTATCATGAGAGACATCAGGGCTGCATCTTTTGAGCCCAGTACTGAGCCTAAAAAGCGTTTCCATCCCCACTTACAAGTTAAAATGTGCCTGGCTGCTATTCACTGAAAAGCTCATTCTACGTACATTTTTGGCATACGTTTGCTCCTGCAGGGTCAGCCGAGCAGCGAATTTCTACTTAACCACCTGCTATCATGAGAGACATCAGGGCTGCATGTTTTGAGCCCAGTATTGAGCCTGAAAAGTGTTTCCAACCCCACTTACAAGTAAAACTTGCTAAAATGTGCCTGGCTGCTCTTCACTGAAAATCTCATTCTACGAACATTTTTAGCATACGTTTGTTCCTGCCGGGTCAGCCGAGCAGCGAATTTCTACTTAACCACCTGCTATCATGAGAGATATCAGGGCTGCATCTTTTGAGCCCAGTACTGAGCCTAAAAAGCGTTTCCATCCCCACTTACAAGTAAAACTTGCTAAAATGTGGCTGGCTGCTCTTCACTGAAAAACTCATTCTACGAACATTTTTCGCATACGTTTGCTCCTGCTGGTTCAGCCGAGCAGCGAATTTCTACTTAACCACCTGCTATCATGAGAGACATCAGGGCTGCATCTTTTGAGCCCAGTATTGAGTATGGAAAAGCGTTTCCAACCCCCCTTACAAGTAAAACTTGCTAAAATGTGCCAGGCTGCTCTTCACTGAAAATCTCATTCTACGAACATTTTTAGCATACGTTTGCTCCTGCAGGGTCAGCCGAGCAGCGAATTTCTACTTAACCACCTGCTATCATGAGAGACATCAGGGCTGCATCTTTTGAGCCCAGTACTGAGCCTAAAAAGCGTTTCTATCCCCACTTACAAGTAAAACTTGCTAAAATGTGCCTGGCTACTATTCACTGAAAATCTCATTCTACGTACATTTTTGGCGTACGTTTGTTCCTGCCGGGTCAGCCGAGCAGCGAATTTCTACTTAACCACCTGCTATCATGAGAGACATCAGGGCTGCATCTTTTGAGCCCAGTATTGAGCCTGAAAAGCGTTTCCAACCCCACTTACAGGTAAAACTTGCTAAAATGTGCCTGGCTGCTCTTCACTGAAAATCTCATTCTACGAACATTTTTAGCATACGTTTGATCCTGCAGGGTCAGCCGAGCAGCGAATTTCTACTTAACCACCTGCTATCATGAGAGATATCAGGGCTGCATCTTTTGAGCCCAGTACTGAGCCTAAAAAGCGTTTCCATCCCCACTTACAAGTAAAACTTGCTAAAATGTGCCTGGCTGCTCTTCACTGAAAAACTCATTCTACGAACATTTTTCGCATACGTTTGCTCCTGCTGGTTCAGCCGAGCAGCGAATTTCTACTTAACCACCTGCTATCATGAGAGACATCAGGGCTGCATCTTTTGAGCCCAGTATTGAGCCTAAAAAGCGTTTCCATCCCCACTTACAAGTAAAACTTGCTAAAATGTGCCTGGCTGCTCTTCACTGAAAAACTCATTCTACGAACATTTTTCGCATACGTTTGCTCCTGCTGGTTCAGCCGAGCAGCGAATTTCTACTTAACCACCTGCTATCATGAGAGACATCAGGGCTGCATCTTTTTTGCCCAGTATTGAGTATGGAAAAGCGTTTCTAACCCCCCTTACAAGTAAAACTTGCTAAAATGTGCCAGGCTGCTCTTCACTGAAAATCTCATTCTACGAACATTTTTAGCATACGTTTGCTCCTGCAGGGTCAGCCGAGCAGCGAATTTCTACTTAACCACCTGCTATCATGAGAGACATCAGGGCTGCATCTTTTGAGCCCAGTACTGAGCCTAAAAAGCGTTTCCATCCCCACTTACAAGTTAAAATGTGCCTGGCTGCTATTCACTGAAAAGCTCATTCTACGTACATTTTTGGCATACGTTTGCTCCTGCAGGGTCAGCCGAGCAGCGAATTTCTACTTAACCACCTGCTATCATGAGAGACATCAGGGCTGCATGTTTTGAGCCCAGTATTGAGCCTGAAAAGTGTTTCCAACCCCACTTACAAGTAAAACTTGCTAAAATGTGCCTGGCTGCTCTTCACTGAAAATCTCATTCTACGAACATTTTTAGCATACGTTTGTTCCTGCCAGGTCAGCCGAGCAGCGAATTTCTACTTAACCACCTGCTATCATGAGAGACATCAGGGCTGCATCTTTTGAGCCCAGTATTGAGCCTTAAAAGCGTTTCCAACCCCACTTACAGGTAAAACTTGCTAAAATGTGCCTGGCTGCTCTTCACTGAAAATCTCATTCTACGAACATTTTTAGTATACGTTTGCTCCTGCAGGGTCAGCCGAGCAGCGAATTTCTACTTAACCACCTGCTATCATGAGAGACATCAGGGCTGCATGTTTTGAGCCCAGTATTGAGTATGGAAAAGCGTTCCAACCCCCCTTACAAGTAAAACTTGCTAAAATGTGCCAGGCTGCTCTTCACTGAAAATCTCATTCTACGAACATTTTTAGCATACGTTTGCTCCTGCAGGGTCAGCCGAGCAGCGAATTTCTACTTAACCACCTGCTATCATGAGAGACATTAGGGCTGCATCTTTTGAGCCCAGTATTGAGCCTGAAAAGCGTTTCCAACCCCACTTACAAGTAAAACTTGCTAAAATGTGCCTGGCTGCTCTTCACTGAAAATCTCATTCTACGAACATTTTTAGCATACGTTTGCTCCTGCAGGGTCAGCCGAGCAGCGAATTTCTACTTAACCACCTCCTATCATGAGAGACATCACTGCATCTTTTGAGCCCAGTATTGAGCCTAAAAAGAGTTTCCATCCCCACTTACAAGTAAAACTTGCTAAAATGTGCCTGGCTGCTCTTCACTGAAAAACTCATTCTACGAACATTTTTCGCATACGTTTGCTCCTGCTGGTTCAGCCGAGCAGCGAATTTCTACTTAACCACCTGCTATCATGAGAGACATCAGGGCTGCATCTTTTGAGCCCAGTATTGAGTATGGAAAAGCGTTTCCAACCCCCCTTACAAGTAAAACTTTCTAAAATGTGCCAGGCTGCTCTTCACTGAAAAACTCATTCTACGAACATTTTTAGCATACGTTTGCTCCTGCAGGGTCAGCCGAGCAGCGAATTTCTACTTAACCACCTGCTATCATGAGAGACATCAGGGCTGCATCTTTTGAGCCCAGTATTGAGCCTGAAAAGCGTTTCCAACCCCACTTACAGGTAAAACTTGCTAAAATGTGCCTGGCTGCTCTTCACTGAAAATCTCATTCTACGAACATTTTTAGTATACGTTTGCTCCTGCAGGGTCAGCCGAGCAGCGAATTTCTACTTAACCACCTGCTATCATGAGAGACATCAGGGCTGCATCTTTTGAGCCCAGTACTGAGCCTAAAAAGCGTTTCCATCCCCACTTACAAGTTAAAATGTGCCTGGCTGCTATTCACTGAAAAGCTCATTCTACGTACATTTTTGGCATACGTTTGCTCCTGCAGGGTCAGCCGAGCAGCGAATTTCTACTTAACCACCTGCTATCATGAGAGACATCAGGGCTGCATGTTTTGAGCCCAGTATTGAGCCTGAAAAGTGTTTCCAACCCCACTTACAAGTAAAACTTGCTAAAATGTGCCTGGCTGCTCTTCACTGAAAATCTCATTCTACGAACATTTTTAGCATACGTTTGTTCCTGCCGGGTCAGCCGAGCAGCGAATTTCTACTTAACCACCTGCTATCATGAGAGACATCAGGGCTGCATCTTTTGAGCCCAGTATTGAGCCTTAAAAGCGTTTCCAACCCCACTTACAGGTAAAACTTGCTAAAATGTGCCTGGCTGCTCTTCACTGAAAATCTCATTCTACGAACATTTTTAGTATACGTTTGCTCCTGCAGGGTCAGCCGAGCAGCGAATTTGTACTTAACCACCTGCTATCATGAGAGACATCAGGGCTGCATGTTTTGAGCCCAGTATTGAGTATGGAAAAGCGTTCCAACCCCCCTTACAAGTAAAACTTGCTAAAATGTGCCAGGCTGCTCTTCACTGAAAATCTCATTCTACGAACATTTTTAGCATACGTTTGCTCCTGCAGGGTCAGCCGAGCAGCGAATTTCTACTTAACCACCTGCTATCATGAGAGACATTAGGGCTGCATCTTTTGAGCCCAGTATTGAGCCTGAAAAGCGTTTCCAACCCCACTTACAAGTAAAACTTGCTAAAATGTGCCTGGCTGCTCTTCACTGAAAATCTCATTCTACGAACATTTTTAGCATACGTTTGCTCCTGCAGGGTCAGCCGAGCAGCGAATTTCTACTTAACCACCTCCTATCATGAGAGACATCACTGCATCTTTTGAGCCCAGTATTGAGCCTAAAAAGCGTTTCCATCCCCACTTACAAGTAAAACTTGCTAAAATGTGCCTGGCTGCTCTTCACTGAAAAACTCATTCTACGAACATTTTTCGCATACGTTTGCTCCTGCTGGTTCAGCCGAGCAGCGAATTTCTACTTAACCACCTGCTATCATGAGAGACATCAGGGCTGCATCTTTTGAGCCCAGTATTGAGTATGGAAAAGCGTTTCCAACCCCCCTTACAAGTAAAACTTGCTAAAATGTGCCAGGCTGCTCTTCACTGAAAATCTCATTCTACGAACATTTTTAGCATACGTTTGCTCCTGCAGGGTCAGCCGAGCAGCGAATTTCTACTTAACCACCTGCTATCATGAGAGACATCAGGGCTGCATCTTTTGAGCCCAGTACTGAACCTAAAAAGCGTTTCTATCCCCACTTACAAGTAAAACTTGCTAAAATGTGCCTGGCTACTATTCACTGAAAATCTCATTCTACGTACATTTTTGGCATACGTTTGTTCCTGCCGGGTCAGCCGAGCAGCGAATTTCTACTTAACCACCTGCTATCATGAGAGACATCAGGGCTGCATCTTTTGAGCCCAGTATTGAGCCTGAAAAGCGTTTCCAACCCCACTTACAGGTAAAACTTGCTCAAATGTGCCTGGCTGCTCTTCACTGAAAATCTCATTCTACGAACATTTTTAGTATACGTTTGCTCCTGCAGGGTCAGCCGAGCAGCGAATTTCTACTTAACCACCTGCTATCATGAGAGACATCAGGGCTGCATGTTTTGAGCCCAGTATTGAGTATGGAAAAGCATTCCAACCCCCCTTACAAGTAAAACTTGCTAAAATGTGCCAGGCTGCTCTTCACTGAAAATCTCATTCTACGAAAATTTTTAGCATACGTTTGCTCCTGCAGGGTCAGCCGAGCAGCGAATTTCTACTTAACCACCTGCTATCATGAGAGACATTAGGGCTGCATCTTTTGAGCCCAGTATTGAGCCTGAACGTTTCCAACCCCACTTACAAGTAAAACTTGCTAAAATGTGCCTGGCTGCTCTTCACTGAAAATCTTATTCTACGAACATTTTTAGCATACGTTTGCTCCTGCAGGGTCAGCCGAGCAGCGAATTTCTACTTAATCACCTGCTATCATGAGAGACATCAGGGCTGCATCTTTTGAGCCCAGTACTGAGCCTAAAAAGCGTTTCCATCCCCACTTACAAGTTAAAATGTGCCTGGCTGCTATTCACTGAAAAGCTCATTCTACGTACATTTTTGGCATACGTTTGCTCCTGCAGGGTCAGCCGAGCAGCGAATTTCTACTTAACCACCTGCTATCATGAGAGACATCAGGGCTGCATCTTTTGAGCCCAGTACTGAGCCTAAAAAGCGTTTCCATCCCCACTTACAAGTAAAACTTGCTAAAATGTGCCTGGCTGCTCTTCACTGAAAAACTCATTCTACGAACATTTTTCGCATACGTTTGCTCCTGCTGGTTCAGCCGAGCAGCGAATTTCTACTTAACCACCTGCTATCATGAGAGACATCAGGGCTGCATCTTTTGAGCCCAGTATTGAGCCTAAAAAGCGTTTCCATCCCCACTTACAAGTAAAACTTGCTAAAATGTGCCTGGCTGCTCTTCACTGAAAAACTCATTCTACGAACATTTTTCGCATACGTTTGCTCCTGCTGGTTCAGCCGAGCAGCGAATTTCTACTTAACCACCTGCTATCATGAGAGACATCAGGGCTGCATCTTTTTTGCCCAGTATTGAGTATGGAAAAGCGTTTCTAACCCCCCTTACAAGTAAAACTTGCTAAAATGTGCCAGGCTGCTCTTCACTGAAAATCTCATTCTACGAACATTTTTAGCATACGTTTGCTCCTGCAGGGTCAGCCGAGCAGCGAATTTCTACTTAACCACCTGCTATCATGAGAGACATCAGGGCTGCATCTTTTGAGCCCAGTACTGAGCCTAAAAAGCGTTTCCATCCCCACTTACAAGTTAAAATGTGCCTGGCTGCTATTCACTGAAAAGCTCATTCTACGTACATTTTTGGCATACGTTTGCTCCTGCAGGGTCAGCCGAGCAGCGAATTTCTACTTAACCACCTGCTATCATGAGAGACATCAGGGCTGCATGTTTTGAGCCCAGTATTGAGCCTGAAAAGTGTTTCCAACCCCACTTACAAGTAAAACTTGCTAAAATGTGCCTGGCTGCTCTTCACTGAAAATCTCATTCTACGAACATTTTTAGCATACGTTTGTTCCTGCCGGGTCAGCCGAGCAGCGAATTTCTACTTAACCACCTGCTATCATGAGAGACATCAGGGCTGCATCTTTTGAGCCCAGTATTGAGCCTTAAAAGCGTTTCCAACCCCACTTACAGGTAAAACTTGCTAAAATGTGCCTGGCTGCTCTTCACTGAAAATCTCATTCTACGAACATTTTTAGTATACGTTTGCTCCTGCAGGGTCAGCCGAGCAGCGAATTTCTACTTAACCACCTGCTATCATGAGAGACATCAGGGCTGCATGTTTTGAGCCCAGTATTGAGTATGGAAAAGCGTTCCAACCCCCCTTACAAGTAAAACTTGCTAAAATGTGCCAGGCTGCTCTTCACTGAAAATCTCATTCTACGAACATTTTTAGCATACGTTTGTTCCTGCCGGGTCAGCCGAGCAGCGAATTTCTACTTAACCACCTGCTATCATGAGAGACATCAGGGCTGCATCTTTTGAGCCCAGTATTGAGCCTTAAAAGCGTTTCCAACCCCACTTACAGGTAAAACTTGCTAAAATGTGCCTGGCTGCTCTTCACTGAAAATCTCATTCTACGAACATTTTTAGTATACGTTTGCTCCTGCAGGGTCAGCCGAGCAGCGAATTTCTACTTAACCACCTGCTATCATGAGAGACATCAGGGCTGCATGTTTTGAGCCCAGTATTGAGCCTGAAAAGTGTTTCCAACCCCACTTACAAGTAAAACTTGCTAAAATGTGCCTGGCTGCTCTTCACTGAAAATCTCATTCTACGAACATTTTTAGCATACGTTTGTTCCTGCCGGGTCAGCCGAGCAGCGAATTTCTACTTAACCACCTGCTATCATGAGAGACATCAGGGCTGCATCTTTTGAGCCCAGTATTGAGCCTGAAAAGCGTTTCCAACCCCACTTACAGGTAAAACTTGCTAAAATGTGCCTGGCTGCTCTTCACTGAAAATCTCATTCTACGAACATTTTTAGCATACGTTTGATCCTGCAGGGTCAGCCGAGCAGCGAATTTCTACTTAACCACCTGCTATCATGAGAGATATCAGGGCTGCATCTTTTGAGCCCAGTACTGAGCCTAAAAAGCGTTTCCATCCCCACTTACAAGTAAAACTTGCTAAAATGTGGCTGGCTGCTCTTCACTGAAAAACTCATTCTACGAACATTTTTCGCATACGTTTGCTCCTGCTGGTTCAGCCGAGCAGCGAATTTCTACTTAACCACCTGCTATCATGAGAGACATCAGGGCTGCATCTTTTGAGCCCAGTATTGAGTATGGAAAAGCGTTTCCAACCCCCCTTACAAGTAAAACTTGCTAAAATGTGCCAGGCTGCTCTTCACTGAAAATCTCATTCTACGAACATTTTTAGCATACGTTTGCTCCTGCAGGGTCAGCCGAGCAGCGAATTTCTACTTAACCACCTGCTATCATGAGAGACATCAGGGCTGCATCTTTTGAGCCCAGTACTGAGCCTAAAAAGCGTTTCTATCCCCACTTACAAGTAAAACTTGCTAAAATGTGCCTGGCTACTATTCACTGAAAATCTCATTCTACGTACATTTTTGGCGTACGTTTGTTCCTGCCGGGTCAGCCGAGCAGCGAATTTCTACTTAACCACCTGCTATCATGAGAGACATCAGGGCTGCATCTTTTGAGCCCAGTATTGAGCCTGAAAAGCGTTTCCAACCCCACTTACAGGTAAAACTTGCTAAAATGTGCCTGGCTGCTCTTCACTGAAAATCTCATTCTACGAACATTTTTAGCATACGTTTGATCCTGCAGGGTCAGCCGAGCAGCGAATTTCTACTTAACCACCTGCTATCATGAGAGATATCAGGGCTGCATCTTTTGAGCCCAGTACTGAGCCTAAAAAGCGTTTCCATCCCCACTTACAAGTAAAACTTGCTAAAATGTGCCTGGCTGCTCTTCACTGAAAAACTCATTCTACGAACATTTTTCGCATACGTTTGCTCCTGCTGGTTCAGCCGAGCAGCGAATTTCTACTTAACCACCTGCTATCATGAGAGACATCAGGGCTGCATCTTTTGAGCCCAGTATTGAGCCTAAAAAGCGTTTCCATCCCCACTTACAAGTAAAACTTGCTAAAATGTGCCTGGCTGCTCTTCACTGAAAAACTCATTCTACGAACATTTTTCGCATACGTTTGCTCCTGCTGGTTCAGCCGAGCAGCGAATTTCTACTTAACCACCTGCTATCATGAGAGACATCAGGGCTGCATCTTTTTTGCCCAGTATTGAGTATGGAAAAGCGTTTCTAACCCCCCTTACAAGTAAAACTTGCTAAAATGTGCCAGGCTGCTCTTCACTGAAAATCTCATTCTACGAACATTTTTAGCATACGTTTGCTCCTGCAGGGTCAGCCGAGCAGCGAATTTCTACTTAACCACCTGCTATCATGAGAGACATCAGGGCTGCATCTTTTGAGCCCAGTACTGAGCCTAAAAAGCGTTTCCATCCCCACTTACAAGTTAAAATGTGCCTGGCTGCTATTCACTGAAAAGCTCATTCTACGTACATTTTTGGCATACGTTTGCTCCTGCAGGGTCAGCCGAGCAGCGAATTTCTACTTAACCACCTGCTATCATGAGAGACATCAGGGCTGCATGTTTTGAGCCCAGTATTGAGCCTGAAAAGTGTTTCCAACCCCACTTACAAGTAAAACTTGCTAAAATGTGCCTGGCTGCTCTTCACTGAAAATCTCATTCTACGAACATTTTTAGCATACGTTTGTTCCTGCCGGGTCAGCCGAGCAGCGAATTTCTACTTAACCACCTGCTATCATGAGAGACATCAGGGCTGCATCTTTTGAGCCCAGTATTGAGCCTTAAAAGCGTTTCCAACCCCACTTACAGGTAAAACTTGCTAAAATGTGCCTGGCTGCTCTTCACTGAAAATCTCATTCTACGAACATTTTTAGTATACGTTTGCTCCTGCAGGGTCAGCCGAGCAGCGAATTTCTACTTAACCACCTGCTATCATGAGAGACATCAGGGCTGCATGTTTTGAGCCCAGTATTGAGTATGGAAAAGCGTTCCAACCCCCCTTACAAGTAAAACTTGCTAAAATGTGCCAGGCTGCTCTTCACTGAAAATCTCATTCTACGAACATTTTTAGCATACGTTTGCTCCTGCAGGGTCAGCCGAGCAGCGAATTTCTACTTAACCACCTGCTATCATGAGAGACATTAGGGCTGCATCTTTTGAGCCCAGTATTGAGCCTGAAAAGCGTTTCCAACCCCACTTACAAGTAAAACTTGCTAAAATGTGCCTGGCTGCTCTTCACTGAAAATCTCATTCTACGAACATTTTTAGCATACGTTTGCTCCTGCAGGGTCAGCCGAGCAGCGAATTTCTACTTAACCACCTCCTATCATGAGAGACATCACTGCATCTTTTGAGCCCAGTATTGAGCCTAAAAAGCGTTTCCATCCCCACTTACAAGTAAAACTTGCTAAAATGTGCCTGGCTGCTCTTCACTGAAAAACTCATTCTACGAACATTTTTCGCATACGTTTGCTCCTGCTGGTTCAGCCGAGCAGCGAATTTCTACTTAACCACCTGCTATCATGAGAGACATCAGGGCTGCATCTTTTGAGCCCAGTATTGAGTATGGAAAAGCGTTTCCAACCCCCCTTACAAGTAAAACTTTCTAAAATGTGCCAGGCTGCTCTTCACTGAAAAACTCATTCTACGAACATTTTTAGCATACGTTTGCTCCTGCAGGGTCAGCCGAGCAGCGAATTTCTACTTAACCACCTGCTATCATGAGAGACATCAGGGCTGCATCTTTTGAGCCCAGTATTGAGCCTGAAAAGCGTTTCCAACCCCACTTACAGGTAAAACTTGCTAAAATGTGCCTGGCTGCTCTTCACTGAAAATCTCATTCTACGAACATTTTTAGTATACGTTTGCTCCTGCAGGGTCAGCCGAGCAGCGAATTTCTACTTAACCACCTGCTATCATGAGAGACATCAGGGCTGCATCTTTTGAGCCCAGTACTGAGCCTAAAAAGCGTTTCCATCCCCACTTACAAGTTAAAATGTGCCTGGCTGCTATTCACTGAAAAGCTCATTCTACGTACATTTTTGGCATACGTTTGCTCCTGCAGGGTCAGCCGAGCAGCGAATTTCTACTTAACCACCTGCTATCATGAGAGACATCAGGGCTGCATGTTTTGAGCCCAGTATTGAGCCTGAAAAGTGTTTCCAACCCCACTTACAAGTAAAACTTGCTAAAATGTGCCTGGCTGCTCTTCACTGAAAATCTCATTCTACGAACATTTTTAGCATACGTTTGTTCCTGCCGGGTCAGCCGAGCAGCGAATTTCTACTTAACCACCTGCTATCATGAGAGACATCAGGGCTGCATCTTTTGAGCCCAGTATTGAGCCTTAAAAGCGTTTCCAACCCCACTTACAGGTAAAACTTGCTAAAATGTGCCTGGCTGCTCTTCACTGAAAATCTCATTCTACGAACATTTTTAGTATACGTTTGCTCCTGCAGGGTCAGCCGAGCAGCGAATTTGTACTTAACCACCTGCTATCATGAGAGACATCAGGGCTGCATGTTTTGAGCCCAGTATTGAGTATGGAAAAGCGTTCCAACCCCCCTTACAAGTAAAACTTGCTAAAATGTGCCAGGCTGCTCTTCACTGAAAATCTCATTCTACGAACATTTTTAGCATACGTTTGCTCCTGCAGGGTCAGCCGAGCAGCGAATTTCTACTTAACCACCTGCTATCATGAGAGACATTAGGGCTGCATCTTTTGAGCCCAGTATTGAGCCTGAAAAGCGTTTCCAACCCCACTTACAAGTAAAACTTGCTAAAATGTGCCTGGCTGCTCTTCACTGAAAATCTCATTCTACGAACATTTTTAGCATACGTTTGCTCCTGCAGGGTCAGCCGAGCAGCGAATTTCTACTTAACCACCTCCTATCATGAGAGACATCACTGCATCTTTTGAGCCCAGTATTGAGCCTAAAAAGCGTTTCCATCCCCACTTACAAGTAAAACTTGCTAAAATGTGCCTGGCTGCTCTTCACTGAAAAACTCATTCTACGAACATTTTTCGCATACGTTTGCTCCTGCTGGTTCAGCCGAGCAGCGAATTTCTACTTAACCACCTGCTATCATGAGAGACATCAGGGCTGCATCTTTTGAGCCCAGTATTGAGTATGGAAAAGCGTTTCCAACCCCCCTTACAAGTAAAACTTGCTAAAATGTGCCAGGCTGCTCTTCACTGAAAATCTCATTCTACGAACATTTTTAGCATACGTTTGCTCCTGCAGGGTCAGCCGAGCAGCGAATTTCTACTTAACCACCTGCTATCATGAGAGACATCAGGGCTGCATCTTTTGAGCCCAGTACTGAACCTAAAAAGCGTTTCTATCCCCACTTACAAGTAAAACTTGCTAAAATGTGCCTGGCTACTATTCACTGAAAATCTCATTCTACGTACATTTTTGGCATACGTTTGTTCCTGCCGGGTCAGCCGAGCAGCGAATTTCTACTTAACCACCTGCTATCATGAGAGACATCAGGGCTGCATCTTTTGAGCCCAGTATTGAGCCTGAAAAGCGTTTCCAACCCCACTTACAGGTAAAACTTGCTCAAATGTGCCTGGCTGCTCTTCACTGAAAATCTCATTCTACGAACATTTTTAGTATACGTTTGCTCCTGCAGGGTCAGCCGAGCAGCGAATTTCTACTTAACCACCTGCTATCATGAGAGACATCAGGGCTGCATGTTTTGAGCCCAGTATTGAGTATGGAAAAGCATTCCAACCCCCCTTACAAGTAAAACTTGCTAAAATGTGCCAGGCTGCTCTTCACTGAAAATCTCATTCTACGAAAATTTTTAGCATACGTTTGCTCCTGCAGGGTCAGCCGAGCAGCGAATTTCTACTTAACCACCTGCTATCATGAGAGACATTAGGGCTGCATCTTTTGAGCCCAGTATTGAGCCTGAACGTTTCCAACCCCACTTACAAGTAAAACTTGCTAAAATGTGCCTGGCTGCTCTTCACTGAAAATCTTATTCTACGAACATTTTTAGCATACGTTTGCTCCTGCAGGGTCAGCCGAGCAGCGAATTTCTACTTAATCACCTGCTATCATGAGAGACATCAGGGCTGCATCTTTTGAGCCCAGTACTGAGCCTAAAAAGCGTTTCCATCCCCACTTACAAGTTAAAATGTGCCTGGCTGCTATTCACTGAAAAGCTCATTCTACGTACATTTTTGGCATACGTTTGCTCCTGCAGGGTCAGCCGAGCAGCGAATTTCTACTTAACCACCTGCTATCATGAGAGACATCAGGGCTGCATGTTTTGAGCCCAGTATTGAGCCTGAAAAGTGTTTCCAACCCCACTTACAAGTAAAACTTGCTAAAATGTGCCTGGCTGCTCTTCACTGAAAATCTCATTCTACGAACATTTTTAGCATACGTTTGCTCCTGCAGGGTCAGCCGAGCAGCGAATTTCTACTTAACCACCTGCTATCATGAGAGACATCAGGGCTGCATGTTTTGAGCCCAGTATTGAGCCTGAAAAGTGTTTCCAACCCCACTTACAAGTAAAACTTGCTAAAATGTGCCTGGCTGCTCTTCACTGAAAATCTCATTCTACGAACATTTTTAGCATACGTTTGCTCCTGCAGGGTCAGCCGAGCAGCGAATTTCTACTTAACCACCTGCTATCATGAGAGATATCAGGGCTGCATCTTTTGAGCCCAGTACTGAGCCTAAAAAGCGTTTCCATCCCCACTTACAAGTAAAACTTGCTAAAATGTGCCTGGCTGCTCTTCACTTAAAAACTCATTCTACGAACATTTTTCGCATACGTTTGCTCCTGCTGGTTCAGCCGAGCAGCGAATTTCTACTTAACCACCTGCTATCATGAGAGACATCAGGGCTGCATCTTTTGAGCCCAGTATTGAGTATGGAAAAGCGTTTCCAACCCCCCTTACAAGTAAAACTTGCTAAAATGTGCCAGGCTGCTCTTCACTGAAAATCTCATTCTACGAACATTTTTAGCATACGTTTGCTCCTGCAGGGTCAGCCGAGCAGCGAATTTCTACTTAACCACCTGCTATCATGAGAGACATCAGGGCTGCATCTTTTGAGCCCAGTATTGAGCCTGAAAAGCGTTTCCAACCCCACTTACAAGTAAAACTTGCTAAAATGTGCCTGGCTGCTCTTCACTGAAAATCTCATTCTACGTACATTTTTGGCATACGTTTGTTCCTGCTGGGTCAGCCGAGCAGCGAATTTCTACTTAACCACCTGCTATCATGAGAGACATCAGGGCTGCATCTTTTGAGCCCAGTATTGAGCCTGAAAAGCGTTTCCAACCCCACTTACAAGTAAAACTTGCTAAAATGTGCCTGGCTGCTATTCACTGAAAATCTCATTCTATGAACATTTTTGGCATACGTTTGTTCCTGCTGGGTCAGCCGAGCAGCGTATTTCTACTTAAACACCTTCTATCATGAGAGACATCAGGGCTGCATCTTTTGAGCCCAGTACTGAGCATAAAAAGTGTTTCCATCCCCACTTACAAGTAAAACTTGCTAAAATGTGCCTGGCTGCTCTTCACTGAAAAGCTCATTCTACGTACATTTTTCGCATATGTTTGCTCCTGCTGGATCAGCCGAGCAGCGAATTTCTACTTAACCACCTGCTATCATGAGAGACATCAGGGCTGCATCTTTTGAGCCCAGTATTGAGTATGGAAAAGCGTTTCCAACCCCCCTTACAAGTAAAACTTGCTAAAATGTGCCAGGCTGCTCTTCACTGAAAATCTCATTCTACGAACATTTTTAGCATACGTTTGCTCCTGCAGGGTCAGCCGAGCAGCGAATTTCTACTTAACCACCTGCTATCATGAGAGACATCAGGGCTGCATCTTTTGAGCCCAGTATTGAGCCTGAAAAGCGTTTCCAACCCCACTTACAGGTAAAACTTGCTAAAATGTGCCTGGCTGCTCTTCACTGAAAATCTCATTCTACGAACATTTTTAGTATACGTTTGCTCCTGCAGGGTCAGCCGAGCAGCGAATTTCTACTTAACCACCTGCTATCATGAGAGACATCAGGGCTGCATCTTTTGAGCCCAGTACTGAGCCTAAAAAGCGTTTCCATCCCCACTTACAAGTTAAAATGTGCCTGGCTGCTATTCACTGAAAAGCTCATTCTACGTACATTTTTGGCATACGTTTGCTCCTGCAGGGTCAGCCGAGCAGCGAATTTCTACTTAACCACCTGCTATCATGAGAGACATCAGGGCTGCATCTTTTTTGCCCAGTATTGAGTATGGAAAAGCGTTTCTAACCCCCCTTACAAGTAAAACTTGCTAAAATGTGCCAGGCTGCTCTTCACTGAAAATCTCATTCTACGAACATTTTTAGCATACGTTTGCTCCTGCAGGGTCAGCCGAGCAGCGAATTTCTACTTAACCACCTGCTATCATGAGAGACATCAGGGCTGCATCTTTTGAGCCCAGTACTGAGCCTAAAAAGCGTTTCCATCCCCACTTACAAGTTAAAATGTGCCTGGCTGCTATTCACTGAAAAGCTCATTCTACGTACATTTTTGGCATACGTTTGCTCCTGCAGGGTCAGCCGAGCAGCGAATTTCTACTTAACCACCTGCTATCATGAGAGACATCAGGGCTGCATGTTTTGAGCCCAGTATTGAGCCTGAAAAGTGTTTCCAACCCCACTTACAAGTAAAACTTGCTAAAATGTGCCTGGCTGCTCTTCACTGAAAATCTCATTCTACGAACATTTTTAGTATACGTTTGCTCCTGCAGGGTCAGCCGAGCAGCGAATTTCTACTTAACCACCTGCTATCATGAGAGACATCAGGGCTGCATGTTTTGAGCCCAGTATTGAGCCTGAAAAGTGTTTCCAACCCCACTTACAAGTAAAACTTGCTAAAATGTGCCTGGCTGCTCTTCACTGAAAATCTCATTCTACGAACATTTTTAGCATACGTTTGTTCCTGCCGGGTCAGCCGAGCAGCGAATTTCTACTTAACCACCTGCTATCATGAGAGACATCAGGGCTGCATCTTTTGAGCCCAGTATTGAGCCTGAAAAGCGTTTCCAACCCCACTTACAGGTAAAACTTGCTAAAATGTGCCTGGCTGCTCTTCACTGAAAATCTCATTCTACGAACATTTTTAGCATACGTTTGATCCTGCAGGGTCAGCCGAGCAGCGAATTTCTACTTAACCACCTGCTATCATGAGAGATATCAGGGCTGCATCTTTTGAGCCCAGTACTGAGCCTAAAAAGCGTTTCCATCCCCACTTACAAGTAAAACTTGCTAAAATGTGGCTGGCTGCTCTTCACTGAAAATCTCATTCTATGAACATTTTTAGCATACGTTTGCTCCTGCAGGGTCAGCCGAGCAGCGAATTTCTACTTAACCACCTGCTATCATGAGAGACATCAGGGCTGCATCTTTTGAGCCCAGTATTGAGTATGGAAAAGCGTTTCCAACCCCCCTTACAAGTAAAACTTGCTAAAATGTGCCAGGCTGCTCTTCACTGAAAATCTCATTCTACAAACATTTTTAGCATACGTTTGCTCCTGCAGGGTCAGCCGAGCAGCGAATTTCTACTTAACCACCTGCTATCATGAGAGACATCAGGGCTGCATCTTTTGAGCCCAGTACTGAGCCTAAAAAGCGTTTCTATCCCCACTTACAAGTAAAACTTCCTAAAATGTGCCTGGCTACTATTCACTGAAAATCTCATTCTACGTACATTTTTGGCGTACGTTTGTTCCTGCCGGGTCAGCCGAGCAGCGAATTTCTACTTAACCACCTGCTATCATGAGAGACATCAGGGCTGCATCTTTTGAGCCCAGTATTGAGCCTGAAAAGCGTTTCCAACCCCACTTACAGGTAAAACTTGCTAAAATGTGCCTGGCTGCTCTTCACTGAAAATCTCATTCTACGAACATTTTTAGCATACGTTTGATCCTGCAGGGTCAGCCGAGCAGCGAATTTCTACTTAACCACCTGCTATCATGAGAGATATCAGGGCTGCATCTTTTGAGCCCAGTACTGAGCCTAAAAAGCGTTTCCATCCCCACTTACAAGTAAAACTTGCTAAAATGTGCCTGGCTGCTCTTCACTGAAAAACTCATTCTACGAACATTTTTCGCATACGTTTGCTCCTGCTGGTTCAGCCGAGCAGCGAATTTCTACTTAACCACCTGCTATCATGAGAGACATCAGGGCTGCATCTTTTGAGCCCAGTATTGAGCCTAAAAAGCGTTTCCATCCCCACTTACAAGTAAAACTTGCTAAAATGTGCCTGGCTGCTCTTCACTGAAAAACTCATTCTACGAACATTTTTCGCATACGTTTGCTCCTGCTGGTTCAGCCGAGCAGCGAATTTCTACTTAACCACCTGCTATCATGAGAGACATCAGGGCTGCATCTTTTTTGCCCAGTATTGAGTATGGAAAAGCGTTTCTAACCCCCCTTACAAGTAAAACTTGCTAAAATGTGCCAGGCTGCTCTTCACTGAAAATCTCATTCTACGAACATTTTTAGCATACGTTTGCTCCTGCAGGGTCAGCCGAGCAGCGAATTTCTACTTAACCACCTGCTATCATGAGAGACATCAGGGCTGCATCTTTTGAGCCCAGTACTGAGCCTAAAAAGCGTTTCCATCCCCACTTACAAGTTAAAATGTGCCTGGCTGCTATTCACTGAAAAGCTCATTCTACGTACATTTTTGGCATACGTTTGCTCCTGCAGGGTCAGCCGAGCAGCGAATTTCTACTTAACCACCTGCTATCATGAGAGACATCAGGGCTGCATGTTTTGAGCCCAGTATTGAGCCTGAAAAGTGTTTCCAACCCCACTTACAAGTAAAACTTGCTAAAATGTGCCTGGCTGCTCTTCACTGAAAATCTCATTCTACGAACATTTTTAGCATACGTTTGTTCCTGCCGGGTCAGCCGAGCAGCGAATTTCTACTTAACCACCTGCTATCATGAGAGACATCAGGGCTGCATCTTTTGAGCCCAGTATTGAGCCTTAAAAGCGTTTCCAACCCCACTTACAGGTAAAACTTGCTAAAATGTGCCTGGCTGCTCTTCACTGAAAATCTCATTCTACGAACATTTTTAGTATACGTTTGCTCCTGCAGGGTCAGCCGAGCAGCGAATTTCTACTTAACCACCTGCTATCATGAGAGACATCAGGGCTGCATGTTTTGAGCCCAGTATTGAGTATGGAAAAGCGTTCCAACCCCCCTTACAAGTAAAACTTGCTAAAATGTGCCAGGCTGCTCTTCACTGAAAATCTCATTCTACGAACATTTTTAGCATACGTTTGCTCCTGCAGGGTCAGCCGAGCAGCGAATTTCTACTTAACCACCTGCTATCATGAGAGACATTAGGGCTGCATCTTTTGAGCCCAGTATTGAGCCTGAAAAGCGTTTCCAACCCCACTTACAAGTAAAACTTGCTAAAATGTGCCTGGCTGCTCTTCACTGAAAATCTCATTCTACGAACATTTTTAGCATACGTTTGCTCCTGCAGGGTCAGCCGAGCAGCGAATTTCTACTTAACCACCTCCTATCATGAGAGACATCACTGCATCTTTTGAGCCCAGTATTGAGCCTAAAAAGCGTTTCCATCCCCACTTACAAGTAAAACTTGCTAAAATGTGCCTGGCTGCTCTTCACTGAAAAACTCATTCTACGAACATTTTTCGCATACGTTTGCTCCTGCTGGTTCAGCCGAGCAGCGAATTTCTACTTAACCACCTGCTATCATGAGAGACATCAGGGCTGCATCTTTTGAGCCCAGTATTGAGTATGGAAAAGCGTTTCCAACCCCCCTTACAAGTAAAACTTGCTAAAATGTGCCAGGCTGCTCTTCACTGAAAAACTCATTCTACGAACATTTTTAGCATACGTTTGCTCCTGCAGGGTCAGCCGAGCAGCGAATTTCTACTTAACCACCTGCTATCATGAGAGACATCAGGGCTGCATCTTTTGAGCCCAGTATTGAGCCTGAAAAGCGTTTCCAACCCCACTTACAGGTAAAACTTGCTAAAATGTGCCTGGCTGCTCTTCACTGAAAATCTCATTCTACGAACATTTTTAGTATACGTTTGCTCCTGCAGGGTCAGCCGAGCAGCGAATTTCTACTTAACCACCTGCTATCATGAGAGACATCAGGGCTGCATCTTTTGAGCCCAGTACTGAGCCTAAAAAGCGTTTCCATCCCCACTTACAAGTTAAAATGTGCCTGGCTGCTATTCACTGAAAAGCTCATTCTACGTACATTTTTGGCATACGTTTGCTCCTGCAGGGTCAGCCGAGCAGCGAATTTCTACTTAACCACCTGCTATCATGAGAGACATCAGGGCTGCATGTTTTGAGCCCAGTATTGAGCCTGAAAAGTGTTTCCAACCCCACTTACAAGTAAAACTTGCTAAAATGTGCCTGGCTGCTCTTCACTGAAAATCTCATTCTACGAACATTTTTAGCATACGTTTGTTCCTGCCGGGTCAGCCGAGCAGCGAATTTCTACTTAACCACCTGCTATCATGAGAGACATCAGGGCTGCATCTTTTGAGCCCAGTATTGAGCCTTAAAAGCGTTTCCAACCCCACTTACAGGTAAAACTTGCTAAAATGTGCCTGGCTGCTCTTCACTGAAAATCTCATTCTACGAACATTTTTAGTATACGTTTGCTCCTGCAGGGTCAGCCGAGCAGCGAATTTCTACTTAACCACCTGCTATCATGAGAGACATCAGGGCTGCATGTTTTGAGCCCAGTATTGAGTATGGAAAAGCGTTCCAACCCCCCTTACAAGTAAAACTTGCTAAAATGTGCCAGGCTGCTCTTCACTGAAAATCTCATTCTACGAACATTTTTAGCATACGTTTGCTCCTGCAGGGTCAGCCGAGCAGCGAATTTCTACTTAACCACCTGCTATCATGAGAGACATTAGGGCTGCATCTTTTGAGCCCAGTATTGAGCCTGAAAAGCGTTTCCAACCCCACTTACAAGTAAAACTTGCTAAAATGTGCCTGGCTGCTCTTCACTGAAAATCTCATTCTACGAACATTTTTAGCATACGTTTGCTCCTGCAGGGTCAGCCGAGCAGCGAATTTCTACTTAACCACCTCCTATCATGAGAGACATCACTGCATCTTTTGAGCCCAGTATTGAGCCTAAAAAGCGTTTCCATCCCCACTTACAAGTAAAACTTGCTAAAATGTGCCTGGCTGCTCTTCACTGAAAAACTCATTCTACGAACATTTTTCGCATACGTTTGCTCCTGCTGGTTCAGCCGAGCAGCGAATTTCTACTTAACCACCTGCTATCATGAGAGACATCAGGGCTGCATCTTTTGAGCCCAGTATTGAGTATGGAAAAGCGTTTCCAACCCCCCTTACAAGTAAAACTTGCTAAAATGTGCCAGGCTGCTCTTCACTGAAAATCTCATTCTACGAACATTTTTAGCATACGTTTGCTCCTGCAGGGTCAGCCGAGCAGCGAATTTCTACTTAACCACCTGCTATCATGAGAGACATCAGGGCTGCATCTTTTGAGCCCAGTATTGAGCCTGAAAAGCGTTTCCAACCCCACTTACAGGTAAAACTTGCTAAAATGTGCCTGGCTGCTCTTCACTGAAAATCTCATTCTACGAACATTTTTAGTATACGTTTGCTCCTGCAGGGTCAGCCGAGCAGCGAATTTCTACTTAACCACCTGCTATCATGAGAGACATCAGGGCTGCATCTTTTGAGCCCAGTACTGAGCCTAAAAAGCGTTTCCATCCCCACTTACAAGTTAAAATGTGCCTGGCTGCTATTCACTGAAAAGCTCATTCTACGTACATTTTTGGCATACGTTTGCTCCTGCAGGGTCAGCCGAGCAGCGAATTTCTACTTAACCACCTGCTATCATGAGAGACATCAGGGCTGCATGTTTTGAGCCCAGTATTGAGCCTGAAAAGTGTTTCCAACCCCACTTACAAGTAAAACTTGCTAAAATGTGCCTGGCTGCTCTTCACTGAAAATCTCATTCTACGAACATTTTTAGCATACGTTTGCTCCTGCAGGGTCAGCCGAGCAGCGAATTTCTACTTAACCACCTGCTATCATGAGAGACATCAGGGCTGCATCTTTTGAGCCCAGTACTGAGCATAAAAAGCGTTTCCATCCCCACTTACAAGTAAAACTTGCTAAAATGTGCCTGGCTGCTCTTCACTGAAAAGCTCATTCTACGTACATTTTTCGCATATGTTTGCTCCTGCTGGATCAGCCGAGCAGCGAATTTCTACTTAACCACCTGCTATCATGAGAGACATCAGGGCTGCATCTTTTGAGCCCAGTATTGAGTATGGAAAAGCGTTTCCAACCCCCCTTACAATTAAAACTTGCTAAAATGTGCCAGGCTGCTCTTCACTGAAAATCTCATTCTATGAAAATTTTTAGCATACGTTAGCTCCTGCAGGGTCAGCCGAGTCAGGGCTGCATCTTTTGAGCCCAGTACTGAGCCTGAAAAGCGTTTCCAACCCCACTTACAAGTAAAACTTGTTAAAATGTGCCTGGCTGCTCTTCACTGAAAATCTCATTCTACGAACATTTTTAGCGTACGTTTGCTCCTGCAGGGTCAGCCGAGCAGCGAATTTCTACTTAACCACCTGCTATCATGAGAGACATCAGGGCTGCATCTTTTGAGCCCAGTATTGAGTATGGAAAAGCGTTTCCAACCCCCCTTACAAGTAAAACTTGCTAAAATGTGCCAGGCTGCTCTTCACTGAAAATCTCATTCTACGAACATTTTTAGCATACGTTTGCTCCTGCAGGGTCAGCCGAGCAGCGAATTTCTACTTAACCACCTGCTATCATGAGAGACATCAGGGCTGCATCTTTTGAGCCCAGTACTGAGCCTAAAAAGGGTTTCTATCCCCACTTACAAGTAAAACTTGCTAAAATGTGCCTGGCTACTATTCACTGAAAATCTCATTCTACGTACATTTTTGGCATACGTTTGTTCCTGCCGGGTCAGCCGAGCAGCGAATTTCTACTTAACCACCTGCTATCATGAGAGACATCAGGGCTGCATCTTTTGAGCCCAGTATTGAGCCTGAAAAGCGTTTCCAACCCCACTTACAGGTAAAACTTGCTCAAATGTGCCTGGCTGCTCTTCACTGAAAATCTCATTCTACGAACATTTTTAGTATACGTTTGCTCCTGCAGGGTCAGCCGAGCAGCGAATTTCTACTTAACCACCTGCTATCATGAGAGACATCAGGGCTGCATGTTTTGAGCCCAGTATTGAGTATGGAAAAGCATTCCAACCCCCCTTACAAGTAAAACTTGCTAAAATGTGCCAGGCTGCTCTTCACTGAAAATCTCATTCTCCGAAAATTTTTAGCATACGTTTGCTCCTGCAGGGTCAGCCGAGCAGCGAATTTCTACTTAACCACCTGCTATCATGAGAGACATTAGGGCTGCATCTTTTGAGCCCAGTATTGAGCCTGAACGTTTCCAACCCCACTTACAAGTAAAACTTGCTAAAATGTGCCTGGCTGCTCTTCACTGAAAATCTTATTCTACGAACATTTTTAGCATACGTTTGCTCCTGCAGGGTCAGCCGAGCAGCGAATTTCTACTTAATCACCTGCTATCATGAGAGACATCAGGGCTGCATCTTTTGAGCCCAGTACTGAGCCTAAAAAGCGTTTCCATCCCCACTTACAAGTTAAAATGTGCCTGGCTGCTATTCACTGAAAAGCTCATTCTACGTACATTTTTGGCATACGTTTGCTCCTGCAGGGTCAGCCGAGCAGCGAATTTCTACTTAACCACCTGCTATCATGAGAGACATCAGGGCTGCATGTTTTGAGCCCAGTATTGAGCCTGAAAAGTGTTTCCAACCCCACTTACAAGTAAAACTTGCTAAAATGTGCCTGGCTGCTCTTCACTGAAAATCTCATTCTACGAACATTTTTAGCATACGTTTGCTCCTGCAGGGTCAGCCGAGCAGCGAATTTCTACTTAACCACCTGCTATCATGAGAGACATCAGGGCTGCATCTTTTGAGCCTAGTACTGAGCATAAAAAGTGTTTCCATCCCCACTTACAAGTAAAACTTGCTAAAATGTGCCTGGCTGCTCTTCACTGAAAAGCTCATTCTACGTACATTTTTCGCATATGTTTGCTCCTGCTGGATCAGCCGAGCAGCGAATTTCTACTTAACCACCTGCTATCATGAGAGACATCAGGGCTGCATCTTTTGAGCCCAGTATTGAGTATGGAAAAGCGTTTCCAACCCCCCTTACAAGTAAAACTTGCTAAAATGTGCCAGGCTGCTCTTCACTGAAAATCTCATTCTATGAACATTTTTAGCATACGTTAGCTCCTGCAGGGTCAGCCGAGTCAGGGCTGCATCTTTTGAGCCCAGTACTGAGCCTGAAAAGCGTTTCCAACCCCACTTACAAGTAAAACTTGTTAAAATGTGCCTGGCTGCTCTTCACTGAAAATCTCATTCTACGAACATTTTTAGCATACGTTTGATCCTGCATGGTCAGCCGAGCAGCGAATTTCTACTTAACCACCTGCTATCATGAGAGATATCAGGGCTGCATCTTTTGAGCCCAGTACTGAGCCTAAAAAGCGTTTCCATCCCCACTTACAAGTAAAACTTGCTAAAATGTGCCTGGCTGCTCTTCACTTAAAAACTCATTCTACGAACATTTTTCGCATACGTTTGCTCCTGCTGGTTCAGCCGAGCAGCGAATTTCTACTTAACCACCTGCTATCATGAGAGACATCAGGGCTGCATCTTTTGAGCCCAGTATTGAGTATGGAAAAGCGTTTCCAACCCCCCTTACAAGTAAAACTTGCTAAAATGTGCCAGGCTGCTCTTCACTGAAAATCTCATTCTACGAACATTTTTAGCATACGTTTGCTCCTGCAGGGTCAGCCGAGCAGCGAATTTCTACTTAACCACCTGCTATCATGAGAGACATCAGGGCTGCATCTTTTGAGCCCAGTATTGAGCCTGAAAAGCGTTTCCAACCCCACTTACAAGTAAAACTTGCTAAAATGTGCCTGGCTGCTCTTCACTGAAAATCTCATTCTACGTACATTTTTGGCATACGTTTGTTCCTGCTGGGTCAGCCGAGCAGCGAATTTCTACTTAACCACCTGCTATCATGAGAGACATCAGGGCTGCATCTTTTGAGCCCAGTATTGAGCCTGAAAAGCGTTTCCAACCCCACTTACAAGTAAAACTTGCTAAAATGTGCCTGGCTGCTATTCACTGAAAATCTCATTCTACGAACATTTTTGGCATACGTTTGTTCCTGCTGGGTCAGCCGAGCAGCGTATTTCTACTTAAACACCTTCTATCATGAGAGACATCAGGGCTGCATCTTTTGAGCCCAGTACTGAGCATAAAAAGTGTTTCCATCCCCACTTACAAGTAAAACTTGCTAAAATGTGCCTGGCTGCTCTTCACTGAAAAGCTCATTCTACGTACATTTTTCGCATATGTTTGCTCCTGCTGGATCAGCCGAGCAGCGAATTTCTACTTAACCACCTGCTATCATGAGAGACATCAGGGCTGCATCTTTTGAGCCCAGTATTGAGTATGGAAAAGCGTTTCCAACCCCCCTTACAAGTAAAACTTGCTAAAATGTGCCAGGCTGCTCTTCACTGAAAATCTCATTCTACGAACATTTTTAGCATACGTTTGCTCCTGCAGGGTCAGCCGAGCAGCGAATTTCTACTTAACCACCTGCTATCATGAGAGACATCAGGGCTGCATCTTTTGAGCCCAGTATTGAGCCTGAAAAGCGTTTCCAACCCCACTTACAGGTAAAACTTGCTAAAATGTGCCTGGCTGCTCTTCACTGAAAATCTCATTCTACGAACATTTTTAGTATACGTTTGCTCCTGCAGGGTCAGCCGAGCAGCGAATTTCTACTTAACCACCTGCTATCATGAGAGACATCAGGGCTGCATCTTTTGAGCCCAGTACTGAGCCTAAAAAGCGTTTCCATCCCCACTTACAAGTTAAAATGTGCCTGGCTGCTATTCACTGAAAAGCTCATTCTACGTACATTTTTGGCATACGTTTGCTCCTGCAGGGTCAGCCGAGCAGCGAATTTCTACTTAACCACCTGCTATCATGAGAGACATCAGGGCTGCATGTTTTGAGCCCAGTATTGAGCCTGAAAAGTGTTTCCAACCCCACTTACAAGTAAAACTTGCTAAAATGTGCCTGGCTGCTCTTCACTGAAAATCTCATTCTACGAACATTTTTAGCATACGTTTGCTCCTGCAGGGTCAGCCGAGCAGCGAATTTCTACTTAACCACCTGCTATCATGAGAGACATCAGGGCTGCATCTTTTGAGCCCAGTACTGAGCATAAAAAGCGTTTCCATCCCCACTTACAAGTAAAACTTGCTAAAATGTGCCTGGCTGCTCTTCACTGAAAAGCTCATTCTACGTACATTTTTCGCATATGTTTGCTCCTGCTGGATCAGCCGAGCAGCGAATTTCTACTTAACCACCTGCTATCATGAGAGACATCAGGGCTGCATCTTTTGAGCCCAGTATTGAGTATGGAAAAGCGTTTCCAACCCCCCTTACAATTAAAACTTGCTAAAATGTGCCAGGCTGCTCTTCACTGAAAATCTCATTCTATGAAAATTTTTAGCATACGTTAGCTCCTGCAGGGTCAGCCGAGTCAGGGCTGCATCTTTTGAGCCCAGTACTGAGCCTGAAAAGCGTTTCCAACCCCACTTACAAGTAAAACTTGTTAAAATGTGCCTGGCTGCTCTTCACTGAAAATCTCATTCTACGAACATTTTTAGCGTACGTTTGCTCCTGCAGGGTCAGCCGAGCAGCGAATTTCTACTTAACCACCTCCTATCATGAGAGACATCACTGCATCTTTTGAGCCCAGTATTGAGCCTAAAAAGCGTTTCCATCCCCACTTACAAGTAAAACTTGCTAAAATGTGCCTGGCTGCTCTTCACTGAAAAACTCATTCTACGAACATTTTTCGCATACGTTTGCTCCTGCTGGTTCAGCCGAGCAGCGAATTTCTACTTAACCACCTGCTATCATGAGAGACATCAGGGCTGCATCTTTTGAGCCCAGTATTGAGTATGGAAAAGCGTTTCCAACCCCCCTTACAAGTAAAACTTGCTAAAATGTGCCAGGCTGCTCTTCACTGAAAATCTCATTCTACGAACATTTTTAGCATACGTTTGCTCCTGCAGGGTCAGCCGAGCAGCGAATTTCTACTTAACCACCTGCTATCATGAGAGACATCAGGGCTGCATCTTTTGAGCCCAGTATTGAGCCTGAAAAGCGTTTCCAACCCCACTTACAGGTAAAACTTGCTAAAATGTGCCTGGCTGCTCTTCACTGAAAATCTCATTCTACGAACATTTTTAGTATACGTTTGCTCCTGCAGGGTCAGCCGAGCAGCGAATTTCTACTTAACCACCTGCTATCATGAGAGACATCAGGGCTGCATCTTTTGAGCCCAGTACTGAGCCTAAAAAGCGTTTCCATCCCCACTTACAAGTTAAAATGTGCCTGGCTGCTATTCACTGAAAAGCTCATTCTACGTACATTTTTGGCATACGTTTGCTCCTGCAGGGTCAGCCGAGCAGCGAATTTCTACTTAACCACCTGCTATCATGAGAGACATCAGGGCTGCATGTTTTGAGCCCAGTATTGAGCCTGAAAAGTGTTTCCAACCCCACTTACAAGTAAAACTTGCTAAAATGTGCCTGGCTGCTCTTCACTGAAAATCTCATTCTACGAACATTTTTAGCATACGTTTGCTCCTGCAGGGTCAGCCGAGCAGCGAATTTCTACTTAACCACCTGCTATCATGAGAGACATCAGGGCTGCATCTTTTGAGCCCAGTACTGAGCATAAAAAGCGTTTCCATCCCCACTTACAAGTAAAACTTGCTAAAATGTGCCTGGCTGCTCTTCACTGAAAAGCTCATTCTACGTACATTTTTCGCATATGTTTGCTCCTGCTGGATCAGCCGAGCAGCGAATTTCTACTTAACCACCTGCTATCATGAGAGACATCAGGGCTGCATCTTTTGAGCCCAGTATTGAGTATGGAAAAGCGTTTCCAACCCCCCTTACAATTAAAACTTGCTAAAATGTGCCAGGCTGCTCTTCACTGAAAATCTCATTCTATGAAAATTTTTAGCATACGTTAGCTCCTGCAGGGTCAGCCGAGTCAGGGCTGCATCTTTTGAGCCCAGTACTGAGCCTGAAAAGCGTTTCCAACCCCACTTACAAGTAAAACTTGTTAAAATGTGCCTGGCTGCTCTTCACTGAAAATCTCATTCTACGAACATTTTTAGCGTACGTTTGCTCCTGCAGGGTCAGCCGAGCAGCGAATTTCTACTTAACCACCTGCTATCATGAGAGACATCAGGGCTGCATCTTTTGAGCCCAGTATTGAGTATGGAAAAGCGTTTCCAACCCCCCTTACAAGTAAAACTTGCTAAAATGTGCCAGGCTGCTCTTCACTGAAAATCTCATTCTACGAACATTTTTAGCATACGTTTGCTCCTGCAGGGTCAGCCGAGCAGCGAATTTCTACTTAACCACCTGCTATCATGAGAGACATCAGGGCTGCATCTTTTGAGCCCAGTACTGAGCCTAAAAAGGGTTTCTATCCCCACTTACAAGTAAAACTTGCTAAAATGTGCCTGGCTACTATTCACTGAAAATCTCATTCTACGTACATTTTTGGCATACGTTTGTTCCTGCCGGGTCAGCCGAGCAGCGAATTTCTACTTAACCACCTGCTATCATGAGAGACATCAGGGCTGCATCTTTTGAGCCCAGTATTGAGCCTGAAAAGCGTTTCCAACCCCACTTACAGGTAAAACTTGCTCAAATGTGCCTGGCTGCTCTTCACTGAAAATCTCATTCTACGAACATTTTTAGTATACGTTTGCTCCTGCAGGGTCAGCCGAGCAGCGAATTTCTACTTAACCACCTGCTATCATGAGAGACATCAGGGCTGCATGTTTTGAGCCCAGTATTGAGTATGGAAAAGCATTCCAACCCCCCTTACAAGTAAAACTTGCTAAAATGTGCCAGGCTGCTCTTCACTGAAAATCTCATTCTACGAAAATTTTTAGCATACGTTTGCTCCTGCAGGGTCAGCCGAGCAGCGAATTTCTACTTAACCACCTGCTATCATGAGAGACATTAGGGCTGCATCTTTTGAGCCCAGTATTGAGCCTGAACGTTTCCAACCCCACTTACAAGTAAAACTTGCTAAAATGTGCCTGGCTGCTCTTCACTGAAAATCTTATTCTACGAACATTTTTAGCATACGTTTGCTCCTGCAGGGTCAGCCGAGCAGCGAATTTCTACTTAATCACCTGCTATCATGAGAGACATCAGGGCTGCATCTTTTGAGCCCAGTACTGAGCCTAAAAAGCGTTTCCATCCCCACTTACAAGTTAAAATGTGCCTGGCTGCTATTCACTGAAAAGCTCATTCTACGTACATTTTTGGCATACGTTTGCTCCTGCAGGGTCAGCCGAGCAGCGAATTTCTACTTAACCACCTGCTATCATGAGAGACATCAGGGCTGCATGTTTTGAGCCCAGTATTGAGCCTGAAAAGTGTTTCCAACCCCACTTACAAGTAAAACTTGCTAAAATGTGCCTGGCTGCTCTTCACTGAAAATCTCATTCTACGAACATTTTTAGCATACGTTTGCTCCTGCAGGGTCAGCCGAGCAGCGAATTTCTACTTAACCACCTGCTATCATGAGAGACATCAGGGCTGCATCTTTTGAGCCTAGTACTGAGCATAAAAAGTGTTTCCATCCCCACTTACAAGTAAAACTTGCTAAAATGTGCCTGGCTGCTCTTCACTGAAAAGCTCATTCTACGTACATTTTTCGCATATGTTTGCTCCTGCTGGATCAGCCGAGCAGCGAATTTCTACTTAACCACCTGCTATCATGAGAGACATCAGGGCTGCATCTTTTGAGCCCAGTATTGAGTATGGAAAAGCGTTTCCAACCCCCCTTACAAGTAAAACTTGCTAAAATGTGCCAGGCTGCTCTTCACTGAAAATCTCATTCTATGAACATTTTTAGCATACGTTAGCTCCTGCAGGGTCAGCCGAGTCAGGGCTGCATCTTTTGAGCCCAGTACTGAGCCTGAAAAGCGTTTCCAACCCCACTTACAAGTAAAACTTGTTAAAATGTGCCTGGCTGCTCTTCACTGAAAATCTCATTCTACGAACATTTTTAGCATACGTTTGATCCTGCATGGTCAGCCGAGCAGCGAATTTCTACTTAACCACCTGCTATCATGAGAGATATCAGGTCTGCATCTTTTGAGCCCAGTACTGAGCCTAAAAAGCGTTTCCATCCCCACTTACAAGTAAAACTTGCTAAAATGTGCCTGGCTGCTCTTCACTTAAAAACTCATTCTACGAACATTTTTCGCATACGTTTGCTCCTGCTGGTTCAGCCGAGCAGCGAATTTCTACTTAACCACCTGCTATCATGAGAGACATCAGGGCTGCATCTTTTGAGCCCAGTATTGAGTATGGAAAAGCGTTTCCAACCCCCCTTACAGGTAAAACTTGCTAAAATGTGCCAGGCTGCTCTTCACTGAAAATCTCATTCTACGAACATTTTTAGCATACGTTTGCTCCTGCAGGGTCAGCCGAGCAGCGAATTTCTACTTAACCACCTGCTATCATGAGAGACATCAGGGCTGCATCTTTTGAGCCCAGTATTGAGCCTGAAAAGCGTTTCCAACCCCACTTACAAGTAAAACTTGCTAAAATGTGCCTGGCTGCTCTTCACTGAAAATCTCATTCTACGTACATTTTTGGCATACGTTTGTTCCTGCTGGGTCAGCCGAGCAGCGAATTTCTACTTAACCACCTGCTATCATGAGAGACATCAGGGCTGCATCTTTTGAGCCCAGTATTGAGCCTGAAAAGCGTTTCCAACCCCACTTACAAGTAAAACTTGCTAAAATGTGCCTGGCTGCTATTCACTGAAAATCTCATTCTACGAACATTTTTGGCATACGTTTGTTCCTGCTGGGTCAGCCGAGCAGCGTATTTCTACTTAAACACCTTCTATCATGAGAGACATCAGGGCTGCATCTTTTGAGCCCAGTACTGAGCATAAAAAGTGTTTCCATCCCCACTTACAAGTAAAACTTGCTAAAATGTGCCTGGCTGCTCTTCACTGAAAAGCTCATTCTACGTACATTTTTCGCATATGTTTGCTCCTGCTGGATCAGCCGAGCAGCGAATTTCTACTTAACCACCTGCTATCATGAGAGACATCAGGGCTGCATCTTTTGAGCCCAGTATTGAGTATGGAAAAGCGTTTCCAACCCCCCTTACAAGTAAAACTTGCTAAAATGTGCCAGGCTGCTCTTCACTGAAAATCTCATTCTACGAACATTTTTAGCATACGTTTGCTCCTGCAGGGTCAGCCGAGCAGCGAATTTCTACTTAACCACCTGCTATCATGAGAGACATCAGGGCTGCATCTTTTGAGCCCAGTATTGAGCCTGAAAAGCGTTTCCAACCCCACTTACAGGTAAAACTTGCTAAAATGTGCCTGGCTGCTCTTCACTGAAAATCTCATTCTACGAACATTTTTAGTATACGTTTGCTCCTGCAGGGTCAGCCGAGCAGCGAATTTCTACTTAACCACCTGCTATCATGAGAGACATCAGGGCTGCATCTTTTGAGCCCAGTACTGAGCCTAAAAAGCGTTTCCATCCCCACTTACAAGTTAAAATGTGCCTGGCTGCTATTCACTGAAAAGCTCATTCTACGTACATTTTTGGCATACGTTTGCTCCTGCAGGGTCAGCCGAGCAGCGAATTTCTACTTAACCACCTGCTATCATGAGAGACATCAGGGCTGCATGTTTTGAGCCCAGTATTGAGCCTGAAAAGTGTTTCCAACCCCACTTACAAGTAAAACTTGCTAAAATGTGCCTGGCTGCTCTTCACTGAAAATCTCATTCTACGAACATTTTTAGCATACGTTTGCTCCTGCAGGGTCAGCCGAGCAGCGAATTTCTACTTAACCACCTGCTATCATGAGAGACATCAGGGCTGCATCTTTTGAGCCCAGTACTGAGCATAAAAAGCGTTTCCATCCCCACTTACAAGTAAAACTTGCTAAAATGTGCCTGGCTGCTCTTCACTGAAAAGCTCATTCTACGTACATTTTTCGCATATGTTTGCTCCTGCTGGATCAGCCGAGCAGCGAATTTCTACTTAACCACCTGCTATCATGAGAGACATCAGGGCTGCATCTTTTGAGCCCAGTATTGAGTATGGAAAAGCGTTTCCAACCCCCCTTACAATTAAAACTTGCTAAAATGTGCCAGGCTGCTCTTCACTGAAAATCTCATTCTATGAAAATTTTTAGCATACGTTAGCTCCTGCAGGGTCAGCCGAGTCAGGGCTGCATCTTTTGAGCCCAGTACTGAGCCTGAAAAGCGTTTCCAACCCCACTTACAAGTAAAACTTGTTAAAATGTGCCTGGCTGCTCTTCACTGAAAATCTCATTCTACGAACATTTTTAGCGTACGTTTGATCCTGCAGGGTCAGCCGAGCAGCGAATTTCTACTTAACCACCTGCTATCATGAGAGATATCAGGGCTGCATCTTTTGAGCCCAGTACTGAGCCTAAAAAGCGTTTCCATCCCCACTTACAAGTAAAACTTGCTAAAATGTGCCTGGCTGCTCTTCACTGAAAAACTCATTCTACGAACATTTTTCGCATACGTTTGCTCCTGCTGGTTCAGCCGAGCAGCGAATTTCTACTTAACCACCTGCTATCATGAGAGACATCAGGGCTGCATCTTTTGAGCCCAGTATTGAGTATGGAAAAGCGTTTCCAACCCCCCTTACAAGTAAAACTTGCTAAAATGTGCCAGGCTGCTCTTCACTGAAAATCTCATTCTACGAACATTTTTAGCATACGTTTGCTCCTGCAGGGTCAGCCGAGCAGCGAATTTCTACTTAACCACCTGCTATCATGAGAGACATCAGGGCTGCATCTTTTGAGCCCAGTACTGAGCCTAAAAAGGGTTTCTATCCCCACTTACAAGTAAAACTTGCTAAAATGTGCCTGGCTACTATTCACTGAAAATCTCATTCTACGTACATTTTTGGCATACGTTTGTTCCTGCCGGGTCAGCCGAGCAGCGAATTTCTACTTAACCACCTGCTATCATGAGAGACATCAGGGCTGCATCTTTTGAGCCCAGTATTGAGCCTGAAAAGCGTTTCCAACCCCACTTACAGGTAAAACTTGCTCAAATGTGCCTGGCTGCTCTTCACTGAAAATCTCATTCTACGAACATTTTTAGTATACGTTTGCTCCTGCAGGGTCAGCCGAGCAGCGAATTTCTACTTAACCACCTGCTATCATGAGAGACATCAGGGCTGCATGTTTTGAGCCCAGTATTGAGTATGGAAAAGCATTCCAACCCCCCTTACAAGTAAAACTTGCTAAAATGTGCCAGGCTGCTCTTCACTGAAAATCTCATTCTACGAAAATTTTTAGCATACGTTTGCTCCTGCAGGGTCAGCCGAGCAGCGAATTTCTACTTAACCACCTGCTATCATGAGAGACATTAGGGCTGCATCTTTTGAGCCCAGTATTGAGCCTGAACGTTTCCAACCCCACTTACAAGTAAAACTTGCTAAAATGTGCCTGGCTGCTCTTCACTGAAAATCTTATTCTACGAACATTTTTAGCATACGTTTGCTCCTGCAGGGTCAGCCGAGCAGCGAATTTCTACTTAATCACCTGCTATCATGAGAGACATCAGGGCTGCATCTTTTGAGCCCAGTACTGAGCCTAAAAAGCGTTTCCATCCCCACTTACAAGTTAAAATGTGCCTGGCTGCTATTCACTGAAAAGCTCATTCTACGTACATTTTTGGCATACGTTTGCTCCTGCAGGGTCAGCCGAGCAGCGAATTTCTACTTAACCACCTGCTATCATGAGAGACATCAGGGCTGCATGTTTTGAGCCCAGTATTGAGCCTGAAAAGTGTTTCCAACCCCACTTACAAGTAAAACTTGCTAAAATGTGCCTGGCTGCTCTTCACTGAAAATCTCATTCTACGAACATTTTTAGCATACGTTTGCTCCTGCAGGGTCAGCCGAGCAGCGAATTTCTACTTAACCACCTGCTATCATGAGAGACATCAGGGCTGCATCTTTTGAGCCTAGTACTGAGCATAAAAAGTGTTTCCATCCCCACTTACAAGTAAAACTTGCTAAAATGTGCCTGGCTGCTCTTCACTGAAAAGCTCATTCTACGTACATTTTTCGCATATGTTTGCTCCTGCTGGATCAGCCGAGCAGCGAATTTCTACTTAACCACCTGCTATCATGAGAGACATCAGGGCTGCATCTTTTGAGCCCAGTATTGAGTATGGAAAAGCGTTTCCAACCCCCCTTACAAGTAAAACTTGCTAAAATGTGCCAGGCTGCTCTTCACTGAAAATCTCATTCTATGAACATTTTTAGCATACGTTAGCTCCTGCAGGGTCAGCCGAGTCAGGGCTGCATCTTTTGAGCCCAGTACTGAGCCTGAAAAGCGTTTCCAACCCCACTTACAAGTAAAACTTGTTAAAATGTGCCTGGCTGCTCTTCACTGAAAATCTCATTCTACGAACATTTTTAGCATACGTTTGATCCTGCAGGGTCAGCCGAGCAGCGAATTTCTACTTAACCACCTGCTATCATGAGAGATATCAGGGCTGCATCTTTTGAGCCCAGTACTGAGCCTAAAAAGCGTTTCCATCCCCACTTACAAGTAAAACTTGCTAAAATGTGCCTGGCTGCTCTTCACTTAAAAACTCATTCTACGAACATTTTTCGCATACGTTTGCTCCTGCTGGTTCAGCCGAGCAGCGAATTTCTACTTAACCACCTGCTATCATGAGAGACATCAGGGCTGCATCTTTTGAGCCCAGTATTGAGTATGGAAAAGCGTTTCCAACCCCCCTTACAAGTAAAACTTGCTAAAATGTGCCAGGCTGCTCTTCACTGAAAATCTCATTCTACGAACATTTTTAGCATACGTTTGCTCCTGCAGGGTCAGCCGAGCAGCGAATTTCTACTTAACCACCTGCTATCATGAGAGACATCAGGGCTGCATCTTTTGAGCCCAGTATTGAGCCTGAAAAGCGTTTCCAACCCCACTTACAAGTAAAACTTGCTAAAATGTGCCTGGCTGCTCTTCACTGAAAATCTCATTCTACGTACATTTTTGGCATACGTTTGTTCCTGCTGGGTCAGCCGAGCAGCGAATTTCTACTTAACCACCTGCTATCATGAGAGACATCAGGGCTGCATCTTTTGAGCCCAGTATTGAGCCTGAAAAGCGTTTCCAACCCCACTTACAAGTAAAACTTGCTAAAATGTGCCTGGCTGCTATTCACTGAAAATCTCATTCTACGAACATTTTTGGCATACGTTTGTTCCTGCTGGGTCAGCCGAGCAGCGTATTTCTACTTAAACACCTTCTATCATGAGAGACATCAGGGCTGCATCTTTTGAGCCCAGTACTGAGCATAAAAAGTGTTTCCATCCCCACTTACAAGTAAAACTTGCTAAAATGTGCCTGGCTGCTCTTCACTGAAAAGCTCATTCTACGTACATTTTTCGCATATGTTTGCTCCTGCTGGATCAGCCGAGCAGCGAATTTCTACTTAACCACCTGCTATCATGAGAGACATCAGGGCTGCATCTTTTGAGCCCAGTATTGAGTATGGAAAAGCGTTTCCAACCCCCCTTACAAGTAAAACTTGCTAAAATGTGCCAGGCTGCTCTTCACTGAAAATCTCATTCTATGAACATTTTTAGCATACGTTAGCTCCTGCAGGGTCAGCCGAGTCAGGGCTGCATCTTTTGAGCCCAGTACTGAGCCTGAAAAGCGTTTCCAACCCCACTTACAAGTAAAACTTGTTAAAATGTGCCTGGCTGCTCTTCACTGAAAATCTCATTCTACGAACATTTTTAGCATACGTTTGATCCTGCAGGGTCAGCCGAGCAGCGAATTTCTACTTAACCACCTGCTATCATGAGAGATATCAGGGCTGCATCTTTTGAGCCCAGTACTGAGCCTAAAAAGCGTTTCCATCCCCACTTACAAGTAAAACTTGCTAAAATGTGCCTGGCTGCTCTTCACTTAAAAACTCATTCTACGAACATTTTTCGCATACGTTTGCTCCTGCTGGTTCAGCCGAGCAGCGAATTTCTACTTAACCACCTGCTATCATGAGAGACATCAGGGCTGCATCTTTTGAGCCCAGTATTGAGTATGGAAAAGCGTTTCCAACCCCCCTTACAAGTAAAACTTGCTAAAATGTGCCAGGCTGCTCTTCACTGAAAATCTCATTCTACAAACATTTTTAGCATACGTTTGCTCCTGCAGGGTCAGCCGAGCAGCGAATTTCTACTTAACCACCTGCTATCATGAGAGACATCAGGGCTGCATCTTTTGAGCCCAGTATTGAGCCTGAAAAGCGTTTCCAACCCCACTTACAAGTAAAACTTGCTAAAATGTGCCTGGCTGCTCTTCACTGAAAATCTCATTCTACGTACATTTTTGGCATACGTTTGTTCCTGCTGGGTCAGCCGAGCAGCGAATTTCTACTTAACCACCTGCTATCATGAGAGACATCAGGGCTGCATCTTTTGAGCCCAGTATTGAGCCTGAAAAGCGTTTCCAACCCCACTTACAAGTAAAACTTGCTAAAATGTGCCTGGCTGCTATTCACTGAAAATCTCATTCTACGAACATTTTTGGCATACGTTTGTTCCTGCTGGGTCAGCCGAGCAGCGTATTTCTACTTAAACACCTTCTATCATGAGAGACATCAGGGCTGCATCTTTTGAGCCCAGTACTGAGCATAAAAAGTGTTTCCATCCCCACTTACAAGTAAAACTTGCTAAAATGTGCCTGGCTGCTCTTCACTGAAAAGCTCATTCTACGTACATTTTTCGCATATGTTTGCTCCTGCTGGATCAGCCGAGCAGCGAATTTCTACTTAACCACCTGCTATCATGAGAGACATCAGGGCTGCATCTTTTGAGCCCAGTATTGAGTATGGAAAAGCGTTTCCAACCCCCCTTACAAGTAAAACTTGCTAAAATGTGCCAGGCTGCTCTTCACTGAAAATCTCATTCTATGAACATTTTTAGCATACGTTAGCTCCTGCAGGGTCAGCCGAGTCAGGGCTGCATCTTTTGAGCCCAGTACTGAGCCTGAAAAGCGTTTCCAACCCCACTTACAAGTAAAACTTGTTAAAATGTGCCTGGCTGCTCTTCACTGAAAATCTCATTCTACGAACATTTTTAGCATACGTTTGATCCTGCAGGGTCAGCCGAGCAGCGAATTTCTACTTAACCACCTGCTATCATGAGAGATATCAGGGCTGCATCTTTTGAGCCCAGTACTGAGCCTAAAAAGCGTTTCCATCCCCACTTACAAGTAAAACTTGCTAAAATGTGCCTGGCTGCTCTTCACTTAAAAACTCATTCTACGAACATTTTTCGCATACGTTTGCTCCTGCTGGTTCAGCCGAGCAGCGAATTTCTACTTAACCACCTGCTATCATGAGAGACATCAGGGCTGCATCTTTTGAGCCCAGTATTGAGTATGGAAAAGCGTTTCCAACCCCCCTTACAAGTAAAACTTGCTAAAATGTGCCAGGCTGCTCTTCACTGAAAATCTCATTCTACGAACATTTTTAGCATACGTTTGCTCCTGCAGGGTCAGCCGAGCAGCGAATTTCTACTTAACCACCTGCTATCATGAGAGACATCAGGGCTGCATCTTTTGAGCCCAGTATTGAGCCTGAAAAGCGTTTCCAACCCCACTTACAAGTAAAACTTGCTAAAATGTGCCTGGCTGCTCTTCACTGAAAATCTCATTCTACGTACATTTTTGGCATACGTTTGTTCCTGCTGGGTCAGCCGAGCAGCGAATTTCTTCTTAACCACCTGCTATCATGAGAGACATCAGGGCTGCATCTTTTGAGCCCAGTATTGAGCCTGAAAAGCGTTTCCAACCCCACTTACAAGTAAAACTTGCTAAAATGTGCCTGGCTGCTATTCACTGAAAATCTCATTCTACGAACATTTTTGGCATACGTTTGTTCCTGCTGGGTCAGCCGAGCAGCGTATTTCTACTTAAACACCTTCTATCATGAGAGACATCAGGGCTGCATCTTTTGAGCCCAGTACTGAGCCTAAAAAGCGTTTCCATCCCCACTTACAAGTAAAACTTGCTAAAATGTGCCTGGCTGCTATTCACTGAAAAACTCATTCTACGAACATTTTTCGCATACGTTTGCTCCTGCTGGTTCAGCCGAGCAGCAAATTTCTACTTAACCACCTGCTATCATGCGAGACATCAGGGCTGCATCTTTTGAGCCCAGTATTGAGTATGGAAAAGCGTTTCCAACCCCCCTTACAAGTAAAACTTGCTAAAATGTGCCAGGCTGCTCTTCACTGAAAATCTCATTCTACGAACATTTTTAGCATACGTTTGCTCCTGCAGGGTCAGCCGAGCAGCGAATTTCTACTTAACCACCTGCTATCATGAGAGACATCAGGGCTGCATCTTTTGAGCCCAGTACTGAGCCTAAAAAGCGTTTCTATCCCCACTTACAAGTAAAACTTGCTAAAATGTGCCTGGCTACTATTCACTGAAAATCTCATTCTACGAACCTTTTTAGCATACGTTTGCTCCTGCAGGGTCAGCCGAGCAGTGAATTTCTACTTAACCACCTGCTATCATGAGAGACATCAGGGCTGCATCTTTTGAGCCCAGTATTGAGCCTGAAAAAAAGCGTTTCCAACCCCACTTACAAGTAAAACTTGCTAAAATGTGCCTGGCTGCTCTTCACTGAAAATCTCATTCTACGAACATTTTTAGCATACGTTTGCTCCTGCAGGGTCAGCCGAGCAGCGAATTTCCACTTAACCACCTGCTATCATGAGAGACATCAGGGCTGCATCTTTTGAGCCCAGTATTGAGCCTGAAAAGCGTTTCCAACCCCACTTACAAGTAAAACTTGCTAAAATGTGCCTGGCTGCTATTCACTGAAAATCTCATTCTACGTACATTTTTGGCATACGTTTGTTCCTGCTGGGTCAGCCGAGCAGCGAATTTCTACTTAACCACCTGCTATCATGAGAGACATCAGGGCTGCATCTTTTGAGCCCAGTACTGAGCCTAAAAAGCGTTTCCATCCCCACTTACAAGTAAAACTTGCTAAAATGTGCCTGGCTGCTATTCACTGAAAATCTCATTCTACGTACATTTTTGGCATACGTTCGTTCCTGCCGGGTCAGCCGAGCAGCGAATTTCTACTTAACCACCTGCTATCATGAGAGACATCAGGGCTGCATCTTTGAGCCCAGTACTGAGCCTGAAAAGCGTTTCCAACCCCACTTACAAGTAAAACTTGCTAAAATGTGCCTGGCTGCTCTTCACTGAAAAACTCATTCTACGAACATTTTTTGCATACGTTTGCTCCTGCAGGGTCAGCCGAGCAGCAAATTTCTACTTAACCACCTGCTATCATGAGAGACATCAGAGATGCATGTTTTGAGCCCAGTATTGAGCCTGAAAAGCGTTTCCAACCCCACTTACAAGTAAAACTTGCTAAAATGTGCCTGGCTGCTCTTCACTGAAAATCTCATTCTACGAACATTTTTAGCATACGTTTGCTCCTGCAGGGTCAGCCGAGCAGCGAATTTCTACTTACCCACCTGCTATCATGAGAGACATCAGGGCTGCATCTTTTGAGCCCAGTATTGAGTATGGAAAAGCGTTTCCAACCCCCCTTACAAGTAAAACTTGCTAAAATGTGCCAGGCTGCTCTTCACTGAAAATCTCATTCTATGAACATTTTTAGCATACGTTTGCTCCTGCAGGGTCAGCCGAGCAGCGAATTTCTACTTAACCACCTGCTATCATGAGAGACATCAGGGCTGCATCTTTTGAGCCCAGTACTGAGCCTGAAAAGCGTTTCCAACCCCACTTACAAGTAAAACTTGTTAAAATGTGCCTGGCTGCTCTTCACTGAAAATCTCATTCTACGAACATTTTTAGCATACGTTTGATCCTGCAGGGTCAGCCGAGCAGCGAATTTCTACTTAACCACCTGCTATCATGAGAGACATCAGGGCTGCATCTTTTGAGCCCAGTACTGAGCCTAAAAAGCGTTTCCATCCCCACTTACAAGTAAAACTTGCTAAAATGTGCCAGGCTGCTCTTCACTGAAAAACTCATTCTACGAACATTTTTCGCATACGTTTGCTCCTGCTGGTTCAGCCGAGCAGCGAATTTCTACTTAACCACCTGCTATCATGAGAGACATCAGGGCTGCATCTTTTGAGCCCAGTATTGAGTATGGAAAAGCGTTTCCAACCCCCCTTACAAGTAAAACTTGCTAAAATGTGCCAGGCTGCTCTTCACTGAAAATCTCATTCTATGAACATTTTTAGCATACGTTTGCTCCTGCAGGGTCAGCCGAGCAGCGAATTTCTACTTAACCACCTGCTATCATGAGAGACATCAGGGCTGCATGTTTTGAGCCCAGTATTGAGCCTGAAAAGTGTTTCCAACCCCACTTACAAGTAAAACTTGCTAAAATGTGCCTGGCTGCTCTTCACTGAAAATCTCATTCTACGAACATTTTTAGCATACGTTTGTTCCTGCCGGGTCAGCCGAGCAGCGAATTTCTACTTAACCACCTGCTATCATGAGAGACATCAGGGCTGCATCTTTTGAGCCCAGTATTGAGCCTGAAAAGCGTTTCCAACCCCACTTACAGGTAAAACTTGCTAAAATGTGCCTGGCTGCTCTTCACTGAAAATCTCATTCTACGAACATTTTTAGTATACGTTTGCTCCTGCAGGGTCAGCCGAGCAGCGAATTTCTACTTAACCACCTGCTATCATGAGAGACATCAGGGCTGCATGTTTTGAGCCCAGTATTGAGTATGGAAAAGCGTTCCAACCCCCCTTACAAGTAAAACTTGCTAAAATGTGCCAGGCTGCTCTTCACTGAAAATCTCATTCTACGAACATTTTTAGCATACGTTTGCTCCTGCAGGGTCAGCCGAGCAGCGAATTTCTACTTAACCACCTGCTATCATGAGAGACATTAGGGCTGCATCTTTTGAGCCCAGTATTGAGCCTGAAAAGCGTTTCCAACCCCACTTACAAGTAAAACTTGCTAAAATGTGCCTGGCTGCTCTTCACTGAAAATCTCATTCTACGAACATTTTTAGCATACGTTTGCTCCTGCAGGGTCAGCCGAGCAGCGAATTTCTACTTAACCACCTCCTATCATGAGAGACATCACTGCATCTTTTGAGCCCAGTATTGAGCCTAAAAAGCGTTTCCATCCCCACTTACAAGTAAAACTTGCTAAAATGTGCCTGGCTGCTCTTCACTGAAAAACTCATTCTACGAACATTTTTCGCATACGTTTGCTCCTGCTGGTTCAGCCGAGCAGCGAATTTCTACTTAACCACCTGCTATCATGAGAGACATCAGGGCTGCATCTTTTGAGCCCAGTATTGAGTATGGAAAAGCGTTTCCAACCCCCCTTACAAGTAAAACTTGCTAAAATGTGCCAGGCTGCTCTTCACTGAAAATCTCATTCTACGAACATTTTTAGCATACGTTTGCTCCTGCAGGGTCAGCCGAGCAGCGAATTTCTACTTAACCACCTACTATCATGAGATACATCAGGGCTGCATCTTTTGAGCCCAGTATTGAGCCTGAAAAGCGTTTCCAACCCCACTTACAGGTAAAACTTGCTAAAATGTGCCTGGCTGCTCTTCACTGAAAATATCATTCTACGAACATTTTTAGTATACGTTTGCTCCTGCAGGGTCAGCCGAGCAGAAAATTTCTACTTAACCACCTGCTATCATGAGAGACATCAGGGCTGCATCTTTTGAGCCCAGTACTGAGCCTAAAAAGCGTTTCCATCCCCACTTACAAGTTAAAATGTGCCTGGCTGCTATTCACTGAAAAGCTCATTCTACGTACATTTTTGGCATACGTTTGCTCCTGCAGGGTCAGCCGAGCAGCGAATTTCTACTTAACCACCTGCTATCATGAGAGACATCAGGGCTGCATGTTTTGAGCCCAGTATTGAGCCTGAAAAGTGTTTCCAACCCCACTTACAAGTAAAACTTGCTAAAATGTGCCTGGCTGCTCTTCACTGAAAATCTCATTCCACGAACATTTTTAGCATACGTTTGCTCCTGCAGGGTCAGCCGAGCAGCGAATTTCTACTTAACCACCTGCTATCATGAGAGACATCAGGGCTGCATCTTTTGAGCCCAGTACTGAGCATAAAAAGCGTTTCCATCCCCACTTACAAGTAAAACTTGCTAAAATGTGCCTGGCTGCTCTTCACTGAAAAGCTCATTCTACGTACATTTTTCGCATATGTTTGCTCCTGCTGGATCAGCCGAGCAGCGAATTTCTACTTAACCACCTGCTATCATGAGAGACATCAGGGCTGCATCTTTTGAGCCCAGTATTGAGTATGGAAAAGCGTTTCCAACCCCCCTTACAAGTAAAACTTGCTAAAATGTGCCAGGCTGCTCTTCACTGAAAATCTCATTCTACGAACATTTTTAGCATACGTTTGCTCCTGCAGGGTCAGCCGAGCAGCGAATTTCTACTTAACCACCTGCTATCATGAGAGACATCAGGGCTGCATCTTTTGAGCCCAGTACTGAGCCTAAAAAGCATTTCTATCCCCACTTACAAGTAAAACTTGCTAAAATGTGCCTGGCTACTATTCACTGAAAATCTCATTCTACGAACCTTTTTAGTATACGTTTGCTCCTGCAGGGTCAGCCGAGCAGTGAATTTCTACTTAACCACCTGCTATCATGAGAGACATCAGGGCTGCATCTTTTGAGCCCAGTATTGAGCCTGAAAAAAAGCGTTTCCAACCCCACTTACAAGTAAAACTTGCTAAAATGTGCCTGGCTGCTCTTCACTGAAAATCTCATTCTACGAACATTTTTAGCATACGTTTGCTCCTGCAGGGTCAGCCGAGCAGCGAATTTCCACTTAACCACCTGCTATCATGAGAGACATCAGGGCTGCATCTTTTGAGCCCAGTACTGAGCCTGAAAAGCGTTTCCAACCCCACTTACAAGTAAAACTTGTTAAAATGTGCCTGGCTGCTCTTCACTGAAAATCTCATTCTACGAACATTTTTAGCATACGTTTGATCCTGCAGGGTCAGCCGAGCAGCGAATTTCTACTTAACCACCTGCTATCATGAGAGACATCAGGGCTGCATCTTTTGAGCCCAGTACTGAGCCTAAAAAGCGTTTCCATCCCCACTTACAAGTAAAACTTGCTAAAATGTGCCAGGCTGCTCTTCACTGAAAAACTCATTCTACGAACATTTTTCACATACGTTTGCTCCTGCTGGTTCAGCCGAGCAGCGAATTTCTACTTAACCACCTGCTATCATGAGAGACATCAGGGCTGCATCTTTTGAGCCCAGTATTGAGTATGGAAAAGCGTTTCCAACCCCCCTTACAAGTAAAACTTGCTAAAATGTGCCAGGCTGCTCTTCACTGAAAATCTCATTCTACGAACATTTTTAGCATACGTTTGCTCCTGCAGGGTCAGCCGAGCAGCGAATTTCTACTTAACCACCTGCTATCATGAGAGACATCAGGGCTGCATGTTTTGAGCCCAGTATTGAGCCTGAAAAGTGTTTCCAACCCCACTTACAAGTAAAACTTGCTAAAATGTGCCTGGCTGCTCTTCACTGAAAATCTCATTCTACGAACATTTTTAGCATACGTTTGTTCCTGCCGGGTCAGCCGAGCAGCGAATTTCTACTTAACCACCTGCTATCATGAGAGACATCAGGGCTGCATCTTTTGAGCCCAGTATTGAGCCTGAAAAGCGTTTCCAACCCCACTTACAGGTAAAACTTGCTAAAATGTGCCTGGCTGCTCTTCACTGAAAATCTCATTCTACGAACATTTTTAGTATACGTTTGCTCCTGCAGGGTCAGCCGAGCAGCGAATTTCTACTTAACCACCTGCTATCATGAGAGACATCAGGGCTGCATGTTTTGAGCCCAGTATTGAGTATGGAAAAGCGTTCCAACCCCCCTTACAAGTAAAACTTGCTAAAATGTGCCAGGCTGCTCTTCACTGAAAATCTCATTCTACGAACATTTTTAGCATACGTTTGCTCCTGCAGGGTCAGCCGAGCAGCGAATTTCTACTTAACCACCTGCTATCATGAGAGACATCAGGGCTGCATCTTTTGAGCCCAGTATTGAGTATGGAAAAGCGTTTCCAACCCCCCTTACAAGTAAAACTTGCTAAAATGTGCCAGGCTGCTCTTCACTGAAAATCTCATTCTACGAACATTTTTAGCATACGTTTGCTCCTGCAGGGTCAGCCGAGCAGCGAATTTCTACTTAACCACCTACTATCATGAGAGACATCAGGGCTGCATCTTTTGAGCCCAGTATTGAGCCTGAAAAGCGTTTCCAACCCCACTTACAGGTAAAACTTGCTAAAATGTGCCTGGCTGCTCTTCACTGAAAATCTCATTCTACGAACATTTTTAGTATACGTTTGCTCCTGCAGGGTCAGCCGAGCAGCAAATTTCTACTTAACCACCTGCTATCATGAGAGACATCAGGGCTGCATCTTTTGAGCCCAGTACTGAGCCTAAAAAGTGTTTCCATCCCCACTTACAAGTTAAAATGTGCCTGGCTGCTATTCACTGAAAAGCTCATTCTACGTACATTTTTGGCATACGTTTGCTCCTGCAGGGTCAGCCGAGCAGCGAATTTCTACTTAACCACCTGCTATCATGAGAGACATCAGGGCTGCATGTTTTGAGCCCAGTATTGAGCCTGAAAAGTGTTTCCAACCCCACTTACAAGTAAAACTTGCTAAAATGTGCCTGGCTGCTCTTCACTGAAAATCTCATTCCACGAACATTTTTAGCATACGTTTGCTCCTGCAGGGTCAGCCGAGCAGCGAATTTCTACTTAACCACCTGCTATCATGAGAGACATCAGGGCTGCATCTTTTGAGCCCAGTACTGAGCATAAAAAGCGTTTCCATCCCCACTTACAAGTAAAACTTGCTAAAATGTGCCTGGCTGCTCTTCACTGAAAAGCTCATTCTACGTACATTTTTCGCATATGTTTGCTCCTGCTGGATCAGCCGAGCAGCGAATTTCTACTTAACCACCTGCTATCATGAGAGACATCAGGGCTGCATCTTTTGAGCCCAGTATTGAGTATGGAAAAGCGTTTCCAACCCCCCTTACAATTAAAACTTGCTCAAATGTGCCAGGCTGCTCTTCACTGAAAATCTCATTCTATGAAAATTTTTAGCATACGTTAGCTCCTGCAGGGTCAGCCGAGTCAGGGCTGCATCTTTTGAGCCCAGTACTGAGCCTGAAAAGCGTTTCCAACCCCACTTACAAGTAAAACTTGTTAAAATGTGCCTGGCTGCTCTTCACTGAAAATCTCATTCTACGAACATTTTTAGCAAACGTTTGATCCTGCAGGGTCAGCCGAGCAGCGAATTTCTACTTAACCACCTGCTATCATGAGAGATATCAGGGCTGCATCTTTTGAGCCCAGTACTGAGCCTAAAAAGCGTTTCCATCCCCACTTACAAGTAAAACTTGCTAAAATGTGCCTGGCTGCTATTCACTGAAAAACTCATTCTACGAACATTTTTCGCATACGTTTGCTCCTGCTGGTTCAGCCGAGCAGCGAATTTCTACTTAACCACCTGCTATCATGAGAGACATCAGGGCTGCATCTTTTGAGCCCAGTATTGAGTATGGAAAAGCGTTTCCAACCCCCCTTACAAGTAAAACTTGCTAAAATGTGCCAGGCTGCTCTTCACTGAAAATCTCATTCTACGAACATTTTTAGCATACGTTTGCTCCTGCAGGGTCAGCCGAGCAGCGAATTTCTACTTAACCACCTGCTATCATGAGAGACATCAGGGCTGCATCTTTTGAGCCCAGTACTGAGCCTAAAAAGCATTTCTATCCCCACTTACAAGTAAAACTTGCTAAAATGTGCCTGGCTACTATTCACTGAAAATCTCATTCTACGAACCTTTTTAGCATACGTTTGCTCCTGCAGGGTCAGCCGAGCAGTGAATTTCTACTTAACCACCTGCTATCATGAGAGACATCAGGGCTGCATCTTTTGAGCCCAGTATTGAGCCTGAAAAAAAGCGTTTCCAACCCCACTTACAAGTAAAACTTGCTAAAATGTGCCTGGCTGCTCTTCACTGAAAATCTCATTCTACGAACATTTTTAGCATACGTTTGATCCTGCAGGGTCAGCCGAGCAGCGAATTTCTACTTAACCACCTGCTATCATGAGAGACATCAGGGCTGCATCTTTTGAGCCCAGTACTGAGCCTAAAAAGCGTTTCCATCCCCACTTACAAGTAAAACTTGCTAAAATGTGCCAGGCTGCTCTTCACTGAAAATCTCATTCTACGAACATTTTTAGCATACGTTTGATCCTGCAGGGTCAGCCGAGCAGCGAATTTCTACTTAACCACCTGCTATCATGAGAGACATCAGGGCTGCATCTTTTGAGCCCAGTACTGAGCATAAAAAGCGTTTCCATCCCCACTTACAAGTAAAACTTGCTAAAATGTGCCTGGCTGCTCTTCACTGAAAAGCTCATTCTACGTACATTTTTCGCATATGTTTGCTCCTGCTGGATCAGCCGAGCAGCGAATTTCTACTTAACCACCTGCTATCATGAGAGACATCAGGGCTGCATCTTTTGAGCCCAGTATTGAGTATGGAAAAGCGTTTCCAACCCCCCTTACAATTAAAACTTGCTCAAATGTGCCAGGCTGCTCTTCACTGAAAATCTCATTCTATGAAAATTTTTAGCATTCGTTAGCTCCTGCAGGGTCAGCCGAGTCAGGGCTGCATCTTTTGAGCCCAGTACTGAGCCTGAAAAGCGTTTCCAACCCCACTTACAAGTAAAACTTGTTAAAATGTGCCTGGCTGCTCTTCACTGAAAATCTCATTCTACGAACATTTTTAGCATACGTTTGATCCTGCAGGGTCAGCCGAGCAGCGAATTTCTACTTAACCACCTGCTATCATGAGAGACATCAGGGCTGCATCTTTTGAGCCCAGTACTGAGCCTAAAAAGCGTTTCCATCCCCACTTACAAGTAAAACTTGCTAAAATGTGCCAGGCTGCTCTTCACTGAAAAACTCATTCTACGAACATTTTTCGCATACGTTTGCTCCTGCTGGTTCAGCCGAGCAGCGAATTTCTACTTAACCACCTGCTATCATGAGAGACATCAGGGCTGCATCTTTTGAGCCCAGTATTGAGTATGGAAAAGCGTTTCAAACCCCCCTTACAAGTAAAACTTGCTAAAATGTGCCAGGCTGCTCTTCACTGAAAATCTCATTCTACGAACATTTTTAGCATACGTTTGCTCCTGCAGGGTCAGCCGAGCAGCGAATTTCTACTTAACCACCTGCTATCATGAGAGACATCAGGGCTGCATGTTTTGAGCCCAGTATTGAGCCTGAAAAGTGTTTCCAACCCCACTTACAAGTAAAACTTGCTAAAATGTGCCTGGCTGCTCTTCACTGAAAATCTCATTCTACGAACATTTTTAGCATACGTTTGTTCCTGCCGGGTCAGCCGAGCAGCGAATTTCTACTTAACCACCTGCTATCATGAGAGACATCAGGGCTGCATCTTTTGAGCCCAGTATTGAGCCTGAAAAGCGTTTCCAACCCCACTTACAGGTAAAACTTGCTAAAATGTGCCTGGCTGCTCTTCACTGAAAATCTCATTCTACGAACATTTTTAGTATACGTTTGCTCCTGCAGGGTCAGCCGAGCAGCGAATTTCTACTTAACCACCTGCTATCATGAGAGACATCAGGGCTGCATGTTTTGAGCCCAGTATTGAGTATGGAAAAGCGTTCCAAACCCCTTACAAGTAAAACTTGCTAAAATGTGCCAGGCTGCTCTTCACTGAAAATCTCATTCTACGAACATTTTTAGCATACGTTTGCTCCTGCAGGGTCAGCCGAGCAGCGAATTTCTACTTAACCACCTGCTATCATGAGAGACATTAGGGCTGCATCTTTTGAGCCCAGTATTGAGCCTGAAAAGCGTTTCCAACCCCACTTACAAGTAAAACTTGCTAAAATGTGCCTGGCTGCTCTTCACTGAAAATCTCATTCTACGAACATTTTTAGCATACGTTTGCTCCTGCAGGGTCAGCCGAGCAGCGAATTTCTACTTAACCACCTCCTATCATGAGAGACATCACTGCATCTTTTGAGCCCAGTATTGAGCCTAAAAAGCGTTTCCATCCCCACTTACAAGTAAAACTTGCTAAAATGTGCCTGGCTGCTCTTCACTGAAAAACTCATTCTACAAACATTTTTCGCATACGTTTGCTCCTGCTGGTTCAGCCGAGCAGCGAATTTCTACTTAACCACCTGCTATCATGAGAGACATCAGGGCTGCATCTTTTGAGCCCAGTATTGAGTATGGAAAAGCGTTTCCAACCCCCCTTACAAGTAAAACTTGCTAAAATGTGCCAGGCTGCTCTTCACTGAAAATCTCATTCTACGAACATTTTTAGCATACGTTTGCTCCTGCAGGGTCAGCCGAGCAGCGAATTTCTACTTAACCACCTACTATCATGAGAGACATCAGGGCTGCATCTTTTGAGCCCAGTATTGAGCCTGAAAAGCGTTTCCAACCCCACTTACAGGTAAAACTTGCTAAAATGTGCCTGGCTGCTCTTCACTGAAAATCTCATTCTACGAACATTTTTAGTATACGTTTGCTCCTGCAGGGTCAGCCGAGCAGCAAATTTCTACTTAACCACCTGCTATCATGAGAGACATCAGGGCTGCATCTTTTGAGCCCAGTACTGAGCCTAAAAAGCGTTTCCATCCCCACTTACAAGTTAAAATGTGCCTGGCTGCTATTCACTGAAAAGCTCATTCTACGTACATTTTTGGCATACGTTTGCTCCTGCAGGGTCAGCCGAGCAGCGAATTTCTACTTAACCACCTGCTATCATGAGAGACATCAGGGCTGCATGTTTTGAGCCCAGTATTGAGCCTGAAAAGTGTTTCCAACCCCACTTACAAGTAAAACTTGCTAAAATGTGCCTGGCTGCTCTTCACTGAAAATCTCATTCCACGAACATTTTTAGCATACGTTTGCTCCTGCAGGGTCAGCCGAGCAGCGAATTTCTACTTAACCACCTGCTATCATGAGAGACATCAGGGCTGCATCTTTTGAGCCCAGTACTGAGCATAAAAAGCGTTTCCATCCCCACTTACAAGTAAAACTTGCTAAAATGTGCCTGGCTGCTCTTCACTGAAAAGCTCATTCTACGTACATTTTTCGCATATGTTTGCTCCTGCTGGATCAGCCGAGCAGCGAATTTCTACTTAACCACCTGCTATCATGAGAGACATCAGGGCTGCATCTTTTGAGCCCAGTATTGAGTATGGAAAAGCGTTTCCAACCCCCCTTACAATTAAAACTTGCTCAAATGTGCCAGGCTGCTCTTCACTGAAAATCTCATTCTATGAAAATTTTTAGCATACGTTAGCTCCTGCAGGGTCAGCCGAGTCAGGGCTGCATCTTTTGAGCCCAGTACTGAGCCTGAAAAGCGTTTCCAACCCCACTTACAAGTAAAACTTGTTAAAATGTGCCTGGCTGCTCTTCACTGAAAATCTCATGCTACGAACATTTTTAGCAAACGTTTGATCCTGCAGGGTCAGCCGAGCAGCGAATTTCTACTTAACCACCTGCTATCATGAGAGATATCAGGGCTGCATCTTTTGAGCCCAGTACTGAGCCTAAAAAGCGTTTCCATCCCCACTTACAAGTAAAACTTGCTAAAATGTGCCTGGCTGCTATTCACTGAAAAACTCATTCTACGAACATTTTTCGCATACGTTTGCTCCTGCTGGTTCAGCCGAGCAGCGAATTTCTACTTAACCACCTGCTATCATGAGAGACATCAGGGCTGCATCTTTTGAGCCCAGTATTGAGTATGGAAAAGCGTTTCCAACCCCCCTTACAAGTAAAACTTGCTAAAATGTGCCAGGCTGCTCTTCACTGAAAATCTCATTCTACGAACATTTTTAGCATACGTTTGCTCCTGCAGGGTCAGCCGAGCAGCGAATTTCTACTTAACCACCTGCTATCATGAGAGACATCAGGGCTGCATCTTTTGAGCCCAGTACTGAGCCTAAAAAGCATTTCTATCCCCACTTACAAGTAAAACTTGCTAAAATGTGCCTGGCTACTATTCACTGAAAATCTCATTCTACGAACCTTTTTAGCATACGTTTGCTCCTGCAGGGTCAGCCGAGCAGTGAATTTCTACTTAACCACCTGCTATCATGAGAGACATCAGGGCTGCATCTTTTGAGCCCAGTATTGAGCCTGAAAAAAAGCGTTTCCAACCCCACTTACAAGTAAAACTTGCTAAAATGTGCCTGGCTGCTCTTCACTGAAAATCTCATTCTACGAACATTTTTAGCATACGTTTGCTCCTGCAGGGTCAGCCGAGCAGCGAATTTCCACTTAACCACCTGCTATCATGAGAGACATCAGGGCTGCATCTTTTGAGCCCAGTATTGAGCCTGAAAAGCGTTTCCAACCCCTCTTACAAGTAAAACTTGCTAAAATGTGCCTGGCTGCTATTCACTGAAAATCTCATTCTACGTACATTTTTGGCATACGTTTGTTCCTGCTGGGTCAGCCGAGCAGCGAATTTCTACTTAACCACCTGCTATCATGAGAGACATCAGGGCTGCATCTTTTGAGCCCAGTACTGAGCCTAAAAAGCGTTTCCATCCCCACTTACAAGTAAAACTTGCTAAAATGTGCCTGGCTGCTATTCACTGAAAATCTCATTCTACGTACATTTTTGGCATACGTTCGTTCCTGCCGGGTCAGCCGAGCAGCGAATTTCTACTTAACCACCTGCTATCATGAGAGACATCAGGGCTGCATCTTTGAGCCCAGTACTGAGCCTGAAAAGCGTTTCCAACCCCACTTACAAGTAAAACTTGCTAAAATGTGCCTGGCTGCTCTTCACTGAAAAACTCATTCTACGAACATTTTTTGCATACGTTTGCTCCTGCAGGGTCAGCCGAGCAGCAAATTTCTACTTAACCACCTGCTATCATGAGAGACATCAGAGATGCATGTTTTGAGCCCAGTATTGAGCCTGAAAAGCGTTTCCAACCCCACTTACAAGTAAAACTTGCTAAAATGTGCCTGGCTGCTCTTCACTGAAAATCTCATTCTACGAACATTTTTAGCATACGTTTGCTCCTGCAGGGTCAGCCGAGCAGCGAATTTCTACTTACCCACCTGCTATCATGAGAGACATCAGGGCTGCATCTTTTGAGCCCAGTATTGAGTATGGAAAAGCGTTTCCAACCCCCCTTACAAGTAAAACTTGCTAAAATGTGCCAGGCTGCTCTTCACTGAAAATCTCATTCTATGAACATTTTTAGCATACGTTTGCTCCTGCAGGGTCAGCCGAGCAGCGAATTTCTACTTAACCACCTGCTATCATGAGAGACATCAGGGCTGCATCTTTTGAGCCCAGTACTGAGCCTGAAAAGCGTTTCCAACCCCACTTACAAGTAAAACTTGTTAAAATGTGCCTGGCTGCTCTTCACTGAAAATCTCATTCTACGAACATTTTTAGCATACGTTTGATCCTGCAGGGTCAGCCGAGCAGCGAATTTCTACTTAACCACCTGCTATCATGAGAGACATCAGGGCTGCATCTTTTGAGCCCAGTACTGAGCCTAAAAAGCGTTTCCATCCCCACTTACAAGTAAAACTTGCTAAAATGTGCCAGGCTGCTCTTCACTGAAAAACTCATTCTACGAACATTTTTCGCATACGTTTGCTCCTGCTGGTTCAGCCGAGCAGCGAATTTCTACTTAACCACCTGCTATCATGAGAGACATCAGGGCTGCATCTTTTGAGCCCAGTATTGAGTATGGAAAAGCGTTTCCAACCCCCCTTACAAGTAAAACTTGCTAAAATGAGCCAGGCTGCTCTTCACTGAAAATCTCATTCTACGAACATTTTTAGCATACGTTTGCTCCTGCAGGGTCAGCCGAGCAGCGAATTTCTACTTAACCACCTGCTATCATGAGAGACATCAGGGCTGCATGTTTTGAGCCCAGTATTGAGCCTGAAAAGTGTTTCCAACCCCACTTACAAGTAAAACTTGCTAAAATGTGCCTGGCTGCTCTTCACTGAAAATCTCATTCTACGAACATTTTTAGCATACGTTTGTTCCTGCCGGGTCAGCCGAGCAGCGAATTTCTACTTAACCACCTGCTATCATGAGAGACATCAGGGCTGCATCTTTTGAGCCCAGTATTGAGCCTGAAAAGCGTTTCCAACCCCACTTACAGGTAAAACTTGCTAAAATGTGCCTGGCTGCTCTTCACTGAAAATCTCATTCTATGAACATTTTTAGTATACGTTTGCTCCTGCAGGGTCAGCCAAGCAGCGAATTTCTACTTAACCACCTGCTATCATGAGAGACATCAGGGCTGCATGTTTTGAGCCCAGTATTGAGTATGGAAAAGCGTTCCAACCCCCCTTACAAGTAAAACTTGCTAAAATGTGCCAGGCTGCTCTTCACTGAAAATCTCATTCTACGAACATTTTTAGCATACGTTTGCTCCTGCAGGGTCAGCCGAGCAGCGAATTTCTACTTAACCACCTGCTATCATGAGAGACATTAGGGCTGCATCTTTTGAGCCCAGTATTGAGCCTGAAAAGCGTTTCCAACCCCACTTACAAGTAAAACTTGCTAAAATGTGCCTGGCTGCTCTTCACTGAAAATCTCATTCTACAAACATTTTTAGCATACGTTTGCTCCTGCAGGGTCAGCCGAGCAGCAAATTTCTACTTATTAACCACCTGCTATCATGAGAGACATCAGGGCTGCATCTTTTGAGCCCAGTACTGAGCCTAAAAAGCGTTTCCATCCCCACTTACAAGTTAAAATGTGCCTGGCTGCTATTCACTGAAAAGCTCATTCTACGTACATTTTTGGCATACGTTTGCTCCTGCAGGGTCAGCCGAGCAGCGAATTTCTACTTAACCACCTGCTATCATGAGAGACATCAGGGCTGCATGTTTTGAGCCCAGTATTGAGCCTGAAAAGTGTTTCCAACCCCACTTACAAGTAAAACTTGCTAAAATGTGCCTGGCTGCTCTTCACTGAAAATCTCATTCCACGAACATTTTTAGCATACGTTTGCTCCTGCAGGGTCAGCCGAGCAGCGAATTTCTACTTAACCACCTGCTATCATGAGAGACATCAGGGCTGCATCTTTTGAGCCCAGTACTGAGCATAAAAAGCGTTTCCATCCCCACTTACAAGTAAAACTTGCTAAAATGTGCCTGGCTGCTCTTCACTGAAAAGCTCATTCTACGTACATTTTTCGCATATGTTTGCTCCTGCTGGATCAGCCGAGCAGCGAATTTCTACATAACCACCTGCTATCATGAGAGACATCAGGGCTGCATCTTTTGAGCCCAGTATTGAGTATGGAAAAGCGTTTCCAACCCCCCTTACAATTAAAACTTGCTCAAATGTGCCAGGCTGCTCTTCACTGAAAATCTCATTCTATGAAAATTTTTAGCATACGTTAGCTCCTGCAGGGTCAGCCGAGTCAGGGCTGCATCTTTTGAGCCCAGTACTGAGCCTGAAAAGCGTTTCCAACCCCACTTACAAGTAAAACTTGTTAAAATGTGCCTGGCTGCTCTTCACTGAAAATCTCATTCTACGAACATTTTTAGCAAACGTTTGATCCTGCAGGGTCAGCCGAGCAGCGAATTTCTACTTAACCACCTGCTATCATGAGAGATATCAGGGCTGCATCTTTTGAGCCCAGTACTGAGCCTAAAAAGCGTTTCCATCCCCACTTACAAGTAAAACTTGCTAAAATGTGCCTGGCTGCTATTCACTGAAAAACTCATTCTACGAACATTTTTCACATACGTTTGCTCCTGCTGGTTCAGCCGAGCAGCGAATTTCTACTTAACCACCTGCTATCATGAGAGACATCAGGGCTGCATCTTTTGAGCCCAGTATTGAGTATGGAAAAGCGTTTCCAACCCCCCTTACAAGTAAAACTTGCTAAAATGTGCCAGGCTGCTCTTCACTGAAAATCTCATTCTACGAACATTTTTAGCATACGTTTGCTCCTGCAGGGTCAGCCGAGCAGCGAATTTCTACTTAACCACCTGCTATCATGAGAGACATCAGGGCTGCATCTTTTGAGCCCAGTACTGAGCCTAAAAAGCATTTCTATCCCCACTTACAAGTAAAACTTGCTAAAATGTGCCTGGCTACTATTCACTGAAAATCTCATTCTACGAACCTTTTTAGCATACGTTTGCTCCTGCAGGGTCAGCCGAGCAGTGAATTTCTACTTAACCACCTGCTATCATGAGAGACATCAGGGCTGCATCTTTTGAGCCCAGTATTGAGCCTGAAAAAAAGCGTTTCCAACCCCACTTACAAGTAAAACTTGCTAAAATGTGCCTGGCTGCTCTTCACTGAAAATCTCATTCTACGAACATTTTTAGCATACGTTTGCTCCTGCAGGGTCAGCCGAGCAGCGAATTTCCACTTAACCACCTGCTATCATGAGAGACATCAGGGCTGCATCTTTTGAGCCCAGTATTGAGCCTGAAAAGCGTTTCCAACCCCTCTTACAAGTAAAACTTGCTAAAATGTGCCTGGCTGCTATTCACTGAAAATCTCATTCTACGTACATTTTTGGCATACGTTTGTTCCTGCTGGGTCAGCCGAGCAGCGAATTTCTACTTAACCACCTGCTATCATGAGAGACATCAGGGCTGCATCTTTTGAGCCCAGTACTGAGCCTAAAAAGCGTTTCCATCCCCACTTACAAGTAAAACTTGCTAAAATGTGCCTGGCTGCTATTCACTGAAAATCTCATTCTACGTACATTTTTGGCATACGTTCGTTCCTGCCGGGTCAGCCGAGCAGCGAATTTCTACTTAACCACCTGCTATCATGAGAGACATCAGGGCTGCATCTTTGAGCCCAGTACTGAGCCTGAAAAGCGTTTCCAACCCCACTTACAAGTAAAACTTGCTAAAATGTGCCTGGCTGCTCTTCACTGAAAAACTCATTCTACGAACATTTTTTGCATACGTTTGCTCCTGCAGGGTCAGCCGAGCAGCAAATTTCTACTTAACCACCTGCTATCATGAGAGACATCAGAGATGCATGTTTTGAGCCCAGTATTGAGCCTGAAAAGCGTTTCCAACCCCACTTACAAGTAAAACTTGCTAAAATGTGCCTGGCTGCTCTTCACTGAAAATCTCATTCTACGAACATTTTTCGCATACGTTTGCTCCTGCAGGGTCAGCCGAGCAGCGAATTTCTACTTACCCACCTGCTATCATGAGAGACATCAGGGCTGCATCTTTTGAGCCCAGTATTGAGTATGGAAAAGCGTTTCCAACCCCCCTTACAAGTAAAACTTGCTAAAATGTGCCAGGCTGCTCTTCACTGAAAATCTCATTCTATGAACATTTTTAGCATACGTTTGCTCCTGCAGGGTCAGCCGAGCAGCGAATTTCTACTTAACCACCTGCTATCATGAGAGACATCAGGGCTGCATCTTTTGAGCCCAGTACTGAGCCTGAAAAGCGTTTCCAACCCCACTTACAAGTAAAACTTGTTAAAATGTGCCTGGCTGCTCTTCACTGAAAATCTCATTCTACGAACATTTTTAGCATACGTTTGATCCTGCAGGGTCAGCCGAGCAGCGAATTTCTACTTAACCACCTGCTATCATGAGAGACATCAGGGCTGCATCTTTTGAGCCCAGTACTGAGCCTAAAAAGCGTTTCCATCCCCACTTACAAGTAAAACTTGCTAAAATGTGCCAGGCTGCTCTTCACTGAAAAACTCATTCTACGAACATTTTTCGCATACGTTTGCTCCTGCTGGTTCAGCCGAGCAGCGAATTTCTACTTAACCACCTGCTATCATGAGAGACATCAGGGCTGCATCTTTTGAGCCCAGTATTGAGTATGGAAAAGCGTTTCCAACCCCCCTTACAAGTAAAACTTGCTAAAATGAGCCAGGCTGCTCTTCACTGAAAATCTCATTCTACGAACATTTTTAGCATATGTTTGCTCCTGCAGGGTCAGCCGAGCAGCGAATTTCTACTTAACCACCTGCTATCATGAGAGACATCAGGGCTGCATGTTTTGAGCCCAGTATTGAGCCTGAAAAGTGTTTCCAACCCCACTTACAAGTAAAACTTGCTAAAATGTGCCTGGCTGCTCTTCACTGAAAATCTCATTCTACGAACATTTTTAGCATACGTTTGTTCCTGCCGGGTCAGCCGAGCAGCGAATTTCTACTTAACCACCTGCTATCATGAGAGACATCAGGGCTGCATCTTTTGAGCCCAGTATTGAGCCTGAAAAGCGTTTCCAACCCCACTTACAGGTAAAACTTGCTAAAATGTGCCTGGCTGCTCTTCACTGAAAATCTCATTCTACGAACATTTTTAGTATACGTTTGCTCCTGCAGGGTCAGCCGAGCAGCGAATTTCTACTTAACCACCTGCTATCATGAGAGACATCAGGGCTGCATGTTTTGAGCCCAGTATTGAGTATGGAAAAGCGTTCCAACCCCCCTTACAAGTAAAACTTGCTAAAATGTGCCAGGCTGCTCTTCACTGAAAATCTCATTCTACGAACATTTTTAGCATACGTTTGCTCCTGCAGGGTCAGCCGAGCAGCGAATTTCTACTTAACCACCTGCTATCATGAGAGACATTAGGGCTGCATCTTTTGAGCCCAGTATTGAGCCTGAAAAGCGTTTCCAACCCCACTTACAAGTAAAACTTGCTAAAATGTGCCTGGCTGCTCTTCACTGAAAATCTCATTCTACAAACATTTTTAGCATACGTTTGCTCCTGCAGGGTCAGCCGAGCAGCGAATTTCTACTTAACCACCTCCTATCATGAGAGACATCACTGCATCTTTTGAGCCCAGTATTGAGCCTAAAAAGCGTTTCCATCCCCACTTACAAGTAAAACTTGCTAAAATGTGCCTGGCTGCTCTTCACTGAAAAACTCATTCTACGAACATTTTTCGCATACGTTTGCTCCTGCTGGCTCAGCCGAGCAGCGAATTTCTACTTAACCACCTGCTATCATGAGAGACATCAGGGCTGCATCTTTTGAGCCCAGTATTGAGTATGGAAAAGCGTTTCCAACCCCCCTTACAAGTAAAACTTGCTAAAATGTGCCAGGCTGCTCTTCACTGAAAATCTCATTCTACGAACATTTTTAGCATACGTTTGCTCGTGCAGGGTCAGCCGAGCAGCGAATTTCTACTTAACCACCTGCTATCATGAGAGACATCAGGGCTGCATCTTTTGAGCCCAGTATTGAGCCTGAAAAGCGTTTCCAACCCCACTTACAGGTAAAACTTGCTAAAATGTGCCTGGCTGCTCTTCACTGAAAATCTCATTCTACGAACATTTTTAGTATACGTTTGCTCCTGCAGGGTCAGCCGAGCAGCGAATTTCTACTTAACCACCTGCTATCATGAGAGACATCAGGGCTGCATCTTTTGAGCCCAGTACTGAGCCTAAAAAGCGTTTCCATCCCCACTTACAAGTTAAAATGTGCCTGGCTGCTATTCACTGAAAAGCTCATTCTACGTACATTTTTGGCATACGTTTGCTCCTGCAGGGTCAGCCGAGCAGCGAATTTCTACTTAACCACCTGCTATCATGAGAGACATCAGGGCTGCTTCTTTTGAGCCCAGTACTGAGCCTGAAAAGCGTTTCCATCCCCACTTACAAGTAAAACTTGCTAAAATGTGCCTGGCTGCTCTTCACTGAAAAACTCATTCTACGAACATTTTTCGCATACGTTTGCTCCTGCTGGTTCAGCCGAGCAGCGAATTTCTACTTAACCACCTGCTATCAAGAGAGACATCAGGGCTGCATCTTTTGAGCCCAGTATTGAGTATGGAAAAGCGTTCCAACCCCCCTTACAAGTAAAACTTGCTAAAATGTGCCTGGCTGCTCTTCACTGAAAAGCTCATTCTACGTACATTTTTCGCATATGTTTGCTCCTGCTGGATCAGCCGAGCAGCGAATTTCCACTTAACCACCTGCTATCATGAGAGACATCAGGGCTGCATCTTTTGAGGCCAGTACTGAGCCTGAAAAGCATTTCCAACCCCACTTACAAGTAAAACTTGCTAAAATGTGCCTGGCTGCTCTTCACTGAAAATCTCATTCTACGAACATTTTTAGCATACGTTTGCTCCTGCAGGGTCAGCCGAGCAGCGAATTTCTACTTAACCACCTGCTATCATGAGAGACATCAGGGCTGCATCTTTTGAGCCCAGTATTGAGTATGGAAAAGCGTTTCCAACCCCCCTTACAAGTAAAACTTGCTAAAATGTGCCAGGCTGCTCTTCACTGAAAATCTCATTCTATGAACATTTTTAGCATACGTTTGCTCCTGCAGGGTCAGCCGAGCAGCGAATTTCTACTTAACCACCTGCTATCATGAGAGACCTCAGGGCTGCATCTTTTGAGCCCAGTACTGAGCCTGAAAAGCGTTTCCAACCCCACTTACAAGTAAAACTTGTTAAAATGTGCCTGGCTGCTCTTCACTGAAAATCTCATTCTACGAACATTTTTAGCATACGTTTGATCCTGCAGGGTCAGCCGAGCAGCGAATTTCTACTTAACCACCTGCTATCATGAGAGACATCAGGGCTGCATCTTTTGAGCCCAGTACTGAGCCTAAAAAGCGTTTCCATCCCCACTTACAAGTAAAACTTGCTAAAAATGTGCCAGGCTGCTCTTCACTGAAAAACTCATTCTACGAACATTTTTCGCATACGTTTGCTCCTGCTGGTTCAGCCGAGCAGCGAATTTCTACTTAACCACCTGCTATCATGAGAGACATCAGGGCTGCATCTTTTGAGCCCAGTATTGAGTATGGAAAAGCGTTTCCAACCCCCCTTACAAGTAAAACTTGCTAAAATGTGCCAGGCTGCTCTTCACTGAAAATCTCATTCTACGAACATTTTTAGCATACGTTTGCTCCTGCAGGGTCAGCCGAGCAGCGAATTTCTACTTAACCACCTGCTATCATGAGAGACATCAGGGCTGCATCTTTGAGCCCAGTACTGAACCTAAAAAGCGTTTCTATCCCCACTTACAAGTAAAACTTGCTAAAATGTGCCTGGCTACTATTCACTGAAAATCTCATTCTACGTACATTTTTGGCATACGTTTGTTCCTGCCGGGTCAGCCGAGCAGCGAATTTCTACTTAACCACCTGCTATCATGAGAGACATCAGGGCTGCTTCTTTTGAGCCCAGTACTGAGCCTGAAAAGCGTTTCCATCCCCACTTACAAGTAAAACTTGCTAAAATGTGCCTGGCTGCTCTTCACTGAAAAACTCATTCTACGAACATTTTTCGCATTTGTTTGCTCCTGCTGGTTCAGCCGAGCAGCGAATTTCTACTTAACCACCTGCTATCATGAGAGACATCAGGGCTGCATCTTTTGAGCCCAGTATTGAGTATGGAAAAGCGTTTCCAACCCCCCCTTACAAGTAAAACTTGCTAAAAAACCCCCAGATTTGCACCCATCTCGGACACGCTTAAAAAATACCACTGGCTGTCCATTCACAATAGGGTCAAATTCAAATCTTTGTGCACTGTTTTTAAATCACTTCAGGATTTAGGACCTCGATTCTTTAAGAAACAACTGATTCCGTACAATCCTATGAGAAAGCTCAGATCCACATCTTCTAACCAGCTAGTGGTTCAACGTAGCCGTACAGTTTCCTGGGGTGATCGCCGCTTTTTAATCGCGGCCCCCAGACTTTGGAACACCCTACCCATCTATATAAGAACTAGTTCTACTCTTCTTCAGTTTAGAAAAAAACTGAAGACATGGCTTTTTAATCAGTAATTCACTTTCCTGCTTTTTCTGTCTAGGGTGAGACTTTAATGCAATTTCAGCGCCGAGACGCCTAAGGGTAATTGCACGCGCTTTATAAATGGCATTAAATAAATAAATAAAATGTGCCAGGCTGCTCTTCACTGAAAATCTCATTCTACGAACATTTTTAGCATACGTTTGCTCCTGCTGGGTCAGCCGAGCAGCGAATTTCTACTTAACCACCTGCTATCATGAGAGACATCAGGGCTGCATCTTTTGAGCCCAGTATTGAGCCTGAAAAGCGTTTCCAACCCCACTTACAAGTAAAACTTGCTAAAATGTGCCTGGCTGCTCTTCACTGAAAATCTCATTCTACGAACATTTTTAGCATACGTTTGCTCCTGCAGGGTCAGCCGAGCAGCGAATTTCCACTTAACCACCTGCTATCATGAGAGACATCAGGGCTGCATCTTTTGAGCCCAGTATTGAGCCTGAAAAGCGTTTCCAACCCCACTTACAAGTAAAACTTGCTAAAATGTGCCTGGCTGCTATTCACTGAAAATCTCATTCTACGAACATTTTTAGCATACGTTTGCTCCTGCAGGGTCAGCCGAGCAGCGTATTTCTACTTAAACACCTTCTATCATGAGAGACATCAGGGCTGCATCTTTTGAGCCCAGTACTGAGCCTAAAAAGCGTTTCCATCCCCACTTACAAGTAAAACTTGCTAAAATGTGCCTGGCTGCTATTCACTGAAAATTTCATTCTACGTACATTTTTGGCATATGTTTGTTCCTGCTGGGTCAGCCGAGCAGCGAATTTCTACTTAACCACCTGCTATCATGAGAGACATCAGGGCTGCATCTTTGAGCCCAGTACTGAGCCTGAAAAGCGTTTCCAACCCCACTTACAAGTAAAACTTGCTAAAATGTGCCTGGCTGCTATTCACTGAAAATCTCATTCTACGTACGCATACGTTTGCTCCTGCAGGGTCAGCCGAGCAGCGAATTTCTACTTAACCACCTGCTATCATGAGAGACATCAGGGCTGCATGTTTTGAGCCCAGTATTGAGCCTGAAAAGCGTTTCCAACCCCACTTACAAGTAAAACTTGCTAAAATGTGCCTGGCTGCTCTTCACTGAAAATCTCATTCTACGAACATTTTTAGCATACGTTTGCTCCTGCAGGGTCAGCCGAGCAGCGAATTTCTACTTAACCACCTGCTATCATGAGAGACATCAGGGCTGCATCTTTTGAGCCCAGTATTGAGTATGGAAAAGCGTTTCCAACCCCCCTTACAAGTAAAACTTGCTAAAATGTGCCAGGCTGCTCTTCACTGAAAATCTCATTCTATGAACATTTTTAGCATACGTTTGCTCCTGCAGGGTCAGCCGAGCAGCGAATTTCTACTTAACCACCTGCTATCATGAGAGACATCAGGGCTGCATATTTTGAGCCCAGTACTGAGCCTAAAAAGCGTTTCTATCCTCACTTACAAGTAAAACTTGCTAAAATGTGCCTGGCTACTATTCACTGAAAATCTCATTCTACGAACCTTTTTAGCATACGTTTGCTCCTGCAGGGTCAGCCGAGCAGTGAATTTCTACTTAACCACCTGCTATCATGAGAGACATCAGGGCTGCATCTTTTGAGCCCAGTATTGAGCCTGAAAAAAAGCGTGTCCAACCCCACTTACAAGTAAAACTTGCTAAAATGTGCCTGGCTGCTCTTCACTGAAAATCTCATTCTACGAACATTTTTAGCATACGTTTGCTCCTGCAGGGTCAGCCGAGCAGCGAATTTCCACTTAACCACCTGCTATCATGAGAGACATCAGGGCTGCATCTTTTGAGCCCAGTATTGAGCCTGAAAAGCGTTTCCAACCCCACTTACAAGTAAAACTTGCTAAAATGTGCCTGGCTGCTATTCACTGAAAATCTCATTCTACGTACATTTTTGGCATACGTTTGTTCCTGCTGGGTCAGCCGAGCAGCGAATTTCTACTTAACCACCTGCTATCATGAGAGACATCAGGGCTGCATCTTTTGAGCCCAGTACTGAGCCTAAAAAGCGTTTCCATCCCCACTTACAAGTAAAACTTGCTAAAATGTGCCTGGCTGCTATTCACTGAAAATCTCATTCTACGTACATTTTTGGCATACGTTCGTTCCTGCCGGGTCAGCCGAGCAGCGAATTTCTACTTAACCACCTGCTATCATGAGAGACATCAGTGCTGCATCTTTGAGCCCAGTACTGAGCCTGAAAAGCGTTTCCAACCCCACTTACAAGTAAAACTTGCTAAAATGTGCCTGGCTGCTCTTCACTGAAAAACTCATTCTACGAACATTTTTTGCATACGTTTGCTCCTGCAGGGTCAGCCGAGCAGCGAATTTCTACTTAACCACCTGCTATCATGAGAGACATCAGAGATGCATGTTTTGAGCCCAGTATTGAGCCTGAAAAGCGTTTCCAACCCCACTTACAAGTAAAACTTGCTAAAATGTGCCTGGCTGCTCTTCACTGAAAATCTCATTCTACGAACATTTTTAGCATACGTTTGCTCCTGCAGGGTCAGCCGAGCAGCGAATTTCTACTTACCCACCTGCTATCATGAGAGACATCAGGTCTGCATCTTTTGAGCCCAGTATTGAGTATGGAAAAGCGTTTCCAACCCCCCTTACAAGTAAAACTTGCTAAAATGTACCAGGCTGCTCTTCACTGAAAATCTCATTCTATGAACATTTTTAGCATACGTTTGCTCCTGCAGGGTCAGCCGAGCAGCGAATTTCTACTTAACCACCTGCTATCATGAGAGACATCAGGGCTGCATCTTTTGAGCCCAGTACTGAGCCTGAAAAGCGTTTCCAACCCCACTTACAAGTAAAACTTGTTAAAATGTGCCTGGCTGCTCTTCACTGAAAATCTCATTCTACGAACATTTTTAGCATACGTTTGATCCTGCAGGGTCAGCCGAGCAGCGAATTTCTACTTAACCACCTGCTATCATGAGAGACATCAGGGCTGCATCTTTTGAGCCCAGTACTGAGCCTAAAAAGCGTTTCCATCCCCACTTACAAGTAAAACTTGCTAAAATGTGCCAGGCTGCTCTTCACTGAAAAACTCATTCTACGAACATTTTTCGCATACGTTTGCTCCTGCTGGTTCAGCCGAGCAGCGAATTTCTACTTAACCACCTGCTATCATGAGAGACATCAGGGCTGCATCTTTTGAGCCCAGTATTGAGTATGGAAAAGCGTTTCCAACCCCCCTTACAAGTAAAACTTGCTAAAATGTGCCAGGCTGTTCTTCACTGAAAATCTCATTCTACGAACATTTTTAGCATACGTTTGCTCCTGCAGGGTCAGCCGAGCAGCGAATTTCTACTTAACCACCTGCTATCATGAGAGACATCAGGGCTGCATCTTTTGAGCCCAGTACTGAACCTAAAAAGCGTTTCTATCCCCACTTACAAGTAAAACTTGCTAAAATGTGCCTGGCTACTATTCACTGAAAATCTCATTCTACGTACATTTTTGGCATACGTTTGTTCCTGCCGGGTCAGCCGAGCAGCGAATTTCTACTTAACCACCTGCTATCATGAGAGACATCAGGGCTGCTTCTTTTGAGCCCAGTACTGAGCCTGAAAAGCGTTTCCATCCCCACTTACAAGTAAAACTTGCTAAAATGTGCCTGGCTGCTCTTCACTGAAAAACTCATTCTACGAACATTTTTAGCATACGTTTGCTCCTGCAGGGTCAGCCGAGCAGCGAATTTCTACTTAACCACCTGCTATCAAGAGAGACATCAGGGCTGCATCTTTTGAGCCCAGTATTGAGTATGGAAAAGCGTTCCAACCCCCCTTACAAGTAAAACTTGCTAAAATGTGCCTGGCTGCTCTTCACTGAAAAGCTCATTCTACGTACATTTTTCGCATATGTTTGCTCCTGCTGGATCAGCCGAGCAGCGAATTTCCACTTAACCACCTGCTATCATGAGAGACATCAGGGCTGCATCTTTTGAGGCCAGTACTGAGCCTGAAAAGCATTTCCAACCCCACTTACAAGTAAAACTTGCTAAAATGTGCCTGGCTGCTCTTCACTGAAAATCTCATTCTACGAACATTTTTAGCATACGTTTGCTCCTGCAGGGTCAGCCGAGCAGCGAATTTCTACTTAACCACCTGCTATCATGAGAGACATCAGGGCTGCATCTTTTGAGCCCAGTATTGAGTATGGAAAAGCGTTTCCAACCCCCCTTACAAGTAAAACTTGCTAAAATGTGCCAGGCTGCTCTTCACTGAAAATCTCATTCTATGAACATTTTTAGCATACGTTTGCTCCTGCAGGGTCAGCCGAGCAGCGAATTTCTACTTAACCACCTGCTATCATGAGAGACATCAGGGCTGCATCTTTTGAGCCCAGTACTGAGCCTGAAAAGCGTTTCCAATCCCACTTACAAGTAAAACTTGTTAAAATGTGCCTGGCTGCTCTTCACTGAAAATCTCATTCTACGAACATTTTTAGCATACGTTTGATCCTGCAGGGTCAGCCGAGCAGCGAATTTCTACTTAACCACCTGCTATCATGAGAGACATCAGGGCTGCATCTTTTGAGCCCAGTACTGAGCCTAAAAAGCGTTTCCATCCCCACTTACAAGTAAAACTTGCTAAAAATGTGCCAGGCTGCTCTTCACTGAAAAACTCATTCTACGAACATTTTTCGCATACGTTTGCTCCTGCTGGTTCAGCCGAGCAGCGAATTTCTACTTAACCACCTGCTATCATGAGAGACATCAGGGCTGCATCTTTTGAGCCCAGTATTGAGTATGGAAAAGCGTTTCCAACCCCCCTTACAAGTAAAACTTGCTAAAATGTGCCAGGCTGCTCTTCACTGAAAATCTCATTCTACGAACATTTTTAGCATACGTTTGCTCCTGCAGGGTCAGCCGAGCAGCGAATTTCTACTTAACCACCTGCTATCATGAGAGACATCAGGGCTGCATATTTTGAGCCCAGTACTGAACCTAAAAAGCATTTCTATCCCCACTTACAAGTAAAACTTGCTAAAATGTGCCTGGCTACTATTCACTGAAAATCTCATTCTACGTACATTTTTGGCATACGTTTGTTCCTGCCGGGTCAGCCGAGCAGCGAATTTCTACTTAACCACCTGCTATCATGAGAGACATCAGGGCTGCTTCTTTTGAGCCCAGTACTGAGCCTGAAAAGCGTTTCCATCCCCACTTACAAGTAAAACTTGCTAAAATGTGCCTGGCTGCTCTTCACTGAAAAACTCATTCTACGAACATTTTTCGCATACGTTTGCTCCTGCTGGTTCAGCCGAGCAGCGAATTTCTACTTAACCACCTGCTATCATGAGAGACATCAGGGCTGCATCTTTTGAGCCCAGTATTGAGTATGGAAAAGCGTTTCCAACCCCCCCTTACAAGTAAAACTTGCTAAAAAAAAAACAGATTTGCACCCATCTCGGACACGCTTAAAAAATACCACTGGCTGTCCATTCACAATAGGGTCAAATTCAAATCTTTGTGCACTGTTTTTAAATCACTTCAGGATTTAGGACCTCGATTCTTTAAGAAACAACTGATTCCGTACAATCCTATGAGAAAGCTCAGATCCACATCTTCTAACCAGCTAGTGGTTCAACGTAGCCGTACAGTTTCCTGGGGTGATCGCCGCTTTTTAATCGCGGCCCCCAGACTTTGGAACACCCTACCCATCTATATAAGAACTAGTTCTACTCTTCTTCAGTTTAGAAAAAAACTGAAGACATGGCTTTTTAATCAGTAATTCACTTTCCTGCTTTTTCTGTCTAGGGTGAGACTTTAATGCAATTTCAGCGCCGAGACGCCTAAGGGTAATTGCACGCGCTTTATAAATGGCATTAAATAAATAAATAAAATGTGCCAGGCTGCTCTTCACTGAAAATCTCATTCTACGAACATTTTTAGCATACGTTTGCTCCTGCTGGGTCAGCCGAGCAGCGAATTTCTACTTAACCACCTGCTATCATGAGAGACATCAGGGCTGCATCTTTTGAGCCCAGTATTGAGCCTGAAAAGCGTTTCCAACCCCACTTACAAGTAAAACTTGCTAAAATGTGCCTGGCTGCTCTTCACTGAAAATCTCATTCTACGAACATTTTTAGCATACGTTTGCTCCTGCAGGGTCAGCCGAGCAGCGAATTTCCACTTAACCACCTGCTATCATGAGAGACATCAGGGCTGCATCTTTTGAGCCCAGTATTGAGCCTGAAAAGCGTTTCCAACCCCACTTACAAGTAAAACTTGCTAAAATGTGCCTGGCTGCTATTCACTGAAAATCTCATTCTACGAACATTTTTAGCATACGTTTGCTCCTGCAGGGTCAGCCGAGCAGCGTATTTCTACTTAAACACCTTCTATCATGAGAGACATCAGGGCTGCATCTTTTGAGCCCAGTACTGAGCCTAAAAAGCGTTTCCATCCCCACTTACAAGTAAAACTTGCTAAAATGTGCCTGGCTGCTATTCACTGAAAATCTCATTCTACGTACATTTTTGGCATACGTTTGTTCCTGCTGGGTCAGCCGAGCAGCGAATTTCTACTTAACCACCTGCTATCATGAGAGACATCAGGGCTGCATCTTTGAGCCCAGTACTGAGCCTGAAAAGCGTTTCCAACCCCACTTACAAGTAAAACTTGCTAAAATGTGCCTGGCTGCTATTCACTGAAAATCTCATTCTACGTACGCATACGTTTGCTCCTGCAGGGTCAGCCGAGCAGCGAATTTCTACTTAACCACCTGCTATCATGAGAGACATCAGGGCTGCATGTTTTGAGCCCAGTATTGAGCCTGAAAAGCGTTTCCAACCCCACTTACAAGTAAAACTTGCTAAAATGTGCCTGGCTGCTCTTCACTGAAAATCTCATTCTACGAACATTTTTAGCATACGTTTGCTCCTGCAGGGTCAGCCGAGCAGCGAATTTCTACTTAACCACCTGCTATCATGAGAGGCATCAGGGCTGCATCTTTTGAGCCCAGTATTGAGTATGGAAAAGCGTTTCCAACCCCCCTTACAAGTAAAACTTGCTAAAATGTGCCAGGCTGCTCTTCACTGAAAATCTCATTCTATGAACATTTTTAGCATACGTTTGCTCCTGCAGGGTCAGCCGAGCAGCGAATTTCTACTTAACCACCTGCTATCATGAGAGACATCAGGGCTGCATATTTTGAGCCCAGTACTGAGCCTGAAAAGCGTTTCCAACCCCACTTACAAGTAAAACTTGTTAAAATGTGCCTGGCTGCTCTTCACTGAAAATCTCATTCTACGAACATTTTTAGCATACGTTTGATCCTGCAGGGTCAGCCGAGCAGCGAATTTCTACTTAACCACCTGCTATCATGAGAGACATCAGGGCTGCATCTTTTGAGCCCAGTACTGAGCCTAAAAAGCGTTTCCATCCCCACTTACAAGTAAAACTTGCTAAAATGTGCCAGGCTGCTCTTCACTGAAAAACTCATTCTACGAACATTTTTCGCATACGTTTGCTCCTGCTGGTTCAACCGAGCAGCGAATTTCTACTTAACCACCTGCTATCATGAGAGACATCAGGGCTGCATCTTTTGAGACCAGTATTGAGTATGGAAAAGCGTTTCCAACCCCCCTTACAAGTAAAACTTGCTAAAATGTGCCAGGCTGCTCTTCACTGAAAATCTCATTCTACGAACATTTTTAGCATACGTTTGCTGCTGCAGGGTCAGCCGAGCAGCGAATTTCTACTTAACCACCTGCTATCATGAGAGTCATCAGGGCTGCATCTTTTGAGCCCAGTACTGAGCCTGAAAAGCATTTCCAACCCCACATACAAGTAAAACTTGCTAAAATGTGCCTGGCTGCTCTTCACTGAAAATCTCATTCTACGAACATTTTTAGCATACGTTTGCTCCTGCAGGGTCAGCCGAGCAGCGAATTTCTACTTAACCACCTGCTATCATGAGAGACATCAGGGCTGCATCTTTTGAGCCCAGTATTGAGTATGGAAAAGCGTTTCCAACCCCCCTTACAAGTAAAACTTGCTAAAATGTGCCAGGCTGCTCTTCACTGAAAATCTCATTCTACGAACATTTTTAGCATACGTTTGCTCCTGCAGGGTCAGCCGAGCAGCGAATTTCTACTTAACCACCTGCTATCATGAGAGACATCAGGGCTGCATCTTTTGAGCCCAGTACTGAACCTAAAAAGCGTTTCTATCCCCACTTACAAGTAAAACTTGCTAAAATGTGCCTGACTACTATTCACTGAAAATCTCATTCTACGTACATTTTTGGCATACGTTTGTTCCTGCCGGGTCAGCCGAGCAGCGAATTTCTACTTAACCACCTGCTATCATGAGAGACATCAGGGCTGCTTCTTTTGAGCCCAGTACTGAGCCTGAAAAGCGTTTCCATCCCCACTTACAAGTAAAACTTGCTAAAATGTGCCTGGCTGCTCTTCACTGAAAAGCTCATTCTACGTACATTTTTCGCATATGTTTGCTCCTGCTGGATCAGCCGAGCAGCGAATTTCCACTTAACCACCTGCTATCATGAGAGACATCAGGGCTGCATCTTTTGAGGCCAGTACTGAGCCTGAAAAGCATTTCCAACCCCACTTACAAGTAAAACTTGCTAAAATGTGCCTGGCTGCTCTTCACTGAAAATCTCATTCTACGAACATTTTTAGCATACGTTTGCTCCTGCAGGGTCAGCCGAGCAGCGAATTTCTACTTAACCACCTGCTATCATGAGAGACATCAGGGCTGCATCTTTTGAGCCCAGTATTGAGTATGGAAAAGCGTTTCCAACCCCCCTTACAAGTAAAACTTGCTAAAATGTGCCAGGCTGCTCTTCACTGAAAATCTCATTCTATGAACATTTTTAGCATACGTTTGCTCCTGCAGGGTCAGCCGAGCAGCGAATTTCTACTTAACCACCTGCTATCATGAGAGACATCAGGGCTGCATCTTTTGAGCCCAGTACTGAGCCTGAAAAGCGTTTCCAACCCCACTTACAAGTAAAACTTGTTAAAATGTGCCTGGCTGCTCTTCACTGAAAATCTCATTCTACGAACATTTTTAGCATACGTTTGATCCTGCAGGGTCAGCCGAGCAGCGAATTTCTACTTAACCACCTGCTATCATGAGAGACATCAGGGCTGCATATTTTGAGCCCAGTACTGAGCCTAAAAAGTGTTTCCATCCCCACTTACAAGTAAAACTTGCTAAAATGTGCCAGGCTGCTCTTCACTGAAAAACTCATTCTACGAACATTTTTCGCATACGTTTGCTCCTGCTGGTTCAGCCGAGCAGCGAATTTCTACTTAACCACCTGCTATCATGAGAGACATCAGGGCTGCATCTTTTGAGCCCAGTATTGAGTATGGAAAAGCGTTTCCAACCCCCCTTACAAGTAAAACTTGCTAAAATGTGCCAGGCTGCTCTTCACTGAAAATCTCATTCTACGAACATTTTTAGCATACGTTTGCTCCTGCAGGGTCAGCCGAGCAGCGAATTTCTACTTAACCACCTGCTATCATGAGAGACATCAGGGCTGCATCTTTTGAGCCCAGTACTGAACCTAAAAAGCGTTTCTATCCCCACTTACAAGTAAAACTTGCTAAAATGTGCCTGGCTACTATTCACTGAAAATCTCATTCTACGTACATTTTTGGCATACGTTTGTTCCTGCCGGGTCAGCCGAGCAGCGAATTTCTACTTAACCACCTGCTATCATGAGAGACATCAGGGCTGCTTCTTTTGAGCCCAGTACTGAGCCTGAAAAGCGTTTCCATCCCCACTTACAAGTAAAACTTGCTAAAATGTGCCTGGCTGCTCTTCACTGAAAAACTCATTCTACGAACATTTTTCGCATACGTTTGCTCCTGCTGGTTCAGCCGAGCAGCGAATTTCTACTTAACCACCTGCTATCATGAGAGACATCAGGGCTGCATCTGTTGAGCCCAGTATTGAGTATGGAAAAGCGTTTCCAACCCCCCCTTACAAGTAAAACTTGCTAAAATGTGCCAGGCTGCTCTTCACTGAAAATCTCATTCTACGAACATTTTTAGCATACGTTTGCTCCTGCTGGGTCAGCCGAGCAGCAAATTTCTACTTAACCACCTGCTATCATGAGAGACATCAGGGCTGCATCTTTTGAGCCCAGTATTGAGCCTGAAAAGCGTTTCCAACCCCACTTACAAGTAAAACTTGCTAAAATGTGCCTGGCTGCTCTTCACTGAAAATCTCATTCTACGAACATTTTTAGCATACGTTTGCTCCTGCAGGGTCAGCCGAGCAGCGAATTTCCACTTAACCACCTGCTATCATGAGAGACATCAGGGCTGCATCTTTTGAGCCCAGTATTGAGCCTGAAAAGCGTTTCCAACCCCACTTACAAGTAAAACTTGCTAAAATGTGCCTGGCTGCTATTCACTGAAAATCTCATTCTACGAACATTTTTAGCATACGTTTGCTCCTGCAGGGTCAGCCGAGCAGCGTATTTCTACTTAAACACCTTCTATCATGAGAGACATCAGGGCTGCATCTTTTGAGCCCAGTACTGAGCCTAAAAAGCGGTTTCCATCCCCACTTACAAGTAAAACTTGCTAAAATGTGCCTGGCTGCTATTCACTGAAAATCTCATTCTACGTACATTTTTGGCATACGTTTGTTCCTGCTGGGTCAGCCGAGCAGCGAATTTCTACTTAACCACCTGCTATCATGAGAGACATCAGGGCTGCATCTTTGAGCCCAGTACTGAGCCTGAAAAGCGTTTCCAACCCCACTTACAAGTAAAACTTGCTAAAATGTGCCTGGCTGCTATTCACTGAAAATCTCATTCTACGTACGCATACGTTTGCTCCTGCAGGGTCAGCCGAGCAGCGAATTTCTACTTAACCACCTGCTATCATGAGAGACATCAGGGCTGCATCTTTTGAGCCCAGTATTGAGTATGGAAAAGCGTTTCCAACCCCCCTTACAAGTAAAACTTGCTAAAATGTGCCAGGCTGCTCTTCACTGAAAATCTCATTCTATGAACATTTTTAGCATACGTTTGCTCCTGCAGGGTCAGCCGAGCAGCGAATTTCTACTTAACCACCTGCTATCATGAGAGACATCAGGGCTGCATATTTTGAGCCCAGTACTGAGCCTGAAAAGCGTTTCCAACCCCACTTACAAGTAAAACTTGTTAAAATGTGCCTGGCTGCTCTTCACTGAAAATCTCATTCTACGAACATTTTTAGCATACGTTTGCTCCTGCAGGGTCAGCCGAGCAGCGAATTTCTACTTAACCACCTGCTATCATGAGAGACATCAGGGCTGCATCTTTTGAGCCCAGTACTGAACCTAAAAAGCGTTTCTATCCCCACTTACAAGTAAAACTTGCTAAAATGTGCCTGGCTACTATTCACTGAAAATCTCATTCTACGTACATTTTTGGCATACGTTTGTTCCTGCCGGGTCAGCCGAGCAGCGAATTTCTACTTAACCACCTGCTATCATGAGAGACATCAGGGCTGCTTCTTTTGAGCCCAGTACTGAGCCTGAAAAGCGTTTCCATCCCCACTTACAAGTAAAACTTGCTAAAATGTGCCTGGCTGCTCTTCACTGAAAAACTCATTCTACGAACATTTTTCGCATACGTTTGCTCCTGCTGGTTCAGCCGAGCAGCGAATTTCTACTTAACCACCTGCTATCAAGAGAGACATCAGGGCTGCATCTTTTGAGCCCAGTATTGAGTATGGAAAAGCGTTCCAACCCCCCTTACAAGCAAAACTTGCTAAAATGTGCCTGGCTGCTCTTCACTGAAAAGCTCATTCTACGTACATTTTTCGCATATGTTTGCTCCTGCTGGATCAGCCGAGCAGCGAATTTCCACTTAACCACCTGCTATCATGAGAGACATCAGGGCTGCATCTTTTGAGGCCAGTACTGAGCCTGAAAAGCATTTCCAACCCCACTTACAAGTAAAACTTGCTAAAATGTGCCTGGATGCTCTTCACTGAAAATCTCATTCTACGAACATTTTTAGCATACGTTTGCTCCTGCAGGGTCAGCCGAGCAGCGAATTTCTACTTAACCACCTGCTATCATGAGAGACATCAGGGCTGCATCTTTTGAGCCCAGTATTGAGCCTGAAAAGCGTTTCTATCCCCACTTACAAGTAAAATTTGCTAAAATGTGCCTGGCTACTATTCACTGAAAATCTCATTCTACAAACCTTTTTAGCATACGTTTGCTCCTGCAGGGTCAGCCGAGCAGTGAATTTCTACTTAACCACCTGCTATCATGAGAGACATCAGGGCTGCATCTTTTGAGCCCAGTATTGAGCCTGAAAAAAAGCGTTTCCAACCCCACTTACAAGTAAAACTTGCTAAAATGTGCCTGGCTGCTCTTCACTGAAAATCTCATTCTACGAACATTTTTAGCATACGTTTGCTCCTGCAGGGTCAGCCGAGCAGCGAATTTCCACTTAACCACCTGCTATCATGAGAGACATCAGGGCTGCATCTTTTGAGCCCAGTATTGAGCCTGAAAAGCGTTTCCAACCCCACTTACAAGTAAAACTTGCTAAAATGTGCCTGGCTGCTATTCACTGAAAATCTCATTCTACGTATATTTTTGGCATACGTTTGTTCCTGCTGGGTCAGCCGAGCAGCGAATTTCTACTTAACCACCTGCTATCACAAGAGACATCAGGGCTGCATGTTTTGAGCCCAGTATTGAGCCTGAAAAGGGTTTCCAACCCCACTTACAAGTAAAACTTGCTAAAATGTGCCTGGCTGCTCTTCACTGAAAATCTCATTCTACGAACATTTTTAGCATACGTTTGCTCCTGCAGGGTCAGCCGAGCAGCGAATTTCTACTTAACCACCTGCTATCATGAGAGACATCAGGGCTGCATCTTTTGAGCCCAGTATTGAGTATGGAAAAGCGTTTCCAACCCCCCTTACAAGTAAAACTTGCTAAAATGTGCCAGGCTGCTCTTCACTGAAAATCTCATTCTATGAACATTTTTAGCATACGTTTGCTCCTGCAGGGTCAGCCGAGCAGCGAATTTCTACTTAACCACCTGCTATCATGAGAGACATCAGGGCTGCATCTTTTGAGCTCAGTACTGAGCCTAAAAAGTGTTTCCATCCCCACTTACAAGTAAAACTTGCTAAAATGTACCAGGCTGCTCTTCGCTGAAAAACTCATTCTACGAACATTTTTCGCATACGTTTGCTCCTGCTGGTTCAGCCGAGCAGCGAATTTCTACTTAACCACCTGCTATCATGAGAGACATCAGGGCTGCATCTTTTGAGCCCAGTATTGAGTATGGAAAAGCGTTTCCAACCCCCCTTACAAGTAAAACTTGCTAAAATGTGCCAGGCTGCTCTTCACTGAAAATCTCATTCTACGAACATTTTTAGCATACGTTTGCTGCTGCAGGGTCAGCCGAGCAGCGAATTTCTACTTAACCACCTGCTATCATGAGAGTCATCAGGGCTGCATCTTTTGAGCCCAGTACTGAGCCTGAAAAGCGTTTCCAACCCCACATACAAGTAAAACTTGCTAAAATGTGCCTGGCTGCTCTTCACTGAAAATCTCATTCTACGAACATTTTTAGCATACGTTTGCTCCTGCAGGGTCAGCCGAGCAGCGAATTTCTACTTAACCACCTGCTATCATGAGAGACATCAGGGCTGCATCTTTTGAGCCCAGTATTGAGTATGGAAAAGCGTTTCCAACCCCCCTTACAAGTAAAACTTGCTAAAATGTGCCAGGCTGCTCTTCACTGAAAATCTCATTCTACGAACATTTTTAGCATACGTTTGCTCCTGCAGGGTCAGCCGAGCAGCAAATTTCTACTTAACCACCTGCTATCATGAGAGACATCAGGGCTGCATCTTTTGAGCCCAGTACTGAACCTAAAAAGCGTTTCTATCCCCACTTACAAGTAAAACTTGCTAAAATGTGCCTGGCTACTATTCACTGAAAATCTCATTCTACGTACATTTTTGGCATACGTTTGTTCCTGCCGGGTCAGCCGAGCAGCGAATTTCTACTTAACCACCTGCTATCATGAGAGACATCAGGGCTGCTTCTTTTGAGATCAGTACTGAGCCTGAAAAGCGTTTCCATCCCCACTTACAAGTAAAACTTGCTAAAATGTGCCTGGCTGCTCTTCACTGAAAAACTCATTCTACGAACATTTTTCGCATACGTTTGCTCCTGCTGGTTCAGCCGAGCAGCAAATTTCTACTTAACCACCTGCTATCAAGAGAGACATCAGGGCTGCATCTTTTGAGCCCAGTATTGAGTATGGAAAAGCGTTCCAACCCCCCTTACAAGTAAAACTTGCTAAAATGTGCCTGGCTGCTCTTCACTGAAAAGCTCATTCTACGTACATTTTTCGCATATGTTTGCTCCTGCTGGATCAGCCGAGCAGCGAATTTCCACTTAACCACCTGCTATCATGAGAGACATCAGGGCTGCATCTTTTGAGGCCAGTACTGAGCCTGAAAAGCATTTCCAACCCCACTTACAAGTAAAACTTGCTAAAATGTGCCTGGCTGCTCTTCACTGAAAATCTCATTCTACGAACATTTTTAGCATACGTTTGCTCCTGCAGGGTCAGCCGAGCAGCGAATTTCTACTTAACCACCTGCTATCATGAGAGACATCAGGGCTGCATCTTTTGAGCCCAGTATTGAGTATGGAAAAGCGTTTCCAACCCCCCTTACAAGTAAAACTTGCTAAAATGTGCCAGGCTGCTCTTCACTGAAAATCTCATTCTATGAACATTTTTAGCATACGTTTGCTCCTGCAGGGTCAGCCGAGCAGCGAATTTCTACTTAACCACCTGCTATCATGAGAGACATCAGGGCTGCATCTTTTGAGCCCAGTATTGAGCCTGAAAAGCGTTTCCAACCCCACTTACAAGTAAAACTTGCTAAAATGTGCCTGGCTGCTCTTCACTGAAAATCTCATTCTACGAACATTTTTAGCATACGTTTGCTCCTGCAGGGTCAGCCGAGCAGCAAATTTCTACTTAACCACCTGCTATCATGAGAGACATCAGGGCTGCATCTTTTGAGCCCAGTATTGAGCCTGAAAAGCGTTTCCAACCCCACTTACAAGTAAAACTTGCTAAAATGTGCCTGGCTGCTCTTCACTGAAAATCTCATTCTACGAACATTTTTAGCATACGTTTGCTCCTGCAGGGTCAGCCGAGCAGCGAATTTCCACTTAACCACCTGCTATCATGAGAGACATCAGGGCTGCATCTTTTGAGCCCAGTATTGAGCCTGAAAAGCGTTTCCAACCCCACTTACAAGTAAAACTTGCTAAAATGTGCCTGGCTGCTATTCACTGAAAATCTCATTCTACGAACATTTTTAGCATACGTTTGCTCCTGCAGGGTCAGCCGAGCAGCGTATTTCTACTTAAACACCTTCTATCATGAGAGACATCAGGGCTGCATCTTTTGAGCCCAGTACTGAGCCTAAAAAGCGTTTCCATCCCCACTTACAAGTAAAACTTGCTAAAATGTGCCTGGCTGCTATTCACTGAAAATCTCATTCTACGTACATTTTTGGCATACGTTTGTTCCTGCTGGGTCAGCCGAGCAGCGAATTTCTACTTAACCACCTGCTATCATGAGAGACATCAGGGCTGCATCTTTGAGCCCAGTACTGAGCCTGAAAAGCGTTTCCAACCCCACTTACAAGTAAAACTTGCTAAAATGTGCCTGGCTGCTATTCACTGAAAATCTCATTCTACGTACGCATACGTTTGCTCCTGCAGGGTCAGCCGAGCAGCGAATTTCTACTTAACCACCTGCTATCATGAGAGACATCAGGGCTGCATCTTTTGAGCCCAGTATTGAGTATGGAAAAGCGTTTCCAACCCCCCTTACAAGTAAAACTTGCTAAAATGTGCCAGGCTGCTCTTCACTGAAAATCTCATTCTATGAACATTTTTAGCATACGTTTGCTCCTGCAGGGTCAGCCGAGCAGCGAATTTCTACTTAACCACCTGCTATCATGAGAGACATCAGGGCTGCATATTTTGAGCCCAGTACTGAGCCTGAAAAGCGTTTCCAACCCCACTTACAAGTAAAACTTGTTAAAATGTGCCTGGCTGCTCTTCACTGAAAATCTCATTCTACGAACATTTTTAGCATACGTTTGATCCTGCAGGGTCAGCCGAGCAGCGAATTTCTACTTAACCACCTGCTATCATGAGAGACATCAGGGCTGCATATTTTGAGCCCAGTACTGAGCCTAAAAAGCGTTTCCATCCCCACTTACAAGTAAAACTTGCTAAAGTGTGCCAGGCTGCTCTTCACTGAAAAACTCATTCTACGAACATTTTTCGCATACGTTTGCTCCTGCTGGTTCAGCCGAGCAGCCAATTTCTACTTAACCACCTGCTATCATGAGAGACATCAGGGCTGCATCTTTTGAGCCCAGTATTGAGTATGGAAAAGCGTTTCCAACCCCCCTTACAAGTAAAACTTGCTAAAATGTGCCAGGCTGCTCTTCACTGAAAATCTCATTCTACGAACATTTTTAGCATACGTTTGCTCCTGCAGGGTCAGCCGAGCAGCGAATTTCTACTTAACCACCTGCTATCATGAGAGACATCAGGGCTGCATCTTTTGAGCCCAGTACTGAACCTAAAAAGCGTTTCTATCCCCACTTACAAGTAAAACTTGCTAAAATGTGCCTGGCTACTATTCACTGAAAATCTCATTCTACGTACATTTTTGGCATACGTTTGTTCCTGCCGGGTCAGCCGAGCAGCGAATTTCTACTTAACCACCTGCTATCATGAGAGACATCAGGGCTGCTTCTTTTGAGCCCAGTACTGAGCCTGAAAAGCGTTTCCATCCCCACTTACAAGTAAAACTTGCTAAAATGTGCCTGGCTGCTCTTCACTGAAAAACTCATTCTACGAACATTTTTCGCATACGTTTGCTCCTGCTGGTTCAGCCGAGCAGCGAATTTCTACTTAACCACCTGCTATCAAGAGAGACATCAGGGCTGCATCTTTTGAGCCCAGTATTGAGTATGGAAAAGCGTTCCAACCCCCCTTACAAGCAAAACTTGCTAAAATGTGCCTGGCTGCTCTTCACTGAAAAGCTCATTCTACGTACATTTTTCGCATATGTTTGCTCCTGCTGGATCAGCCGAGCAGCGAATTTCCACTTAACCACCTGCTATCATGAGAGACATCAGGGCTGCATCTTTTGAGGCCAGTATTGAGCCTGAAAAGCGTTTCTATCCCCACTTACAAGTAAAATTTGCTAAAATGTGCCTGGCTACTATTCACTGAAAATCTCATTCTACGAACCTTTTTAGCATACGTTTGCTCCTGCAGGGTCAGCCGAGCAGTGAATTTCTACTTAACCACCTGCTATCATGAGAGACATCAGGGCTGCATCTTTTGAGCCCAGTATTGAGCCTGAAAAAAAGCGTTTCCAACCCCACTTACAAGTAAAACTTGCTAAAATGTGCCTGGCTGCTCTTCACTGAAAATCTCATTCTACGAACATTTTTAGCATACGTTTGCTCCTGCAGGGTCAGCCGAGCAGCGAATTTCCACTTAACCACCTGCTATCATGAGAGACATCAGGGCTGCATCTTTTGAGCCCAGTATTGAGCCTGAAAAGCGTTTCCAACCCCACTTACAAGTAAAACTTGCTAAAATGTGCCTGGCTGCTATTCAATGAAAATCTCATTCTACGTATATTTTTGGCATACGTTTGTTCCTGCTGGGTCAGCCGAGCAGCGAATTTCTACTTAACCACCTGCTATCACAAGAGACATCAGGGCTGCATGTTTTGAGCCCAGTATTGAGCCTGAAAAGGGTTTCCAACCCCACTTACAAGTAAAACTTGCTAAAATGTGCCTGGCTGCTCTTCACTGAAAATCTCATTCTACGAACATTTTTAGCATACGTTTGCTCCTGCAGGGTCAGCCGAGCAGCGAATTTCTACTTAACCACCTGCTATCATGAGAGACATCAGGGCTGCATCTTTTGAGCCCAGTATTGAGTATGGAAAAGCGTTTCCAACCCCCCTTACAAGTAAAACTTGCTAAAATGTGCCAGGCTGCTCTTCACTGAAAATCTCATTCTATGAACATTTTTAGCATACGTTTGCTCCTGCAGGGTCAGCCGAGCAGCGAATTTCTACTTAACCACCTGCTATCATGAGAGACATCAGGGCTGCATCTTTTGAGCTCAGTACTGAGCCTAAAAAGTGTTTCCATCCCCACTTACAAGTAAAACTTGCTAAAATGTACCAGGCTGCTCTTCGCTGAAAAACTCATTCTACGAACATTTTTCGCATACGTTTGCTCCTGCTGGTTCAGCCGAGCAGCGAATTTCTACTTAACCACCTGCTATCATGAGAGACATCAGGGCTGCATCTTTTGAGCCCAGTATTGAGTATGGAAAAGCGTTTCCAACCCCCCTTACAAGTAAAACTTGCTAAAATGTGCCAGGCTGCTCTTCACTGAAAATCTCATTCTACGAACATTTTTAGCATACGTTTGCTGCTGCAGGGTCAGCCGAGCAGCGAATTTCTACTTAACCACCTGCTATCATGAGAGTCATCAGGGCTGCATCTTTTGAGCCCAGTACTGAGCCTGAAAAGCGTTTCCAACCCCACATACAAGTAAAACTTGCTAAAATGTGCCTGGCTGCTCTTCACTGAAAATCTCATTCTACGAACATTTTTAGCATACGTTTGCTCCTGCAGGGTCAGCCGAGCAGCGAATTTCTACTTAACCACCTGCTATCATGAGAGACATCAGGGCTGCATCTTTTGAGCCCAGTATTGAGTATGGAAAAGCGTTTCCAACCCCCCTTACAAGTAAAACTTGCTAAAATGTGCCAGGCTGCTCTTCACTGAAAATCTCATTCTACGAACATTTTTAGCATACGTTTGCTCCTGCAGGGTCAGCCGAGCAGCAAATTTCTACTTAACCACCTGCTATCATGAGAGACATCAGGGCTGCATCTTTTGAGCCCAGTACTGAACCTAAAAAGCGTTTCTATCCCCACTTACAAGTAAAACTTGCTAAAATGTGCCTGGCTACTATTCACTGAAAATCTCATTCTACGTACATTTTTGGCATACGTTTGTTCCTGCCGGGTCAGCCGAGCAGCGAATTTCTACTTAACCACCTGCTATCATGAGAGACATCAGGGCTGCTTCTTTTGAGCCCAGTACTGAGCCTGAAAAGCGTTTCCATCCCCACTTACAAGTAAAACTTGCTAAAATGTGCCTGGCTGCTCTTCACTGAAAAACTCATTCTATGAACATTTTTCGCATACGTTTGCTCCTGCTGGTTCAGCCGAGCAGCAAATTTCTACTTAACCACCTGCTATCAAGAGAGACATCAGGGCTGCATCTTTTGAGCCCAGTATTGAGTATGGAAAAGCGTTCCAACCCCCCTTACAAGTAAAACTTGCTAAAATGTGCCTGGCTGCTCTTCACTGAAAAGCTCATTCTACGTACATTTTTCGCATATGTTTGCTCCTGCTGGATCAGCCGAGCAGCGAATTTCCACTTAACCACCTGCTATCATGAGAGACATCAGGGCTGCATCTTTTGAGGCCAGTACTGAGCCTGAAAAGCATTTCCAACCCCACTTACAAGTAAAACTTGCTAAAATGTGCCTGGCTGCTCTTCACTGAAAATCTCATTCTACGAACATTTTTAGCATACGTTTGCTCCTGCAGGGTCAGCCGAGCAGCGAATTTCTACTTAACCACCTGCTATCATGAGAGACATCAGGGCTGCATCTTTTGAGCCCAGTATTGAGTATGGAAAAGCGTTTCCAACCCCCCTTACAAGTAAAACTTGCTAAAATGTGCCAGGCTGCTCTTCACTGAAAATCTCATTCTATGAACATTTTTAGCATACGTTTGCTCCTGCAGGGTCAGCCGAGCAGCGAATTTCTACTTAACCACCTGCTATCATGAGAGACATCAGGGCTGCATCTTTTGAGCCCAGTACTGAGCCTGAAAAGCGTTTCCAACCCCACTTACAAGTAAAACTTGTTAAAATGTGCCTGGCTGCTCTTCACTGAAAATCTCATTCTACGAACATTTTTAGCATACGTTTGATCCTGCAGGGTCAGCCGAGCAGCGAATTTCTACTTAACCACCTGCTATCATGAGAGACATCAGGGCTGCATCTTTTGAGCCCAGTACTGAGCCTAAAAAGCGTTTCCATCCCCACTTACAAGTAAAACTTGCTAAAATGTGCCAGGCTGCTCTTCACTGAAAAACTCATTCTACGAACATTTTTCGCATACGTTTGCTCCTGCTGGTTCAGCCGAGCAGCGAATTTCTACTTAACCACCTGCTATCATGAGAGACATCAGGGCTGCATCTTTTGAGCCCAGTATTGAGTATGGAAAAGCGTTTCCAACCCCCCTTACAAGTAAAACTTGCTAAAATGTGCCAGGCTGCTCTTCACTGAAAATCTCATTCTACGAACATTTTTAGCATACGTTTGCTCCTGCAGGGTCAGCCGAGCAGCGAATTTCTACTTAACCACCTGCTATCATGAGAGACATCAGGGCTGCATCTTTTGAGCCCAGTACTGGACCTAAAAAGCGTTTCTATCCCCACTTACAAGTAAAACTTGCTAAAATGTGCCAGGCTGCTCTTCACTGAAAATCTCAATCTACGTACATTTTTGGCATACGTTTGTTCCTGCCGGGTCAGCCGAGCAGCGAATTTCTACTTAACCACCTGCTATCATGAGAGACATCAGGGCTGCTTCTTTGAGCCCAGTACTGAGCCTGAAAAGCGTTTCCAACCCCACTTACAAGTAAAACTTGCTAAAATGTGCCTCACTGCTCTTCACTGAAAATCTCATTCTACGAACATTTTTAGCATACGTTTGCTCCTGCAGGGTCAGCCGAGCAGCGAATTTCCACTTAACCACCTGCTATCATGAGAGACATCAGGGCTGCATCTTTTGAGCCCAGTATTGAGCCTGAAAAGCGTTTCCAACCCCACTTACAAGTAAAACTTGCTAAAATGTGCCTGGCTGCTATTCACTGAAAATCTCATTCTACGAACATTTTTAGCATACGTTTGCTCCTGCAGGGTCAGCCGAGCAGCGTATTTCTACTTAAACACCTTCTATCATGAGAGACATCAGGGCTGCATCTTTTGAGCCCAGTACTGAGCCTAAAAAGCGTTTCCATCCCCACTTACAAGTAAAACTTGCTAAAATGTGCCTGGCTGCTATTCACTGAAAATCTCATTCTACGTACATTTTTGGCATACGTTTGTTCCTGCTGGGTCAGCCGAGCAGCGAATTTCTACTTAACCACCTGCTATCATGAGAGACATCAGGGCTGCATCTTTGAGCCCAGTACTGAGCCTGAAAAGCGTTTCCAACCCCACTTACAAGTAAAACTTGCTAAAATGTGCCTGGCTGCTATTCACTGAAAATCTCATTCTACGTACGCATACGTTTGCTCCTGCAGGGTCAGCCGAGCAGCGAATTTCTACTTAACCACCTGCTATCATGAAAGACATCAGGGCTGCATGTTTTGAGCCCAGTATTGAGCCTGAAAAGCGTTTCTAACCCCACTTACAAGTAAAACTTGCTAAAATGTGCCTGGCTGCTCTTCACTGAAAATCTCATTCTACGAACATTTTTAGCATACGTTTGCTCCTGCAGGGTCAGCCGAGCAGCGAATTTCTACTTAACCACCTGCTATCATGAGAGACATCAGGGCTGCATCTTTTGAGCCCAGTATTGAGTATGGAAAAGCGTTTCCAACCCCCCTTACAAGTAAAACTTGCTAAAATGTGCCAGGCTGCTCTTCACTGAAAATCTCATTCTATGAAAATTTTTAGCATACGTTTGCTCCTGCAGGGTCAGCCGAGCAGCGAATTTCTACTTAACCACCTGCTATCATGAGAGACATCAGGGCTGCATATTTTGAGCCCAGTACTGAGCCTGAAAAGCGTTTCCAACCCCACTTACAAGTAAAACTTGTTAAAATGTGCCTGGCTGCTCTTCACTGAAAATCTCATTCTACGAACATTTTTAGCATACGTTTGATCCTGCAGGGTCAGCCGAGCAGCGAATTTCTACTTAACCACCTGCTATCATGAGAGACATCAGGGCTGCATCTTTTGAGCCCAGTACTGAGCCTAAAAAGCGTTTCCATCCCCACTTACAAGTAAAACTTGCTAAAATGTGCCAGGCTGCTCTTCACTGAAAAACTCATTCTACGAACATTTTTCGCATACGTTTGCTCCTGCTGGTTCAGCCGAGCAGCGAATTTCTACTTAACCACCTGCTATCATGAGAGACATCAGGGCTGCATCTTTTGAGCCCAGTATTGAGTATGGAAAAGCGTTTCCAACCCCCCTTACAAGTAAAACTTGCTAAAATGTGCCAGGCTGCTCTTCACTGAAAATCTCATTCTACGAACATTTTTAGCATACGTTTGCTCCTGCAGGGTCAGCCGAGCAGCGAATTTCTACTTAACCACCTGCTATCATGAGAGACATCAGGGCTGCATCTTTTGAGCCCAGTACTGAACCTAAAAAGCGTTTCTATCCCCACTTACAAGTAAAACTTGCCAAAATGTGCCTGGCTACTATTCACTGAAAATCTCATTCTACGTACATTTT